>NC_140650.1:24248794-25448794 GCF_978046115.1 Saccoglossus kowalevskii | reverse complement strand
AGCATCTAGAATATCCCACTAACAATTCCTTACTCCACTAAATGCCTAGGTATGATGCTGGTAATATATCATATGTAGTCTAACATCTATAGTATTCCACTAACAATATCTTACTCCACTAAATACCTAGGTATGATGCTAGTAATATCTTATTATGCAGCCTAGCATCTATAGTATTCCACTAACAATATCTTACTCCACTAAATGCCTAGGCATGATGCAAGTAATATCTCATTATGTAGTCTAGCATCTATAGTATCCCACTAACAATATCTCACTCCACTTAATGCCTAGGTATGATGCTAGTAATATCTCATTATGTAGTCTAGCATCTATAGTATCCCACAACAAATATCTTACTCCACTTAATGCCTAGGTATGATGCTAGTGATATCTCATTATGTAGTCTAGCATCTAGAATATCCCACTAACAATTCCTTACTCCACTAAATGCCTAGGTATGATGCTGGTAATATCTCATATGTAGTCTAGCATCTATAGTTTTCCACTAACAATATCTTACTCCACTAAATGCCTAGGTATGATGCTAGTAATATATCATATGTGGTCTAGCATCTATAGTATCCCACTAGAAATGCCTTACTCCACTTAATGCCAAGGTATGGTGCTAGTAATATCTCATTATGTAGCCTAGAATCTATAGCATCCCACTAACAGTGCCTTACTCCACTTTATGCCTAGGTATTATGCTAGTAATATCTCATTGTGCAGCCTAGCATCTATAGTATCCCACTAACAATATCTTACTCCACTAAATGTCTAGGTATGATGCTCGTAATATCTCATTATGCAGCCTAGCATCAATAGTATTCCACTAATTATCTTACTCCACTAAATGCCTAGGTATGATGCTAGTAATATCTCATTATGCAGCCCAGCATCTATAGTATCCCACTAACAATATCTTACTCCAAATAATGTCTAGGTATGATGCTAGTAATATCTCATTATGCAGCCCAGCATCTATAGTATCCCACTAACAATATCTTACTCCACTTAATGCCTAGGCATGATGCTAGTAATATCTCATTATGCAGCCTAGCATCTACAGTATCCCACTAACAATATCTTACACCACTTAATGCCTAGGCATGATGCTAGTAATATCTCATTATGTAGTCTAGCATCTATAGTATCCCACTAACAATATCTTACTCTACTAAATGCCTAGGTATGATGCTAGTAATATCTCATTATGTAGTCTAGTATCTATAGTATACCACTAACAATATCTTACTCCACATAATGCCTAGGTTTGATGCTAGTAATATCTCATTATGTAGTCTAGCATCTAGAATATCCCACTAACAATTCCTTACTCCACTAAATGCCTAGGTATCATGCTAGTAATATCTCATTATGTAGTCTAGCATCTATAGTATTCCTCTAACAATGCCTTACTCCACTTAATGCCTAGGCATGATGCTAGTAATATCTCATTATGTAGCCTAGCATCTATAGTATTCCACTAACAATTTCTTACTCCACTAAATGCCTAGGTATGATGCTAGTAATATCTCATTATGCAGCCTAGCATCTATAGTATTCCACTAACAATTCCTTACTCCACTAAATGCCTAGGTATGATGCTAGTAATATCTCATTATGCAGCCTATCATCTATAGTATTCCACTAACAATATCTTACTCCACTAAATACCTAGGTATGATGCTAGTAATATCTCATTATGCAGCCTAGCATCTATAGTATCCCACTAACAATATCTTACTCCACTAAATGCCTAGGTATGATGCTAGTAATATCTCATTATGTAGTCTAGCTTCTATAGTATACCACTAACAATATCTTACTCCAATAAATGTCTAGGCATGATGCAAGTAATATCTCATTATGTTGTCTAGCATCTATAGTATCCCACTAAAAATATCTTACTCCACTTAATGCCTAGATATGATGCTAGTAATATCTCATTATGTAGTCTAGCATCTATAGTATCACACAAAAAATATCTTACTCCACTTAATGCCTAGGTATGATGCTAGTAATATCTCATTATGTAGCCTAGAATCTATAGTATCCCACTAACAGTGCCTTACTCCACTTTATGCCTAGGTATCATGCTAGTAATATCTCATTATGCAGCCTAGCATCTACATTATCCCAATAACAATACCTTACTCCACTAAATGTCTAGGTATGATGCTGGTAATATCTCATATGTTGTCTAGCATCTATAGCATTCCACTAACAATGCCTTACTCCACTAAATGTCTAGGTATGGTGCTAGTAATATCTCATTATGCAGCCTAGCATCTATAGTATTCCACTAACAATTCCTTACTCCACTAAATGCCTAGGTATGATTCTAGTAATATCTCATTATGCAGCCTAGTATCTATAGTATTCCACTAACAATATCTTACTCCACTAAATGCCTAGGCATGATGCTAGTAATATCTCATTATGCAGCCCAGCATCTATAGTATTCCACTAACAATTCCTTACTCCACTTAATGTCTAGGCATGATGCTAGTAATATCACATTATGCAGCCCAGCATCAATAGTATCCCACTAACAATATCTTACTCCACTTAATGCCTAGGCATGATGCTAGTAATATCTCATTATGCAGCCTAGCATCTATAGTATCCCACTAACAATATCTTACACCACTGAATGCCTAGGCATGATGCTAGTAATATCTCATTATGCAGCCTAGCATCTATAGTATCCCACTATCAGTGCCTTATGCCACTTAATGCCTAGGCATGATGCTAGTAATATCTCATTATGTATTCTAGCATCTATAGTATCCCACTAACAATATCTTACTCTACTAAATGCCTAGGTATGATGCTAGTAATATCTCATTATGTAGTCTAGTATCTATAGTATCCCACTAACAATATCTTACTCCACTTAATGCCTAGGTATGATGCTAGTAATATCTCATTATGTAGTCTAGCATCTAGAATATCCCACTAACAATTCCTTACTCCACTAAATGCCTAGGTATGATGCTAGTAATATCTCACTATGTGGTCTAGCATTTAGAATATCCCACTAATAATTCCTTACTCCACTAAATGCCTATGCATGATGCTAGTAATATCTCATTATTTAGTCTAGCATCTATAGTATCCCACTAAAAATATCTTACTCCACTTAATGCCTAGGTATGATGCTAGTAATATCTCATTATGTAGTCTAGCATCTAGAGTATCCCACTAACAATGCCTTACTCCACTAAATGCCAAGGTATGGTCCTAGTAATATCTCATTATGTAGTCTAGCATCTATAGTATTCCTCTAACAATGCCTTACTCCACTTAATGCCTAGGCATGATGCTAGTAATATCTCATTATGTAGCCTAGCATCTATAGTATTCCACTAACAATTTCTTACTCCACTAAATGCCTAGGTATGATGCTAGTAATATCTCATTATGCAGCCTAGCATCTATAGTATTCCACTAACAATTCCTTACTCCACTAAATGCCTAGGTATGATGCTAGTAATATCTCATTATGCAGCCTATCATCTATAGTATTCCACTAACAATATCTTACTCCACTAAATACCTAGGTATGATGCTAGTAATATCTCATTATGCAGCCTAGCATCTATAGTATCCCACTAACAATATCTTACTCCACTAAATGCCTAGGTATGATGCTAGTAATATCTCATTATGTAGTCTAGCTTCTATAGTATACCACTAACAATATCTTACTCCACTAAATGTCTAGGCATGATGCAAGTAATATCTCATTATGTTGTCTAGCATCTATAGTATCCCACTAAAAATATCTTACTCCACTTAATGCCTAGATATGATGCTAGTAATATCTCATTATGTAGTCTAGCATCTATAGTATCACACAAAAAATATCTTACTCCACTTAATGCCTAGGTATGATGCTAGTAATATCTCATTATGCAGTCTAGCATCTATAGTATCCCACTAAAAATATCTTACTCCACTTAATGCCTAGGTATGATGCTAGTAATATCTCATTATGTAGTCTAGCATCTAGAATATCCCACTAACAATTCCTAACTCCACTAAATGCCTAGGTATGATGCTGGTAATATCTCATATGTAGTCTAGCATCTATAGTATTCCACTAACAATGCCTTACTCCACTTAATGCCTAGGCATGATGCTGGTAATATCTCATATGAAGTCTAGCTTCTATAGTATTCCACTAACAATATCTTACTCCACTAAATACCTAGGTATGATGCTAGTAATATCTCATTATGCAGCCTAGCATCTACAGTATTCCACTAACAATATCTTACTCCACTAAATGCCTAGGCATGATGCAAGTAATATCTCATTATGTAGTCTAGCATCTATAGTATCCCACTAAAAATATCTTACTTCACTTATTGCCTAGATATGATGCTAGTAATATCTCATTATGCAGTCTAGCATCTATAGTATCCCACAAAAAATATCTTACTCCACTTAATGCCTAGGTATGATGCTAGCAATATCTCATTATGCAGTCTAGCATCTATAGTATCTCACTAAAAATATCTTACTCCACTTAATGCCCAGGTATGATGCTAGTAATATCTCATTATTTAGTCTAGCATCTAGAATATCTCACTAACAATTCCTTACTCCACTAAATGCCTAGGTATGATGCTGGTAATATCTCATATGTAGTCTAGCATCTATAGTATTCCACTAACAATGCCTTACTCCACTTAATGCCTAGGCATGATGCTAGTAATATCTCATTATGTAGCCTAGAATCTATAGTATCCCACTAACAGTGCCTTACTTCACTTTATGCCTAGGTATCATGCTAGTAATATCTCATTATGCAGCCTAGCATCTAGAATATCCCACTAACAATTCCTTACTCCACTAAATGCCTAGGTATGATGCTGGTAATATATCATATGTAGTCTAACATCTATAGTATTCCACTAACAATATCTTACTCCACTAAATACCTAGGTATGATGCTAGTAATATCTTATTATGCAGCCTAGCATCTATAGTATTCCACTAACAATATCTTACTCCACTAAATGCCTAGGCATGATGCAAGTAATATCTCATTATGTAGTCTAGCATCTATAGTATCCCACTAACAATATCTCACTCCACTTAATGCCTAGGTATGATGCTAGTAATATCTCATTATGTAGTCTAGCATCTATAGTATCCCACAACAAATATCTTACTCCACTTAATGCCTAGGTATGATGCTAGTGATATCTCATTATGTAGTCTAGCATCTAGAATATCCCACTAACAATTCCTTACTCCACTAAATGCCTAGGTATGATGCTGGTAATATCTCATATGTAGTCTAGCATCTATAGTTTTCCACTAACAATATCTTACTCCACTAAATGCCTAGGTATGATGCTAGTAATATATCATATGTGGTCTAGCATCTATAGTATCCCACTAGAAATGCCTTACTCCACTTAATGCCAAGGTATGGTGCTAGTAATATCTCATTATGTAGCCTAGAATCTATAGCATCCCACTAACAGTGCCTTACTCCACTTTATGCCTAGGTATTATGCTAGTAATATCTCATTGTGCAGCCTAGCATCTATAGTATCCCACTAACAATATCTTACTCCACTAAATGTCTAGGTATGATGCTCGTAATATCTCATTATGCAGCCTAGCATCAATAGTATTCCACTAATTATCTTACTCCACTAAATGCCTAGGTATGATGCTAGTAATATCTCATTATGCAGCCCAGCATCTATAGTATCCCACTAACAATATCTTACTCCAAATAATGTCTAGGTATGATGCTAGTAATATCTCATTATGCAGCCCAGCATCTATAGTATCCCACTAACAATATCTTACTCCACTTAATGCCTAGGCATGATGCTAGTAATATCTCATTATGCAGCCTAGCATCTACAGTATCCCACTAACAATATCTTACACCACTTAATGCCTAGGCATGATGCTAGTAATATCTCATTATGTAGTCTAGCATCTATAGTATCCCACTAACAATATCTTACTCTACTAAATGCCTAGGTATGATGCTAGTAATATCTCATTATGTAGTCTAGTATCTATAGTATACCACTAACAATATCTTACTCCACATAATGCCTAGGTTTGATGCTAGTAATATCTCATTATGTAGTCTAGCATCTAGAATATCCCACTAACAATTCCTTACTCCACTAAATGCCTAGGTATCATGCTAGTAATATCTCATTATGTAGTCTAGCATCTATAGTATTCCTCTAACAATGCCTTACTCCACTTAATGCCTAGGCATGATGCTAGTAATATCTCATTATGTAGCCTAGCATCTATAGTATTCCACTAACAATTTCTTACTCCACTAAATGCCTAGGTATGATGCTAGTAATATCTCATTATGCAGCCTAGCATCTATAGTATTCCACTAACAATTCCTTACTCCACTAAATGCCTAGGTATGATGCTAGTAATATCTCATTATGCAGCCTATCATCTATAGTATTCCACTAACAATATCTTACTCCACTAAATACCTAGGTATGATGCTAGTAATATCTCATTATGCAGCCTAGCATCTATAGTATCCCACTAACAATATCTTACTCCACTAAATGCCTAGGTATGATGCTAGTAATATCTCATTATGTAGTCTAGCTTCTATAGTATACCACTAACAATATCTTACTCCAATAAATGTCTAGGCATGATGCAAGTAATATCTCATTATGTTGTCTAGCATCTATAGTATCCCACTAAAAATATCTTACTCCACTTAATGCCTAGATATGATGCTAGTAATATCTCATTATGTAGTCTAGCATCTATAGTATCACACAAAAAATATCTTACTCCACTTAATGCCTAGGTATGATGCTAGTAATATCTCATTATGCAGTCTAGCATCTATAGTATCCCACTAAAAATATCTTACTCCACTTAATGCCTAGGTATGATGCTAGTAATATCTCTTTATGTAGTCTAGCATCTAGAATATCCCACTAACAATTCCTAACTCCACTAAATGCCTAGGTATGATGCTGGTAATATCTCATATGTAGTCTAGCATCTATAGTATTCCACTAACAATGCCTTACTCCACTTAATGCCTAGGCATGATGCTGGTAATATCTCATATGAAGTCTAGCTTCTATAGTATTCCACTAACAATATCTTACTCCACTAAATACCTAGGTATGATGCTAGTAATATCTCATTATGCAGCCTAGCATCTACAGTATTCCACTAACAATATCTTACTCCACTAAATGCCTAGGCATGATGCAAGTAATATCTCATTATGTAGTCTAGCATCTATAGTATCCCACTAAAAATATCTTACTTCACTTATTGCCTAGATATGATGCTAGTAATATCTCATTATGCAGTCTAGCATCTATAGTATCCCACAAAAAATATCTTACTCCACTTAATGCCTAGGTATGATGCTAGCAATATCTCATTATGCAGCCTAGCATCTATAGTATCCCACTAACATATCTTACTCCACTAAATGCCTAGGTATGATGCTAGTAATATCTCATTATGTAGTCTAGCTTCTATAGTATACCACTAACAATATCTTACTCCACTAAATGTCTAGGCATGATGCAAGTAATATCTCATTATGTTGTCTAGCATCTATAGTATCCCACTAAAAATATCTTACTCCACTTAATGCCTAGATATGATGCTAGTAATATCTCATTATGTAGTCTATCATCTATAGTATCACACAAAAAATATCTTACTCCACTTAATGCCTAGGTATGATGCTAGTAATATCTCATTATGCAGTCTAGCATCTATAGTATCCCACTAAAAATATCTTACTCCACTTAATGCCTAGGTATGATGCTAGTAATATCTCATTATGTAGTCTAGCATCTAGAATATCCCACTAACAATTCCTAACTCCACTAAATGCCTAGGTATGATGCTGGTAATATCTCATATGTAGTCTAGCATCTATAGTATTCCACTAACAATGCCTTACTCCACTTAATGCCTAGGCATGATGCTGGTAATATCTCATATGAAGTCTAGCTTCTATAGTATTCCACTAACAATATCTTACTCCACTAAATACCTAGGTATGATGCTAGTAATATCTCATTATGCAGCCTAGCATCTACAGTATTCCACTAACAATATCTTACTCCACTAAATGCCTAGGCATGATGCAAGTAATATCTCATTATGTAGTCTAGCATCTATAGTATCCCACTAAAAATATCTTACTTCACTTATTGCCTAGATATGATGCTAGTAATATCTCATTATGCAGTCTAGCATCTATAGTATCCCACAAAAAATATCTTACTCCACTTAATGCCTAGGTATGATGCTAGCAATATCTCATTATGCAGTCTAGCATCTATAGTATCTCACTAAAAATATCTTACTCCACTTAATGCCTAGGTATGATGCTAGTAATATCTCATTATTTAGTCTAGCATCTAGAATATCTCACTAACAATTCCTTACTCCACTAAATGCCTAATATGATGCTGGTAATATCTCATATGTAGTCTAGCATCTATAGTATTCCACTAACAATGCCTTACTCCACTTAATGCCTAGGCATGATGCTAGTAATATCTCATTATGTAGCCTAGAATCTATAGTATCCCACTAACAGTGCCTTACTTCACTTTATGCCTAGGTATCATGCTAGTAATATCTCATTATGCAGCCTAGCATCTAGAATATCCCACTAACAATTCCTTACTCCAATAAATGCCTAGGTATGATGCTGGTAATATATCATATGTAGTCTAACATCTATAGTATTCCACTAACAATATCTTACTCCACTAAATACCTAGGTATGATGCTAGTAATATCTTATTATACAGCCTAGCATCTATAGTATTCCACTAACAATATCTTACTCCACTAAATGCCTAGGCATGATGCAAGTAATATCTCATTATGTAGTCTAGCATCTATAGTATCCCACTAAAAATATCTTACTCCACTTAATGCCTAGGTATGATGCTAGTAATATCTCATTATGTAGTCTAGCATCTATAGTATCCCAAAACAAATATCTTACTCCACTTAATGCCTAGGTATGATGCTAGTGATATCTCATTATGTAGTCTAGCATCTAGAATATCCCACTAACAATTCCTTACTCCACTAAATGCCTAGGTATGATTCTGGTAATATCTCATATGTAGTCTAGCATCTATAGTTTTCCACTAACAATATCTTACTCCACTAAATGCCTAGGTATGATGCTAGTAATATATCATATGTGGTCTAGCATCTATAGTATCCCACTAGAAATGCCTTACTCCACTTAATGCCAAGGTATGGTGCTAGTAATATCTCATTATGTAGCCTAGAATCTATAGCATCCCACTAACAGTGCCTTACTCCACTTTATGCCTAGGTATTATGCTAGTAATATCTCATTGTGCAGCCTAGCATCTATAGTATCCCACTAACAATATCTTACTCCACTAAATGTCTAGGTATGATGCTCGTAATATCTCATTATGCAGCCTAGCATCAATAGTATTCCACTAATTATCTTACTCCACTAAATGCCTAGGTATGATGCTAGTAATATCTCATTATGCAGCCCAGCATCTATAGTATCCCACTAACAATATCTTACTCCAAATAATGTCTAGGTATGATGCTAGTAATATCTCATTATGCAGCCCAGCATCTATAGTATCCCACTAACAATATCTTACTCCACTTAATGCCTAGGCATGATGCTAGTAATATCTCATTATGCAGCCTAGCATCTACAGTATCCCACTAACAATATCTTACACCACTTAATGCCTAGGCATGATGCTAGTAATATCTCATTATGTAGTCTAGCATCTATAGTATCCCACTAACAATATCTTACTCTACTAAATGCCTAGGTATGATGCTAGTAATATCTAATTATGTAGTCTAGTATCTATAGTATCCCACTAACAATATCTTACTCCACATAATGCCTAGGTTTGATGCTAGTAATATCTCATTATGTAGTCTAGCATCTAGAATATCCCACTAACAATTCCTTACTCCACTAAATGCCTAGGTATCATGCTAGTAATATCTCACTATGTAGTCTAGCATTTAGAATATCCCACTAACAATTCCTTACTCCACTAAATGCCTATGCATGATGCTAGTAATATCTCATTATGTAGTCTAGCATCTATAGTATTCCACTAACAATTTCTTACTCCACTAAATGCCTAGGTATGATGCTAGTAATATCTCATTATGCAGCCTAGCATCTATAGTATTCCACTAACAATATCTTACTCCACTAAATGTCTAGGTATGGTGCTAGTAATATCTCATTATGCTGCCTATCATCTATAGTATCCCACTAACAATATCTTACTCCACTAAATGTCTAGGTATGGTGCTAGTAATATCTCATTATGCTGCCTATCATCTATAGTATCCCACTAACAATACCTTACTCCACTAAATGTCTAGGTATGGTGCTAGTAATATCTCATTATGCAGCCTAGCATCTATAGTATCCCACTAACAATACCTTACTCCACTAAATGTCTAGGTATGGTGCTAGTAATATCTCATTATGCAGCCTAGCATCTATAGTATCCCACTAACAATATCTTACTCCACTAAATGTCTAGGAATGGTGCTAGTAATATCTCATTATGCTGCCTAGCATCTATAGTATCCCACTAACAATATATTACTTCACTAAATGTCTCGGTATGGTGCTAGTAATATCTCATTATGCAGCCTAGCATCTATAGTATCCCACTAACAATATCTTACTCCACTTAATGCCTAGGTATGATGCTAATAATATCTCATTATGCAGCCTAGCATCTATAGTATTCCACTAACAATTACTTACTCCACTAAATGCCTAGGTATGATGCTAATAATATCTCATTATGCAGCCTAGCATCTATAGTATTCCACTAACAATATCTTACTCCACTAAATACCTAGGTATGATGCTAGTAATATCTCATTATGTAGACTAGCTTCTATAGTATTCCACTAACAATATCTTACTCCACTAAATGCCTAGCTATGATGTTGGTAATATCTCATATGTAGTCTAGCTTCTATAGTATTCCACTAACAATATCTTACTCCACTAAATACCTAGGTATGATGCTAGTAATATCTCATTATGCAGCCTAGCATCTATAGTATCCCACTAACAATATCTTACTCCACTTAATGCCTAGGTATGATGCTAGTAATATCTCATTATGTAGTCTAGCATCTAGAATATCCCACTAACAATTCCTTACTCCAATAAATGCCTAGGTATGATGTTGGTAATATCTCATATGTAGTCTAGCATCTATAGTATTCCACTAACAATGCCTTACTCCACTTAATGCCTAGATATGATGCTAGTAATATCTCATTATGTAGTCTAGCATCTATAGTATCCCACTAAAAATATCTTACTCCACTTAATGCCTAGGTATGATGCCAGTAATATCTCATTATGTAGTCTAGCATCTAGAGTATCCCACTAACAATGCCTTACTCCACTTAATGCCTAGGTATGATGCTAGTAATATCTCATTATGCAGCCTAGCATCTATAGTATTCCACTAACAATTCCTTACTCCACTAAATGCCTAGGTATGATGCTAGTAATATCTTATTATGCAGCCTAGCATCTATAGTATCCCACTAAAATATCTTACTCCACTTAATGCCTAGGTATGATGCTAGTAATATCTCATTATGTAGTCTAGCATCTATAGTATCCCACTAAAAATATCTTACTCCACTTAATGCCTAGGTATGATGCTAGTAATATCTCATTATGTAGTCTAGCATCTAGAATATCCCACTAACAATTCCTTACTCCAATAAATGCCTAGGTATGATGTTGGTAATATCTCATATGTAGTCTAGCATCTATAGTATTCCACTAACAATGCCTTACTCCACTTAATGCCTAGATATGATGCTAGAAATATCTCATTATGTAGTCTAGCATCTATAGTATCACACAAAAAATATCTTACTCCACTTAATGCCTAGGTATGATGCTAGTAATATCTCATTATGCAGTCTAGCATCTATAGTATCCCACTAAAAATATCTTACTCCACTTAATGCCTAGGTATGATGCTAGTAATATCTCATTATGTAGTCTAGCATCTAGAATATCCCACTAACAATTCCTAACTCCACTAAATGCCTAGGTATGATGCTGGTAATATCTCATATGTAGTCTAGCATCTATAGTATTCCACTAACAATGCCTTACTCCACTTAATGCCTAGGCATGATGCTGGTAATATCTCATATGAAGTCTAGCTTCTATAGTATTCCACTAACAATATCTTACTCCACTAAATACCTAGGTATGATGCTAGTAATATCTCATTATGCAGCCTAGCATCTACAGTATTCCACTAACAATATCTTACTCCACTAAATGCCTAGGCATGATGCAAGTAATATCTCATTATGTAGTCTAGCATCTATAGTATCCCACTAAAAATATCTTACTTCACTTATTGCCTAGATATGATGCTAGTAATATCTCATTATGCAGTCTAGCATCTATAGTATCTCACAAAAAATATCTTACTCCACTTAATGCCTAGGTATGATGCTAGCAATATCTCATTATGCAGTCTAGCGTCTATAGTATCCCACTAAAAATATCTTACTCCACTTAATGCCTAGGTATGATGCTAGTAATATCTCATTATTTAGTCTAGCATCTAGAATATCTCACTAACAATTCCTTACTCCACTAAATGCCTAGGTATGATGCTGGTAATATCTCATATGTAGTCTAGCATCTATAGTATTCCACTAACAATGCCTTACTCCACTTAATGCCTAGGCATGATGCTAGTAATATTTCATTATGTAGCCTAGAATCTATAGTATCCCACTAACAGTGCCTTACTCCACTTTATGCCTAGGTATCATGCTAGTAATATCTCATTATGCAGCCTAGCATCTAGAATATCCCACTAACAATTCCTTACTCCACTAAATGCCTAGGTATGATGCTGGTAATATATCATATGTAGTCTAACATCTATAGTATTCCACTAACAATATCTTACTCCACTAAATACCTAGGTATGATGCTAGTAATATCTTATTATGCAGCCTAGCATCTACAGTATTCCACTAACAATATCTTACTCCACTAAATGCCTAGGCATGATGCAAGTAATATCTCATTATGTAGTCTAGCATCTAAAGTATCCCACTAAAAATATCTTACTCCACTTAATGCCTAGGTATGATGCTAGTAATATCTCATTATGTAGTCTAGCATCTATAGTATCCCACAACAAATATCTTACTCCACTTAATGCCTAGGTATGATGCTAGTGATATCTCATTATGTAGTCTAGCATCTAGAATATCCCACTAACAATTCCTTACTCCACTAAATGCCTAGGTATGATGCTGGTAATATCTCATATGTAGTCTAGCATCTATAGTTTTCCACTAACAATATCTTACTCCACTAAATGCCTAGGTATGATGCTAGTAATATATCATATGTGGTCTAGCATCTATAGTATCCCACTAGAAATGCCTTACTCCACTTAATGCCAAGGTATGGTGCTAGTAATATCTCATTGTGCAGCCTAGCATCTATAGTATCCCACTAACAATATCTTACTCCACTAAATGCCTAGGTATGATGCTCGTAATATCTCATTATGCAGCCTAGCATCAATAGTATTCCACTAATTATCTTACTCCACTAAATGCCTAGGTATGATGCTAGTAATATCTCATTATGCAGCCCAGCATCTATAGTATCCCACTAACAATATCTTACTCCAAATAATGTCTAGGTATGATGCTAGTAATATCTCATTATGCAGCCCAGCATCTATAGTATCCCACTATCAATATCTTACTCCACTTAATGCCTAGGCATGATGCTAGTAATATCTCATTATGCAGCCTAGCATCTACAGTATCCCACTAACAATATCTTACACCACTTAATGCCTAGGCATGATGCTAGTAATATCTCATTATGTAGTCTAGCATCTATAGTATCCCACTAACAATATCTTACTCTACTAAATGCCTAGGTATGATGCTAGTAATATCTCATTATGTAGTCTAGTATCTATAGTATCCCACTAACAATATCTTACTCCACATAATGCCTAGGTTTGATGATAGTAGTATCTCATTATGTAGTCTAGCATCTAGAATATCCCACTAACAATTCCTTACTCCACTAAATGCCTAGGTATCATGCTAGTAATATCTCACTATGTAGTCTAGCATTTAGAATATCCCACTAACAATTCCTTACTCCACTAAATGCCTATGCATGATGCTAGTAATATCTCATTATGTAGTCTAGCATCTATAGTATCCCACTAAAAATATCTTACTCCACTTAATGCCTAGGTATGATGCTAGTAATATCTCATTATGCAGCCTATCATCTATAGTATTCCACTAACAATATCTTACTCCACTAAATGTCTAGGTATGGTGCTAGTAATATCTCATTATGCTGCCTATCATCTATAGTATCCCACTAACAATATCTTACTCCACTAAATGTCTAGGTATGGTGCTAGTAATATCTCATTATGCAGCCTAGCATCTATAGTATCCCACTAACAATACCTTACTCCACTAAATGCCTAGGTATGATGCTATTAATATCTCATTATGCAGCCTAGCATCTATAGTATTCCACTAACAATATCTTACTCCACTAAATACCTAGGTATGATGCTAGTAATATCTCATTATGCAGCCTAGCATCTATAGTATTCCACTAACAATATCTTACTCCACTAAATACCTAGGTATGATGCTAGTAATATCTCATTATGCAGCCTAGCATCTATAGTATCCCACTAACAATATCTTACTCCACTAAATGCCAAGGTATGATGCTAGTAATATCTCATTATGCAGCCTAGCATCTATAGTATTCCACTAACAATATCTTACTCCACTAAATGCCTAGGTATGATGTTGGTAATATCTCATATGTAGTCTAGCTTCTATAGTATTCCACTAACAATATCTTACTCCACTAAATACCTAGGTATGATGCTAGTAATATCTCATTATGCAGCCTAGCATCTACAGTATTCCACTAACAATATCTTACTCCACTAAATGCCTAGGCGTGATGCAAGTAATATCTCATTATGTAGTCTAGCATCTATAGTATCCCACTAAAAATATCTTACTCCACTTAATGCCTAGGTATGATGCTAGTAATATCTCATTATGTAGTCTAGCATCTAGAATATCCCTCTAACAATTCCTTACTCCAATAAATGCCTAGGTATGATGTTGGTAATATCTCATATGTAGTCTAGCATCTATAGTATTCCACTAACAATGCCTTACTCCACTTAATGCCTAGGCATGATGCTAGTAATATCTCATTATGTAGCCTAGAATCTATAGTATCCCACTAACAGTGCCTTACTCCACTTTATGCCTAGGTATCATGCTAGTAATATCTCATTATGCAGCCTAGCATCTATAGTATCCCAATAACAATACCTTACTCCACTAAATGTCTAGGTATGATGCTGGTAATATCTCATATGTAGTCTAGCATCTATAGCATTCCACTAACAATGCTAAATGTCTAGGTATGGTGCTAGTAATATCTCATTATGCAGCCTAGCATCTATAGTATTCCACTAACAATTCCTTACTCCACTAAATGCCTAGGTATGATGCTAGTAATATATCTTTATGCAGCCTAGCATCTATAGTATTCCACTAACAATTCCTTACTCCACTAAATGCCTAGGTATGGTGCTAGTAATATATCATTATGCAGCCTAGCATCTATAGTATTCCACTAACAATTCCTTACTCCACTAAATGCCTAGGTATGATGCTAGTAATATCTCACTATGCAGCCTAGCATCTATAGTATTCCACTAACAATATCTTACTCCACTTAATGTCTAGGCATGATGCTAGTAATATCTCATTATGCAGCCTAGTATCTGTAGTATTCCACTAACAATTCCTTACTCCACTAAATGCCTAGGTATGATGCTAGTAATATATCATTATGCAGCCTAGTATCTATAGTATTCCACTAACAATATCTTACTCCACTTAATGCCTAGGCATGATGCTAGTAATATCTCATTATGCATCCCAGCATCTATAGTATTCCACTAACAATTCCTTACTCCACTTAATGTCTAGGCATGATGCTAGTAATATCACATTATGCAGCCCAGCATCTATAGTATCCCACTAACAATATCTTACTCCACTTAATGCCTAGGCATGATTCTAGTAATATCTCATAATGCAGCCTAGCATCTATAGTATCCCACTAACAATATCTTACACCACTTAATGCCTAGGCATGATGCTAGTAATATCTCATTATGTAGTCTAGCATCTAGAATATCCCACTAACAATTCCTTACTCCACTAAATGCCTAGGTATCATGCTAGTAATATCTCACTATGTAGTCTAGCATTTAGAATATCCCACTAACAATTCCTTACTCCACTAAATGCCTATGCATGATGCTAGTAATATCTCATTATGTAGTCTAGCATCTATAGTATCCCACTAAAAATATCTTACTCCACTTAATGCCTAGGTATGATGCTAGTAATATCTCATTATGTAGTCTAGCATCTAGAGTATCCCATTAACAATGCCTTACTCCACTAAATGCCAAGGTATGGTCCTAGTAATGTCTCATTATGTAGTCTAGCATCTATAGTATTCCACTAACAATGCCTTACTCCACTTAATGCCTAGGCATGATGCTAGTAATATCTCATTATGTAGCCTAGCATCTATAGTATTCCACTAACAATTTCTTACTCCACTAAATGCCTAGGTATGATGCTAGTAATATCTCATTATGCAGCCTAGCATCTATAGTATTCCACTAACAATTCCTTACTCCACTAAATGCCTAGGTATGATGCTAGTAATATCTCATTATGCAGCCTATCATCTATAGTATTCCACTAACAATATCTTACTTCACTAAATGTCTAGGTATGGTGCTAGTAATATCTCATTATGCTGCCTATCATCTATAGTATCCCACTAACAATATCTTACTCCACTAAATGTCTAGGTATGGTGATAGTAATATCTCATTATGCAGCCTAACATCTATAGTATCCCACTAACAATACCTTACTCCACTAAATGTCTAGGTATGGTGCGAGTAATATCTCATTATGCAGCCTAGCATCTATAGTATCCCAATAACAATACCTTACTCCACTAAATGTCTAGGTATGATGCTGGTAATATCTCATATGTAGTCTAGCATCTATAGCATTCCACTAACAATGCTAAATGTCTAGGTATGGTGCTAGTAATATCTCATTATGCAGCCTAGCATCTATAGTATTCCACTAACAATTCCTTACTCCACTAAATGCCTAGGTATGATGCTAGTAATATATCATTATGCAGCCTAGCATCTATAGTATTCCACTAACAATTCCTTACTCCACTAAATGCCTAGGTATGGTGCTAGTAATATATCATTATGCAGCCTAGCATCTATAGTATTCCACTAACAATTCCTTACTCCACTAAATGCCTAGGTATGATGCTAGTAATATCTCACTATGCAGCCTAGCATCTATAGTATTCCACTAACAATATCTTACTCCACTTAATGTCTAGGCATGATGCTAGTAATATCTCATTATGCAGCCTAGTATCTGTAGTATTCCACTAACAATTCCTTACTCCACTAAATGCCTAGGTATGATGCTAGTAATATATCATTATGCAGCCTAGTATCTATAGTATTCCACTAACAATATCTTACTCCACTTAATGCCTAGGCATGATGCTAGTAATATCACATTATGCAGCCCAGCATCTATAGTATCCCACTAACAATATCTTACTCCACTTAATGCCTAGGCATGATTCTAGTAATATCTCATAATGCAGCCTAGCATCTATAGTATCCCACTAACAATATCTTACACCACTTAATGCCTAGGCATGATGCTAGTAATATCTCATTATGTAGTCTAGCATCTAGAATATCCCACTAACAATTCCTTACTCCACTAAATGCCTAGGTATCATGCTAGTAATATCTCACTATGTAGTCTAGCATTTAGAATATCCCACTAACAATTCCTTACTCCACTAAATGCCTATGCATGATGCTAGTAATATCTCATTATGTAGTCTAGCATCTATAGTATCCCACTAAAAATATCTTACTCCACTTAATGCCTAGGTATGATGCTAGTAATATCTCATTATGTAGTCTAGCATCTAGAGTATCCCATTAACAATGCCTTACTCCACTAAATGCCAAGGTATGGTCCTAGTAATGTCTCATTATGTAGTCTAGCATCTATAGTATTCCACTAACAATGCCTTACTCCACTTAATGCCTAGGCATGATGCTAGTAATATCTCATTATGTAGCCTAGCATCTATAGTATTCCACTAACAATTTCTTACTCCACTAAATGCCTAGGTATGATGCTAGTAATATCTCATTATGCAGCCTAGCATCTATAGTATTCCACTAACAATTCCTTACTCCACTAAATGCCTAGGTATGATGCTAGTAATATCTCATTATGCAGCCTATCATCTATAGTATTCCACTAACAATATCTTACTTCACTAAATGTCTAGGTATGGTGCTAGTAATATCTCATTATGCTGCCTATCATCTATAGTATCCCACTAACAATATCTTACTCCACTAAATGTCTAGGTATGGTGATAGTAATATCTCATTATGCAGCCTAACATCTATAGTATCCCACTAACAATACCTTACTCCACTAAATGTCTAGGTATGGTGCGAGTAATATCTCATTATGCAGCCTAGCATCTATAGTATCCCACTAACAATATCTTACTCCACTAAATGTCTAGGAATGGTGCTAGTAATATCTCATTATGCTGCCTAGCATCTATAGTATCCCACTAACAATATCTTACTCCACTAAATGTCTCGGTATAGTGCTAGTAATATCTCATTATGCAGCCTAGCATCTATAGTATCCCACTAACAATATCTTACTCCACTTAATGCCTAGGTATGATGCTAATAATATCTCATTATGCAGCCTAGCATCTATAGTATTCCACTAACAATTCCTTACTCCACTAAATGCCTAGGTATGATGCTAGTAATATCTCATTATGCAGCCTAGCATCTATAGTATTCCACTAACAATATCTTACTCCACTAAATACCTAGGTATGATGCTAGTAATATCTCATTATGTAGACTAGCTTCTATAGTATTCCACTAACAATATCTTACTCCACTAAATGCCTAGCTATGATGTTGGTAATATCTCATATGTAGTCTAGCTTCTATAGTATTCCACTAACAATATCTTACTCCACTAAATACCTAGGTATGATGCTAGTAATATCTCATTATGCAGCCTAGCATCTATAGTATCCCACTAACAATATCTTACTCCACTTAATGCCTAGGTATGATGCTAATAATATCTCATTATGCAGCCTAGCATCTATAGTATTCCACTAACAATTCCTTACTCCACTAAATGCCTAGGTATGATGCTAGTAATATCTCATTATGCAGCCTAGCATCTATAGTATTCCACTAACAATTCCTTACTCCACTAAATGCCTAGGTATGATGCTAGTAATATCTCATTATGCAGCCTAGCATCTATAGTATCCCACTAAAATATCTTACTCCACTTAATGCCTAGGTATGATGCTAGTAATATCTCATTATGTAGTCTAGCATCTATAGTATCCCACTAAAAATATCTTACTCCACTTAATGCCTAGGTATGATGCTGGTAATATCTCATATGTAGTCTAGCATCTATAGCATTCCACTAACAATGCTAAATGTCTAGGTATGGTGCTAGTAATATCTCATTATGCAGCCCAGCATCTATAGTATTCCACTAACAATTCCTTACTCCACTTAATGCCTAGGCATGATGCTAGTAATATCTCATTATGTAGCCTAGAATCTATAGTATCCCACTAACAGTGCCTTACTCCACTTTATGCCTAGGTATCATGCTAGTAATATCTCATTATGCAGCCTAGCATCTATAGTATCCCAATAACAATACCTTACTCCACTAAATGTATAGGTATGATGCTGGTAATATCTCATATGTAGTCTAGCATCTATAGCATTCCACTAACAATGCTAAATGTCTAGGTATGGTGCTAGTAATATCTCATTATGCAGCCCAGCATCTATAGTATTCCACTAACAATTCCTTACTCCACTTAATGTCTAGGCATGATGCTAGTAATATATCATTATGCAGCCTAGCATCTATAGTATTCCACTAACAATTCCTTACTCCACTAAATGCCTAGGTATGATGCTAGTAATATATCATTATGCAGCCTAGTATCTATAGTATTCCACTAACAATATCTTACTCCACTTAATGCCTAGGCATGATGCTAGTAATATCTCATTATGCAGTCCAGCATCTATAGTATTCCACTAACAATTCCTTACTCCACTTAATGTCTAGGCATGATGCTAGTAATATCACATTATGCAGCCCAGCATCTATAGTATCCCACTAACAATATCTTACTCCACTTAATGCCTAGGCATGATTCTAGTAATATCTCATAATGCAGCCTAGCATCTATAGTATCCCACTAACAATATCTTACACCACTTAATGCCTAGGCATGATGCTAGTAATATCTCATTATGCAGCCTAGCATCTACAGTATCCCACTATCAGTGCCTTATGCCACTTAATGCCTAGGCATGATGCTAGTAATATCTCATTATGTAGTCTAGCATCTATAGTATCCCACTAACAATATCTTACTCTACTAAATGCCTAGGTATGATGCTAGTATTATCTCATTATGTAGTCTAGTATCTATAGTATCCCACTAACAATATCTTACTCCACTAAATGCCTAGGTATGATGTTGGTAATATCTCATATGTAGTCTAGCTTCTATAGTATTCCACTAACAATATCTTACTCCACTAAATACCTAGGTATGATGCTAGTAATATCTCATTATGCAGCCTAGCATCTACAGTATTCCACTAACAATATCTTACTCCACTAAATGCCTAGGCGTGATGCAAGTAATATCTCATTATGTAGTCTAGCATCTATAGTATCCCACTAAAAATATCTTACTCCACTTAATGCCTAGGTATGATGCTAGTAATATCTCATTATGTAGTCTAGCATCTATAGTATCCCACTAAAAATATCTTACTCCACTTAATGCCTAGGTATGATGCTAGTAATATCTCATTATGTAGTCTAGCATCTAGAATATCCCACTAACAATTCCTTACTCCAATAAATGCCTAGGTATGATGTTGGTAATATCTCATATGTAGTCTAGCATCTATAGTATTCCACTAACAATGCCTTACTCCACTTAATGCCTAGGCATGATGCTAGTAATATCTCATTATGTAGCCTAGAATCTATAGTATTCCACTAACAGTGCCTTACTCCACTTTATGCCTAGGTATCATGCTAGTAATATCTCATTATGCAGCCTAGCATCTACAGTATCCCAATAACAATACCTTACTCCACTAAATGTCTAGGTATGATGCTGGTAATATCTCATATGTAGTCTAGCATCTATAGCATTCCACTAACAATGCTAAATGTCTAGGTATGGTGCTAGTAATATCTCATTATGCAGCCTAGCATCTATAGTATTCCACTAACAATTCCTTACTCCACTAAATGCCTAGGTATGATGCTAGTAATATATCATTATGCAGCCTAGCATCTATAGTATTCCACAAACAATTCCTTACTCCACTAAATGCCTAGGTATGGTTCTAGTAATATATCATTATGCAGCCTAGCATCTATAGTATTCCACTAACAATTCCTTACTCCACTAAATGCCTAGGTATGATGCTAGTAATATCTCACTATGCAGCCTAGCATCTATAGTATTCCACTAACAATATCTTACTCCACTTAATGTCTAGGCATGATGCTAGTAATATCTCATTATGCAGCCTAGTATCTGTAGTATTCCACTAACAATTCCTTACTCCACTAAATGCCTAGGTATGATGCTAGTAATATATCATTATGCAGCCTAGTATCTATAGTATTCCACTAACAATATCTTACTCCACTTAATGCCTAGGCATGATGCTAGTAATATCTCATTATGCATCCCAGCATCTATAGTATTCCACTAACAATTCCTTACTCCACTTAATGTCTAGGCATGATGCTAGTAATATCACATTATGCAGCCCAGCATCTATAGTATCCCACTAACAATATCTTACTCCACTTAATGCCTAGGCATGATTCTAGTAATATCTCATAATGCAGCCTAGCATCTATAGTATCCCACTAACAATATCTTACACCACTTAATGCCTAGGCATGATGCTAGTAATATCTCATTATGTAGTCTAGCATATAGAATATCCCACTAACAATTCCTTACTCCACTAAATGCCTAGGTATCATGCTAGTAATATCTCACTATGTAGTCTAGCATTTAGAATATCCTACTAACAATTCCTTACTCCACTAAATGCCTATGCATGATGCTAGTAATATCTCATTATGTAGTCTAGCATCTATAGTATCCCACTAAAAATATCTTACTCCACTTAATGCCTAGGTATGATGCTAGTAATATCTCATTATGTAGTCTAGCATCTAGAGTATCCCATTAACAATGCCTTACTCCACTAAATGCCAAGGTATGGTCCTAGTAATGTCTCATTATGTAGTCTAGCATCTATAGTATTCCACTAACAATGCCTTACTCCACTTAATGCCTAGGCATGATGCTAGTAATATCTCATTATGTAGCCTAGCATCTATAGTATTCCACTAACAATTTCTTACTCCACTAAATGCCTAGGTATGATGCTAGTAATATCTCATTATGCAGCCTAGCATCTATAGTATTCCACTAACAATTCCTTACTCCACTAAATGCCTAGGTATGATGCTAGTAATATCTCATTATGCAGCCTATCATCTATAGTATTCCACTAACAATATCTTACTCCACTAAATGTCTAGGTATGGTGCTAGTAATATCTCATTATGCTGCCTATCATCTATAGTATCCCACTAACAATATCTTACTCCACTAAATGTCTAGGTATGGTGCTAGTAATATCTCATTATGCAGCCTAGCATCTATAGTATCCCACTAACAATACCTTACTCCACTAAATGTCTAGGTATGGTGCGAGTAATATCTCATTATGCAGCCTAGCATCTATAGTATCCCACTAACAATATCTTACTCCACTAAATGTCTAGGAATGGTGCTAGTAATATCTCATTATGCTGCCTAGCATCTATAGTATCCCACTAACAATATCTTACTCCACTAAATGTCTCGGTATAGTGCTAGTAATATCTCATTATGCAGCCTAGCATCTATAGTATCCCACTAACAATATCTTACTCCACTTAATGCCTAGGTATGATGCTAATAATATCTCATTATGCAGCCTAGCATCTATAGTATTCCACTAACAATTCCTTACTCCACTAAATGCCTAGGTATGATGCTAGTAATATCTCATTATGCAGCCTAGCATCTATAGTATTCCACTAACAATATCTTACTCCACTAAATACCTAGGTATGATGCTAGTAATATCTCATTATGTAGACTAGCTTCTATAGTATTTCACTAACAATATCTTACTCCACTAAATGCCTAGCTATGATGTTGGTAATATCTCATATGTAGTCTAGCTTCTATAGTATTCCACTAACAATATCTTACTCCACTAAATACCTAGGTATGATGCTAGTAATATCTCATTATGCAGCCTAGCATCTATAGTATCCCACTAACAATATCTTACTCCACTTAATGCCTAGGTATGATGCTAATAATATCTCATTATGCAGCCTAGCATCTATAGTATTCCACTAACAATTCCTTACTCCACTAAATGCCTAGGTATGATGCTAGTAATATCTCATTATGCAGCCTAGCATCTATAGTATTCCACAAACAATTCCTTACTCCACTAAATGCCTAGGTATGGTGCTAGTAATATATCATTATGCAGCCTAGCATCTATAGTATTCCACTAACAATTCCTTACTCCACTAAATGCCTAGGTATGATGCTAGTAATATCTCACTATGCAGCCTAGCATCTATAGTATTCCACTAACAATATCTTACTCCACTTAATGTCTAGGCATGATGCTAGTAATATCTCATTATGCAGCCTAGTATCTGTAGTATTCCACTAACAATTCCTTACTCCACTAAATGCCTAGGTATGATGCTAGTAATATATCATTATGCAGCCTAGTATCTATAGTATTCCACTAACAATATCTTACTCCACTTAATGCCTAGGCATGATGCTAGTAATATCTCATTATGCATCCCAGCATCTATAGTATTCCACTAACAATTCCTTACTCCACTTAATGTCTAGGCATGATGCTAGTAATATCACATTATGCAGCCCAGCATCTATAGTATCCCACTAACAATATCTTACTCCACTTAATGCCTAGGCATGATTCTAGTAATATCTCATAATGCAGCCTAGCATCTATAGTATCCCACTAACAATATCTTACACCACTTAATGCCTAGGCATGATGCTAGTAATATCTCATTATGTAGTCTAGCATCTAGAATATCCCACTAACAATTCCTTACTCCACTAAATGCCTAGGTATCATGCTAGTAATATCTCACTATGTAGTCTAGCATTTAGAATATCCTACTAACAATTCCTTACTCCACTAAATGCCTATGCATGATGCTAGTAATATCTCATTATGTAGTCTAGCATCTATAGTATCCCACTAAAAATATCTTACTCCACTTAATGCCTAGGTATGATGCTAGTAATATCTCATTATGTAGTCTAGCATCTATAGTATTCCACTAACAATGCCTTACTCCACTTAATGCCTAGGCATGATGCTAGTAATATCTCATTATGTAGCCTAGCATCTATAGTATTCCACTAACAATTTCTTACTCCACTAAATGCCTAGGTATGATGCTAGTAATATCTCATTATGCAGCCTAGCATCTATAGTATTCCACTAACAATTCCTTACTCCACTAAATGCCTAGGTATGATGCTAGTAATATCTCATTATGCAGCCTATCATCTATAGTATTCCACTAACAATATCTTACTCCACTAAATGTCTAGGTATGGTGCTAGTAATATCTCATTATGCTGCCTATCATCTATAGTATCCCACTAACAATATCTTACTCCAATAAATGTCTAGGTATGGTGCTAGTAATATCTCATTATGCAGCCTAGCATCTATAGTATCCCACTAACAATACCTTACTCCACTAAATGTCTAGGTATGGTGCGAGTAATATCTCATTATGCAGCCTAGCATCTATAGTATCCCACTAACAATATCTTACTCCACTAAATGTCTAGGAATGGTGCTAGTAATATCTCATTATGCTGCCTAGCATCTATAGTATCCCACTAACAATATCTTACTCCACTAAATGTCTCGGTATAGTGCTAGTAATATCTCATTATGCAGCCTAGCATCTATAGTATCCCACTAACAATATCTTACTCCACTTAATGCCTAGGTATGATGCTAATAATATCTCATTATGCAGCCTAGCATCTATAGTATTCCACTAACAATTCCTTACTCCACTAAATGCCTAGGTATGATGCTAGTAATATCTCATTATGCAGCCTAGCATCTATAGTATTCCACTAACAATATCTTACTCCACTAAATACCTAGGTATGATGCTAGTAATATCTCATTATGTAGACTAGCTTCTATAGTATTCCACTAACAATATCTTACTCCACTAAATGCCTAGCTATGATGTTGGTAATATCTCATATGTAGTCTAGCTTCTATAGTATTCCACTAACAATATCTTACTCCACTAAATACCTAGGTATGATGCTAGTAATATCTCATTATGCAGCCTAGCATCTATAGTATCCCACTAACAATATCTTACTCCACTTAATGCCTAGGTATGATGCTAATAATATCTCATTATGCAGCCTAGCATCTATAGTATTCCACTAACAATTCCTTACTCCACTAAATGCCTAGGTATGATGCTAGTAATATCTCATTATGCAGCCTAGCATCTATAGTATTCCACTAACAATTCCTTACTCCACTAAATGCCTAGGTATGATGCTAGTAATATCTCATTATGCAGCCTAGCATCTATAGTATCCCACTAAAATATCTTACTCCACTTAATGCCTAGGTATGATGCTAGTAATATCTCATTATGTAGTCTAGCATCTATAGTATCCCACTAAAAATATCTTACTCCACTTAATGCCTAGGTATGATGCTAGTAATATCTCATTATGTAGTCTAGCATCTAGAATATCCCACTAACAATTCCTTACTCTAATAAATGCCTAGGTATGATGTTGGTAATATCTCATATGTAGTCTAGCATCTATAGTATTCCACTAACAATGCCTTACTCCACTTAATGCCTAGGCATGATGCTAGTAATATCTCATTATGTAGCCTAGAATCTATAGTATCCCACTAACAGTGCCTTACTCCACTTTATGCCTAGGTATCATGCTAGTAATATCTCATTATGCAGCCTAGCATCTATAGTATCCCAATAACAATACCTTACTCCACTAAATGTCTAGGTATGATGCTGGTAATATCTCATATGTAGTCTAGCATCTATAGCATTCCACTAACAATGCTAAATGTCTAGGTATGGTGCTAGTAATATCTCATTATGCAGCCCAGCATCTATAGTATTCCACTAACAATTCCTTACTCCACTTAATGTCTAGGCATGATGCTAGTAATATATCATTATGCAGCCTAGCATCTATAGTATTCCACTAACAATTCCTTACTCCACTAAATGCCTAGGTATGATGCTAGTAATATATCATTATGCAGCCTAGTATCTATAGTATTCCACTAACAATATCTTACTCCACTTAATGCCTAGGCATGATGCTAGTAATATCTCATTATGCAGCCCAGCATCTATAGTATTCCACTAATAATTCCTTACTCCACTTAATGTCTAGGCATGATGCTAGTAATATCACATTATGCAGCCCAGCATCTATAGTATCCCACTAACAATATCTTACTCCACTTAATGCCTAGGCATGATTCTAGTAATATCTCATAATGCAGCCTAGCATCTATAGTATCCCACTAACAATATCTTACACCACTTAATGCCTAGGCATGATGCTAGTAATATCTCATTATGCAGCCTAGCATCAACAGTATCCCACTATCAGTGCCTTATGCCACTTAATGCCTAGGCATGATGCTAGTAATATCTCATTATGTAGTCTAGCATCTATAGTATCCCACTAACAATATCTTACTCTACTAAATGCCTAGGTATGATGCTAGTATTATCTCATTATGTAGTCTAGTATCTATAGTATCCCACTAACAATATCTTACTCCACTTAATGCCTAGGTATGATGCTAGTAATATCTCATTATGTAGACTAGCTTCAATAGTATTCCACTAACAATATCTTACTCCACTAAATGCCTAGGTATGATGTTGGTAATATCTCATATGTAGTCTAGCTTCTATAGTATTCCACTAACAATATCTTACTCCACTAAATACCTAGGTATGATGCTAGTAATATCTCATTATGCAGCCTAGCATCTACAGTATTCCACTAACAATATCTTACTCCACTAAATGCCTAGGCGTGATGCAAGTAATATCTCATTATGTAGTCTAGCATCTATAGTATCCCACTAAAAATATCTTACTCCACTTAATGCCTAGGTATGATGCTAGTAATATCTCATTATGTAGTCTAGCATCTATAGTATCCCACTAAAAATATCTTACTCCACTTAATGCCTAGGTATGATGCTAGTAATATCTCATTATGTAGTCTAGCATCTAGAATATCCCACTAACAATTCCTTACTCCAATAAATGCCTAGGTATGATGTTGGTAATATCTCATATGTAGTCTAGCATCTATAGTATTCCACTAACAATGCCTTACTCCACTTAATGCCTAGGCATGATGCTAGTAATATCTCATTATGTAGCCTAGAATCTATAGTATCCCACTAACAGTGCCTTACTCCACTTTATGCCTAGGTATCATGCTAGTAATATCTCATTATGCAGCCTAGCATCTACAGTATCCCAATAACAATACCTTACTCCACTAAATGTCTAGGTATGATGCTGGTAATATCTCATATGTAGTCTAGCATCTATAGCATTCCACTAACAATGCTAAATGTCTAGGTATGGTGCTAGTAATATCTCATTATGCAGCCTAGCATCTATAGTATTCCACTAACAATTCCTTACTCCACTAAATGCCTAGGTATGATGCTAGTAATATATCATTATGCAGCCTAGCATCTATAGTATTCCACTAACAATTCCTTACTCCACTAAATGCCTAGGTATGGTGCTAGTAATATATCATTATGCAGCCTAGCATCTAAAGTATTCCACTAACAATTCCTTACTCCACTAAATGCCTAGGTATGATGCTAGTAATATCTCACTATGCAGCCTAGCATCTATAGTATTCCACTAACAATATCTTACTTCACTTAATGTCTAGGCATGATGCTAGTAATATCTCATTATGCAGCCTAGTATCTGTAGTATTCCACTAACAATTCCTTACTCCACTAAATGCCTAGGTATGATGCTAGTAATATATCATTATGCAGCCTAGTATCTATAGTATTCCACTAACAATATCTTACTCCACTTAATGCCTAGGCATGATGCTAGTAATATCTCATTATGCAGCCCAGCATCTATAGTATTCCACTAACAATTCCTTACTCCACTTAATGTCTAGGCATGATGCTAGTAATATCACATTATGCAGCCCAGCATCTATAGTATCCCACTAACAATATCTTACTCCACTTAATGCCTAGGCATGATTCTAGTAATATCTCATAATGCAACCTAGCATCTATAGTATCCCACTAACAATATCTTACACCACTTAATGCCTAGGCATGATGCTAGTAATATCTCATTATGTAGTCTAGCATCTAGAATATCCCACTAACAATTCCTTACTCCACTAAATGCCTAGGTATCATGCTAGTAATATCTCACTATGTAGTCTAGCATTTAGAATATCCCACTAACAATTCCTTACTCCACTAAATGCCTATGCATGATGCTAGTAATATCTCATTATGTAGTCTAGCATCTATAGTATCCCACTAAAAATATCTTACTCCACTTAATGCCTAGGTATGATGCTAGTAATATCTCATTATGTAGTCTAGCATCTAGAGTATCCCATTAACAATGCCTTACTCCACTAAATGCCAAGGTATGATGCTAGTAATATCTCATTATGCAGCCTATCATCTATAGTATTCCACTAACAATATCTTACTCCACTAAATGTCTAGGTATGGTGCTAGTAATATCTCATTATGCTGCCTATCATCTATAGTATCCCACTAACAATATCTTACTCCACTAAATGTCTAGGTATGGTGCTAGTAATATCTCATTATGCAGCCTAGCATCTATAGTATCCCACTAACAATACCTTACTCCACTAAATGTCTAGGTATGGTGCGAGTAATATCTCATTATGCAGCCTAGCATCTATAGTATCCCACTAACAATATCTTACTCCACTAAATGTCTAGGAATGGTGCTAGTAATATCTCATTATGCTGCCTAGCATCTATAGTATCCCACTAACAATATCTTACTCCACTAAATGTCTCGGTATGGTGCTAGTAATATCTCATTATGCAGCCTAGCATCTATAGTATCCCACTAACAATATCTTACTCCACTTAATGCCTAGGTATGATGCTAATAATATCTCATTATGCAGCCTAGCATCTATAGTATTCCACTAACAATTCCTTACTCCACTAAATGCCTAGGTATGATGCTAGTAATATCTCATTATGCAGCCTAGCATCTATAGTATTCCACTAACAATATCTTACTCCACTAAATACCTAGGTATGATGCTAGTAATATCTCATTATGTAGACTAGCTTCTATAGTATTCCACTAACAATATCTTACTCCACTAAATGCCTAGCTATGATGTTGGTAATATCTCATATGTAGTCTAGCTTCTATAGTATTCCACTAACAATATCTTACTCCACTAAATACCTAGGTATGATGCTAGTAATATCTCATTATGCAGCCTAGCATCTATAGTATCCCACTAACAATATCTTACTCCACTTAATGCCTAGGTATGATGCTAATAATATCTCATTATGCAGCCTAGCATCTATAGTATTCCACTAACAATTCCTTACTCCACTAAATGCCTAGGTATGATGCTAGTAATATCTCATTATGCAGCCTAGCATCTATAGTATCCCACTAACAGTGCCTTACTCCACTTTATGCCTAGGTATCATGCTAGTAATATCTCATTATGCAGCCTAGCATCTACAGTATCCCAATAACAATACCTTACTCCACTAAATGTCTAGGTATGATGCTGGTAATATCTCATATGTAGTCTAGCATCTATAGCATTCCACTAACAATGCTAAATGTCTAGGTATGGTGCTAGTAATATCTCATTATGCAGCCTAGCATCTATAGTATTCCACTAACAATTCCTTACTCCACTAAATGCCTAGGTATGATGCTAGTAATATATCATTATGCAGCCTAGCATCTATAGTATTCCACTAACAATTCCTTACTCCACTAAATGCCTAGGTATGGTGCTAGTAATATATCATTATGCAGCCTAGCATCTAAAGTATTCCACTAACAATTCCTTACTCCACTAAATGCCTAGGTATGATGCTAGTAATATCTCACTATGCAGCCTAGCATCTATAGTATTCCACTAACAATATCTTACTTCACTTAATGTCTAGGCATGATGCTAGTAATATCTCATTATGCAGCCTAGTATCTGTAGTATTCCACTAACAATTCCTTACTCCACTAAATGCCTAGGTATGATGCTAGTAATATATCATTATGCAGCCTAGTATCTATAGTATTCCACTAACAATATCTTACTCCACTTAATGCCTAGGCATGATGCTAGTAATATCTCATTATGCAGCCCAGCATCTATAGTATTCCACTAACAATTCCTTACTCCACTTAATGTCTAGGCATGATGCTAGTAATATCACATTATGCAGCCCAGCATCTATAGTATCCCACTAACAATATCTTACTCCACTTAATGCCTAGGCATGATTCTAGTAATATCTCATAATTCAGCCTAGCATCTATAGTATCCCACTAACAATATCTTACACCACTTAATGCCTAGGCATGATGCTAGTAATATCTCATTATGTAGTCTAGCATCTAGAATATCCCACTAACAATTCCTTACTCCACTAAATGCCTAGGTATCATGCTAGTAATATCTCACTATGTAGTCTAGCATTTAGAATATCCCACTAACAATTCCTTACTCCACTAAATGCCTATGCATGATGCTAGTAATATCTCATTATGTAGTCTAGCATCTATAGTATCCCACTAAAAATATCTTACTCCACTTAATGCCTAGGTATGATGCTAGTAATATCTCATTATGTAGTCTAGCATCTAGAGTATCCCATTAACAATGCCTTACCCAACTAAATGCCAAGGTATGATGCTAGTAATATCTCATTATGCAGCCTATCATCTATAGTATTCCACTAACAATATCTTACTCCACTAAATGTCTAGGTATGGTGCTAGTAATATCTCATTATGCTGCCTATCATCTATAGTATCCCACTAACAATATCTTACTCCACTAAATGTCTAGGTATGGTGCTAGTAATATCTCATTATGCAGCCTAGCATCTATAGTATCCCACTAACAATACCTTACTCCACTAAATGTCTAGGTATGGTGCGAGTAATATCTCATTATGCAGCCTAGCATCTATAGTATCCCACTAACAATATCTTACTCCACTAAATGTCTAGGAATGGTGCTAGTAATATCTCATTATGCTGCCTAGCATCTATAGTATCCCACTAACAATATCTTACTCCACTAAATGTCTCGGTATGGTGCTAGTAATATCTCATTATGCAGCCTAGCATCTATAGTATCCCACTAACAATATCTTACTCCACTTAATGCCTAGGTATGATGCTAATAATATCTCATTATGCAGCCTAGCATCTATAGTATTCCACTAACAATTCCTTACTCCACTAAATGCCTAGGTATGATGCTAGTAATATCTCATTATGCAGCCTAGCATCTATAGTATTCCACTAACAATATCTTACTCCACTAAATACCTAGGTATGATGCTAGTAATATCTCATTATGTAGACTAGCTTCTATAGTATTCCACTAACAATATCTTACTCCACTAAATGCCTAGCTATGATGTTGGTAATATCTCATATGTAGTCTAGCTTCTATAGTATTCCACTAACAATATCTTACTCCACTAAATACCTAGGTATGATGCTAGTAATATCTCATTATGCAGCCTAGCATCTATAGTATCCCACTAACAATATCTTACTCCACTTAATGCCTAGGTATGATGCTAATAATATCTCATTATGCAGCCTAGCATCTATAGTATTCCACTAACAATTCCTTACTCCACTAAATGCCTAGGTATGATGCTAGTAATATCTCATTATGCAGCCTAGCATCTATAGTATTCCACTAACAATTCCTTACTCCACTAAATGCCTAGGTATGATGCTAGTAATATCTCATTATGCAGCCTAGCATCTATAGTATCCCACTAAAATATCTTACTCCACTTAATGCCTAGGTATGATGCTAGTAATATCTCATTATGTAGTCTAGCATCTATAGTATCCCACTAAAAATATCTTACTCCACTTAATGCCTAGGTATGATGCTAGTAATATCTCATTATGTAGTCTAGCATCTAGAATATCCCACTAACAATTCCTTACTCCAATAAATGCCTAGTTATGATGTTGGTAATATCTCATATGTAGTCTAGCATCTATAGTATTCCACTAACAATGCCTTACTCCACTTAATGCCTAGGCATGATGCTAGTAATATCTCATTATGTAGCCTAGAATCTATAGTATCCCACTAACAGTGCCTTACTCCACTTTATGCCTAGGTATCATACTAGTAATATCTCATTATGCAGCCTAGCATCAATAGTATCCCAATAACAATACCTTACTCCATTAAATGTCTAGGTATGATGCTGGTAATATCTCATATGTAGTCTAGCATCTATAGCATTCCACTAACAATGCTAAATGTATAGGTATGGTGCTAGTAATATCTCATTATGCAGCCTAGCATCTATAGTATCCCACTAACAATATCTTACTCCACTAAATGTCTAGGTATGGTGCTAGTAATATATCATTATGCAGCCTAGCATCTATAGTATTCCACTAACAATTCCTTACTCCACTAAATGCCTAGGTATGATGCTAGTAATATCTCATTATGCAGCCCAGCATCTATAGTATTCCACTAACAATTCCTTACTCCACTTAATGTCTAGGCATGATGCTAGTAATATCACATTATGCAGCCCAGCATCTATAGTATCCCACTAACAATATCTTACTCCACTTAATGCCTAGGCACGATTCTAGTAATATCTCATAATGCAGCCTAGCATCTATAGTATCCCACTAACAATATCTTACACCACTTAATGCCTAGGCATGATGCTAGTAATATCTCATTATGCAGCCTAGCATCTACAGTATCCCACTATCAGTGCCTTATGCCACTTAATGCCTAGGCATGATGCTAGTAATATCTCATTATGTAGTCTAGCATCTATAGTATCCCACTAACAATATCTTACTCTACTAAATGCCTAGGTATGATGCTAGTATTATCTCATTATGTAGTCTAGTATCTATAGTATCCCACTAACAATATCTTACTCCACTAAATGCCTAGGTATGATGCTAGTAATATCTCATTATGCAGCCCAGCATCTATAGTATTCCACTAACAATTCCTTACTCCACTTAATGTCTAGGCATGATGCTAGTAATATCACATTATGCAGCCCAGCATCTATAGTATCCCAATAACAATATCTTACTCCACTTAATGCCTAGGCACGATTCTAGTAATATCTCATAATGCAGCCTAGCATCTATAGTATCCCACTAACAATATCTTACACCACTTAATGCCTAGGCATGATGCTAGTAATATCTCATTATGCAGCCTAGCATCTACAGTATCCCACTATCAGTGCCTTATGCCACTTAATGCCTAGGCATGATGCTAGTAATATCTCATTATGTAGTCTAGCATCTATAGTATCCCACTAACAATATCTTACTCTACTAAATGCCTAGGTATGATGCTAGTATTATCTCATTATGTAGTCTAGTATCTATAGTATCCCACTAACAATATCTTACTCCACTTAATGCCTAGGTATGATGCTAGTAATATCTCATTATGTAGACTAGCTTCTATAGTATTCCACTAACAATATCTTACTCCACTAAATGCCTAGGTATGATGTTGGTAATATCTCATATGTAGTCTAGCTTCTATAGTATTCCACTAACAATATCTTACTCCACTAAATACCTAGGTATGTTGCTAGTAATATCTCATTATGCAGCCTAGCATCTACAGTATTCCACTAACAATATCTTACTCCACTAAATGCCTAGGCGTGATGCAATTAATATCTCATTATGTAGTCTAGCATCTATAGTATCCCACTAAAAATATCTTACTCCACTTAATGCCTAGGTATGATGCTAGTAATATCTCATTATGTAGTCTAGCATCTATAGTATCCCACTAAAAATATCTTACTCCACTTAATGCCTAGGTATGATGCTAGTAATATCTCAATATGTAGTCTAGCATCTAGAATATCCCACTAACAATTCTTTACTCCAATAAATGCCTAGGTATGATGTTGGTAATATCTCATATGTAGTCTAGCATCTATAGTATTCCACTAACAATGCCTTACTCCACTTAATGCCTAGGCATGATGCTAGTAATATCTCATTATGTAGCCTAGAATCTATAGTATCCAACTAACAGTGCCTTACTCCACTTTTTGCCTAGGTATCATGCTAGTAATATCTCATTATGCAGCCTAGCATCTATAGTATCCCAATAACAATACCTTACTCCACTAAATGTCTAGGTATTATGCTGGTAATATTTCATATGTAGTCTAGCATCTATAGCATTCCACTAACAATGCTAAATGTCTAGCTATGGTGCTAGTAATATCTCATTATGCAGCCTAGCATCTATAGTATTTCACTAACAATTCCTTACTCCACTAAATGCCTAGGTATGATGCTAGTAATATATCATTATGCAGCCTAGCATCTATAGCATTCCACTAACAATTCCTTACTCCACTAAATGCCTAGGTATGGTGCTAGTAATATATCATTATGCAGCCTAGCATCTATAGTATTCCACTAACAATTCCTTACTCCACTAAATGCCTAGGTATGATGCTAGTAATATCTCACTATGCAGCCTAGCATCTATAGTATTCCACTAACAATATCTTACTCCACTTAATGTCTAGGCATGATGCTAGTAATATCTCATTATGCAGCCTAGTATCTATAGTATTCCACTAACAATTCCTTACTCCACTAAATGCCTAGGTATGATGCTAGTAATATATCATTATGCAGCCTAGTATCTATAGTATTCCACTAACAATATCTTACTCCACATAATGCCTAGGCATGATGCTAGTAATATCTCATTATGCAGCCCAGCATCTATAGTATTCCACTAACAATTCCTTACTCCACTTAATGTCTAGGCATGATGCTAGTAATATATCATTATTCAGCCTAGCATCTATAGTATTCCACTAACAATTCCTTACTCCACTAAATGCCTAGGTATGATGCTAGTAATATATCATTATGCAGCCTAGTATCTATAGTATTCCACTAACAATATCTTACTCCACTTAATGCCTAGGCATGATGCTAGTAATATCTCATTATGCAGCCCAGCATCTATAGTATTCCACTAACAATTCCTTACTCCACTTAATGTCTAGGCATGATGCTAGTAATATCACATTATGCAGCCCAGCATCTATAGTATCCCACTAACAATATCTTACTCCACTTAATGCCTAGGCATGATTCTAGTAATATCTCATAATGCAGCCTAGCATCTATAGTATCCCACTAACAATATCTTACACCACTTAATGCCTAGGCATGATGCTAGTAATATCTCATTATGCAGACTAGCATCTACAGTATCCCACTATCAGTGCCTTATGCCACTTAATGCCTAGGCATGATGCTAGTAATATCTCATTATGTAGTCTAGCATCTATAGTATCCCACTAGCAATATCTTACTCTACTAAATGCCTAGGTATGATGCTAGTATTATCTCATTATGTAGTCTAGTATCTATAGTATTTCACTAACAATATCTTACTCCACTAAATGCCTAGGCGTGATGCTAGTAATATCTCATTATGTAGTCTAGCATCTATAGTATCCCACTAAAAATATCTTACTCCACTTAATGCCTAGGTATGATGCTAGTAATATCTCATTATGTAGTCCAGCATCTATAGTATCCCACTAAAAATATCTTACTCCACTTAATGCCTAGGTATGATGCTAGTAATATCTCATTATGTAGTCTATCATCTAGAATATCCCACTAACAATTCTTTACTGCAATAAATGCCTAGGTATGATGTTGGTAATATCTCATATGTAGTCTAGCATCTATAGTATTCCACTAACAATGCCTTACTCCACTTAATGCCTAGGCATGATGCTAGTAATATCTCATTATGTAGCCTAGAATCTATAGTATCCCACTAACAGTGCCTTACTCCACTTTATGCCTAGGTATCATGCTAGTAATATCTCATTATGCAGCCTAGCATCTATAGTATCCCAATAACAATACCTTACTCCACTAAATGTCTAGGTATGATGCTGGTAATATCTCATATGTAGTCTAGCATCTATAGCATTCCACTAACAATGCTAAATGTCTAGGTATGGTTCTAGTAATATCTCATTATGCAGCCTAGCATCTATAGTATTCCACTAACAATTCCTTACTCCACTAAATGCCTAGGTATGATGCTAGTAATATATCATTATGCATCCTAGCATCTATAGTATTCCACTAACAATTCCTTACTCCACTAAATGCCTAGGTATGGTGCTAGTAATATATCATTATGCAGCCTAGCGTCTATAGTATTCCACTAACAATTCCTTACTCCACTAAATGCCTAGGTATGATGCTAGTAATATCTCACTATGCAGCCTAGCATCTATAGTATTCCACTAACAATATCTTACTCCACTTAATGTCTAGGCATAATGCTAGTAATATCTCATTATGCAGCCTAGTATCTATAGTATTCCACTAAAAATTCCTTACTCCACTAAATGCCTAGGTATGATGCTAGTAATATATCATTATGCAGCCTAGTATCTATAGTATTCCACTAACAATATCTTACTACACTTAATGCCTAGGCATGATGCTAGTAATATCTCATTATGCAGCCCAGCATCTATAGTATTCCACTAACAATTCCTTACTCCACTTAATGTCTAGGCATGATGCTAGTAATATCACATTATGCAGCCCAGCATCTATAGTATCCCACTAACAATATCTTACTCCACTTAATGCCTAGGCATGATTCTAGTAATATCTCATAATGCAGCCTAGCATCTATAGTATCCCACTAACAATATCTTACACCACTTAATGCCTAGGCATGATGCTAGGAATATCTCATTATGTAGTCTAGCATCTAGAATATCCCACTAACAATTCCTTACTCCACTAAATGCCTAGGTATCATGCTAGTAATATCTCACTATGTAGTCTAACATTTAGAATATCCCACTAACAATTCCTTACTCCACTAAATGCCTATGCATGATGCTAGTAATATCTCATTATATAGTCTAGCATCTATAGTATCCCACTAAAAATATCTTACTCCACTTAATGCCTAGGTATGATGCTAGTAATATCTTATTATGTAGTCTAGCATCTAGAGTATCCCATTAACAATGCCTTACTCCACTAAATGCCAAGGTATGGTCCTAGTAATGTCTCATTATGCAGCCCAGCATCTATAGTATTCCACTAACAATTCCTTACTCCACTAAATGCCTAGGTATGATGCTGGTAATATCTCATTATGCAGCCTATCATCTATAGTATTCCACTAACAATATCTTACTCCACTAAATGTCTAGGTATGGTGCTAGTAATATCTCATTATGCTGCCTATCATCTATAGTATCCCACTAACAATATCTTACTCCACTAAATGTCTAGGTATGGTGCTAGTAATATCTCATTATGCAGCCTACCATCTATAGTATCCCACTAACAATACCTTACTCCACTAAATGTCTAGGTATGGTGCTAGTAATATCTCATTATGCAGCCTAGCAGCTATAGTATCCTACTAACAATATCTTACTCCACTAAATGTCTAGGAATGGTGCTAGTAATATCTCATTATGCTTCCTAGCATCTATAGTATCCCACTAACAATATCTTACTCCACTAAATGTCTCGGTATGGTGCTAGTAATATCTCATTATGCAGCCTAGCATCTATAGTATCCCACTAACAATATCTTACTCCACTTAATGCCTAGGTATGATGCTAATAATATCTCATTATGCAGCCTAGCATCTATAGTATTCCACTAACAATTCCTTACTCCACTAAATGCCTAGGTATGATGCTAGTAATATCTCATTATGCAGCCTAGCATCTATAGTATTCCACTAACAATATCTTACTCCACTAAATACCTAGGTATGATGCTAGTAATATCTCATTATGTAGACTAGCTTCTATAGTATTCCACTAAGAATATCTTACTCCACTAAATGCCTAGCTAAGATGTTGGTAATATCTCATATGTAGTCTAGCTTCTATAGTATTCCACTAACAATATCTTACTCCACTTAATGCCTAGGTATGATGCTAGTAATATCTCATTATGTAGTCTAGCATCTATAGTATCCCACTAAAAATATCTTACTCCACTTAATGCCTAGGTATGATGCTAGTAATATCTCATTATGTAGTCTAGCATCTAGAATATCCCACTAACAATTCCTTACTCCAATAAATGCCTAGGTATGATGTTGGTAATATCTCATATGTAGTCTAGCGTCTATAGTATTCCACTAACAATGCCTTACTCCACTTATTGCCTAGGCATGATGCTAGTAATAAATCATTATGTAGCCTAGAATCTATAGTATCCCACTAACAGTGCCTTACTCCACTTTATGCCTAGGTATCATGCTAGTAATATCTCATTATGCAGCCTAGCATCTATAGTATCCCAATAACAATACCTTACTCCACTAAATGTCTAGGTATGATGCTGGTAATATCTCATATGTAGTCTAGCATCTATAGCATTCCACTAACAATGCTAAATGTCAAGGTATGGTGCTAGTAATATCTCATTATGCAGCCTAGCATCTATAGTATCCCACTAACAATATCTTACTCCACTAAATGTCTAGGTATGGTGCTAGTAATATATCATTATGCAGCCTAGCATCTATAGTATTCCACTAACAATTCCTTACTCCACTAAATGCCTAGGTATGATGCTAGTAATATATCATTATGCAGCCTAGTATCTATAGTATTCCACTAACAATATCTTACTCCACTTAATGCCTAGGCATGATGCTAGTAATATCTCATTATGCAGCCCAGCATCTATAGTATTCCACTAACAATTCCTTACTCCACTTGATGTCTAGGCATGATGCTAGTAATATCACATTATGCAGCCCAGCATCTATAGTATCCCACTAACAATATCTTACTCCACTTAATGCCTAGGCATGATTCTAGTAATATCTCATAATGCAGCCTAGCATCTATAGTATCCCACTAACAATATCTTACACCACTTAATGCCTAGGCATGATGCTAGTAATATCTCATTATGCAGCCTAGCATCTACAGTATCCCACTATCAGTGCCTTATGCCACTTAATGCCTAGGCATGATGCTAGTAATATCTCATTATGTAGTCTAGCATCTATAGTATCCCACTAACAATTCCTTACTCTACTAAATGCCTAGGTATGATGCTAGTATTATCTCATTATGTAATCTAGTATCTATAGTATCCCACTAACAATATCTTACTCCACTTAATGCCTAGGTATGATGCTAGTAATATCTCATTATGTAGTCTAGCATCTAGAATATCCCACTAACTATTCCTTACTCCACTAAATGCCTAGGTATGATGCTAGTAATATCTCACTATGTAGTCTAGCATTTAGAATATCCCACGAACAATTCCTTACTCCACTAAATGCCTATGCATGATGCTAGTAATATCTCTTTATGTAGTCTAGCATCTATAGTATCCCACTAAAAATATCTTACTCCACTTAATGCCTAGGTATGATGCTAGTAATATCTCATTATGTAGTCTAGCATCTAGAATATCCCACTAACAATTCCTTACTCCACTAAATGCCTAGGTATGATGCTGGTAATATCTCATATGTAGTCTAGCATCTATAGTATTCCACTAACAATGCCTTACTCCACTTAATGCCTAGGCATGATGCTAGAAATATCCCATTATGTAGCCTAGAATCTATAGTATCCCACTAACAGTGCCTTACTCCACTTTATGCCTAGGTATCATGCTAGTAATATCTCATTATGTAGTCTAGCATCTAGAGTATCCCACTAACAATGCCTTACTCCACTAAATGCCAAGGTATTTTCCTAGTAATATCTCATTATGTAGTCTAGCATCTATAGTTTTCCACTAACAATGCCTTACTCCACTTAATGCCTAGGCATGATGCTAGTAATATCTCATTATGTAGCCTAGCATCTATAGTATTCCACTAACAATTTCTTACTCCAATAAATGCCTAGGTATGATGCTAGTAATATCTCATTATGCAGCCTAGCATCTATAGTATTCCACTAACAATATCTTACTCCACTAAATACCTAGGTATGATGCTAGTAATATCTCATTATGCAGCCTAGCATCTATAGTATCCCACTAACAATATCTTACTCCACTAAATGCCTAGGTATGATGCTAGTAATATCTCATTATGTAGTCTAGCTTCTATAGTATACCACTAACAATATCTTACTTCACTAAATGTCTAGGCATGATGCAAGTAATATCTCATTATGTAGTCTAGCATCTATAGTATCCCACTAAAAATATCTTACTCCACTTAATGCCTAGATATGATGCTAGTAATATCTCATTATGTAGTCTAGCATCTATAGTATCCCACAAAAATACCTTACTCCACTTAATGCCTAGGTATGATGCTAGTAATATCTCATTATGCAGTCTAGCATCTATAGTATCCCACTAAAAATATCTTACTCCACTTAATGCCTAGGTATGATGCTAGTAATATCTCATTATGTAGTCTAGCATCTAGAATATCTCACTAACAATTCCTTACTCCACTAAATGCCTAGGTATGATGCTGGTAATATCTCATATGTAGTCTAGCATCTATAGTATTCCACTAACAATGCCTTACTCCACTTAATGCCTAGGCATGATGCTAGTAATATCTCAGTATGTAGCCTAGAATCTATAGTATCCCACTAACAGTGCCTTACTCCACTTTATGCGTAGGTATCATGCTAGTAATATCTCATTATGCAGCCTAGCATCTAGAATATCCCACTAACAATTCCTTACTCCACTAAATGCCTAGGTATGATGCAGGTAATATCTCATATGTAGTCTAACATCTATAGTATCCCACTAGATATGCCTTACTCCACTTAATGCCAAGGTATGGTGCTAGTAATATCTCATTATGTAGCCTAGAATCTATAGCATCCCACTAACAGTGCTTTACTCCACTTTATGCCTAGGTATTATGCAAGTAATATCTCATTATGCAGCCTAGCATCTATAGTATCCCCCTAACAATACCTTACTTCACTAAATTTCTAGGTATCATGCTAGTAATATCTCATTATGCAGCCTAGCATCAATAGTATCCCACTAACAATATCTTACTTCAATAAATGTCTAGGTATGGTGCAAGTAATATCTCATTATGCAGCCTAGCATCTATAGCATCCTGCTAACAATATCTTACTCCACTAAATGTCTAGGTATGGTGCTAGTAATATCTCATTATGCAGCCTAGCATCTATAGTATCCCACTAACAATATCTTACTCCACTTAATGCCTAGGTATGATGCTAGTAATATCTCATTGTGCAGCCTAGCATCTATAGTATCCCACTAACAATATCTTACTCCACTAAATGTCCAGGTATGATGCTCGTAATATCTCATTATGCAGCCTAGCATCAATAGTATCCCACTAACAATATCTTACTCCACTAAATGTCTAGGTATGGTGCTAGTAATATCTCATTATGCAGCCCAGCATCTATAGTATCCCACGAACAATATCTTACTCCACTTAATGTCTAGGTATGATGCTAGTAATATCTCATTATGCAGCCCAGCATCTATAGTATCCCACTAACAATATCTTACTCCACTTAATGCCTAGGCATGATGCTAGTAATATCTCATTATGCAGCCTAGCATCTACAGTATTCCACTAACAATATCTTACACCACTTAATGCCTAGGCATGATACTAGTAATATCTCATTATGTAGTCTAGCATCTATAGTATCCCACTAACAATATCTTACTCTACTAAATGCCTACGTATGATGCTAGTAATATCTCATTATGTAGTCTAGTATCTATAGTATCCCACTAACAATATCTTACTCCACTTAATCCCTAGGTTTGATGCTAGTAATATCTCATTATGTAGTCTAGCATCTAGAATATCTCACTAACAATTCCTTACTCCACTAAATGCCTAGGTATCATGCTAGTAATATCTCACTATGTAGTCTAGCATTTAGAATATCCCACTAACAATTCCTTACTCCACTAAATGCCTATGCATGATGCTAGTAATATCTCATTATGTAGTCTAGCATCTATAGTATCCCACTAAATATATCTTACTCCACTTAATGCCTAGGTATGATGCTAGTAATATCTCATTATGTAGTCTAGCATCTATAGTATCCCACTAAAAATACCTTACTCCACTAAATGCCTAGGTATGATGCTGGTAATATCTCATATGAAGTCTAGCTTCTATAGTATTCCACTAACAATATCTTACTCCACTAAATACCTAGGTATGATGCTAGTAATATCTCATTATGCAGCCTAGCATCTACAGTATTCCACTAACAATATCTTACTCCACTAAATGCCTAGGCATGATGCAAGTAATATCTCATTATGTAGTCTAGCATCTATAGTATCCCACTAAAAATATCTTACTCCACTTATTGCCTAGATATGATGCTAGTAATATCTCATTATGCAGTCTAGCATCTATAGTATCCCACAAAAATATCTTACTCCACTTAATGCCTAGGTATGATGCTAGCAATATCTCATTATGCAGTCTAGCATCTATAGTATCCCACTAAAAATATCTTACTCCACTTAATGCCTAGGTATGATGCTAGTAATATCTCATTATGTAGTCTAGCATCTAGAATATCCCACTAACAATTCCTTACTCCACTAAATGCCTAGGTATGATGCTGGTAATATCTCATATGTAGTCTAGCATCTATAGTATTCCACTAACAATGCCTTACTCCACTTAATGCCTAGGCATGATGCTAGTAATATCTCATTATGTAGCCTAGAATTTATAGTATCCCACTAACAGTGCCTTACTCCACTTTATGCCTAGGTATCATGCTAGTAATATCTCATTATGCAGCCTAGCATCTAGAATATCCCACTAACAATTCCTTACTCCACTAAATACCTAGGTATGATGCTAGTAATATCTCATTATGCAGCCTAGCATCTACAGTATTCCACTAACAATATCTTACTCCACTAAATGCGTAGGCATGATGCAAGTAATATCTCATTATGTAGTCTAGCATCTATAGTATCCCACTAAAAATATCTTACTCCACTTAATGCCTAGGTATGATGCTAGTAATAACTCATTATGTAGACTAGCATCTAGAATATCCCACTAACAATTCCTTACTCCACTAAATGCCTAGGTATGGTGCTCGTAATATCTCATTATGCAGCCTAGCATCCACAGTATTCCACTAACAATATCTTACTCCACTAAATGCCTAGGCATGATGCAAGTAATATCTCATTATGTAGTCTAGCATCTATAGTATCCCACTAAAAATATCTTACTCCACTAAATATCTAGGTATCATGCTGGTAATATCTCATTATGCAGCCTAGCATCTATAGTATCCCACTAACAATATCTTACTCCACTAAATGTCTAGGTATGGTGCTAGTAATATCTCATTATGCAGCCTAGCATCTATAGTATCCTACTAACAACATCTTACTCCACTAAATGTCTAGGTATGGTGCTAGTAATATCTCATTATGCAGCCTAGCATATATAGTATCCCACTAACAATATCTTACTCCACTTAATGCCTAGGTATGATGCTAGTAATATCTCATTATGCAGCCTAGCATCTATAGTATCCCACTAACAATATCTTACTACACTAAATGTCTAGGTACGGTGCTCGTAATATCTCATTATGCTGCATAGCATCAATAGTATTCCACTAACAATATCTTACTCCACTAAATGCCTAGGTATGATGCTAGTAATATCTCATTATGCAGCCCAGCATCTATAGAATCCCACTAACAATATCTTACTCCTCTTAGTGTCTAGGTATGATGCTAGTAATATCTCATTATGCAGCCCAGCATCTATAGTATCCCACTAACAATATTGTGCTCCACTTAATGCCTAGGCATGATGCTAGTAATATCTCATTATGCAGCCTAGCATCTATAGTATCCCACTAACAATATCTTACTCCACTTAATGCCTAGGCATGATGCTAGTAATATCTCATTATGCAGCCTAGCATCTATAGTATCCCACTAACAGTGCCTTATGCCACTTAATGCCTAGGTATGATGCTAGTAATATCTCATTATGCAGCCTAGCATCTATAGTATCCCACTATCAATATCTTACTACACTAAATGTCTAGGTATGGTGCTCGTAATATCTCATTATGCAGCCTAGCATCAATAGTATTCCACTAACAATATCTTACTCCACTAAATGCCTAGGTATGATGCTAGTAATATCTCATTATGCAGCCTAGCATCTATAGTATCCCACTAACAATATCTTACTCCACTTCATGTCTAGGTATGATGCTAGTAATATCTCATTATGCAGCCCAGCATCTATAGTATCCCACTAACAATATCTTACTCCACTTAATGCCCAGGTATGATGCTAGTAATATCTCATTATGTAGTCTAGCATCTAGAATATCCCACTAACAATTCCTTACTCCACTAAATGCCTAGGTATGATGCTAGTAATATCTCATTATGTAGTCTAGCATTTAGAATATCCCACTAAAAATATCTTACTCCACTTAATGCCTAGGCATGATGCTAGTAATATCTCATTATGCAGCGTAGCATCTATAGTATCCCACTAACAATTCCTTACTCCACTTTATGCCTAGGTATCATGCTAGTAATATCTCATTATGTAGTCTAGCATCTATAGTATTCCACTAACAATGCCTTACTCCACTTAATGCCTAGGCATGATGCTAGTAATATCTCATTATGTAGCCTAGAATCTATAGTATCCCACTAACAGTGCCTTACTCCACTTTATGCCTAGGTATCATGCTAGTAATATCTCATTATGTAGTCTAGCATCTATAGTATCCCACTAACAATGCCTTACTCCACTTAATGCCTAGGCATAATGCTAGTAATATCACATTATGTAGCCTAGCATCTATAGTATTCCACTAACAATTTCTTACTCCACTAAATGCCTAGGTATTATGCTAGTAATATCTCATTATGCAGCCTATCATCTATAGTATTCCACTAACAATATCTTACTCCACTAAATACCTAGGTATGATGCTAGTAATATCTCATTATGCAGACTAGCATCTATAGTATCCCACTAACAATATCTTACTCCACTAAATGCCTAGGTATGATGCTGGTAATATCTCATATGTAGTCTAGCTTCTATAGTATTCTACTAACAATATCTTACTCCACTTAATACCTACGTATGATGCTAATAATATCTCATTATGCAGCCTAGCATCTACAGTATTCCACTAACAACATCTTACTCCACTAAATGTCTAGGTATGGTGCTAGTAATATCTCATTATGCAGCCTAGCATATATAGTATCCCACTAACAATATCTTACTCCACTTAATGCCTAGGTATGATGCTAGTAATATCTCATTATGCAGCCTAGCATCTATAGTATCCCACTAACAATATCTTACTACACTAAATGTCTAGGTATGGTGCTCGTAATATCTCATTATGCAGCCTAGCATCAAAAGTATTCCACTGACAATATCTTACTCCACTAAATGCCTAGGTATGATGCTAGTAATATCTCATTATGCAGCCCAGCATCTATAGTATCCCACTAACAATATCTTACTCTTCTTAGTGTCTAGGTATGATGCTAGTAATATCTCATTATGCAGCCCAGCATCTATAGTATCCCACTAACAATATTGTACTCCACTTAATGCCTAGGCATGATGCTAGTAATATCTCATTATGCAGCCTAGCATCTATAGTATCCCACTAACAATATCTTACTCCACTTAATGCCTAGGCATGATGCTAGTAATATCTCATTATGCAGCCTAGCATCTATAGTATCCCACTAACAGTGCCTTATGTCACTTAATGCCTAGGTATGATGCTAGTAATATCTCATTATGCAACCTAGCATCTATAGTATCCCACTAACAATATCTTACTACACTAAATGTCTAGGTATGGTGCTCGTAATATCTCATTATGCAGCCTAGCATCAATAGTATTCCACTAACAATATCTTACTCCACTAAATGCCTAGGTATGATGCTAGTAATATCTCATTATGCAGCCCAGCATCTATAGTATCCCACTAACAATATCTTACTCCACTTAATGTCTAGGTATGATGCTAGTAATATCTCATTATGCAGCCCAGCATCTATAGTATCCCACTAACAATATCTTACTCCACTTAATGCCCAGGTATGATGCTAGTAATATCTCATTATGTAGTTTGGCATCTAGAATATCCCACTAACAATTCCTTACTCCACTAAATGCCTAGGTATGATGCTAGTAATATCTCATTATGTAGTCTAGCATTTAGAATATCCCACTAACAATTCTTTACTCCACTAAATGCCTATGCATGATGCTAGTAATATCTCATTACGTAGTCTAGCATCTATAGTATCCCACTAAAAATATCTTACTCCACTTAATGCCTAGGTATGATGCTAGTAATATCTCATTATGTAGTCTAGCATCTAGAATATCCCACTAACAATTCCTTACTCCACTAAATGCCTAGGTATGATGCTGGTAATATCTCATATGTAGTCTAGCATCTATAGTATTCCACTAACAATGCCTTACTCCACTTAATGCCTAGGCATGATGCTAGTAATATCTCATTATGTAGCCTAGAATCTATAGTATCCCACTAACAGTGCCTTACTCCACTTTATGCCTAGGTATCATGCTAGTAATATCTCATTATGTAGTCTAGCATCTATAGTATCCCACTAACAATGCCTTACTCCACTAAATGCCAAGGTATGGTCCTAGTAATATCTCATTATGTAGTCTAGCATCTATAGTATTCCACTAACAATGCCTTACTCCACTTAATGCCTAGGAATAATGCTAGTAATATCTCATTATGTAGCCTAGCATCTATAGTATTCCACTAACAATTTCTTACTCCACTAAATGCCTAGGTATTATGCTAGTAATATCTCATTATGCAGCCTATCATCTATAGTATTCCACTAACAATATCTTACTCCACTAAATACCTAGGTATGATGCTAGTAATATCTCATTATGCAGACTAGCATCTATAGTATCCCACTAACAATATCTTACTCCACTAAATGCCTAGGTATGATGCTAGTAATATCTCATTATGTAGTCTAGCTTCTATAGTATTCCACTAACAATATCTTACTCCACTAAATGCCTAGGTATGATGCTGGTAATATCTCATATGTAGTCTAGCTTCTATAGTATTCCACTAACAATATCTTTCTCCACTTAATACCTACGTATGATGCTAATAATATCTCATTATGCAGCCTAGCATCTACAGTATTCCACTAACAATATCTTACTCCACTAAATGCCTAGGCATGATGCAAGTAATATCTCATTATGTAGTCTAGCATCTATAGTATCCCACAAAAATATCTTACTCCACTTAATGCCTAGGTATGATGCTAGTAATATCTCATTATGCAGTCTAGCATCTATAGTATCCCACTAAAAATATCTTACTCCACTTAATGATAGGTATGATGCTAGTAATATCTCATTATGTAGTCTAGCATCTAGAATATCCCACTAACAATTCCTTACTCCACTAAATGCCTAGGTATGATGCTGGTAATATCTCATATGTAGTCCAGCATCTATAGTATTCCACTAACAATGCCTTACTCCACTTAATGCCTAGGCATGATGCTAGTAATATCTCATTATGTAGCCTCAAATCTATAGTATCCCACTAACAGTGCCTTAGTCCACTTTATGCCTAGATATCATGCTAGTAATATCTCATTATGCAGCCTAGCATTTAGAATATCCCACTAACAATTCCTTACTCCACTAAATGCCTATGCATGATGCTAGTAATATCTCATTATGTAGTCTAGCATCTATAGTATCCCACTAAAAATAGCTTACTCCACTTAATGCCTAGGTATGATGCTAGTAATATCTCATTATATAGTCTAGCATCTAGAATATCCCACTAACAATTCCTTACTCCACTAAATGCCTAGGTATGATGCTGGTAATATCTCATATGTAGTCTAGCATCTATAGTATTCCACTAACAATGCCTTACTACACTTAATGCCTAGGCATGATGCTAGTAATATCTCATTATGTAGCCTAGAATCTATAGTATCCCACTAACAGTGCCTTACTCCACTTTATGCCTAGGTATCATGCTAGTAATATCTCATTATGTAGTCTAGCATCTATAGTATCCCACTAACAATGCCTTACTCCACTAAATGCCAAGGTATGGTCCTAGTGATATCTCATTATGTAGTCTAGCATGTATAGTATTCCACTAACAATGCCTTACTCCACTTTATGCCTAGGTATCATGCTAGTAATATTTCATTATGTAGTCTAGCATCTATAGTATCCCACTAACAATGCCTTACTCCACTAAATGCCTAGGTATGATGCTAGTAATATCTCATTATGCAGCCTAGCATATATAGTATTCCACTAACAATTCCTTACTCCACTAAATGCCTAGGTATTATGCTAGTAATATCTCATTATGCAGCCAATCATCTATAGTATTCCACTAACAATATCTTACTCCACTAAATGCCTAGGTATGATGCTAGTAATATCTCATTATGTAGTCTAGCTTCTATAGTATTCCACTAACAATATCTTACTCCACTAAATGCCTAGGTATGATGCTGTTAATATCTCATATGTAGTCTAGCTTCTATAGTATTCCACTAACAATATCTTACTCCACTAAATACCTAGGTATGATGCTAGTAATATCTCATTATGCAGCCTAGCATCTACAGTATTCCACTAACAATATCTTACTCCACTAAATGCCTAGGCATGATGCAAGTAATATCTCATTATGTAGTGTAGCATCTATAGTATCCCACTAAAAATATCTTACTCCACTTAATGCCTAGGTATGATGCTAGTAATATCTCATTATGTAGTCTGGCATCTAGAATATCCCACTAACAATTCCTTACTACACTAAATGCCTAGGTATGATGCTGGTAATATCTCATATGTAGTCTAGCATCTATAGTATTCCACTAACAATATCTTACTCCACTAAATACCTAGGTATGATGCTAGTAATATCTCATTATGTAGTCTAGCATCTATAGTATCCCACTAAAAAGATCTTACTCCACTTAATGCCTAGGTATGATGCTAGGAATATCTCATTATGTAGTCTAGCATCTAGAATATCCCACTAACAATTCCTTACTCCACTAAATGCCTAGGCATGATGCTAGTAATATCTCATTATGTAATCTAGCATCTATAGTATCCCTCTAAAAATATCTTACTCCACTTAATGCCTAGGTATGATTCTAGTAATATCTCATTATGTAGTCTAGCATCTAGAATATCCCACTAACAATTCCTTACTCCACTAAATGCCTAGGTATGATGCTGGTAATATCTCATATGTAGTCTAGCATCTATAGTATTCCACTAACAATGCCTTTCTCCACTAAATGTCTAGGTACCATGCTAGTAATATCTCATTATGCAGCCTAGCATCTATAGTATCCCACTAACAATATCTTACTCCACTAAATGTCTAGGTATGGTGCTAGTAATATCTCATTATGCAGTCTAGCATCTATAGTATCCTACTAACAATATCTTACTCCACTAAATGTCTAGGTATGGTGCTAGTAATATCTCATTATGCAGCCTAGCATATATAGTATCACACTAACAATATCTTACTTCACTTAATGCCTAGGTATGATGCTAGTAATATCTCATTATGCAGCATAGCATCTATAGTATCCCACTAACAATATCTTACTCCATAAAATGTCTAGGTATGGTGCTCGTAATATCACATTATGCAGCCTAGCATCAATAGTATTCCACTAACAATATCGTACTCCACTTAATGTCTAGGTATGATGCTAGTAATATCTCATTATGCAGCCCAGCATCTATAGTATCCCACTAACAATATCCTACTCCACTTAATGCCTAGGCATGATGCTAGTAATATCTCATTATGCAGCCTAGCATCTATAGTATCCCACTAACAATATCTAACTCCACTTAATGCCTAGGCATGATGCTAGTAATATCTCATTATGCAGCCTAGCATCTATAGTATCCCACTAACAGTGCCTTATGCCACTTAATGCCTAGGCATGATGCTAGTAATATCTCATTATGTAGTCTAGCATCTATAGTATCCCACTAACAATATCTTACTCTACTAAATGCCTAGGTATGATGCTAGTAATATCTCATTATGTAGTCTAGCATCAATAGTATCTCACTAAAAATATCTTACTCCACTTAATGCCTAGGTATGATGCTAGTAATATCCCATTATGTAGTCTAGCATCTATAGTATTCCACTAACAATGCCTTACTCCACTTAATGCCTAGGCATGATGCTAGTAATATCTCATTATGTAGCCTAGAATCTATAGTATCCCACTAACAGTGCCTTACTCCACTTTATGCCTAGGTATCATGCTAGTAATATCTCATAATGCAGCCTAGCATCTATAGTATTCCACTAACAATTCCTTACTCCACTAAATGCCTAGGTATGATGCTAGTAATATCTCATTATGCAGCCTAGCATCTATAGTATTCCACTAACAATATCTTACTCCACTAAATACCTAGGTATGATGCTAGTAATATCTCATTATGCAGCCTAGCATCTATAGTATCCCACTAACAATATCTTACTCCACTAAATGCCAAGGTATGATGCTAGTAATATCTCATTATGTAGTCTAGCTTCTATAGTATTTCACTAACAATATCTTACTCCACTAAATGCATAGGTATGATGCTGGTAATATCTCATATGTAGTCTAGCTTCTATAGTATTCCACTAACAATATCTTACTCCACTAAATACCTAGGTATGATGCTAGTAATATCTCATTCTGCAGCCTAGCATCTACAGTATTCCACTAACAATATCTTACTCCATTAAATGCCTATGCGTGATGCTAGTAATATCTCATTATGTAGTCTAGCATCTATAGTATCCCACTAAAAATATCTTACTCCACTTAATGCCTAGGTATGATGCTAGTAATATCTCATTATGTAGTCTAGCATCTATAGTATCCCACTAAAAAGATCTTACTCCACTTAATGCCTATGCATGATGCTAGTAATATCTCATTATGTAGTCTAGCATCTATAGTATCCCACTAAAAATATCTTACTCCACTTAATGTCTAGGTATGATGCTAGTAATATCTCATTATGTAGTCTAGCATCTATAGTATCCCACTAAAAAGATCTTACTCCACTTAATGCCTAGGTATGATGCTAGTAATATCTCATTATGTAGTCTAGCATCTAGAATATCCCACTAACAATTCCTTACTCCACCAAATGCCTATGCATGATGCTAGTAATATCTCATTATGCAGCCTAGCATCTATAGTATCCCACTAACAATATCTTACTCCACTAAATGCCTAGGTATGATGCTAGTAATATCTCATTATGTAGTCTAGCTTCTATAGTATTCCACTAACAATATCTTACTCCACTAAATGCCTAGGTATGATGCTGTTAATATCTCATATGTAGTCTAGCTTCTATAGCATTCCACTAACAATATCTTACTCCACTAAATACCTAGGTATGATGCTAGTAATATCTCATTATGCAGCCTAGCATCTACAGTATTCCACTAACAATATCTTACTCCACTAAATGCCTAGGCATGATGCAAGTAATATCTCATTATGTAGTGTAGCATCTATAGTATCCCACTAAAAATATCTTACTCCACTTAATGCCTAGGTATGATGCTAGTAATATCTCATTATGTAGTCTGGCATCTAGAATATCCCACTAACAATTCCTTACTCCACTAAATGCCTAGGTATGATGCTGGTAATATCTCATATGTAGTCCAGCATCTATAGTATTCCAATAACAATGCCTTACTCCACTTAATGCCGAGGCATGATGCTAGTAATATCTCATTATATAGCCTAGAATCTATAGTATCCCACTAACAGTGCCTTACTCCTCTTTATGCCTAGGTATCATGCTAGTAATATCTCATTATGCAGCCTAGCATCTAGAATATCCCACTAACAATTCCTTACTACACTAAATGCCTAGGTATGATGCTGGTAATATCTCATATGTAGTCTAGCATCTATAGTATTCCACTAACAATATCTTACTCCACTAAATACCTAGGTATTATGCTAGTAATATCTCATTATGTAGTCTAGCATCTATAGTATCCCACTAAAAAGATCTTACTCCACTTAATGCCTAGGTATGATGCTAGGAATATCTCATTATGTAGTCTAGCATCTAGAATATCCCACTAACAATTCCTTACTCCACTAAATGCCTAGGCATGATGCTAGTAATATCTCATTATGTAATCTAGCATCTATAGTATCCCTCTAAAAATATCTTACTCCACTTAATGCCTAGGTATGATTCTAGTAATATCTCATTATGTAGTCTAGCATCTAGAATATCCCACTAACAATTCCTTACTCCACTAAATGCCTAGGTATGATGCTGGTAATATCTCATATGTAGTCTAGCATCTATAGTATTCCACTAACAATGCCTTTCTCCACTAAATGTCTAGGTACCATGCTAGTAATATCTCATTATGCAGCCTAGCATCTATAGTATCCCACTAACAATATCTTACTCCACTAAATGTCTAGGTATGGTGCTAGTAATATCTCATTATGCAGTCTAGCATCTATAGTATCCTACTAACAATATCTTACTCCACTAAATGTCTAGGTATGGTGCTAGTAATATCTCATTATGCAGCCTAGCATATATAGTATCACACTAACAATATCTTACTTCACTTAATGCCTAGGTATGATGCTAGTAATATCTCATTATGCAGCATAGCATCTATAGTATCCCACTAACAATATCTTACTCCATAAAATGTCTAGGTATGGTGCTCGTAATATCACATTATGCAGCCTAGCATCAATAGTATTCCACTAACAATATCGTACTCCACTTAATGTCTAGGTATGATGCTAGTAATATCTCATTATGCAGCCCAGCATCTATAGTATCCCACTAACAATATCCTACTCCACTTAATGCCTAGGCATGATGCTAGTAATATCTCATTATGCAGCCTAGCATCTATAGTATCCCACTAACAATATCTAACTCCACTTAATGCCTAGGCATGATGCTAGTAATATCTCATTATGCAGCCTAGCATCTATAGTATCCCACTAACAGTGCCTTATGCCACTTAATGCCTAGGCATGATGCTAGTAATATCTCATTATGTAGTCTAGCATCTATAGTATCCCACTAACAATATCTTACTCTACTAAATGCCTAGGTATGATGCTAGTAATATCTCATTATGTAGTCTAGCATCAATAGTATCTCACTAAAAATATCTTACTCCACTTAATGCCTAGGTATGATGCTAGTAATATCCCATTATGTAGTCTAGCATCTATAGTATTCCACTAACAATGCCTTACTCCACTTAATGCCTAGGCATGATGCTAGTAATATCTCATTATGTAGCCTAGAATCTATAGTATCCCACTAACAGTGCCTTACTCCACTTTATGCCTAGGTATCATGCTAGTAATATCTCATAATGCAGCCTAGCATCTATAGTATTCCACTAACAATTCCTTACTCCACTAAATGCCTAGGTATGATGCTAGTAATATCTCATTATGCAGCCTAGCATCTATAGTATTCCACTAACAATATCTTACTCCACTAAATACCTAGGTATGATGCTAGTAATATCTCATTATGCAGCCTAGCATCTATAGTATCCCACTAACAATATCTTACTCCACTAAATGCCAAGGTATGATGCTAGTAATATCTCATTATGTAGTCTAGCTTCTATAGTATTTCACTAACAATATCTTACTCCACTAAATGCATAGGTATGATGCTGGTAATATCTCATATGTAGTCTAGCTTCTATAGTATTCCACTAACAATATCTTACTCCACTAAATACCTAGGTATGATGCTAGTAATATCTCATTCTGCAGCCTAGCATCTACAGTATTCCACTAACAATATCTTACTCCATTAAATGCCTATGCATGATGCTAGTAATATCTCATTATGTAGTCTAGCATCTATAGTATCCCACTAAAAATATCTTACTCCACTTAATGCCTAGGTATGATGCTAGTAATATCTCATTATGTAGTCTAGCATCTATAGTATCCCACTAAAAAGATCTTACTCCACTTAATGCCTATGCATGATGCTAGTAATATCTCATTATGTAGTCTAGCATCTATAGTATCCCACTAAAAATATCTTACTCCACTTAATGTCTAGGTATGATGCTAGTAATATCTCATTATGTAGTCTAGCATCTATAGTATCCCACTAAAAAGATCTTACTCCACTTAATGCCTAGGTATGATGCTAGTAATATCTCATTATGTAGTCTAGCATCTAGAATATCCCACTAACAATTCCTTACTCCACCAAATGCCTAGGCATGATGCTAGTAATATCTCATTATGTAGTCTAGCATCTATAGTATCCCACTAAAAATATCTTACTCCACTTAATGCCTAGGTATGATGCTAGTAATATCTCAGTATGTAGTCTAGCATCTAGAATATCCCACTAACAATGCCTTACTCCACTAAATGTCTAGGTATGGTGCTAGTAATATCTCATTATGTAGTCTAGCATCTATAGTATCCCACTAAAAATATCTTACTCCACTTAATGCCTAGGTATGATGTAGTAATATCTCATTATGCAGCCTAGCATCTATAGTATCCCACTAACAATATCTTACTCCACTAAATGCCTAGGTATGATGCTAGTAATATCTCATTATGCAGCCTAGCATCTATAGTATTCCACTAACAGTTCTTTACTTCACTAAATGCCTAGGTATGATGCTGGTAATATTTCATATGTAGTCTAGCATCTATAGTATTCCACTAACAATATCTTACTCCACTAAATACCTAGGTATGATGCTAGTAATATCTCATTATGCAGCCTAGCATCTATAGTATTCCACTAACAATTCCTTACTCCACTAAATGCCTAGGTATGATGCTGGTAATATCCCATATGTAGTCTAGCATCTTTAGTATTCCACTAACAATATCTTACTCCACTAAATGCCTAGGCATGATGCAAGTAATATCTCATTATGTAGTCTAGCATCTATAGTATCCCACTAAAAATATCTTACTCCACTAAATGCCTAGATATGATGCTAGTAATATCTCATTATGCAGCCCAGCATCTATAGTATCCCACTAACAATATCTTACTCCACTTAATGTCTAGGTATGATGCTAGTAATATCTCATTATGTAGTCTAGCATCTATAGTATCCCACTAAAAAGATCTTACTCCACTTAATGCCTAGGTATGATGCTAGTAATATCTCATTATGTAGTCTAGCATATATAGTATCCCACTAAAAAGATTTTACTCCACTTAATGCCTAGGTATGATGCTAGTAATATCTCATTATGTAGTCTAGTATCTATAGTATACCACTAACAATATCTTACTCCACTTAATGCCTAGGTATGATGCTAGTAATATCTCATTATGTAGTCTAACATCTAGAATATCCCACTAACAATATCTTACTCCACTTAATGCCTGGGTATGATGCTAGTAATATCTCATTATGTAGTCTAGCATCTAGAATATCCCACTAACAATATCTTACTCCACTTAATGTCTAGGTATGATGCTAGTAATATCTCATTATGTAGTCTAGCATCTATAGTATCCCACTAAAAAGATCTTACTCCACTTAATGCCTAGGTATGATGCTAGTAATATCTCATTATGTAGTCTAGCATCTAGAATATCCCACTAACAATTCCTTACTCCACCAAATGCCTAGGCATGATGCTAGTAATATCTCATTATGTAGTCTAGCATCTATAGTATCCCACTAAAAATATCTTACTCCACTTAATGCCTAGGTATGATGCTAGTAATATCTCAGTATGTAGTCTAGCATCTAGAATATCCCACTAACAATGCCTTACTCCACTAAATGTCTAGGTATGGTGCTAGTAATATCTCATTATGTAGTCTAGTATCTATAGTATCCCACTAAAAATATCTTACTCCACTTAATGCCTAGGTATGATGCTAGTAATATCTCATTATGCAGCCTAGCATCTATAGTATCCCACTAACAATATCTTACTCCACTAAATGCCTAGGTATGATGCTAGTAATATCTCATTATGCAGCCTAGCATCTACAGTATTCCACTAACAGTTCTTTACTTCACTAAATGCCTAGGTATGATGCTGGTAATATTTCATATGTAGTCTAGCATCTATAGTATTCCACTAACAATATCTTACTCCACTAAATACCTAGGTATGATGCTAGTAATATCTCATTATGCAGCCTAGCATCTATAGTATTCCACTAACAATTCCTTACTCCACTAAATGCCTAGGTATGATGCTGGTAATATCTCATATGTAGTCTAGCATCTTTAGTATTCCACTAACAATATCTTACTCCACTAAATGCCTAGGCATGATGCAAGTAATATCTCATTATGTAGTCTAGCATCTATAGTATCCCACCAAAAATATCTTACTCCACTAAATGCCTAGATATGATGCTAGTAATATCTCATTATGCAGCCCAGCATCTATAGTATCCCACTAACAATATCTTACTCCACTTAATGTCTAGGTATGATGCTAGTAATATCTCATTATGTAGTCTAGCATCTATAGTATCCCACTAAAAAGATCTTACTCCACTTAATGCCTAGGTATGATGCTAGTAATATCTCATTATGTAGTCTAGCATATATAGTATCCCACTAAACAGATCTTACTCCACTTAATGCCTAGGTATGATGCTAGTAATATCTCATTATGTAGTCTAGTATCTATAGTATACCACTAACAATATCTTACTCCACTTAATGCCTAGGTATGATGCTAGTAATATCTCATTATGTAGTCTAACATCTAGAATATCCCACTAACAATATCTTACTCCACTTAATGCCTAGGTATGATGCTAGTAATATCTCATTATGTAGTCTAGCATCTAGAATATCCCACTAACAATGCCTTACTCCACTAAATGTCTAGGTATGGTGCTAGTAATATCTCATTATGTAGTCTAGCATCTATAGTATCCCACTAAAATATCTCACTCCACTTAATGCCTAGGTATGATGCTAGTAATATCTCATTATGTAGTCTAGCATCTATAGTATCCCACTAACAATATCTTACTCCACTAAATGTCTAGGTATGATGCTAGTAATATCTCATTATGCAGTCCAGCATCTATAGTATCCCACTAACAATATCTTACTCCACTTAATGCCTAGGCATGATGCTAGTAATATCTCATTATGCAGCCTAGCATCTATAGTATCCCACTAACAATATCTTACTCCACTTAATGTCTCGGCATGGTGCTAGTAATATCTCATTATGCAGCCTAGCATCTATAGTATTCCACTAACAATTCCTTTCTCCACTAAATGCCTAGGTATGATGCTAGTAATATCTCATTATGCAGCCTAGCATCTATAGTATTCCACTAACAGTTCTTTACCTCACTAAATGCCTAGGTATGATGCTGGTAATATTTCATATGTAGTCTAGCATCTATAGTATTCCACTAACAATATCTTACTCCACTAAATACCTAGGTATGATGCTAGTAATATCTCATTATGCAGCCTAGCATATATAGTATCACACTAACAATATCTTACTTCACTTAATGCCTAGGTATGATGCTAGTAATATCTCATTATGCAGCATAGCATCTATAGTATCCCACTAACAATATCTTACTCCATTAAATGTCTAGGTATGGTGCTCGTAATATCAGATTATGCAGCCTAGCATCAATAGTATTCCACTAACAATATCGTACTCCACTTAATGTCTAGGTATGATGCTAGTAATATCTCATTATGCAGCCCAGCATCTATAGTATCCCACTAACAATATCTTACTCCACTTAATGCCTAGGCATGATGCTAGTAATATCTCATTATGCAGCCTAGCATCTATAGTATCCCACTAACAATATCTTACTCCACTTAATGCCTAGGCATGATGCTAGTAATATCTCATTATGCAGCCTAGCATCTATATTATCCCACTAACAGTGCCTTATGCCACTTAATGCCTAGGCATGATGCTAGTAATATCTCATTATGCAGCCTAGCATATATAGTATCCCACTAACAATATCTTACTCCACTTAATGCCTAGGCATGATGCTAGTAATATCTCATTATGTAGCCTAGCATCTATAGTATCCCACTAACAATATCTTACTCCACTTAATGCCTAGGCATGATGCTAGTAATATCTCATTATGCAGCCTAGCATCTATAGTATCCCACTAACAATATCTTACTCCACTTAATGTCTAGGCATGATGCTAGTAATATCTCATTATGCAGCCTAGCATCTATAGTATTCCACTAACAATTCCTTACTCTACTAAATGCCTAGGTATGATGCTAGTAATATCTCATTATGTAGTCTAGTATCTATAGTATCCCACTAACAATATCTTACTCCACTTAATGCCTATGTATGATGCTAGTAATATCTCATTATGTAGTCTAGCATCTATAGTATCCCACTAACAATATCTTACTCCACTTAATGCCTAGGTATGATGCTAGTAATATCTCATTATGTAGTCTAGCATCTAGAATATCCCACTAACAATTACTTACTCCACTAAATGCCTATGCATGATGCTAGTAATATCTCATTATGTAGTCTAGCATCTATAGTATCCCACTAAAAATATCTTACTCCACTTAATGCCTAGGTATGATGCTAGTAATATCTCATTATGTAGTCTAGCATCTATAGTATTCCACTAACAATGCCTTACTCCACTTAATGCCTAGGCATGATGCTAGTAATATCTCATTATGTAGCCTAGAATCTATAGTATCCCACTAACAGTGCCTTACTCCACTTTATGCCTAGGTATCATGCTAGTAATATCTCATAATGCAGCCTAGCATCTATAGTATTCCACTAACAATTCCTTACTCCACTAAATGCCTAGGTATGATGCTGGTAATATCTCATTATGCAGCCTAGCATCAATAGTATTCCACTAACAATATCTTACTCCACTAAATGCCTAGATATGATGCTAGTAATATCTCATTATGCAGCCCAGCATCTATAGTATCCCACTAACAATATCTTACTCCACTTAATGTCTAGGTATGATGCTAGTAATATCTCATTATGTAGTCTAGCATCTATAGTATCCCACTAAAAAGATCTTACTCCACTTAATGCCTAGGTATGATGCTAGTAATATCTCATTATGTAGTCTAGTATCTATAGTATCCCACTAACAATATCTTACTCCACTTAATGCCTAGGTATGATGCTAGTAATATCTCAATATGTAGTCTAACATCTAGAATATCCCACTAACAATATCTTACTCCATTTAATGCCTAGGTATGATGCTGGTAATATCTCATTATGTAGTCTAGCATCTAGAATATCCCACTAACAATGCCTTACTCCACTAAATGTCTAGGTATGGTGCTTGTAATATCTCATTATGTAGCCTAGCATCTATAGTATCCCACTAAAAATATCTTACTCCACTTAATGCCTAGGTATGATGCTAGTAATATCTCATTATGTAGTCTAGCATCTATAGTATCCCACTAACAATATCTTACTCCACTAAATGTCTAGGTATGATGCTAGTAATATCTCATTATGCAGCCCAGCATCTATAGTATCCCACTAACAATATCTTACTCCACTTAATGCCTAGGCATGATGCTAGTAATATCTCATTATGCAGCCTAGCATATATAGTATCCCACTAACAATATCTTACTCCACTTAATGTCTAGGCATGATGCTAGTAATATCTCATTATGCAGCCTAGCATCTATAGTATTCCACTAACAATTCCTTATTCCACTAAATGCCTAGGTATGATGCTAGTAATATCTCATTATGCAGCCTAGCATCTATAGTATTCCACTAACAGTTCTTTACCTCACTAAATGCCTAGGTATGATGCTGGTAATATTTCATATGTAGTCTAGCATCTATAGTATTCCACTAACAATATCTTACTCCACTAAATACCTAGGTATGATGCTAGTAATATCTCATTATGCAGCCTAGCATATATAGTATCACACTAACAATATCTTACTTCACTTAATGCCTAGGTATGATGCTAGTAATATATCATTATGCAGCATAGCATCTATAGTATCCCACTAACAATATCTTACTCCATTAAATGTCTAGGTATGGTGCTCGTAATATCACATTATGCAGCCTAGCATCAATAGTATTCCACTAACAATATCGTACTCCACTTAATGTCTAGGTATGATGCTAGTAATATCTCATTATGCAGCCCAGCATCTATAGTATCCCACTAACAATATCTTACTCCACTTAATGCCTAGGCATGATGCTAGTAATATCTCATTATGCAGCCTAGCATCTATAGTATCCCACTAACAATATCTTACTCCACTTAATGCCTAGGCATGATGCTAGTAATATCTCATTATGCAGCCTAGCATCTATAGTATCCCACTAACAGTGCCTTATGCCACTTAATGCCTAGGCATGATGCTAGTAATATCTCATTATGCAGCCTAGCATATATAGTATCCCACTAACAATATCTTACTCCACTTAATGCCTAGGCATGATGCTAGTAATATCTCATTATGTAGCCTAGCATCTATAGTATCCCACTAACAATATCTTACTCCACTTAATGCCTAGGCATGATGCTAGTAATATCTCATTATGTAGTCTAGCATCTATAGTATCCCACTAACAATATCTTACTCTACTAAATGCCTAGGTATGATGCTAGTAATATCTCATTATGTAGTCTAGTATCTATAGTATCCCACTAACAATATCTTACTCCACTTAATGCCTATGTATGATGCTAGTAATATCTCATTATGTAGTCTAGCATCTATAGTATCCCACTAACAATATCTTACTCCACTTAATGCCTAGGTATGATGCTAGTAATATCTCATTATGTAGTCTAGCATCTAGAATATCCCACTAACAATTACTTACTCCACTAAATGCCTATGCATGATGCTAGTAATATCTCATTATGTAGTCTAGCATCTATAGTATCCCACTAAAAATATCTTACTCCACTTAATGCCTAGGTATGATGCTAGTAATATCTCATTATGTAGTCTAGCATCTATAGTATTCCACTAACAATGCCTTACTCCACTTAATGCCTAGGCATGATGCTAGTAATATCTCATTATGTAGCCTAGAATCTATAGTATCCCACTAACAGTGCCTTACTCCACTTTATGCCTAGGTATCATGCTAGTAATATCTCATAATGCAGCCTAGCATCTATAGTATTCCACTAACAATTCCTTACTCCACTAAATGCCTAGGTATGATGCTGGTAATATCTCATTATGCAGCCTAGCATCAATAGTATTCCACTAACAATATCTTACTCCACTAAATGCCTAGATATGATGCTAGTAATATCTCATTATGCAGCCCAGCATCTATAGTATCCCACTAACAATATCTTACTCCACTTAATGTCTAGGTATGATGCTAGTAATATCTCATTATGTAGTCTAGCATCTATAGTATCCCACTAAAAAGATCTTACTCCACTTAATGCCTAGGTATGATGCTAGTAATATCTCATTATGTAGTCTAGCATCTATAGTATCCCACTAAAAAGATCTTACTCCACTTAATGCCTAGGTATGATGCTAGTAATATCTCATTATGTAGTCTAGTATCTATAGTATCCCCACTAACAATATCTTACTCCACTTAATGCCTAGGTATGATGCTAGTAATATCTCAATATGTAGTCTAACATCTAGAATATCCCACTAACAATATCTTACTCCATTTAATGCCTAGGTATGATGCTAGTAATATCTCATTATGTAGTCTAGCATCTAGAATATCCCACTAACAATGCCTTACTCCACTAAATGTCTAGGTATGGTGCTAGTAATATCTCATTATGTAGTCTAGCATCTATAGTATCCCACTAAAAATATCTTACTCCACTTAATGCCTAGGTATGATGCTAGTAATATCTCATTATGTAGTCTAGCATCTATAGTATCCCACTAACAATATCTTACTCCACTAAATGTCTAGGTATGATGCTAGTAATATCTCATTATGCAGCCCAGCATCTATAGTATCCCACTAACAATATCTTACTCCACTTAATGCCTAGGCATGATGCTACTAATATCTCATTATGCAGCCAAGCATATATAGTATCCCACTAACAATATCTTACTCCACTTAATGTCTAGGCATGATGCTAGTAATATCTCATTATGCAGCCTAGCATCTATAGTATTCCACTAACAATTCCTTATTCCACTAAATGCCTAGGTATGATGCTAGTAATATCTCATTATGCAGCCTAGCATCTATAATATTCCACTAACAATTCCTTACTCCACTAAATGCCTAGGTATGATGCTAGTAATATCTCATTATGCAGCCTAGCATCTATAGTATTCCACTAACAGTTCTTTACTTCACTAAATGCCTAGGTATGATGCTGGTAATATTTCATATGTAGTCTAGCATCTATAGTATTCCACTAACAATATCTTACTCCACTAAATACCTAGGTATGATGCTAGTAATATCTCATTATGCAGCCTAGCATCTATAGTATTCCACTAACAATTCCTTACTAAATGCCTAGGTATGATGCTGGTAATATCTCATATGTAGTCTAGCATATTTAGTATTCCACTAACAATATCTTACTCCACTAAATGCCTAGGCATGATGCAAGTAATATCTCATTATGTAGTCTAGCATCTATAGTATTCCACTAACAATTCCTTATTCCACTAAATGCCTAGGTATGATGCTAGTAATATCTCATTATGCAGCCTAGCATCTATAATATTCCACTAACAATTCCTTACTCCACTAAATGCCTAGGTATGATGCTAGTAATATCTCATTATGCAGCCTAGCATCTATAGTATTCCACTAACAGTTCTTTACTTCACTAAATGCCTAGGTATGATGCTGGTAATATTTCATATGTAGTCTAGCATCTATAGTATTCCACTAACAATATCTTACTCCACTAAATACCTAGGTATGATGCTAGTAATATCTCATTATGCAGCCTAGCATCTATAGTATTCCACTAACAATTCCTTACTAAATGCCTAGGTATGATGCTGGTAATATCTCATATGTAGTATAGCATATTTAGTATTCCACTAACAATATCTTACTCCACTAAATGCCTAGGCATGATGCAAGTAATATCTCATTATGTAGTCTAGCATCTATAGTATCCCACTAAAATATCTTACTCCACTAAATGCCTAGATATGATGCTAGTAATATCTCATTATGCAGCCCAGCATCTATAGTATCCCACTAACAATATCTTACTCCACTTAATGTCTAGGTATGATGCTAGTAATATCTCATTATGTAGTCTAGCATCTATAGTATCCCACTAAAAAGATCTTACTCCACTTAATGCCTAGGTATGATGCTAGTAATATCTCATTATGTAGTCTAGCATATATAGTATCCCACTAAAAAGATCTTACTCCACTTAATGCCTAGGTATGATGCTAGTAATATCTCATTATGTAGTCTAGTATCTATAGTATACAACTAACAGTATCTTACTCCACTTAATGCCTAGGTATGATGCTAGTAATATCTCATTATGTAGTCTAACATCTAGAATATCCCACTAACAATATCTTACTCCACTTAATGCCTAGGTATGTTGCTAGTAATATCTCATTATGCAGCCTAGCATCTATAGTATCCCACTAACAATATCTTACTCCACTTAATGTCTAGGCATGATGCTAGTAATATCTCATTATGCAGCCTAGCATCTATAGTATTCCACTAACAATTCCTTATTCCACTAAATGCCTAGGTATGATGCTAGTAATATCTCATTATGCAGCCTAGCATCTATAATATTCCACTAACAATTCCTTACTCCACTAAATGCCTAGGTATGATGCTAGTAACATCTCATTATGCAGCCTAGCATCTATAGTATTCCACTAACAGTTCTTTACTTCACTAAATGCCTAGGTATGATGCTGGTAATATTTTATATGTAGTCTAGCATCTATAGTATTCCACTAACAATATCTTACTCCACTAAATACCTAGGTATGATGCTAGTAATATCTCATTATGCAGCCTAGCATATATAGTACGACACTAACAATATCTTACTTCACTTAATGCCTAGGTATGATGCTAGTAATATCTCATTATGCAGCATAGCATCTATAGTATCCAACTAACAATATCTTACTCCATTAAATGTCTAGGTATGGTGCTCGTAATATCACATTATGCAGCCTAGCATCAATAGTATTCCACTAACAATATCGTACTCCACTTAATGTCTAGGTATGATGCTAGTAATATATCATGCAGCCCAGTATCTATAGTATCCCACTAACAATATCTTACTCCACTTAATGCCTAGGCATGATGCTAGTAATATCTCATTATGCAGCCTAGCATCTATAGTATCCCACTAACAATATCTTACTCCACTTAATGCCTAGGCATGATGCTAGTAATATCTCATTATGCAGCCTAGCATCTATAGTATCCCACTAACAGTGCCTTACTCCACTTTATGCCTAGGTATCATGCTAGTAATATCTCATAATGCAGCCTAGCATCTATAGTATTCCACTAACAATTCTTACTCCACTAAATGCCTAGGTATGATGCTGGTAATATCTCATTATGCAGCCTAGCATCAATAGTATTCCACTAACAATATCTTACTCCACTAAATGCCTAGATATGATGCTAGTAATATCTCATTATGCAGCCCAGCATCTATAGTATCCCACTAACAATATCTTACTCCACTTAATGTCTAGGTATGATGCTAGTAATATCTCATTATGTAGTCTAGCATCTATAGTATCCCACTAAAAAGATCTTACTCCACTTAATGCCTAGGTATGATGCTAGTAATATCTCATTATGTAGTCTAGCATCTATAGTATCCCACTAAAAAGATCTTACTCCACTTAATGCCTAGGTATGATGCTAGTAATATCTCATTATGTAGTCTAGTATCTATAGTATCCCACTAACAATATCTTACTCCACTTAATGCCTAGGTATGATGCTAGTAATATCTCAATATGTAGTCTAACATCTAGAATATCCCACTAACAATATCTTACTCCATTTAATGCCTAGGTATGATGCTAGTAATATCTCATTATGTAGTCTAGCATCTAGAATATCCCACTAACAATGCCTTACTCCACTAAATGTCTAGGTATGGTGCTAGTAATATCTCATTATGTAGTCTAGCATCTATAGTATCCCACTAAAAATATCTTACTCCACTTAATGCCTAGGTATGATGCTAGTAATATCTCATTATGTAGTCTAGCATCTATAGTATCCCACTAACAATATCTTACTCCACTAAATGTCTAGGTATGATGCTAGTAATATCTCATTATGCAGCCCAGCATCTATAGTATCCCACTAACAATATCTTACTCCACTTAATGCCTAGGCATGATGCTACTAATATCTCATTATGCAGCCTAGCATATATAGTATCCCACTAACAATATCTTACTCCACTTAATGTCTAGGCATGATGCTAGTAATATCTCATTATGCAGCCTAGCATCTATAGTATTCCACTAACAATTCCTTATTCCACTAAATGCCTAGGTATGATGCTAGTAATATCTCATTATGCAGCCTAGCATCTATAATATTCCACTAACAATTCCTTACTCCACTAAATGCCTAGGTATGATGCTAGTAATATCTCATTATGCAGCCTAGCATCTATAGTATTCCACTAACAGTTCTTTACTTCACTAAATGCCTAGGTATGATGCTGGTAATATTTCATATGTAGTCTAGCATCTATAGTATTCCACTAACAATATCTTACTCCACTAAATACCTAGGTATGATGCTAGTAATATCTCATTATGCAGCCTAGCATCTATAGTATTCCACTAACAATTCCTTACTAAATGCCTAGGTATGATGCTGGTAATATCTCATATGTAGTCTAGCATATTTAGTATTCCACTAACAATATCTTACTCCACTAAATGCCTAGGGCATGATGCAAGTAATATCTCATTATGTAGTCTAGCATCTATAGTATCCCACTAAAAATATCTTACTCCACTAAATGCCTAGATATGATATGATGCTAGTAATATCTCATTATGTAGTCTAGCATATATAGTATCCCACTAAAAAGATCTTACTCCACTTAATGCCTAGGTATGATGCTAGTAATATCTCATTATGTAGTCTAGTATCTATAGTATACAACTAACAGTATCTTACTCCACTTAATGCCTAGGTATGATGCTAGTAATATCTCATTATGTAGTCTAACATCTAGAATATCCCACTAACAATATCTTACTCCACTTAATGCCTAGGTATGTTGCTAGTAATATCTCATTATGCAGCCTAGCATCTATAGTATCCCACTAAAAATATCTTACTCCACTTAATGTCTAGGCATGATGCTAGTAATATCTCATTTGCAGCCTAGCATCTATAGTATTCCACTAACAATTCCTTATTCCACTAAATGCCTAGGTATGATGCTAGTAATATCTCATTATGCAGCCTAGCATCTATAATATTCCACTAACAATTCCTTACTCCACTAAATGCCTAGGTATGATGCTAGTAACATCTCATTATGCAGCCTAGCATCTATAGTATTCCACTAACAGTTCTTTACTTCACTAAATGCCTAGGTATGATGCTGGTAATATTTTATATGTAGTCTAGCATCTATAGTATTCCACTAACAATATCTTACTCCACTAAATACCTAGGTATGATGCTAGTAATATCTCATTATGCAGCCTAGCATATATAGTACGACACTAACAATATCTTACTTCACTTAATGCCTAGGTATGATGCTAGTAATATCTCATTATGCAGCATAGCATCTATAGTATCCAACTAACAATATCTTACTCCATTAAATGTCTAGGTATGGTGCTCGTAATATCACATTATGCAGCCTAGCATCAATAGTATTCCACTAACAATATCGTACTCCACTTAATGTCTAGGTATGATGCTAGTAATATATCATGCAGCCCAGTATCTATAGTATCCCACTAACAATATCTTACTCCACTTAATGCCTAGGCATGATGCTAGTAATATCTCATTATGCAGCCTAGCATCTATAGTATCCCACTAACAATATCTTACTCCACTTAATGCCTAGGCATGATGCTAGTAATATCTCATTATGCAGCCTAGCATCTATAGTATCCCACTAACAGTGCCTTACTCCACTTTATGCCTAGGTATCATGCTAGTAATATCTCATAATGCAGCCTAGCATCTATAGTATTCCACTAACAATTCCTTACTCCACTAAATGCCTAGGTATGATGCTGGTAATATCTCATTATGCAGCCTAGCATCAATAGTATTCCACTAACAATATCTTACTCCACTAAATGCCTAGATATGATGCTAGTAATATCTCATTATGCAGCCCAGCATCTATAGTATCCCACTAACAATATCTTACTCCACTTAATGTCTAGGTATGATGCTAGTAATATCTCATTATGTAGTCTAGCATCTATAGTATCCCACTAAAAAGATCTTACTCCACTTAATGCCTAGGTATGATGCTAGTAATATCTCATTATGTAGTCTAGCATCTATAGTATCCCACTAAAAAGATCTTACTCCACTTAATGCCTAGGTATGATGCTAGTAATATCTCATTATGTAGTCTAGTATCTATAGTATCCCACTAACAATATCTTACTCCACTTAATGCCTAGGTATGATGCTAGTAATATCTCAATATGTAGTCTAACATCTAGAATATCCCACTAACAATATCTTACTCCATTTAATGCCTAGGTATGATGCTAGTAATATCTCATTATGTAGTCTAGCATCTAGAATATCCCACTAACAATGCCTTACTCCACTAAATGTCTAGGTATGGTGCTAGTAATATCTCATTATGTAGTCTAGCATCTATAGTATCCCACTAAAAATATCTTACTCCACTTAATGCCTAGGTATGATGCTAGTAATATCTCATTATGTAGTCTAGCATCTATAGTATCCCACTAACAATATCTTACTCCACTAAATGTCTAGGTATGATGCTAGTAATATCTCATTATGCAGCCCAGCATCTATAGTATCCCACTAACAATATCTTACTCCACTTAATGCCTAGGCATGATGCTACTAATATCTCATTATGCAGCCTAGCATATAAAGTATCCCACTAACAATATCTTACTCCACTTAATGTCTAGGCATGATGCTAGTAATATCTCATTATGCAGCCTAGCATCTATAGTATTCCACTAACAATTCCTTATTCCACTAAATGCCTAGGTATGATGCTAGTAATATCTCATTATGCAGCCTAGCATCTATAATATTCCACTAACAATTCCTTACTCCACTAAATGCCTAGGTATGATGCTAGTAATATCTCATTATGCAGCCTAGCATCTATAGTATTCCACTAACAGTTCTTTACTTCACTAAATGCCTAGGTATGATGCTGGTAATATTTCATATGTAGTCTAGCATCTATAGTATTCCACTAACAATATCTTACTCCACTAAATACCTAGGTATGATGCTAGTAATATCTCATTATGCAGCCTAGCATCTATAGTATTCCACTAACAATTCCTTACTAAATGCCTAGGTATGATGCTGGTAATATCTCATATGTAGTCTAGCATATTTAGTATTCCACTAACAATATCTTACTCCACTAAATGCCTAGGCATGATGCAAGTAATATCTCATTATGTAGTCTAGCATCTATAGTATCCCACTAAAAATATCTTACTCCACTAAATGCCTAGATATGATGCTAGTAATATCTCATTATGCAGCCCAGCATCTATAGTATCCCACTAACAATATCTTACTCCACTTAATGTCTAGGTATGATGCTAGTAATATCTCATTATGTAGTCTAGCATCTATAGTATCCCACTAAAAAGATCTTACTCCACTTAATGCCTAGGTATGATGCTAGTAATATCTCATTATGTAGTCTAGCATATATAGTATCCCACTATAAAGATCTTACTCCACTTAATGCCTAGGTATGATGCTAGTAATATCTCATTATGTAGTCTAGTATCTATAGTATACAACTAACAGTATCTTACTCCACTTAATGCCTAGGTATGATGCTAGTAATATCTCATTATGTAGTCTAACATCTAGAATATCCCACTAACAATATCTTACTCCACTTAATGCCTAGGTATGTTGCTAGTAATATCTCATTATGCAGCCTAGCATCTATAGTATCCCACTAACAATATCTTACTCCACTTAATGTCTAGGCATGATGCTAGTAATATCTCATTATGCAGCCTAGCATCTATAGTATTCCACTAACAATTCCTTATTCCACTAAATGCCTAGGTATGATGCTAGTAATATCTCATTATGCAGCCTAGCATCTATAATATTCCACTAACAGTTCTTTACTTCACTAAATGCCTAGGTATGATGCTGGTAATATTTCATATGTAGTCTAGCATCTATAGTATTCCACTAACAATATCTTACTCCACTAAATACCTAGGTATGATGCTAGTAATATCTCATTATGCAGCCTAGCATATATAGTACGACACTAACAATATCTTACTTCACTTAATGCCTAGGTATGATGCTAGTAATATCTCATTATGCAGCCTAGCATATATAGTACGACACTAACAATATCTTACTCCACTTAATGTCTAGGCATGATGCTAGTAATATCTCATTATGCAGCCTAGCATCTATAGTATTCCACTAACAATTCCTTATTCCACTAAATGCCTAGGTATGATGCTAGTAATATCTCATTATGCAGCCTAGCATCTATAGTATTCCACTAACAGTTCTTTACTTCACTAAATGCCTAGGTATGATGCTGGTAATATTTCATATGTAGTCTAGCATCTATAGTATTCCACTAACAATATCTTACTCCACTAAATACCTAGGTATGATGCTAGTAATATCTCATTATGCAGCCTAGCATATATAGTACGACACTAACAATATCTTACTTCACTTAATGCCTAGGTATGATGCTAGTAATATCTCATTATGCAGCATAGCATCTATAGTATCCAACTAACAATATCTTACTCCATTAAATGTCTAGGTATGGTGCTCGTAATATCACATTATGCAGCCTAGCATCAATAGTATTCCACTAACAATATCGTACTCCACTTAATGTCTAGGTATGATGCTAGTAATATATCATGCAGCCCAGTATCTATAGTATCCCACTAACAATATCTTACTCCACTTAATGCCTAGGCATGATGCTAGTAATATCTCATTATGCAGCCTAACATCTATAGTATCCCACTAACAATATCTTACTCCACTTAATGCCTAGGCATGATGCTAGTAATATCTCATTATGCAGCCTAGCATCTATAGTATCCCACTAACAGTGCCTTATGCCACTTAATGCCTAGGCATGATGCTAGTAATATCTCATTATGCAGCCTAGCATCTATAGTATCCCACTAACAATATCTTACTCCACTTAATGCCTAGGCATGATGCTAGTAATATCTCATTATGTAGTCTAGCATCTATAGTATCCCACTAACAATATCTTACTCTACTAAATGCCTAGGTATGATGCTAGTAATATCTCATTATGTAGTCTAGTATCTATAGTATCCCACTAACAATATCTTACTCCACTTAATGCCTAGGTATGATGCTAGTAATATCTCATTATGTAGTCTAGCATCTATAGTATCCCACTAACAATATCTTACTCCACTTAATGCCTAGGTATGATGCTAGTAATATCTCATTATGTAGTCTAGTATCTAGAATATCCCACTAACAATTACTTACTCCACTAAATGCCTATGCATGATGCTAGTAATATCTCATTATGTAGTCTAGCATCTATAGTATCCCACTAAAAATATCTTACTCCACTTAATGCCTAGGTATGATGCTAGTAATATCTCATTATGTAGTCTAGCATATTTAGTATTCCACTAACAATATCTTACTCCACTAAATGCCTAGGCATGATGCAAGTAATATCTCATTATGTAGTCTAGCATCTATAGTATCCCACTAAAAATATCTTACTCCACTAAATGCCTAGATATGATGCTAGTAATATCTCATTATGCAGCCCAGCATCTATAGTATCCCACTAACAATATCTTACTCCACTTAATGTCTAGGTATGATGCTAGTAATATCTCATTATGTAGTCTAGCATCTATAGTATCCCACTAAAAAGATCTTACTCCACTTAATGCCTAGGTATGATGCTAGTAATATCTCATTATGTAGTCTAGCATATATAGTATCCCACTATAAAGATCTTACTCCACTTAATGCCTAGGTATGATGCTAGTAATATCTCATTATGTAGTCTAGTATCTATAGTATACAACTAACAGTATCTTACTCCACTTAATGCCTAGGTATGATGCTAGTAATATCTCATTATGTAGTCTAACATCTAGAATATCCCAATAACAATATCTTACTCCACTTAATGCCTAGGTATGTTGCTAGTAATATCTCATTATGCAGCCTAGCATCTATAGTATCCCACTAACAATATCTTACTCCACTTAATGTCTAGGCATGATGCTAGTAATATCTCATTATGCAGCCTAGCATCTATAGTATTCCACTAACAATTCCTTATTCCACTAAATGCCTAGGTATGATGCTAGTAATATCTCATTATGCAGCCTAGCATCTATAATATTCCACTAACAGTTCTTTACTTCACTAAATGCCTAGGTATGATGCTGGTAATATTTCATATGTAGTCTAGCATCTATAGTATTCCACTAACAATATCTTACTCCACTAAATACCTAGGTATGATGCTAGTAATATCTCATTATGCAGCCTAGCATATATAGTACGACACTAACAATATCTTACTTCACTTAATGCCTAGGTATGATGCTAGTAATATCTCATTATGCAGCCTAGCATATATAGTACGACACTAACAATATCTTACTCCACTTAATGTCTAGGCATGATGCTAGTAATATCTCATTATGCAGCCTAGCATCTATAGTATTCCACTAACAATTCCTTATTCCACTAAATGCCTAGGTATGATGCTAGTAATATCTCATTATGCAGCCTAGCATCTATAGTATTCCACTAACAGTTCTTTACTTCACTAAATGCCTAGGTATGATGCTGGTAATATTTCATATGTAGTCTAGCATCTATAGTATTCCACTAACAATATCTTACTCCACTAAATACCTAGGTATGATGCTAGTAATAACTCATTATGCAGCCTAGCATATATAGTACGACACTAACAATATCTTACTTCACTTAATGCCTAGGTATGATGCTAGTAATATCTCATTATGCAGCATAGCATCAATAGTATCCAACTAACAATATCTTACTCCATTAAATGTCTAGGTATGGTGCTCGTAATATCACATTATGCAGCCTAGCATCAATAGTATTCCACTAACAATATCGTACTCCACTTAATGTCTAGGTATGATGCTAGTAATATATCATGCAGCCCAGTATCTATAGTATCCCACTAACAATATCTTACTCCACTTAATGCCTAGGCATGATGCTAGTAATATCTCATTATGCAGCCTAGCATCTATAGTATCCCACTAACAATATCTTACTCCACTTAATGCCTAGGCATGATGCTAGTAATATCTCATTATGCAGCCTAGCATCTATAGTATCCCACTAACAGTGCCTTATGCCACTTAATGCCTAGGCATGATGCTAGTAATATCTCATTATGCAGCCTAGCATCTATAGTATTCCACTAACAATATCTTACTCCACTAAATACCTAGGTATGATGCTAGTAATATCTCATTATGCAGCCTAGCATCTATAGTATCCCACTAACAATATCTTACTCCACTAAATGCCTAGGTATGATGCTAGTAATATCTCATTATGTAGTCTAGCTTCTATAGTATTCCACCAACAATATCTTACTCCACTAAATGCCTAGGTATGATGCTGGTAATATCTCATATGTAGTCTAGCTTCTATAGTATTCCACTAACAATATCTTACTCCACTAAATACGTAGGTATGATGCTAGTAATATCTCATTCTGCAGCCTAGCATCTACAGTATTCCACTAACAATATCTTACTCCACTAAATGCCTATGCATGATGCTAGTAATATTTCATTATGTAGTCTAGCATATATAGTATCCCACTAAAAATATCTTACTCCACTTAATGCCTAGGTATGATGCTAGTAATATCTCATTATGTAGTCTAGCATCTATAGTATCCCACTAAAAAGATCTTATTCCACTTAATGCCTATGCATGATGCTAGTAATATCTCATTATGTAGTCTAGCATCTATAGTATCCCACTAAAAATATCTTACTCCACTTAATGCCTAGGTATGATGCTAGTAATATCTCATTATGTAGTCTAGCATCTATAGTAACCCACTAAAAAGATCTTACTCCACTTAATGCCTAGGTATGATGCTAGTAATATCTCATTATGTAGTCTAGCATCTAGAACATCCCACTAACAATTCCTTACTCCACCAAATGCCTAGGCATGATGCTAGTAATATCTCATTATGTAGTCTAGCATCTATAGTATTCCACTAAAAATATCTTACTCCACTTAATGCCTAGGTATGATGCTAGTAATATCTCAGTATGTAGTCTAGCATCTAGAATATCCCACTAACAATGCCTTACTCCACTAAATGTCTAGGTATGGTGCTAGTAATATCTCATTATGTAGTCTAGCATCTATAGTATCCCACTAAAAATATCTTACTCCACTTAATGCCTAGGTATGATGCTAGTAATATCTCATTATGCAGCCTAGCATCTATAGTATCCCACTAACAATATCTTACTTCACTAAATGTCTAGGTATGGTGCTCGTAATATCTCATTATGCAGCCTAGCATCAATAGTATTCCACTAACAATATCTTACTCCACTAAATGCCTAGATATGATGCTAGTAATATCTCATTATGCAGCCCAGCATCTATAGTATCCCACTAACAATATCTTACTCCACTTAATGTCTAGGTATGATGCTAGTAATATCTCATTATGTAGTCTAGCATCTATATTATCCCACTAAAAAGATCTTACTCCACTTAATGCCTAGGTATGATGCTAGTAATATCTCATTATGTAGTCTAGCATCTATAGTATCCCACTAAAAAGATCTTACTCCACTTAATGCCTAGGTATGATGCTAGTAATATCTCATTATGTAGTCTAGAATCTATAGTATACCACTGACAATATCTTACTCCACTTAATGCCTAGGTATGATGCTAGTAATATCTCATTATGTAGTCTAGCATCTAGAATATCCCACTAACAATGCCTTACTCCACTAAATGTCTAGGTATGGTGCTAGTAATATCTCATTATGTAGTCTAGCATCTATAGTATCCCACTAAAAATATCTTACTCCACTTAATGCCTAGGTATGATGCTAGTAATATCTCATTATGCAGCCTAGCATCTATAGTATCCCACTAACAATATCTTACTCCACTAAATGTCTAGGTATGGTGCTCGTAATATCTCATTATGCAGCCTAGCATCAATAGTATTCCACTAACAATATCTTACTCCACTAAATGCCTAGATATGATGCTAGTAATATCTCATTATGCAGCCCAGCATCTATAGTATCCCACTAACAATATCTTACTCCACTTAATGTCTAGGTATGATGCTAGTAATATCTCATTATGTAGTCTAGCATCTATAGTATCCCACTAAAAAGATCTTACTCCACTTAATGCTTAGGTATGATGCTAGTAATATCTCATTATGTAGTCTAGCATCTATAGTATCCCACTAAAAAGATCTTACTCCACTTAATGCCTAGGTATGATGCTAGTAATATCTCATTATGTAGTCTAGAATCTATAGTATACCACTGACAATATCTTACTCCACTTAATGCCTAGGTATGATGCTAGTAATATCTCATTATGTAGTCTAACATCTAGAATATCCCACTGACAATATCTTACTCCACTTAATGCCTAGGTATGATGCTAGTAATATCTCATTATGTAGTCTAGCATCTAGAATATCCCACTAACAATGCCTTACTCCACTAAATGTCTAGGTATGGTGCTAGTAATATCTCATTATGTAGTCTAGCATCTATAGTATCCCACTAAAAATATCTTACTCCACTTAATGCCTAGGTATGATGCTAGTAATATCTCATTATGTAGTCTATCATCTATAGTATCCCACTAACAATATCTTACTCCACTAAATGTCTAGGTATGATGCTAGTAATATCTCATTATGCAGCCCAGCATCTATACTATCCCACTAACAATATCTTACTCCATTTAATGCCTAGGCATGATGCTAGTAATATCCCATTATGCAGCCTAGCATCTATAGTATCCCACTAACAATATCTTACTCCACTTAACGTCTAGGCATGATGCTAGTAATATCTCATTATGCAGCCTAGCATCTATAGTATTCCACTAACAATTCCTTATTCCACTAAATGCCTAGGTATGATGCTAGTAATATCTCATTATGCAGCCTAGCATCTATAATATTCCACTAACAATTCCTTACTCCACTAAATGCCTAGGTATGATGCTAGTAATATCTCATTATGCAGCCTAGCATCTATAGTATTCCACTAACAGTTCTTTACTTCACTAAATGCCTAGGTATGATGCTGGTAATATTTCTTATGTAGTCTAGCATCTATAGTATTCCACTAACAATATCTTACTCCACTAAATACCTAGGTATGATGCTAGTAATATCTCATTATGCAGCCTAGCATCTATAGTATTCCACTAACAATTCCTTACTCCACTAAATGCCTAGGTATGATGCTGGTAATATCTCATATGTAGTCTAGCATCTATAGTATTCCACTAACAATATCTTTCTCCACTAAATGCCTATGCATGATGCAAGTAATATCTCATTATGTAATCTAGCATCTATAGTATCCCACTAAAAATATCTTACTCCACTAAATGCCTAGATATGATGCTAGTAATATCTCATTATGCAGGCCAGCATCTATAGTATCCCACTAACAATATCTTACTCCACTTAATGTCTAGGTATGATGCTAGTAATATCTCATTATGTAGTCTAGCATCTATAGTATCCCACTAAAAAGATCTTACTCCACTTAATGCCTAGGTATGATGCTAGTAATATCTCATTATGTAGTCTAGCATATATAGTATCCCACTAAAAAGATCTTACTCCACTTAATGCCTAGGTATGATGCTAGTAATATCTCATTATGTAGTCTAGTATCTATAGTATACCACTAACAATATCTTACTCCACTTAATGCCTAGGTATGATGCTAGTAATATCTCATTATGTAGTCTAACATCTAGAATATTCCACTAACAATATCTTACTCCACTTAATGCCTAGGTATGATGCTAGTAATATCTCATTATGTAGTCTAGCATCTAGAATATCCCACTAACAATGCCTTACTCCACTAAATGTCTAGGTATGATGCTAGTAATATCTCATTATGCAGCCCAGCATCTATAGTATCCCACTAACAATATCTTACTCCACTTAATGCCTAGGCATGATGCTAGTAATATCTCATTATGCAGCCTAGCATCTATAGTATCCCACTAACAATATCTTACTCCACTTAATGTCTAGGCATGATGCTAGTAATATCTCATTATGCAGCCTAGCATCTATAGTATTCCACTAACAATTCCTTATTCCACTAAATGCCTAGGTATGATGCTAGTAATATCTCATTATGCAGCCTAGCATCTATAATATTCCACTAACAATTCCTTACTCCACTAAATGCCTAGGTATGATGCTAGTAATATCTCATTATGCAGCCTAGCATCTATAGTATTCCACTAACAATTCCTTACTCCACTAAATGCCAAGGTATGATGCTGGTAATATCTCATATGTAGTCTAGCATCTATAGTATTCCACTAACAATATCTTACTCCACTAAATGCCTAGGCATGATGCAAGTAATATCTCATTATGTAGTCTAGCATCTATAGTATCCCACTAAAAATATCTTACTCCACTTAATGCCTAAGTATGATGCTAGTAATATATCATTATGTAGTCTAGCATCTATAGTATCCCACTAACAATATCTTACTCCACTTAATGCCTAGGTATGATGCTAGTAATATCTCATTATGTAGTCTAGCATCTAGAATATCCCACTAACAATTCCTTACTCCACTGAATGCCTAGGTATGATGCTAGTAATATCTCATTATGTCGTCTAGCATCTAGAATATCCCACTAACAATTCCTTACTCCACTAAATGCCTAGGTATGGTGCTAGTAATATTTCATTAAGTAGTCTAGCATCTATAGTATCCCACTAACAATATCTTACTCCACTTAATGCCTAGGTATGATGCTAGTAATATCTCATTATGTAGTCTAGCATCTATAGTATCCCACTAACAATATCTTACTCCACTAAATGTCTAGGTATGATGCTAGTAATATCTCATTATGCAGCCCAGCATCTATAGTATCCCACTAACAATATCTTACTCCACTTAATGCCTAGGCATGATGCTAGTAATATCTCATTATGCAGCCTAGCATCTATAGTATCCCACTAACAATATCTTACTCCACTTAATGCCTAGGCATGATGCTAGTAATATCTCATTATGCAGCCTAGCATCTATAGTATCCCACTAACAATATCTTACTCCATTAAATGTCTAGGTATGGTGCTCGTAATATCACATTATGCAGCCTAGCATCAAGAGTATTCCACTAACAATATCGTACTCCACTTAATGTCTAGGTATGATGCTAGTAATATATCATGCAGCCCAGCATCTATAGTATCCCACTAACAATATCTTACTCCACTTAATGCCTAGGCATGATGCTAGTAATATCTCATTATGCAGCCTAGCATCTATAGTATCCCACTAACAATATCTTACTCCACTTAATGCCTAGGCATGATGCTAGTAATATCTCATTATGCAGCCTAGCATCTATAGTATCCCACTAACAGTGCCTTATGCCACTTAATGCCTAGGCATGATGCTAGTAATATCTCATTATGCAGCCTAGCATCTATAGTATCCCACTAAAAATATCTTACTCCACTTAATGCCTAGGTATGATGCTAGTAATATCTCATTATGCAGCCTAGCATCTATAGTATTCCACTAACAATATCTTACTCCACTAAATGTCTAGGTATGGTGCTCGTAATATCTCATTATGCAGCCTAGCATCAATAGTATTCCACTAACAATATCTTACTCCACTAAATGCCTAGATATGATGCTAGTAATATCTCATTATGCAGCCCAGCATCTATAGTATCCCACTAACAATATCTTACTCCACTTAATGTCTAGGTATGATGCTAGTAATATCTCATTATGTAGTCTAGCATCTATAGTATCCCACTAAAAAGATCTTACTCCACTTAATGCCTAGGTATGATGCTAGTAATATCTCATTATGTAGTCTAACATCTAGAATATCCCACTGACAATATCTTACTCCACTTAATGCCTAGGTATGATGCTAGTAATATCTCATTATGTAGTCTAGCATCTAGAATATCCCACTAACAATGCCTTACTCCACTAAATGTCTATGTATGGTGCTAGTAATATCTCATTATGTAGTCTAGCATCTATAGTATCCCACTAAAAATATCTTACTCCACTTAATGCCTAGGTATGATGCTAGTAATATCTCATTATGTAGTCTAGCATCTATAGTATCCCACTAACAATATCTTACTCCACTAAATGTCTAGGTATGATGCTAGTAATATCTCATTATGCAGCCCAGCATCTATAGTATCCCACTAACAATATCTTACTCCACTTAATGCCTAGGCATGATGCTAGTAATATCTCATTATGCAGCCTAGCATCTATAGTATCCCACTAACAATATCTTACTCCACTTAATGTCTAGGCATGATGCTAGTAATATCTCATTATGCAGCCTAGCATCTATAGTATTCCACTAACAATTCCTTATTCCACTAAATGCCTAGGTATGATGCTAGTAATATCTCATTATGCAGCCTAGCATCTATAATATTCCACTAACAATTCCTTACTCCACTAAATGCCTAGGTATGATGCTAGTAATATCTCATTATGCAGCCTAGCATCTATAGTATTCCACTAACAGTTCTTTACTTCACTAAATGCCTAGGTATGATGCTGGTAATATTTCATATGTAGTCTAGCATCTATAGTATTCCACTAACAATATCTTACTCCACTAAATACCTAGGTATGATGCTAGTAATATCTCATTATGCAGCCTAGCATCTATAGTATTCCACTAACAATTCCTTACTCCACTAAATGCCTAGGTATGATGCTGGTAATATCTCATATGTAGTCTAGCATCTATAGTATTCCACTAACAATATCTTACTCCACTAAATGCCTAGGCATGATGCAAGTAATATCTCATTATGTAATCTAGCATCTATAGTATCCCACTAAAAATATCTTACTCCACTAAATGCCTAGATATGATGCTAGTAATATCTCATTATGCAGCCCAGCATCTATAGTATCCCACTAACAATATCTTACTCCACTTAATGTCTAGGTATGATGCTAGTAATATCTCATTATGTAGTCTAGCATCTATAGTATCCCACTAAAAAGATGTTACTCCACTTAATGCCTAGGTATGATGCAGGTAATATCTCATTATGTAGTCTAGCATATATAGTATCCCACTAAAAAGATCTTACTCCACTTAATGCCTAGGTATGATGCTTGTAATATCTCATTATGTAGTCTAGTATCTATAGTATACCACTAACAATATCTTACTCCACTTAATGCCTAGGTATGATGCTAGTAATATCTCATTATGTAGTCTAACATCTAGAATATCCCACTAACAATATCTTACTCCACTTAATGCCTAGGTATGATGCTAGTAATATCTCATTATGTAGTCTAGCATCTAGAATATCCCACTAACAATGCCTTACTCCACTAAATGTCTAGGTATGGTGCTAGTAATATCTCATTATGTAGTCTAGCATCTATAGTATCCCACTAAAAATATCTTACTCCACTTAATGCCTAGGTATGATGCTAGTAATATCTCATTATGTAGTCTAGCATCTATAGTATCCCACTAACAATATCTTACTCCACTAAATGTCTAGGTATGATGCTAGTAATATCTCATTATGCAGCCCAGCATCTATAGTATCCCACTAACAATATCTTACTCCACTTAATGCCTAGGCTTGATGCTAGTAATATCTCATTATGCAGCCTAGCATCTATAGTATCCCACTAACAATATCTTATTCCACTAAATGCCTAGGTATGATGCTAGTAATATCTCATTATGCAGCCTAGCATCTATAATATTCCACTAACAATTCCTTACTCCACTAAATGCCTAGGTATGATGCTAGTAATATCTCATTATGCAGCCTAGCATCTATAGTATTCCACTAACAGTTCTTTACTTCACTAAATGCCTAGGTATGATGCTGGTAATATTTCATATGTAGTCTAGCATCTATAGTATTCCACTAACAATATCTTAGTCCACTAAATACCTAGGTATGATGCTAGTAATATCTCATTATGCAGCCTAGCATCTATAGTATTCCACTAACAATTCCTTACTCCACTAAATGCCTAGGTATGATGCTGGTAATATCTCATATGTAGTCTAGCATCTATAGTGTTCCACTAACAATATCTTACTCCACTAAATGCCTAGGCATGATGCAAGTAATATCTCATTATGTAGTCTAGCATCTATAGTATCCCACTAAAAATATCTTACTCCACTTAATGCCTAGGTATGATGCTAGTAATATATCATTATGTAGTCTAGCATCTATAGTATCCCACTAACAATATCTTACTCCACTTAATGCCTAGGTATGATGCTAGTAATATCTCATTATGTAGTCTAGCATCTAGAATATCCCACTAACAATTCCTTACTCCACTAAATGCCTAGGTATGATGCTAGTAATATCTCATTATGTCGTCTAGCATCTAGAATATCCCACTAACAATTCCTTACTCCACTAAATGCCTAGGTATGGTGCTAGTAATATTTCATTATGTAGTCTAGCATCTATAGTATCCCACTAACAATATCTTACTCCACTTAATGCCTAGGTATGATGCTAGTAATATCTCATTATGTAGTCTAGCATCTATAGTATCCCACTAACAATATCTTACTCCACTAAATGTCTAGGTATGATGCTAGTAATATCTCATTATGCAGCCCAACATCTATAGTATCCCACTAACAATATCTTACTCCACTTAATGCCTAGGCATGATGCTAGTAATATCTCATTATGCAGCCTCGCATCTATAGTATCCCACTAACAATATCTTACTCCACTTAATGTCTAGGCATGATACTAGTAATATCTCATTATGCAGCCTAGCATCTATAGTATTCCACTAACAATTCCTTATTCCACTAAATGCCAAGGTATGATGCTAGTAATATCTCATAATGCAGCCTAGCATCTATAATATTCCACTAACAATTCCTTACTCCACTAAATGCCTAGGTATGATGCTAGTAATATCTCATTATGCAGCCTAGCATCTATAGTATTCCACTAACAGTTCTTTACTTCACTAAATGCCTAGGTATGATGCTGGTAATATTTCATATGTAGTCTAGCATCTATAGTATTCCACTAACAATATCTTACTCCACTAAATACCTAGGTATGATGCTAGTAATATCTCATTATGCAGCCTAGCATCTATAGTATTCCACTAACAATTCCTTACTCTACTAAATGCCTAGGTATGATGCTGGTAATATCTCATATGTAGTCTAGCATCTATAGTATTCCACTAACAATATCTTACTCCACTAAATGCCTAGGCATGATGCAAGTAATATCTCATTATGTAGTCTAGCATCTATAGTATCCCACTAAAAATATCTTACTCCACTTAATGCCTAGGTATGATGCTAGTAATATATCATTATGTAGTCTAGCATCTATAGTATCCCACTAACAATATCTTACTCCACTTAATGCCTAGGTATGATGCTAGTAATATCTCATTATGTAGTCTAGCATCTAGAATATCCCACTAACAATTCCTTACTCCTCTAAATGCCTAGGTATGATGCTAGTAATATCTCATTATGTCGTCTAGCATCTAGAATATCCCACTAACAATTCCTTACTTCACTAAATGCCTAGGTATGGTGCTAGTAATATTTCATTATGTAGTCTAGCATCTATAGTATCCCACTAACAATATCTTACTCCACTTAATGCCTAGGTATGATGCTAGTAATATCTCATTATGTAGTCTAGCATCTAGAATATCCCACTAACAATTACTTACTCCACTAAATGCCTATGCATGATGCTAGTAATATCTCATTATGCAGCCTAGCATCTATAGTATTCCACTAACAGTTCTTTACTTCACTAAATGCCTAGGTATGATGCTGGTAATATTTCATATGTAGTCTAGCATATATAGTATTCCACTAACAATATCTTACTCCACTAAATGCCTAGGCATGATGCAAGTAATATCTTATTATGTAGTCTAGCATCTATTGTATCCCAGTAAAAATATCTTACTCCACTTAATGCCTAGGTATGATGCTAGTAATATCTCATTATGTAGTCTAGCATCTATAGTATCCCACTAAAAATATCTTACTCCACTTAATGCCTAGGTATGATGCTAGTAATATCTCATTATGTAGTCTAGCATCTAGAATATCCCACTAACAATTCCTTACTCCTCTAAATACCTAGGTATGATGCTAGTAATATCTCATTATGTCGTCTAGCATCTAGAATATCCCACTAACAATTCCTTACTCCACTAAATGCCTAGGTATGGTGCTAGTAATATTTCATTATGTAGTCTAGCATCTATAGTATCCCACTAACAATATCTTACTCCACTTAATGCCTAGGTATGATGCTAGTAATATTTCATTATGTAGTCTAGCATCTAGAATATCCAACTAACAATTACTTACTCCACTAAATGCCTATGCATGATGCTAGTAATATCTCATTATGCAGCCTAGCATCTATAGTATTCCACTAACAGTTCTTTACTTCACTAAATGCCTAGGTATGATGCTGGTAATATTTCATATGTAGTCTAGCATATATAGTATTCCACTAACAATATCTTACTCCACTAAATGCCTAGGCATGATGCAAGTAATATCTTATTATGTAGTCTAGCATCTATAGTATCCCAGTAAAAATATCTTACTCCACTTAATGCCTAGGTATGATGCTAGTAATATCTCATTATGTAGTCTAGCATCTATAGTATCCCACTAACAATATCTTACTCCACTTAATGCCTAGGTATGATGCTAGTAATATCTCATTATGTAGTCTAGCATCTAGAATATCCCACTAACAATTCCTTACTCCACTAAATGCCTAGGTATGATGCTAGTAATATCTCATTATTCAGCCTAGCATCTATAGTATTCCACTAACAATTCCTTACTCCACTAAATGCCTAGGTATGATGCTAGTAATATCTCATTATGCAGCCTAGCATCTATAGTATTCCACTAACAATATCTTACTCCACTAAATACCTAGGTATGATGCTAGTAATATCTCATTATGCAGCCTAGCATCTATAGTATCCCACTAACAATATCTTACTCCACTAAATGCCTAGGTATGATGCTAGTAATATCTCATTATGTAGTCTAGCTTCTATAGTATTCCACTAACAATATCTTACTCCACTAAATGCCTAGGTATGATGCTGGTAATATCTCATATGTAGTCTAGCTTCTATAGTATTCCACTAACAATATCTTACTCCACTAAATACCTAGGTATGATGCTAGTAATATCTCATTCTGCAGCCTAGCATCTACAGTATTCCACTAACAATATCTTACTCCACTAAATGCCTATGCATGATGCTAGTAATATCTCATTATGTAGTCTAGCATCTATAGTATCCCACTAAAAATATCTTACTCCACTTAATGCCTAGGTATGATGCTAGTAATATCTCATTATGTAGTCTAGCATCTATAGTATCCCACTAAAAAGATCTTACTCCACTTAATGCCTATGCATAATGCTAGTAATATCTCATTATGTAGTCTAGCATCTATAGTATCCCACTAAAAATATCTTACTCCACTTAATGCCTAGGTATGATGCTAGTAATATCTCATTATGTAGTCTAGCATCTATAGTATCCCACTAAAAAGATCTTACTCCACTTAATGCCTAGGTATGATGCTAGTAATATCTCATTATGTAGTCTAGCATCTAGAATATCCCACTAACAATTCCTTACTCCACCAAATGCCTAGGCATGATGCTAGTAATATCTCATTATGTAGTCTAGCATCTATAGTATCCCACTAAAAATATCTTACTCCACTTAATGCCTAGGTATGATGCTAGTAATATCTCAGTATGTAGTCTAGCATCTAGAATATCCCACTAACAATGCCTTACTCCACTAAATGTCTAGGTATGGTGCTAGTAATATCTCATTATGTAGTCTAGCATCTATAGTATCCCACTAAAAATATCTTACTCCACTTAATGCCTAGGTATGATGCCAGTAATATCTCATTATGTAGTCTAGCATCTAGAGTATCCCACTAACAATGCCTTACTCCACTTAATGCCTAGGTATGATGCTAGTAATATCTCATTATGCAGCCTAGCATCCATAGTATCCCACTAACAATATCTTACTCCACTTAATGCCTAGGTATGATGCTAGTAATATCTCATTATGCAGCCTAGCATCTATAGTATCCCACTAACAATATCTTACTCCACTAAATGTCTAGGTATGGTGCTCGTAATATCTCATTATGCAGCCTAGCATCAATAGTATTCCACTAACAATATCTTCCTCCACTTAATGCCTAGATATGATGCTAGTAATATCTCATTATGCAGCCCAGCATCTATAGTATCCCACTAACAATATCTTACTCCACTTAATGTCTAGGTATGATGCTAGTAATATCTCATTATGTAGTCTAGCATCTATAGTATCCCACTAAAAAGATCTTACTCCACTTAATGCCTAGGTATGATGCTAGTAATATCTCATTATGTAGTCTAGCATCTATAGTATCCCACTAAAAAGATCTTACTCCACTTAATGCCTAGGTATGATGCTAGTAATATCTCATTATGTAGTCTAGTATATATAGTATCCCACTAACAATATCTTACTCCACTTAATGCCTAGGTATGATGCTAGTAATATCTCATTATGTAGTCTAACATCTAGAATATCCCACTAACAATATCTTACTCCACTTAATGCCTAGGTATGATGCTAGTAATATCTCATTATGTAGTCTAGCATCTAGAATATCCCACTAACAATATCTTACTCCACTAAATGTCTAGGCATGATGCTCGTAATATCTCATTATGCAGCCTAGCATCAATAGTATTCCACTAACAATATCTTACTCCACTAAATGCCTAGATATGATGCTAGTAATATCTCATTATGCAGCCCAGCATCTATAGTATCCCACTAACAATATCTTACTCCACTTAATGTCTAGGTATGATGCTAGTAATATCTCATTATGTAGTCTAGCATCTATAGTATCCCACTAAAAAGATCTTACTCCACTTAATGCCTAGGTATGATGCTAGTAATATCTCATTATGTAGTCTAGCATCTATAGTATCCCACTAAAAAGATCTTACTCCACTTAATGCCTAGGTATGGTGCTAGTAATATCTCATTATGCAGTCTAGTATCTATAGTATCCCACTAACAATATCTTACTCCACTTAATGCCTAGGTATGATGCTAGTAATATCTCATTATGTAGTCTAACATCTAGAATATCCCACTAACAATATCTTACTCCACTTAATGCCTAAGTATGATGCTAGTAATATCTCATTATGTAGTCTAGCATTTAGAATATCCCACTAACAATGCCTTACTCCACTAAATGTCTAGGTATGGTGCAAGTAATATCTCATTATGTAGTCTAGCATCTATAGTATCCCACTAAAAATATCTTACTCCACTTAATGCCTAGGTATGATGCTAGTAATATATCATTATGTAGTCTAGCATCTATAGTATCCCACTAACAATATCTTACTCCACTTAATGCCTAGGTATGATGCTAGTAATATCTCATTATGTAGTCTAGCATCTAGAATATCCCACTAACAATTCCTTACTCCTCTAAATGCCTAGGTATGATGCTAGTAATATCTCATTATGTCGTCTAGCATCTAGAATATCCCACTAACAATTCCTTACTTCACTAAATGCCTAGGTATGGTGCTAGTAATATTTCATTATGTAGTCTAGCATCTATAGTATCCCACTAACAATATCTTACTCCACTTAATGCCTAGGTATGATGCTAGTAATATCTCATTATGTAGTCTAGCATCTAGAATATCCCACTAACAATTACTTACTCCACTAAATGCCTATGCATGATGCTAGTAATATCTCATTATGCAGCCTAGCATCTATAGTATTCCACTAACAGTTCTTTACTTCACTAAATGCCTAGGTATGATGCTGGTAATATTTCATATGTAGTCTAGCATATATAGTATTCCACTAACAATATCTTACTCCACTAAATGCCTAGGCATGATGCAAGTAATATCTTATTATGTAGTCTAGCATCTATTGTATCCCAGTAAAAATATCTTACTCCACTTAATGCCTAGGTATGATGCTAGTAATATCTCATTATGTAGTCTAGCATCTATAGTATCCCACTAAAAATATCTTACTCCACTTAATGCCTAGGTATGATGCTAGTAATATCTCATTATGTAGTCTAGCATCTAGAATATCCCACTAACAATTCCTTACTCCTCTAAATACCTAGGTATGATGCTAGTAATATCTCATTATGTCGTCTAGCATCTAGAATATCCCACTAACAATACCTTACTCCACTAAATGCCTAGGTATGGTGCTAGTAATATTTCATTATGTAGTCTAGCATCTATAGTATCCCACTAACAATATCTTACTCCACTTAATGCCTAGGTATGATGCTAGTAATATTTCATTATGTAGTCTAGCATCTAGAATATCCAACTAACAATTACTTACTCCACTAAATGCCTATGCATGATGCTAGTAATATCTCATTATGCAGCCTAGCATCTATAGTATTCCACTAACAGTTCTTTACTTCACTAAATGCCTAGGTATGATGCTGGTAATATTTCATATGTAGTCTAGCATATATAGTATTCCACTAACAATATCTTACTCCACTAAATGCCTAGGCATGATGCAAGTAATATCTTATTATGTAGTCTAGCATCTATAGTATCCCAGTAAAAATATCTTACTCCACTTAATGCCTAGGTATGATGCTAGTAATATCTCATTATGTAGTCTAGCATCTATAGTATCCCACTAACAATATCTTACTCCACTTAATGCCTAGGTATGATGCTAGTAATATCTCATTATGTAGTCTAGCATCTAGAATATCCCACTAACAATTCCTTACTCCACTAAATGCCTAGGTATGATGCTAGTAATATCTCATTATTCAGCCTAGCATCTATAGTATTCCACTAACAATTCCTTACTCCACTAAATGCCTAGGTATGATGCTAGTAATATCTCATTATGCAGCCTAGCATCTATAGTATTCCACTAACAATATCTTACTCCACTAAATACCTAGGTATGATGCTAGTAATATCTCATTATGCAGCCTAGCATCTATAGTATCCCACTAACAATATCTTACTCCACTAAATGCCTAGGTATGATGCTAGTAATATCTCATTATGTAGTCTAGCTTCTATAGTATTCCACTAACAATATCTTACTCCACTAAATGCCTAGGTATGATGCTGGTAATATCTCATATGTAGTCTAGCTTCTATAGTATTCCACTAACAATATCTTACTCCACTAAATACCTAGGTATGATGCTAGTAATATCTCATTCTGCAGCCTAGCATCTACAGTATTCCACTAACAATATCTTACTCCACTAAATGCCTATGCATGATGCTAGTAATATCTCATTATGTAGTCTAGCATCTATAGTATCCCACTAAAAATATCTTACTCCACTTAATGCCTAGGTATGATGCTAGTAATATCTCATTATGTAGTCTAGCATCTATAGTATCCCACTAAAAAGATCTTACTCCACTTAATGCCTATGCATAATGCTAGTAATATCTCATTATGTAGTCTAGCATCTATAGTATCCCACTAAAAATATCTTACTCCACTTAATGCCTAGGTATGATGCTAGTAATATCTCATTATGTAGTCTAGCATCTATAGTATCCCACTAAAAAGATCTTACTCCACTTAATGCCTAGGTATGATGCTAGTAATATCTCATTATGTAGTCTAGCATCTAGAATATCCCACTAACAATTCCTTACTCCACCAAATGCCTAGGCATGATGCTAGTAATATCTCATTATGTAGTCTAGCATCTATAGTATCCCACTAAAAATATCTTACTCCACTTAATGCCTAGGTATGATGCTAGTAATATCTCAGTATGTAGTCTAGCATCTAGAATATCCCACTAACAATGCCTTACTCCACTAAATGTCTAGGTATGGTGCTAGTAATATCTCATTATGTAGTCTAGCATCTATAGTATCCCACTAAAAATATCTTACTCCACTTAATGCCTAGGTATGATGCCAGTAATATCTCATTATGTAGTCTAGCATCTAGAGTATCCCACTAACAATGCCTTACTCCACTTAATGCCTAGGTATGATGCTAGTAATATCTCATTATGCAGCCTAGCATCCATAGTATCCCACTAACAATATCTTACTCCACTTAATGCCTAGGTATGATGCTAGTAATATCTCATTATGCAGCCTAGCATCTATAGTATCCCACTAACAATATCTTACTCCACTAAATGTCTAGGTATGGTGCTCGTAATATCTCATTATGCAGCCTAGCATCAATAGTATTCCACTAACAATATCTTCCTCCACTTAATGCCTAGATATGATGCTAGTAATATCTCATTATGCAGCCCAGCATCTATAGTATCCCACTAACAATATCTTACTCCACTTAATGTCTAGGTATGATGCTAGTAATATCTCATTATGTAGTCTAGCATCTATAGTATCCCACTAAAAAGATCTTACTCCACTTAATGCCTAGGTATGATGCTAGTAATATCTCATTATGTAGTCTAGCATCTATAGTATCCCACTAAAAAGATCTTACTCCACTTAATGCCTAGGTATGATGCTAGTAATATCTCATTATGTAGTCTAGTATATATAGTATCCCACTAACAATATCTTACTCCACTTAATGCCTAGGTATGATGCTAGTAATATCTCATTATGTAGTCTAACATCTAGAATATCCCACTAACAATATCTTACTCCACTTAATGCCTAGGTATGATGCTAGTAATATCTCATTATGTAGTCTAGCATCTAGAATATCCCACTAACAATATCTTACTCCACTAAATGTCTAGGCATGATGCTCGTAATATCTCATTATGCAGCCTAGCATCAATAGTATTCCACTAACAATATCTTACTCCACTAAATGCCTAGATATGATGCTAGTAATATCTCATTATGCAGCCCAGCATCTATAGTATCCCACTAACAATATCTTACTCCACTTAATGTCTAGGTATGATGCTAGTAATATCTCATTATGTAGTCTAGCATCTATAGTATCCCACTAAAAAGATCTTACTCCACTTAATGCCTAGGTATGATGCTAGTAATATCTCATTATGTAGTCTAGCATCTATAGTATCCCACTAAAAAGATCTTACTCCACTTAATGCCTAGGTATGGTGCTAGTAATATCTCATTATGCAGTCTAGTATCTATAGTATCCCACTAACAATATCTTACTCCACTTAATGCCTAGGTATGATGCTAGTAATATCTCATTATGTAGTCTAACATCTAGAATATCCCACTAACAATATCTTACTCCACTTAATGCCTAAGTATGATGCTAGTAATATCTCATTATGTAGTCTAGCATTTAGAATATCCCACTAACAATGCCTTACTCCACTAAATGTCTAGGTATGGTGCTAGTAATATCTCATTATGTAGTCTAGCATCTATAGTATCCCACTAAAAATATCTTACTCCACTTAATGCCTAGGTATGATGCTAGTAATATCTCATTATGTAGTCTAGCATCTATAGTATCCCACTAACAATATCTTACTCCACTTAATGTCTAGGCATGATGCTAGTAATATCTCATTATGCAGCCTAGCATCTATAGTATTCCACTAACAATTCCTTATTCCACTAAATGCCTAGGTATGATGCTAGTAATATCTCATTATGCAGCCTAGCATCTATAATATTCCACTAACAATTCCTTACTCTACTAAATGCCTAGGTATGATGCTAGTAATATCTCATTATGCAGCCTAGCATCTATAGTATTCCACTAACAGTTCTTTACTTCACTAAATGCCTAGGTATGATGCTGGTAATATTTCATATGTAGTCTAGCATCTATAGTATTCCACTAACAATATCTTACTCCACTAAATACCTAGGTATGATGCTAGTAATATCTCATTATGCAGCCTAGCATCTATAGTATTCCACTAACAATTCCTTACTCCACTAAATGCCTAGGTATGATGCTGGTAATATCTCATATGTAGTCTAGCATCTTTAGTATTCCACTAACAATATCTTACTCCACTAAATGCCTAGGCATGATGCAAGTAATATCTCATTATGTAGTCTAGCATCTATAGTATCCCACTAAAAATATCTTACTCCACTAAATGCCTAGATATGATGCTAGTAATATCTCATTATGCAGCCCAGCATCTATAGTATCCCACTAACAATATCTTACTCCACTTAATGTCTAGGTATGATGCTAGTAATATCTCATTATGTAGTCTAGCATCTATAGTATCCCACTAAAAAGATCTTACTCCACTTAATGCCTAGGTATGATGCTAGTAATATCTCATTATGTAGTCTAGCATATATAGTATCCCACTAAAAAGATCTTACTCCACTTAATGCCTAGGTATGATGCTAGTAATATCTCATTATGTAGTCTAGTATCTATAGTATACCACTAACAATATCTTACTCCACTTAATGCCTAGGTATGATGCTAGTAATATCTCATTATGTAGTCTAACATCTAGAATATCCCACTAACAATACCTTACTCCACTTAATGCCTAGGTATGATGCTAGTAATATCTCATTATGTAGTCTAGCATCTAGAATATCCCACTAACAATATCTTACTCCACTTAATGTCTAGGTATGATGCTAGTAATATCTCATTATGTAGTCTAGCATCTATAGTATCCCACTAAAAAGATCTTACTCCACTTAATGCCTAGGTATGATGCTAGTAATATCTCATTATGTAGTCTAGCATCTAGAATATCCCACTAACAATTCCTTACTCCACCAAATGCCTAGGCATGATGCTAGTAATATCTCATTATGTAGTCTAGCATCTATAGTATCCCACTAAAAATATCTTACTCCACTTAATGCCTAGGTATGATGCTAGTGATATCTCAGTATGTAGTCTAGCATCTAGAATATCCCACTAACAATATCTTACTCCACTTATTGTCTAGGTATGATGCTAGTAATATCTCATTATGTAGTCTAGCATCTATAGTATCCCACTAAAAAGATCTTACTCCACTTAATGCCTAGGTATGATGCTAGTAATATCTCATTCTGCAGCCTAGCATCTACAGTATTCCACTAACAATATCTTACTCCACTAAATGCCTAGGTATGATGCTAGTAATATCTCATTATGTAGTCTAGCATCTATAGTATCCCACTAAAAAGATCTTACTCCACTTAATGCCTAGGTATGATGCTAGTAATATCTCATTCTGCAGCCTAGCATCTACAGTATTCCACTAACAATATCTTACTCCACTAAATGCCTAGGCATGATGCAAGTAATATCTCATTATGTAGTCTAGCATCTACAGTATCCCACTAAAAATATCTTACTCCACTAAATGCCTAGATATGATGCTAGTAATATCTCATTATGCAGCCCAGCATCTATAGTATCCCACTAACAATATCTTACTCCACTTATTGTCTAGGTATGATGCTAGTAATATCTCATTATGTAGTCTAGCATCTATAGTATCCCACTAAAAAGATCTTACTCCACTTAATGCCTAGGTATGATGCTAGTAATATCTCATTATGTAGTCTAGCATCTATAGTATCCCACTAAAAAGATCTTACTCCACTTAATGCCTAGGTATGATGCTAGTAATATCTCATTATGTAGTCTAGTATATATAGTATACCACTAACAATATCTTACTCCACTTAATGCCTAGGTATGATGCTAGTAATATCTCATTATGTAGTCTAACATCTAGAATATCCCACTAACAATATCTTACTCCACTTAATGCCTAGGTATGATGCTAGTAATATCTCATTATGTAGTCTAGCATCTAGAATATCCCACTAACAATGCCTTACTCCACTAAATGTCTAGGTATGGTGCTAGTAATATCTCATTATGTAGTCTAGCATCTATAGTATCCCACTAACAATATCTTACTCCACTAAATGCCTAGGTATGATGCTAGTAATATCTCATTATGTAGTCTAGCTTCTATAGTATTCCACTAACAATATCTTACTCCACTAAATGCCTAGGTATGATGCTGGTAATATCTCATATGTAGTCTAGCTTCTATAGTATTCCACTAACAATATCTTACTCCACTAAATACCTAGGTATGATGCTAGTAATATCTCATTCTGCAGCCTAGCATCTACAGTATTCCACTAACAATATCTTACTCCACTAAATGCCTATGCATGAAGCTAGTAATATCTCATTATGTAGTCTAGCATCTATAGTATCCCACTAAAAATATCTTACTCCACTTAATGCCTAGGTATGATGCTAGTAATATCTCATTATGTAGTCTAGCATCTATAGTATCCCACTAAAAAGATCTTACTCCACTTAATGCCTAGGTATGATGCTAGTAATATCTCATTCTGCAGCCTAGCATCTACAGTATTCCACTAACAATATCTTACTCCACTAAATGCCTAGGCATGATGCAAGTAATATCTCATTATGTAGTCTAGCATCTACAGTATCCCACTAAAAATATCTTACTCCACTAAATGCCTAGATATGATGCTAGTAATATCTCATTATGCAGCCCAGCATCTATAGTATCCCACTAACAATATCTTACTCCACTTATTGTCTAGGTATGATGCTAGTAATATCTCATTATGTAGTCTAGCATCTATAGTATCCCACTAAAAAGATCTTACTCCACTTAATGCCTAGGTATGATGCTAGTAATATCTCATTATGTAGTCTAGCATCTATAGTATCCCACTAAAAAGATCTTACTCCACTTAATGCCTAGGTATGATGCTAGTAATATCTCATTATGTAGTCTAGTATATATAGTATACCACTAACAATATCTTACTCCACTTAATGCCTAGGTATGATGCTAGTAATATCTCATTATGTAGTCTAACATCTAGAATATCCCACTAACAATATCTTACTCCACTTAATGCCTAGGTATGATGCTAGTAATATCTCATTATGTAGTCTAGCATCTAGAATATCCCACTAACAATGCCTTACTCCACTAAATGTCTAGGTATGGTGCTAGTAATATCTCATTATGTAGTCTAGCATCTATAGTATCCCACTAACAATATCTTACTCCACTAAATGCCTAGGTATGATGCTAGTAATATCTCATTATGTAGTCTAGCTTCTATAGTATTCCACTAACAATATCTTACTCCACTAAATGCCTAGGTATGATGCTGGTAATATCTCATATGTAGTCTAGCTTCTATAGTATTCCACTAACAATATCTTACTCCACTAAATACCTAGGTATGATGCTAGTAATATCTCATTCTGCAGCCTAGCATCTACAGTATTCCACTAACAATATCTTACTCCACTAAATGCCTATGCATGATGCTAGTAATATCTCATTATGTAGTCTAGCATCTATAGTATCCCACTAAAAATATCTTACTCCACTTAATGCCTAGGTATGATGCTAGTAATATCTCATTATGTAGTCTAGCATCTATAGTATCCCACTAAAAAGATCTTACTCTACTTAATGCCTATGCATGATGCTAGTAATATCTCATTATGTAGTCTAGCATCTATAGTATCCCACTAAAAATATCTTACTCCACTTAATGCCTAGGTATGATGCTAGTAATATCTCATTATGTAGTCTAGCATCTATAGTATCCCACTAAAAAGATCTTACTCCACTTAATGCCTAGGTATGATGCTAGTAATATCTCATTATGTAGTCTAGCATCTAGAATATCCCACTAACAATTCCTTACTCCACCAAATGCCTAGGCATGATGCTAGTAATATCTCATTATGTAGTCTAGCATCTATAGTATCCCACTAAAAATATCTTACTCCACTTAATGCCTAGGTATGATGCTAGTAATATCTCAGTATGTAGTCTAGCATCTAGAATATCCCACTAACAATGCCTTACTCCACTAAATGTCTAGGTATGGTGCTAGTAATATCTCATTATGTAGTCTAGCATCTATAGTATCCCACTAAAAATATCTTACTCCACTTAATGCCTAGGTATGATGCTAGTAATATCTCATTATGTAGTCTAGCATCTAGAGTATCCCACTAACAATGCCTTACTCCACTTAATGCCTAGGTATGATGCTAGTAATATCTCATTATGCAGCCTAGCATGTATAGTATCCCACTAACAATATCTTACTCCACTTAATGCCTAGGTATGATGCTAGTAATATCTCATTATGCAGCCTAGCATCTATAGTATCCCACTAACAATATCTTACTCCACTAAATGTCTAGGTATGGTGCTCGTAATATCTCATTATGCAGCCTAGCATCAATAGTATTCCACTAACAATATCTTACTCCACTTAATGCCTAGATATGATGCTAGTAATATCTCATTATGCAGCCCAGCATCTATAGTATCCCACTAACAATATCTTACTCCACTTAATGTCTAGGTATGATGCTAGTAATATCTCATTATGTAGTCTAGCATCTATAGTATCCCACTAAAAAGATCTTACTCCACTTAATGCCTAGGTATGATGCTAGTAATATCTCATTATGTAGTCTAGCATCTATAGTATCCCACTAAAAAGATCTTACTCCACTTAATGCCTAGGTATGATGCTAGTAATATCTCATTATGTAGTCTAGTATCTATAGTATCCCACTAACAATATCTTACTCCACTTAATGCCTAGGTATGATGCTAGTAATATCTCATTATGTAGTCTAACATCTAGAATATCCCACTAACAATATCTTACTCCACTTAATGCCTAGGTATGATGCTAGTAATATCTCATTATGTAGTCTAGCATCTAGAATATCCCACTAACAATATCTTACTCCACTAAATGTCTAGGTATGATGCTCGTAATATCTCATTATGGAGCCTAGTATCAATAGTATTCCACTAACAATATCTTACTCCACTAAATGCCTAGATATGATGCTAGTAATATCTCATTATGCAGCCCATCATCTATAGTATCCCACTAACAATATCTTACTCCACTTAATGTCTAGGTATGATGCTAGTAATATCTCATTATGTAGTCTAGCATCTATAGTATCCCACTAAAAAGATCTTACTCCACTTAATGCCTAGGTATGATGCTAGTAATATCTCATTATGTAGTCTAGCATCTATAGTATCCCACTAAAAAGATCTTACTCCACTTAATGCCTAGGTATGATGCTAGTAATATCTCATTATGTAGTCTAGTATCTATAGTATCCCACTAACAATATCTTACTCCACTTAATGCCTAGGTATGATGCTAGTAATATCTCATTATGTAGTCTAACATCTAGAATATCCCACTAACAATATCTTACTCCACTTAATGCCTAAGTATGATGCTAGTAATATCTCATTATGTAGTCTAGCATCTAGAATATCCCACTAACAATGATTTACTCCACTAAATGTCTAGGTATGGTGCTAGTAATATCTCATTATGTAGTCTAGCATCTATAGTATCCCACTAAAAATATCTTACTCCACTTAATGCCTAGGTATGATGCTAGTAATATATCATTATGTAGTCTAGTATATATAGTATACCACTAACAATATCTTACTCCACTTAATGCCTAGGTATGATGCTAGTAATATCTCATTATGTAGTCTAACATCTATAGTATCCCACTAAAAATATCTTACTCCACTTAATGCCTAGGTATGATGCTAGTAATATCTCAGTATGTAGTCTAGCATCTAGAATATCCCACTAACAATGCCTTACTCCACTAAATGTCTAGGTATGGTGCTAGTAATATCTCATTATGTAGTCTAGCATCTATAGTATCCCACTAAAAATATCTTACTCCACTTAATGCCTAGGTATGATGCTAGTAATATCTCATTATGTAGTCTAGCATCTAGAGTATCCCACTAACAATGCCTTACTCCACTTAATGCCTAGGTATGATGCTAGTAATATCTCATTATGCAGCCTAGCATGTATAGTATCCCACTAACAATATCTTACTCCACTTAATGCCTAGGTATGATGCTAGTAATATCTCATTATGCAGCCTAGCATCTATAGTATCCCACTAACAATATCTTACTCCACTAAATGTCTAGGTATGGTGCTCGTAATATCTCATTATGCAGCCTAGCATCAATAGTATTCCACTAACAATATCTTACTCCACTTAATGCCTAGATATGATGCTAGTAATATCTCATTATGCAGCCCAGCATCTATAGTATCCCACTAACAATATCTTACTCCACTTAATGTCTAGGTATGATGCTAGTAATATCTCATTATGTAGTCTAGCATCTATAGTATCCCACTAAAAAGATCTTACTCCACTTAATGCCTAGGTATGATGCTAGTAATATCTCATTATGTAGTCTAGCATCTATAGTATCCCACTAAAAAGATCTTACTCCACTTAATGCCTAGGTATGATGCTAGTAATATCTCATTATGTAGTCTAGTATCTATAGTATCCCACTAACAATATCTTACTCCACTTAATGCCTAGGTATGATGCTAGTAATATCTCATTATGTAGTCTAACATCTAGAATATCCCACTAACAATATCTTACTCCACTTAATGCCTAGGTATGATGCTAGTAATATCTCATTATGTAGTCTAGCATCTAGAATATCCCACTAACAATATCTTACTCCACTAAATGTCTAGGTATGATGCTCGTAATATCTCATTATGGAGCCTAGTATCAATAGTATTCCACTAACAATATCTTACTCCACTAAATGCCTAGATATGATGCTAGTAATATCTCATTATGCAGCCCATCATCTATAGTATCCCACTAACAATATCTTACTCCACTTAATGTCTAGGTATGATGCTAGTAATATCTCATTATGTAGTCTAGCATCTATAGTATCCCACTAAAAAGATCTTACTCCACTTAATGCCTAGGTATGATGCTAGTAATATCTCATTATGTAGTCTAGCATCTATAGTATCCCACTAAAAAGATCTTACTCCACTTAATGCCTAGGTATGATGCTAGTAATATCTCATTATGTAGTCTAGTATCTATAGTATCCCACTAACAATATCTTACTCCACTTAATGCCTAGGTATGATGCTAGTAATATCTCATTATGTAGTCTAACATCTAGAATATCCCACTAACAATATCTTACTCCACTTAATGCCTAAGTATGATGCTAGTAATATCTCATTATGTAGTCTAGCATCTAGAATATCCCACTAACAATGATTTACTCCACTAAATGTCTAGGTATGGTGCTAGTAATATCTCATTATGTAGTCTAGCATCTATAGTATCCCACTAAAAATATCTTACTCCACTTAATGCCTAGGTATGATGCTAGTAATATATCATTATGTAGTCTAGTATATATAGTATACCACTAACAATATCTTACTCCACTTAATGCCTAGGTATGATGCTAGTAATATCTCATTATGTAGTCTAACATCTAGAATATCCCACTAACAATATCTTACTCCACTTAATGCCTAGGTATGATGCTAGTAATATCTCATTATGTAGTCTAGCATCTAGAATATCCCACCAGCAATGCCTTACTCCACTAAATGTCTAGGTATGGTGCTAGTAATATCTCATTATGTAGTCTAGCATCTATAGTATCCCACTAACAATATCTTACTCCACTAAATGCCTAGGTATGATGCTAGTAATATCTCATTATGTAGTCTAGCTTCTATAGTATTCCACTAACAATATCTTACTCCACTAAATGCCTAGGTATGATGCTGGTAATATCTCATATGTAGTCTAGCTTCTATAGTATTCCACTAACAATATCTTACTCCACTAAATACCTAGGTATGATGCTAGTAATATCTCATTCTGCAGCCTAGCATCTACAGTATTCCACTAACAATATCTTACTCCACTAAATGCCTATGCATGATGCTAGTAATATCTCATTATGTAGTCTAGCATCTATAGTATCCCACTAAAAATATCTTACTCCACTTAATGCCTAGGTATGATGCTAGTAATATCTCATTATGTAGTCTAGCATCTATAGTATCCCACTAAAAAGATCTTACTCTACTTAATGCCTATGCATGATGCTAGTAATATCTCATTATGTAGTCTAGCATCTATAGTATCCCACTAAAAATATCTTACTCCACTTAATGCCTAGGTATGATGCTAGTAATATCTCATTATGTAGTCTAGCATCTATAGTATCCCACTAAAAAGATCTTACTCCACTTAATGCCTAGGTATGATGCTAGTAATATCTCATTATGTAGTCTAGCATCTAGAATATCCCACTAACAATTCCTTACTCCACCAAATGCCTAGGCATGATGCTAGTAATATCTCATTATGTAGTCTAGCATCTATAGTATCCCACTAAAATATCTTACTCCACTTAATGCCTAGGTATGATGCTAGTAATATCTCAGTATGTAGTCTAGCATCTAGAATATCCCACTAACAATGCCTTACTCCACTAAATGTCTAGGTATGGTGCTAGTAATATCTCATTATGTAGTCTAGCATCTATAGTATCCCACTAAAAATATCTTACTCCACTTAATGCCTAGGTATGATGCTAGTAATATCTCATTATGTAGTCTAGCATCTAGAGTATCCCACTAACAATGCCTTACTCCACTTAATGCCTAGGTATGATGCTAGTAATATCTCATTATGCAGCCTAGCATCTATAGTATCCCACTAACAATATCTTACTCCACTTAATGCCTAGGTATGATGCTAGTAATATCTCATTATGCAGCCTAGCATCTATAGTATCCCACTAACAATATCTTACTCCACTAAATGTCTAGGTATGGTGCTCGTAATATCTCATTATGCAGCCTAGCATCAATAGTATTCCACTAACAATATCTTACTCCACTTAATGCCTAGATATGATGCTAGTAATATCTCATTATGCAGCCCAGCATCTATAGTATCCCACTAACAATATCTTACTCCACTTAATGTCTAGGTATGATGCTAGTAATATCTCATTATGTAGTCTAGCATCTATAGTATCCCACTAAAAAGATCTTACTCCACTTAATGCCTAGGTATGATGCTAGTAATATCTCATTATGTAGTCTAGCATCTATAGTATCCCACTAAAAAGATCTTACTCCACTTAATGCCTAGGTATGATGCTAGTAATATCTCATTATGTAGTCTAGTATCTATAGTATCCCACTAACAATATCTTACTCCACTTAATGCCTAGGTATGATGCTAGTAATATCTCATTATGTAGTCTAACATCTAGAATATCCCACTAACAATATCTTACTCCACTTAATGCCTAGGTATGATGCTAGTAATATCTCATTATGTAGTCTAGCATCTAGAATATCCCACTAACAATATCTTACTCCACTAAATGTCTAGGTATGATGCTCGTAATATCTCATTATGGAGCCTAGTATCAATAGTATTCCACTAACAATATCTTACTCCACTAAATGCCTAGATATGATGCTAGTAATATCTCATTATGCAGCCCAGCATCTATAGTATCCCACTAACAATATCTTACTCCACTTAATGTCTAGGTATGATGCTAGTAATATCTCATTATGTAGTCTAGCATCTATAGTATCCCACTAAAAAGATCTTACTCCACTTAATGCCTAGGTATGATGCTAGTAATATCTCATTATGTAGTCTAGCATCTATAGTATCCCACTAAAAAGATCTTACTCCACTTAATGCCTAGGTATGATGCTAGTAATATCTCATTATGTAGTCTAGTATCTATAGTATCCCACTAACAATATCTTACTCCACTTAATGCCTAGGTATGATGCTAGTAATATCTCATTATGTAGTCTAACATCTAGAATATCCCACTAACAATATCTTACTCCACTTAATGCCTAAGTATGATGCTAGTAATATCTCATTATGTAGTCTAGCATCTAGAATATCCCACTAACAATGATTTACTCCACTAAATGTCTAGGTATGGTGCTAGTAATATCTCATTATGTAGTCTAGCATCTATAGTATCCCACTAAAAATATCTTACTCCACTTAATGCCTAGGTATGATGCTAGTAATATATCATTATGTAGTCTAGCATCTATAGTATCCCACTAACAATATCTTACTCCACTTAATGCCTAGGTATGGTGGTAGTAATATCTCATTATGCAGTCTAGTATCTATAGTATCCCACTAACAATATCTTATTCCACTTAATGCCTAGGTATGATGCTAGTAATATCTCATTATGTAGTCTAACATCTAGAATATCCCACTAACAATATCTTACTCCACTTAATGCCTAAGTATGATGCTAGTAATATCTCAGTATGTAGTCTAGCATCTAGAATATCCCACTTACAATGCCTTACTCCACTAAATGTCTAGGTATGGTGCTAGTAATATCTCATTATGTAGTCTAGCATCTATAGTATCCCACTAAAAATATCTCACTCCACTTAATGCCTAGGTATGATGCTAGTAATATCTCATTATGTAGTCTAGCATCTAGAGTATCCCACTAACAATGCCTTACTCCACTTAATGCCTAGGTATGATGCTAGTAATATCTCATTATGCAGCCTAGCATCTATAGTATCCCACTAACAATATCTTACTCCACTTAATGCCTAGGTATGATGCTAGTAATATCTCATTATGCAGCCTAGCATCTATAGTATCCCACTAACAATATCTTACTCCACTAAATGTCTAGGTATGGTGCTCGTAATATCTCATTATGCAGCCTAGCATCAATAGTATTCCACTAACAATATCTTACTCCACTTAATGCCTAGGTATGATGCTAGTAATATCTCATTATGTAGTCTAGTATCTATAGTATCCCACTAACAATATCTTACTCCACTTAATGCCTAGGTATGATGCTAGTAATATCTCATTATGTAGTCTAACATCTAGAATATCCCACTAACAATATCTTACTCCACTTAATGCCTAGGTATGATGCTAGTAATATCTCATTATGTAGTCTAGCATCTAGAATATCCCACTAACAATATCTTACTCCACTAAATGTCTAGGTATGATGCTCGTAATATCTCATTATGGAGCCTAGCATCAATAGTATTCCACTAACAATATCTTACTCCACTAAATGCCTAGATATGATGCTAGTAATATCTCATTATGCAGCCCAGCATCTATAGTATCCCACTAACAATATCTTACTCCACTTAATGTCTAGGTATGATGCTAGTAATATCTCATTATGTAGTCTAGCATCTATAGTATCCCACTAAAAAGATCTTACTCCACTTAATGCCTAGGTATGATGCTAGTAATATCTCATTATGTAGTCTAGCATCTATAGTATCCCACTAAAAAGATCTTACTCCACTTAATGCCTAGGTATGATGCTAGTAATATCTCATTATGTAGTCTAGTATCTATAGTATCCCACTAACAATATCTTACTCCACTTAATGCCTAGGTATGATGCTAGTAATATCTCATTATGTAGTCTAACATCTAGAATATCCCACTAACAATATCTTACTCTACTTAATGCCTAAGTATGATGCTAGTAATATCTCATTATGTAGTCTAGCATCTAGAATATCCCACTAACAATGATTTACTCCACTAAATGTCTAGGTATGGTGCTAGTAATATCTCATTATGTAGTCTAGCATCTATAGTATCCCACTAAAAATATCTTACTCCACTTAATGCCTAGGTATGATGCTAGTAATATATCATTATGTAGTCTAGCATCTATAGTATCCCAGTAACAATATCTTACTCCACTTAATGCCTAGGTATGATGCTAGTAATATCTCATTATGTAGTCTAGCATCTAGAATATCCCACTAACAATTCCTTACTCCACTAAATGCCTAGGTATGATGCTAGTAATATCTCATTATGTAGTCTAGCATCTAGAATATCCCACTAACAATTCCTTACTCCACTAAATGCCTAGGTATGATGCTAGTAATATATCATTATGTAGTCTAGCATCTATAGTATCCCACTAATAATATCTTACTCCACTTAATGCCTAGGTATGATGCTAGTAATATCTCATTATGTAGTCTAGCATCTAAAATATCCCACTAACAATTACTTACTCCACTAAATGCCTATGCATGATGCTAGTAATATCTCATTATGCAGCCTAGCATCTATAGTATTCCACTAACAGTTCTTTACTTCACTAAATGCCTAGGTATGATGCTGGTAATATTTCATATGTAGTCTAGCATCTATAGTATTCCACTAACAATATCTTACTCCACTAAATGCCTAGGCATGATGCAAGTAATATCTCATTATGTAGTCTAGCATCTATAGTATCCCAGTAAAAATATCTTACTCCACTTAATGTTTAGGTATGATGCTAGTAATATCTCATTATGTAGTCTAGCATCTAGAATATCCCACTAACAATTCCTTACTCCACTAAATGCCTAGGTATGATGCTAGTAATATCTCATTATGTAGTCTAGCATCTATAGTATCCCACTAAAAATATCTTACTCCACTTAATGCCTAGGTATGATGCTAGTAATATCTCATTATGTAGTCTAGCATCTATAGTATCCCATTAACAATATCTTACTCCACTAAATGTCTAGGTATGATGCTAGTAATATCTCATTATGCAGCCCAGCATCTATAGTATCCCACTAACAATATCTTACTCCACTTAATGCCTAGGCATGATGCTAGTAATATCTCATTATGCAGCCTAGCATCTATAGTATCCCACTAACAATATCTTACTCCACTTAATGTCTAGGCATGATGCTAGTAATATCTCATTATGCAGCCTAACATCAATAGTATTCCACTAACAATTCCTTATTCCACTAAATGCCTAGGTATGATGCTAGTAATATCTCATTATGCAGCCTAGCATCTATAATATTCCACTAACAATTCCTTACTCCACTAAATGCCTAGGTATGATGCTAAAAATATCTCATTATGCAGCCTAGCATCTATAGTATTCCACTAACAGTTCTTTACTTCACTAAATGCCTAGGTATGATGCTGGTAATATTTCATATGTAGTCTAGCATCTATAGTATTCCACTAACAATATCTTACTCCACTAAATACCTAGGTATGATGCTAGTAATATCTCATTATGCAGCCTAGCATCTATAGTATTCCACTAACAATTCCTTACTCCACTAAATGCCTAGGTATGATGCTGGTAATATCTCATATGTAGTCTAGCATCTATAGTATTCCACTAACAATATCTTACTCCACTAAATGCCTAGGCATGATGTAAGTAATATCTCATTATGTAGTCTAGCATCTATAGTATCCCACTAAAAATATCTTACTCCACTTAATGCCTAGGTATGATGCTAGTAATATATCATTATGTAGTCTAGCATCTATAGTATCCCACTAACAATATCTTACTCCACTTAATGCCTAGGTATGATGCTAGTAATATCTCATTATGTAGTCTAGCATCTAGAATATCCCACTAACAATTCCTTACTCCACTAAATGCCTAGGTATGATGCTAGTAATATCTCATTATGTAGTCTAGCATCTAGAATATCCCACTAACAATTCCTTACTCCACTAAATGCCTAGGTATGATGCTAGTAATATATCATTATGTAGTCTAGCATCTATAGTATCCCACTAACAATATCTTACTCCACTTAATGCCTAGGTATGATGCTAGTAATATCTCATTATGTAGTCTAGCATCTAGAATATCCCACTAACAATTACTTACTCCACTAAATGCCTATGCATGATGCTAGTAATATCTCATTATGCAGCCTAGCATCTATAGTATTCCACTAACAGTTCTTTACTTCACTAAATGCCTAGGTATGATGCTGGTAATATTTCATATGTAGTCTAGCATCTATAGTATTCCACTAACAATATCTTACTCCACTAAATGCCCAGGCATGATGCAAGTAATATCTCATTATGTAGTCTAGCATCTATAGTATCCCAGTAAAAATATCTTACTCCACTTAATGCCTAGGTATGATGCTAGTAATATCTCATTATGTAGTCTAGCATCTATAGTATCCCACTAACAATATCTTACTCCACTTAATGCCTAGGTATGATGCTAGTAATATCTCATTATGTAGTCTAGCATCTAGAATATCCCACTAACAATTCCTTACTCCACTAAATGCCTAGGTATGATGCTAGTAATATCTCATTATGTAGTCTAGCATCTAGAATATCCCACTAACAATTCCTTACTCCACTAAATGCCTAGGTATGATGCTAGTAATATCTCATTATGCAGCCTAACATCAATAGTATTCCACTAACAATTCCTTATTCCACTAAATGCCTAGGTATGATGCTAGTAATATCTCATTATGCAGCCTAGCATCTATAATATTCCACTAACAATTCCTTACTCCACTAAATGCCTAGGTATGATGCTAAAAATATCTCATTATGCAGCCTAGCATCTATAGTATTCCACTAACAGTTCTTTACTTCACTAAATGCCTAGGTATGATGCTGGTAATATTTCATATGTAGTCTAGCATCTATAGTATTCCACTAACAATATCTTACTCCACTAAATACCTAGGTATGATGCTAGTAATATCTCATTATGCAGCCTAGCATCTATAGTATTCCACTAACAATTCCTTACTCCACTAAATGCCTAGGTATGATGCTGGTAATATCTCATATGTAGTCTAGCATCTATAGTATTCCACTAACAATATCTTACTCCACTAAATGCCTAGGCATGATGTAAGTAATATCTCATTATGTAGTCTAGCATCTATAGTATCCCACTAAAAATATCTTACTCCACTTAATGCCTAGGTATGATGCTAGTAATATATCATTATGTTGTCTAGCATCTATAGTATCCCACTAACAATATCTTACTCCACTTAATGCCTAGGTATGATGCTAGTAATATCTCATTATGTAGTCTAGCATCTAGAATATCCCACTAACAATTCCTTACTCCACTAAATGCCTAGGTATGATGCTAGTAATATCTCATTATGTAGTCTAGCATCTAGAATATCCCACTAACAATTCCTTACTCCACTAAATGCCTAGGTATGATGCTAGTAATATATCATTATGTAGTCTAGCATCTATAGTATCCCACTAACAATATCTTACTCCACTTAATGCCTAGGTATGATGCTAGTAATATCTCATTATGTAGTCTAGCATCTAGAATATCCCACTAACAATTACTTACTCCACTAAATGCCTATGCATGATGCTAGTAATATCTCATTATGCAGCCTAGCATCTATAGTATTCCACTAACAGTTCTTTACTTCACTAAATGCCTAGGTATGATGCTGGTAATATTTCATATGTAGTCTAGCATCTATAGTATTCCACTAACAATATCTTACTCCACTAAATGCCTAGGCATGATGCAAGTAATATCTCATTATGTAGTCTAGCATCTATAGTATCCCAGTAAAAATATCTTACTCCACTTAATGCCTAGGTATGATGCTAGTAATATCTCATTATGTAGTCTAGCATCTATAGTATCCCACTAACAATATCTTACTCCACTTAATGCCTAGGTATGATGCTAGTAATATCTCATTATGTAGTCTAGCATCTAGAATATCCCACTAACAATTCCTTACTCCACTAAATGCCTAGGTATGATGCTAGTAATATCTCATTATGTAGTCTAGCATCTAGAATATCCCACTAACAATTCCTTACTCCACTAAATGCCTAGGTATGATGCTAGTAATATATCATTATGTAGTCTAGCATCTATAGTATCCCACTAACAATATCTTACTCCACTTAATGCCTAGGTATGATGCTAGTAATATCTCATTATGTAGTCTAGCATCTAGAATATCCCACTAACAATTACTTACTCCACTAAATGCCTATGCATGATGCTAGTAATATCTCATTATGCAGCCTAGCATCTATAGTATTCCACTAACAGTTCTTTACTTCACTAAATGCCTAGGTATGATGCTGGTAATATTTCATATGTAGTCTAGCATCTATAGTATTCCACTAACAATATCTTACTCCACTAAATGCCTAGGCATGATGCAAGTAATATCTCATTATGTAGTCTAGCATCTATAGTATCCCAGTAAAAATATCTTACTCCACTTAATGCCTAGGTATGATGCTAGTAATATCTCATTATGTAGTCTAGCATCTATAGTATCCCACTAACAATATCTTACTCCACTTAATGCCTAGGTATGATGCTAGTAATATCTCATTATGTAGTCTAGCATCTAGAATATCCCACTAACAATTCCTTACTCCACTAAATGCCTAGGTATGATGCTAGTAATATCTCATTATGTAGTCTAGCATCTATAGTATCCCACTAACAGTGGCTTACTCCACTTAATGCCTAGGTATGATGCTAGTAATATCTCATTATGTAGCCTAGAATCTAGGTGGTATTCCACTCACTCATCTAATGTCTAGGTGGAGTTCTGTATACAAATGGAACACTGCATAGATTATATGCTAGGTTCATCGTGCAAGTATGTTTTTGACTTGTGTGCAAAGCACACAATGGTAGTCTTATATTAAAGTAGTAGTATTAATTGCCTAATTTTGGTAAAGATTAGTCGATTTTCGGCTTTTCCACTGAAATCTCAAGTACTATTCATCACATTTCAATGAAATTTGGTACATAATTGTCATTGGACAATGCACAGACCTGATAGGTTTTAGGTTAATATCTAATTTTTTTTTGAATTTTTATAATGTGGATTACATTGTGCATCTCAAATAGCAGACAAATATTAGTTGCCAAGCTTCTTGTTTGAAAGACCAATCTTAAATTTTGAATTACGGGACATGGTAGTTCCTTTTAAGCTTTCTTTGATTTACTCTTGTTTGTGAAGCACATGATGGGAGTTGTTGCAGTTACCCTGACTATGTGTACAGTTGTATGTATGTAGGTATGTCTGTTGCACTCATACCTCAAGAACCACTCAATGAATGGAACTTTGTATATGTGGTCTGGGATTAGTTTGGGGTTGAAATCCGTTCATATCAATTACCTAATTTGCATAATTATTAGACAATTTTCAGCTCTGACGGTATATGTAATCAAATTGAATCCTTTTATTTTTGTTTTCAAGAATTATCAACTTCTATATTATGGATCAGTTTTTCAAAATTTTTCTTGATTATGATAATATTGGTAAAAGTACACAAGTCCTAGATTTCTTTTTTCCTGATGGTATGATAATTTGAATATTAAGAGGAGTTCCTCAATCTTGTTTATTATTTTATAGCGAAGTTTGCGGCAACTCGTGACAAGTCGCATGAAACAAGAACCAGAGCTCACAACAAAATGTATACTCCTTTCTATTGCCATGTGGATTAAAAAGATAAATTTTAATTTGAACCAAAAATATTTTAAAAAATCCATAATTTAAGTATATACATTCTGGAAAGAGAGAAAACAAATTCCATTTACATATAGAGCTGTCCCAAATGAACCTTAAAAAAAATGTACCGTATTTGCTCTAATAAACGCTTACAAAAATGCTATGTCAAAACTGTGAAAGGCCACAGTATGTTTTTTACAACTAGATTTTCAGAATAAGGATAGACTGGTTTACATAAATGTGAACACTATATAATCACTATAAATGTGTGATTTTCCATTCACTGTGAGACCTTGAGTTATGCGTGAATCGCGCATACCAAAATCTGCCGCAAAAATCAAATGATTTGATTTCAAGCTTGAATTTTTTTTTTTAATTTTATATAGTTCAATATCAAAATGCCAATCCTAATAGGGTAATATAGTGTTGATATACCCTTACTTAATTAATATTTACCATCATTAATATGATATGACCTTTGTTTGACCTATTTTTAAGTTTGATTTCATGGACAACACAAGATCTCACAGTAAACAGAAAATGGTCTACGCTTTGAAAGGTTACATTAAATAAGAGACAAACAGCAAATAAAAAGTAGGGTACTGAATCTTGTTTCCATGGATACAATAGTTGGTGTTTTCTCAATAATGTTAACCCTACTCTGGAGGCCATGTTGAATTTCAAAAATTGGTCAAAATACATATAATTGACGATCATAATTGATAAACTAATATTTTTAAATAGCCTATAACACAGAATAACAATGAGAACCTTCCTGTGTTGAAAGTATACTAGCCACGCAACCCTTAAATGCTAAAAAAACAATTTTAATTTTGCACGAGTCAGGAAAATGATGAAATTTCAGCAGTGAAAATTTCTGCAGGGTTCTACAACAGTGCCAGTGACTTTCGCCAAATTTTGCCTTAAATAAATGCAATAAAACCAACAAATCACGAAATTCCATCACAGTGAAAAATAAATGGTTTACAGTATTCACTTTTATGGGATGTCATTTAAATAGAACAAATACAGTATGTATTCACTATAATACATATTAATATACCTCATGTTTACTCTATTAGTAAGAACATGCAAGGTTTTTTAATAATCCAGCATACAATAAATGCAATTTTTGTTACACCAGTATTAGAACATATACGGTAATGTAAAAATAAAAAATATATAACGCAGGTAACAGAATGTAAACATATCATGTAGACTTTACCTCTATAGGAGACAAGCTTTCAAAAGTATACAATAATTCTTTGGCACATGTTGCCAAACAGTTATGAGATCAAATGTTTAGGAGATCCTAATTTCATTATTTTGAACTTATTGACTGGACTTGCTAATGAAACGTTGAGTTTGATAATGATTTTACATGCATTCACAGAACTCATAATCCATATAAATAAAAGTAGTGTTAAACATAACCACATTTAACCCTGATCTGCCACCAAATGAGTTACATTGGGTGGCAAAAATAAACAGATCAAGAAAATAGCTATACCCCTATCAGTTTCCCTAGAGACAACAATACTCAAGGAAAACAATGCCAGCAGTGTTTGTTTTGACTTGAACACTTTTGATATATACGGGTAAGTGACGGTTAAAAGCAATGTCATTATAAATAAATGAATAGCTGGCAATGTTCCTAGGAATATGAAACTTAAAACAGTTCCATGCTAGGAATAGTACAATGTTGCAAGGGAGACTGATAGAAAGATAACTGTTTTCTTGTTCAGTATATTTTTAGCACCCACTGTAACAGTACAGTATACTAGTAACTGCACAGCTAAATTAAAATAAACAGTGAGTCAGCCTCTAATTGGAAAACACACTTATACACATCCACATACATATACTTTGTTTGAATCGTATGGGACCCACATTCAATACACTGTGGTGCTAAAAGATAGAAACAGGGGGGAAACTAGTTTAAATTTAATTAATATGTGATTCAGACATTCTCCTAAAGTTACAAAGCATGCATTATCTGAAAGCTTTGATATGGGTGTGAATGGTGAAAAAAACAAAAAAACACTTTCTTTCCGGAGTGTTGTTTTTTTGTGTACAAGAAACCTTCATCTTGATTTTGTTATCTATTATAGGGTTTAGTTTTTTTCATTACAGCTTATCCAACAAATTGTATATGGCAGGGAGTTATTTGGCTAGACAAAAAAAGACAGATATATATATATATATACATGTACCAGTAGTCTTCAAGCCAACAGCATTACAAACTTCCCATGCAATTCACAGGTCAGTGTTAAAAACGGTGTTCTTAATAGTCAAAATAATCTAAAACGACAATAGCGAAATGACTATCAGGTAATCCCTTAGACAACCGTTGGTAAGACAAATGCAGTACTATATTCACTTATATCACAGATTTATCGTTTGGTATAGTAGCATGCTTGGAAACTTTTAGAAATTATCTGAATCAAAGGTCAATTTTCAACTTGTTTACCCTGTTGCTACTTTACGTTTCCAGCACTGTCAGTACAGACTACTATAGTCAGAAAATGAATTTGTTAACAATACAGCTCTCCAAATACATATGAGATTTACTGTAATATATACATACAAATTACTGTAAAATGACTAATTTTCACTGGGTTTAAATTTTACTGATTTACCATTTCAGGTATATTCAGTGGGTTTTCAATTCACAGTTTTCTATGCTCAATTTTACATATTCACTGGGTTTTAATTTAGCGCATTTTCCAGTCAGCGAAATAAGCAGTGAAACCCAGTGAATAATTAATCTTTTTACAGTATCAGAATATTAGCTATGACGCAGCGATGACCCAAACTGGACCACGCCACACCAACTTTAACTCCATAAAAACATTTTCTCTAGCAATAGTATCCTTGATCTTGTACTGATAAACTGTTCTGACCCTTTTGTGTGGAAATGAATGCCACTTGAAACAATTTCCTTAGTTCAAATTCCAAGGAGGTAAGGTAAGACAATACAATGTTTAATAGTAGTTATAGCAAAATATATTCTCCCACTACTGTAAAGTGAATGGTTGATTATTGGATAAATTGCAACATAATTTTGTCTCAATTAACCAGAATAGTTTGTGTATAACCGCATTTGGACATTTCTATTGCAAAGTGCAAAAATAACATATGAATAAAGTCTTTGTTAGTCAATGAATTATGAAAAGATCTTTTCTACTCAGTATTAAAATGAAGTTTTATATTTTTAAAAGAAGCTTGTGAGCCATATCAAAGTTTTCCCCAACACTGGAGTCAATGTGGAGCTACTTACAAGATTATTCCTGATTGGCTACCAAACCCTAACACCTTACATTCAGGCCAATCAGAGAGCAGCTTGTTTGTTGCCAATTTTGTTCCACGTATCAAATTCTGCCTGGTATATATGCTTTATCCCAGCTACAGCAGTAGCAGATAACACCATAAGTTCCAACTGTGAACTCTCAAGTACATATGTGTGGCAGGTTAAATTAAAGAAATCTACACTGCTGTCATTTTCGCTACCTTCATACAAGGCTTGATGAGGTAAGGGGTTGTCTTCAGGGAGTGTATGCAGGAGGTGGAGGGGGAGGTGGAGTAAACGAAGCAGGCAGGTTGACAAACTCATTTTCCCAATCATCAATGCCGTCATCTCCACTGTCATCGTACATAGGATACCTACGTAACATGTTAGTTGCCACAACGATAACAGACAATCCACCGGCTCCAGCGATTAAATAATATCCTATATCAAATTGTACTTTTACTAGACTACCTGTGCCCCGTTTGTTGGCATTTAGATGTTCATCTATCAAGTCTGATATCCAGTAGCAAAATAAATTGATTGCCGCACATAGTACAACTGTGGAGAAAGTTAAACAAAGTTGAGGTCATTTTAAGCAACTGTCTATACAGCGATCTCACTAGAATGACTTAGTCATGGCAATTTTTCTTGTTTTATATGATAATCTTTTTTTTTTTGCATCTTGACCCGACACTAAATTACTATGACTGGTCTATTCTATGGTGTACTCAATGCTCATAATTATTCATGATACCTGGTAAGCAGTGAAGTTATGAATCACTTTCAAAGGAGGGAATTGGGTGTATGCTTGTGCAAAGAATTTTACACATCATTGTCTTATGTGCTTCGGTATTGTGTTGAACAGGGCAGATCAAAAGCTGCCTTCTTTAATTGGCTGCCGTAGGTTACAATCACACTACTCATTAGCATAATAACCCACACAAAAATATGGTGCTGTCGCTAGAGGCACAACAGAATAGACCATTTATTCAGAATCAGAGATTTTACAAATTAATTCTCAAAGGGAGTTATCATATAAAACAAGAAATTGCCACGACTGGGCCAGTCTTAGATTTCACTAGGCCAACAAGAGTGCTGCTCACTCATTCATATTCATAAGCTAATGAATATTCAGGAACATGGTTACTGGAATTACAGCCTAAATAGCTACTACTGTAATTCTTCTATAAGTTGGCTGCTATGCAAAAGATTGATTTTATTTTCACATATAAATCATCATATCGTAATCATTAAAATTACACTATCATACCTACAGCTTCACTGGGGTTTGGGACTATTATTTAAATATTTCACATACCGGTACATAGAGAAGTGTGATAGTTCCAAGACCCATTTAAAGTGGGAAAATGATCTCAGAGTGAACTTTAATGGTAGAAACAAAATCTAAAACAATTTTTCCAAACTAGAGCTCGTATATTTATGTATTTTGAGCAAATATTATTGAAAATCAGTATATGAATATAGTAAATACTGTAACAAACATTGGCAAAACAGGATTACATGTACCAGAAAATTAGAGATGCACATATGAAAATGCCTTACCTGTGACAATATTCCCAATTCCATGCCGCCGAATTATTTTCAAAATTCTTTTTGAAGGACCAAATGTATCGAGTATAAAACCAAACAAGGAAGTGCCAATACCAACAAAACAAAATGCGATAACAACTCGCATTAACCCAGCAATCTTTTCCGTCACGCATAATTCCATATCTAGAAAAACAATGATCAGTAATGCGATTTACATTATGTGAAAACTCGAGATGTCTTCTCTGTGAATTTTTTTTTTTAAATTCTTAAGTGAGTAAGTTTGCTTATTATGGTTTGCTTCAACCATCCGTAATTCAACAATTCTACAAATATTATGAATATAATACAATGTTTTTCTTATCTCCAACATGTTTAGCTACTTTGAAATAGCATTATGAAATACTAATATTTATCGAAATGGTGCGTCTTTCATCTACTGTTTGCTATCCAATTGCAGATCTGGCGACAGAAATATGGTCATGCGTGTTCAGCATTGAATACGAAATGAATAAATGAATGAATGAAATTTTATTTCACCAAAAAAAAAATTAAAACAACATTAATTAATTTAAATGTAGAAATTGTATAAATATATAGAAATAAATAATGAATGCTACTGCAATATTTTTTTTTTGGTGGGGATTACAGATATAGTTCATCAGAACTAGTCAGGTCTGTAAACTTGGTATATATAATTTCATTGTTAATCAAATAAATCTTCAAATAAAGAATGAAAGAAAGAAAAATGATTGATAGGAGATTATTTTTCAGTGAAATATTACAGTTTGAATATACAGTGTCGCAGTAAACAAGAAGAGAGAAGACAGTTGTTGAAATAATATCTTTGCAAACTTTCTCAGTGAAAGAGCGCAGGCGTCTCAGACGTGATGTGATAAGTGGGAGCCACAAAACACTAAAGATAAGTCGCATGATTTGACCATTTTAGCTCAGGACCGAATATTAGTTCAAGACAGGTTGCAGTTGAATTTGAATGTATGCTTTGATCTTGATCTTGAATTTTTTGGATTTGTCGTCATGTTCTGCAGAACATGTTTTGGCATTTGGGGTTTGAGAGAGTTTGACTAGAACCATGGTTCCAAACGATTAATTGCTTGTTCTTAGTAAAGAAGTTTCTACTGAAAATACACTTTCGATTGGGCATTACCTTTTCCTTTCTATCGATGACGACATGTTTTAAACAATCACCATTCACTCAGACTAATTCATATTTGAAATTGGCCACTGGTTGTGACATAATTTGATGTAAACGGCATTAGCATTGGCAACTGGCAAAGCACTATCGAAAACCCAGTTATGTTATGGTACACTAGTACATCATAGAAAATGAGACCCTTTCGTTTACAGAAAATAGAAACAAATTCTTTGATGGAGCATGATAGAACTAGTTGTGTACCCTCATTGGTAAGCTGAGACTGAGACACACTAATTTTCAATGGTTGAAAAAATGCTGAAATAAGTCTACAAAAAGTCGGCATGTGGTGATTTGCAGGGCCTGAACCCAAATGTCAGCGAGAACCCATTTTCAAGAAAAATTTTATAAAATGGCCTTTGTGTCTAGAAGAAATTTTTAATTTTTGGAAGGGCACAAAGGCAAACTGCCTTTAATGCCTTCGTAAAGTTCAAGCTCTGAATTTGTTATCCATTATGATCAAAAGAATACCTTTTTATTACATCACCATTAAAAAAACTGTAAATTATCAGATTAGACTTTCTGTAAACTGAACGGTCAAAAAGTGTAGTTTTGCAACTCTCCCTTTAAACCACACCCTTCTACGTCACTAGAATAAGCCCACTGACCCGGCACAACCTGAAAACCAGACCAATCAAATACTATGGCATGCATCTACAAATATCAGTTGTTCAAGAGAGTCCTCAGATTAAGAATGAATGCTTACACTCAGCTGTTTGGTGAATTTAATTGGTTGTGTTTGCAGGTCTGACTGGACAGTGAACACATTTAAGTGACATAGGAGGGCGTGGTGTGCTCATTTTTTTTGTGGTGTTGACTTTTCATTTGAAAAGTTTGATGACAGCTAGTGATTCATCGATTTCTAGACGATCCGACCCTGGTCGGTTGCGGCCCTGGTAAAAAAAGGACGTTCCGGTTCTGGTTTGGACGTTCCGGCCCCAAAACAGTTTTGTCGATCCGGCCCTGGTATAAATTATATTCGATACGTGTTCATGTCTAATGTTAATATATTAAATACACGAATGTTTGACTATTTTGTTTAACAACTTATTTTTCGTCTTTTGCAGGGAATTTTTTACGATTTAACACAGTGTTTGACAGTGCAACAGATGTATGTTCATTTATTCGCCGCCGCCTGCGTGAACCGCAGACATTAGTATACACATCTAATACAATCTGTTTTTGTCAGGGTTCGAATGCACATTCGTGGTTTGTTGCGTAATGGACGTTAATACATGAAATGCACAACGAATGTACGACTATCTTATTCACAACTTATTTTCCGTCTTTTGTAGCACTTGACAAAGTTTATGGAAAGAATGTAGCCATTTAGCACAATGCAAGAGCCGTACACATCTTCCGTTCGGGCATGGTGGAAAAGTACACACAATCATTGAAATGGTAATGAGGAGTGTAGCAAACAGGTCACTTGACTCCAGCGACAACTTGTCAAAGCACAGACAAATATTTAAATAATAATTCCCTATGGAAACACATTCAAACGAACAACAAAAATGCGGACCCTGAGCGGAACTGAAATGTATTGCTCAACAACCAGAAGCACAACATGCAAAGAAACAGTTAATTTGTTTATTTACTGATAGACCAAAATTTTGTCTGCCTACATAAACTGCTACATAAACCTTCCTCTGTTGATTAACGTTCTTAATTCATGACGTGACAAACCACAAATGTGTATTCGAACCCTGACTAAAACGGATTGTATTAGATATGTATTCAAGTTATCTGTCTGCGGGCCACACATGTCCACGTGCCCAGTGTAAAGCACATCCTGCCATACACTGTTTAGTACAAAGGCGGCGACAAGTAAATGAAAAACATCTGTTGCATTGTGTAAAATATGGTGTTAAACCGTGAAAATTCCCTGCAAAAGACGAAAAATAAGTTGTTAAACAAGATAGTCAATCATTCGTTGTGTATTTAATATATTAACATTAGATATGAACACGTATCAAATATAATTTATACCAGGGCCGGATCGACCAAACTGTTTTGGGGCCGGAACGTCCAAACCAGGGCCGGATCGTCTTTTTTTTTACCAGGGTCGCAACCGACCAGGGCCGGATCGTCCTGATACCGATTCATCTGGCTAAGCAGTTGCACAGAGGGTGTGACTTAACAGTTTAGTGGTTTCTGCAATACAAAACAGTGTGTGTTCACCTCAGGTTAGTGAGTCACCCCTTAAAGAAATAGACGTATGTTGTTTATATTTGTTTACAATGTTGCCTTTACGCAGATGACTAGTAAACCAGTGCTAACCAGCGAGTAATAATATATATATATACATAATGTTTCATGAAGCTAAAACTCACCTATGTTGTGTTCGGAATTCTGATCAAAAAACATATAAACTCCAATATATTCATAATCACATTTGCCACCATGTAAATAAAACCACCGTGGTTCGGCTAACGCTGTAGCCAATGTAGCAATAACAATCATGCCGAGAATAGCTGCCGCGATGTTTCTCTCTCTTTGTTTGGGTCGTATTCTACGAGCCCCAGCTGTTGCTGGCGATAGTGAAACCGACGGCGCAGATGACCGAAGTCTACCATATCGTGGAAGCCGGGGCGGCATACTTTTGCTGTATAAATACTTCCAATGTCTTTTAAACGTACCTTTAACAACCACAGAACACTACCACCAGTGTGTGTGACTGATACAGTCACTTAAACGGGCGATATAGACATAAATTCGCCAGTAAACGACAACAACAAATGGACGACAAACGGGGGAAGTTCCTCTAAAGCATGGTGACGTCACAGGATTACCCGAATATGACCTCGGTGTATTTTATGGAGTCTCCTTTGCGAGAAAACGCTTGATCCCCTCATTTTTTAAAATTTATTTACGCTACTCTCAGTCTATTTTACTTAATGTTTTACATTATTGTACCCGAGTTTATGATTTTTGCTGACTTTTCTCAGTTAATGAAAGGTCGAGCCCCAAAGTTCAAAGTTCATTTTCTCAGCCATATCGCCAAGAAATTACGACAATGCTACATATCCCAATAACTAAAAGCGCATTTGTAATTTATATAACTGTTTTTAGAGAGAATACAGTGCATTGAAGCTAACGAAATCGTAAAACGTTGGATGAATCAAATTTTATGTGGGGGCGCTATATGTTGACGTCACGCTGGACAACCATAAACATTCAGCCATCTTTATAAGCCGAAGAATAGTTTCGCCGAGGAAATAAGGGGTCGTTATTTGGTGCCATACTTCTACGAGAAGACAAAAATGTCAGATTCTGAAGATGAAAGCCCAGATCGCCAGTTGAAAATAGTCATAATGGGTGATGGTGCATCAGGAAAGGTACGTGTAAATCAATTTTGTCTAAGTTTAATATGACAGAGAAGCCCGAAATCATTATTTATTTCGGTAACAGTAAACAAGACGTGAAGCTGTAGGATGAACTGTACTACGGTATTACTACACAGACTGAAGTCCCCTGGCTCATCGACGCACTTTTCTCTTCAACAACAATTGTTGTTTATACAGTACAGTGCAGTAGTAGAATTACATTTTCCAAGTACTACTGGCTGCCAAAGTCAGTATGGAATTATGCATATTATTAAACCATCATTTAATCCTAGGTTGTTATTAGTATTACATACAAATTGGATATATGATATTACTGTTATGATAGTACTGCTAATTTATTTGTAATTAGTAAACCCGTGATTAGATTACATCATTAATAGCTAATGTAAATCACACAAGTGCTTGGTGACCATATGATTTTAAGGTTTCATTGAAACACATAAAATTCCCCAGGTGGAATAGGTGATTTTCTGGCACTTCACTACAAATTTTTTTTTTAATTTTTTTTTAGTTCAATGTTGATTATTGATTATTCAAAGAGGTATAGGTCACTGACACACCATTTCTTCATCAAAATTGACCATCATCAAATGTGTATAGTGCATTATTAGGCTTGGAAATAACTCAAAAAAAGTGTTGGTTGAATCTCATGCAGCGTTTTGATGCTACTACAGCGCCATGACCTTTGTTTGTCTCGTTTTTATGCTCAATTTCACACATAATACAAGATCTCTGATAGTGAACAGAAAATGGTCTTTAAAATAGTTACGTAATAAACTAACACATCATTGTTATATTAATTATAATAGTTACAAGAGAGAAAGAAAAACACTATGAAGTACCTCGGTAAATGTGTAGCAAAATTATTTCTAACAAGTTTAGCCAGTTCAATATGCATACTAATATTTTGTTAATTATTACAAATATATTAACATTTTACCATTTTGTCATGCATTTTTCATATAGTGAATTTTTTTGTAGAAAGGTGTCATGGTCATTAAAGTTTGTTCATCAGTGCAGAGGTACTATACCCACTGATGTTTCTTTCTTTGAAAATTGAATGTTAATAATTTTTGAAATTATGGTTATTTAAACGAAATCACAGAGAAAATGATTCTCAGGGTTTGTTAACCTTACACATTCAAACATGCTCGAGTTCATTTAACCAGTTGAAATGTGCTGGATTAATTACATGTCATTGTCATTTATGTATCAAACATCAAAGGTACACAAAGAGGTAGAAGCCTACTCATAAATTTAAAAATGTAATAAAATGTACTCCAAGGTAATATAAGTTGGGAGTCACCAGCCTTTTTTTCGAGAAATTAATGATTGTATTTTAGTGGAAAGTCACCATTTTGACTCTATTATAACACTTTTACCACATGTTCCTATGGTGACATAGGCTGACAAAATCATATATTGTTAATGATGGAGTACTTTTTGTTTTTCTGAATTATTTAAAAAATCTGGGTTTTAAAAAGTGTCAAAAAATGCAATTTTTCTTTAACATTGTGTTCTATAGAATTGTTCTAAAATGGCAATTTTCAAGAAATATTAAGACACGTTTCTCAAAAAGCATAATTGTAAAACACAAAATAATGCTATTTCATTGTACCATGGAATATTAGCTTCCTGATTGTACATAATAAACGATTGAACATTGTCATGTGATTTATGACCAATTTTGTAAAAAAATTATGAGTAGGCTTCTACCTTAAATAGTAACTTTATTCTTATGACCAAGTGATTTTTTTATGTTGATTATTTTGGTTTGCTGAATATTTTCCTGTTTACTGCTCTATGAAGATGAGTGTTAGACTGTATCTAATAAGTATTGGGTGACAGGTGAAACAGTATTCAATACAAATTTAGCTGGTGTACAAGTGATCATAAAATAAATGTGATTAATGTACTGATATTTTCTATAATTATACTAAAAATATCATTCAACTGTTGCTGATTTGATGCTTACATTGAATGATAATTTTGGTTTCAAATACCCCAGGAAAAGACATGGGTTTATTGTGTTTAAACGATTATACGTCTCTCTACTATTTTTTTGCAGATATTTTTCTTTGGAATAAAGGCCATTGCCTTGGATTTCAAAAACATAGGTGCCTTTCATAATACCAACATTTTCATTTGTACAAGGTTGTTTTATCGGTAATAGTTTTTGCATTGAAATTTAAAGTGCTTGGATTCAGAATACTGACAATCAAGCCATTTTTTCTGAGCAGAGATGTACTCTTCTTTCTTTTCAGACATCACTGGCAACTAGATATTCACAAGAACAGTTTGGTAGGCAATATAAACAGACAGTCGGTCTAGACTTTTTTCTTAAAAGATTAATTTTACCAGGTAAGTAATCAAAGCTGTCTGTATTGCTTTTTTACAGCAGTTTTTGGATTATAACACGATCTAAATCCTACTTTAAGCCAATTAACTCTTTTCTGTGCTTAGTGCTAAGCTCCTTTGTTAAGTACAACAGCAAATATTCTGATGGTGTCCAGAGAAGGAACAGCCAAAACAGCTTGACGAGGAACATGTAAAAACTCAATCGATTATTTACATGTAATATTAGGTTTTGAGGGCTGCTGAGTCCAAAACGTACTCTAAATGATCCAAAAAGCATATGTTAGAGACATACCTGTTGATTGACCAGTACATTTATTCTATTGATTTTAATAGCTCTTGAACTGGTTGATAACAAACATGCACAGAATGGACAAAACATGTATGTTTCATACGGATAAAAAAAAAAGTCATAGGCAAACATTTTCATATGAGTGTCTATTATATTTATTATTATAAAATATTATAAGTATTTGATGGTATGAATTTGTGCGAACTGTGGGAAACATTTATAATGATTTTTAGCAATTTGCCCATATATTTCACTTGTTACTCAAGTAAAGCTGAGTGGGAATGATCTCAGAGTGAAACTGTAATGTAATTATGTAGACTGATATCAGTTACGCATTAAACTGTCTTGATGCTTTGATCTTGGATAATTTAATTGTATCACTTACAGATATCTTAGCACATAGTGTATGTTGATTCACAAGTAAAAAAGGTGGATGCTTTATTTCTGTTCCTGTGATTTTGTTGATTGATGTTATTGTTAGGGTTCAAAACTGAAATTGTACCATTTTGTAATACTACTGTAAAATACTTTATTTTTGCTGAAGAGATGATTCAGTGAAAATAAAATCCAGCAAATATACCTTTTTTTTACTTTATTTTACATTTTACTCATCAAAAATCAATGAAAATAAACTCCATACAAAACACCCCAAAAATTGATTCTGGCTAAAATCATATTTTTTAGAGGGTCTATGCTAAAATAAAGTATTTTTCAGAAATTATAATTTAGGCCAGACTTTTTTTATTCCTTGTTTTGCGAGTTTTTATAAGGCAATTTTTTTGAGGAGGGCGGAAATAAAAATAAAATTAATTCTTTTTTTCCATGAGATTTGTGTGATTCTCAAAGAATTGTAAGTGAGATCATAGATCAGAGAGAAGAAATGAAATAACATTTTATTTCATGTATGATCTTGTTTCTCATCTGCGCGAGACTTCAGTACTTTGATTATGATACTCCCACGAAAATGCAACTTGGATTTATTAAGCAGGCGGGCGGTAAAAAAATGAAGATAAAAATAGCATTTTTTGCGCTTACATGCTGGCGGGCGCGAGAAATTACGCTGAAATAAAATTTTATTTTTATTTCATTTTTATTTCATTCGACAGGTTCGCGAAACAAGGGATAATAAAAGTCTGGCCTTGAAAGTTAATGTGCATCCTGTGCGAGGTACACCCAATTTGCCATGCCATGTTGATTAGTTTTTTTTTCTTTATTAATTACTACAGGTAATGTGCATGTAACACTCCAAGTATGGGACATTGGTGGTCAAACACTGGGTGGAAAAATGCTTGATAAATACATATATGGAGCACATGTAAGTTTATGTCTACAACGATATTCTATATATGTTGTAGTCTGTGTGAATAAAGGAAAGGTTATTTGCAAGGGAAGTGGTATAAATGTAATATACATGTATTTCTAATAGGTGATTTTCCGTACAATTGCGAGATCTCGCGAGATGCATGAAAGTCGCGTGTCGAACGTCTGCCGCAAAAATCGAACGATTTGATTTTGAACTCGAATTTCTTTATTTCGTAGCTCACATCGACCGGCCGATCTTCGACAGAGGAATAGTGCTTCCGAATACCCTTACTTAATCGAAATTGTCTGTTATCAAATGTGGACAGCACATAATTAAGCATGGAAATGTACCCCAAAATACTTTCGCGTTTGTCGAATCCCACGCGATGTTTGACGCCACTACGACGCTATGACCTTTGTTTGTCCTGTTTTTACGTTCGATTTCACGCATAACGCGTGATTCTCACAGTGAACGGAAAATGATCTATTATAGTGACTGTCATTAGTAACATGTTACCGAGGTAATACTGTTAGGATTAGTAATCAAGTGTATCTAAATATATATATGAAAACAACTTGGTTTTTTTCAATAAAAATTATAACTCTTAGCATAATGTTATTATGATGTACCAATCTGATGTAGATTGTAGGCTCCAATTTTTTTTTTTAAATATTTATGTTTTATGTGTTGTTAATTTTGTTTATTTATGACTATTTTTTGTTTGTTTACTCGCTGTTATTAAGTTTTTTTATATTGTATCCCGCTCTCCTTAACTACTGTGACTGAGATGCAATATACAAGTATTATATTATAAGTAACACCAAAAACATATTCATAAACTAACAAAAATACCATTAGAAAAAATATATATAATATTGTATGATGTAAACTCATAATATACTTTTTTTGTACCAGTATCCATCTTAAATTAAACTGATGACTTTTTTGTTTTTTTTTGCTTTTTTGAACATTTCTGATTCTGGTCTGCATATAATAATTTGGTTTATATTTCCTGTATTATCCAAATAATGACATTTTGGAAATAATATTTGTGTTTCCTTTTTTGTCCAAATAAGGACATTTTGGAAATGCCATTTTTACAGACACCTGTTTCTTGTGATGTTTTCAGCGTATGAATCTATATGCTACAACTGTATGTAATTAGTATGTAATGGTAATGATATAGACAATTCATTATATGTTAATCACATATTCTTGTACATACCAGATTGTGATCACAAATTGACTTTATTTTTTCCAGGGTATATTACTAGTGTATGATATCAGCAATTACAATAGTTTTGAAAATCTAGAAGACTGGTATGCAATAGTAAAAAAAGTTTTTACAGATCAAGAAAAATTGCCCCATGTGGCTTTAGTTGCCAATAAAAGTAAGTTTTCCCTGTGGTGTTGTAAATTATATGTGAAGTTAGAGGAACGAAGCAAAACAGAAATGAATGTCAGTTGTTTATTTCACTGGTATCCTGGCAACACTTACTGCCTGTTCTATACTATGTAACAGTGAAGTGCTTTTAGTCTCTGCAATTTTTAGGTTGTATGGGTTTCTGTTGGAGATGCACTTCCAATAGAGTAAATACAGTATTAAACCAGTTGTTGCAGACAAAGTATCCTTTCTCAATCATGAATGGTAGATTTGAATAGAGTTAGAAATTGTAGAAATGGAAATCTGATATTGTTGATAAACTAATCACAAAATTATTGTTTCATTTCATACACTGCTTTAACTTTTTGTTTTCAAATGCATTTTGTTACAGTGGATTTAGAACATATGAAGACAGTCAAACATGAAAAACATCTAAAGTTTGTACAGGAAAATGGAATGTCCAGCCATTTTGTGTCGGCAAAGACCGGTGATTCTGTAAGCTCTAATTTTGTAAAATAAATAAGCTCTGCACTCTCCTATTTGTACAAGCACAGGGATTCTTATTAACGCCTGTGATAATACATTGAATAATTCTGATGTTTTACCATTTTATTTATTTCAGATAAATTTATGTTTTCAACGAATAGCTGCTGAAATATGTGGAATCAAGTTAACAAAACCAGAGTTAGAACAGACAACGGTAAGATATTTACAGATACAAATTGTAATTTACAAGAAACAAATACTTTTATTGATTTCACTACCCTGCAACAGTAGTTAACCTAGTTTTCAATAGGGAATTAAGTTCATTTGGTCCAAATTTAACTAAATAATTACATTAAAACTTTTCAAGATAAAACTTTGGTCAGAATTATTTTGTTGTTTAGAGGTGTTGTAGAGGTCACTGACACTATTGGATGTGTAATTCATTTCATTCACTTTACATCTGTGTAATGAATAAGATTGTACTGATACTATTGTTTGTTACAATAGTTGTATGATAATACTCAATTTGTTGTCTTTCAGAGAGTTGTGAAGGCTGATATTGTACAGTATAGTAACACAGAACCATCAAGTCGAGCTTCACAAACACAGACAAGAAGTTCAATGTGTAATTTACAATAAGAAATATGTTGCCTGACTGTGTCACAGTGATGCCCTGATATACCTGTAACAGTGATATATGTATCTGTGGTACCCTGATATATATAAACAACCATGATGAACTGTGTCAGTGATGCCCTGATATGCCTGCAACAGTGATGACTGTCAGTGATGCCCTGATATGCCTGCAACAGTGATGACTGTGTCACAGTGATGCCCTGATATGCCTGCAACAGTGATGCATCTGCGGTACCCTGATATATATAGACAACCATGATGACTGTGTCAGTGATGCCCTGATATGCCTGCAACAGTGATGACTGTGTCACAGTGATGCCCTGATATGCCTGCAACAGTGATGACTGTATCTGTGGTACCCTGATATATATAGACAACCATGATGAACTGTGTCAAGGGTGCCAAGATATTCCTCAACTCAGTGCTAAGATATTTAACTGTAGTGACTTTTGCCATGGGCCACTGTACTTTTTTTTAACAATGGTAGTTGGACAACAATTTTGATGTCCGGATGACTTGAAATTTTGCATAACAAAGTACCGGTAGTATGAATGAGAATCATTTCTGCACACAAGATGGCAGAAAAAGTCAATGACAATTAATTCACACAGCTCAAGTAAAGCTTTTACAAGCATTTATTAGTGGCTCATGTGCAGGTAAAAGTGCTTGTCCATGTTACAGATAAATATGACTTGAGTATGGGCATTATAGTGAAGGAGTTCGCCTCACTACAACTCTTGGTCTGTCAGTCGTATTTAAACAAAAATAATTTTCCTATTGTTATTTGTTTATACAGATTTATCTTAGGAAATCAAATGTTGTTGACCTCTTTAACAAACATCCATTGTGCATGAAATTGAATGCATAATGGTTGAGTGTTTTTTGAGAAAAAATCACTGATCTTTCATGAATATTCATTCATATTTTGAGAAAACAGAGGATTGACATGTATATTACAGTGCCCAGGGTGATAGTCTTGTTTGTAACTAGCAATCCACATTTATATCATGGATGTTTTAAATGAGTTCATTTTCTTTTTCACTAAAATGGAAGTAATTTGAAGGATATAGTTTCACTGTGACACTATTAGTCAAGACATTAATTTATTGGCAACTGATGCGCGTGATATCATCTAACAGGAAACATGTTGGATAGACTCTACATTTACGTCCACCAATTTCCTTTTTTATTGAATATATATGTACATAAGATTTACCTTATCGAAAAGTAATGAAACCAATATTGTAAACGAGATTGTGAAATGTGTATTTCCTAGGTGGGCTTCCATCAGTATGGATTATCTATTCACAAGGATACTAGAAGAAGAGTACTCTTATCTTGATGAAGATAATGCTTTGGTAATGTCTAGCATTCTCCCAGACATATTTCAATGTTCAAGATCTGATGAAGGTAGTTGTATTTTGTACCTTGAATATGTGTGTATATTGACGGCGTACATTGAATATTGGAATTTAAAGTTGTACTCTGAGAATCAGTTCTAAATCTTTATTGGGATTTATGAGACTACTATGTGAAGTATTTGATTTTATGAATGTATATTCGTATGGATCAACAAACAGGGTTTTGTTTATACAGTAATTCTGAACAAAGGTAGGTCCTGAAACCCCAATAAAGCAATAGAAATGATCTGAGAGTACAACATTAATACATTTATATATATATATATACAGTATATATAAAGATTTCTGTATAATTCTATAGAAGTCCCAATTTCATGAATGTAGTCAGAGTTTCCCCTAAATCATCTTTTCTGTTTTCCCCTCCACCAATAAGTTTTGGTTATTGTTACGAACACAATGTGATTTAGTTTAATGTTACAATCATTTGGCTGAAAGCAACTCAAATCATGATTTCATAACCCTGGAACATTTAAAAACATTGAATCAACACAAGATCACTTGAGTCATGTTTTTTTTTTTTGTTTCTGCTCAGTTTAGATACATAGTTGGGCAATTGGTGTAAAACGCACCGTTGAAGTGCATTTCCAAAGCTGACAGTGTAAGCCAAAAACATCTTGGGTGTGACCAAACAACGATACACAGTATTATTTGTAGGCTGGCTCAGCCGTGGCAATTTTATAAGTTTTTTTTTTCATTTCAAATCTTGGTTTGTCATGATAATTTCATGTCAACATGAGACAAAATTGCCACGACTGAGCTAATCTATATTATTTGGTCCCCTGTCTGAAATACTTAATCCAAGAATCATATACTCTTTCAGGAATTACTTTGTCCAATGCATTTACAAAGTTTGGCTTTCCTTCATTTGGTTGAGCTTGTTTGCCTCTAGTATTGTTATAAGTTTATGAATGAGACATGTTGTCAGATCGCATCGTCTCCCTGCCATCACAAAGTATGGCTGAACAGTGACAGTACAAAACTATATGTTGTGAATATAAAAGTGTATAGTTTTTTATCATAATATTATGATACAAATGTTGTGAAACATTGTAAAAGCTATTTATTATTAACTATTTCTGTATTTTCAATTTATTATCTCTTAAATTGTAATGACTGAGCTATCATTAAAACAGATTTTATTTGTGAACTTTTAATATCCAGCTCCGATTGTGTAACTTTACTGGACAGAGGATTTATTCCCTTGTGATCAAATTGAGGACGCATCAACAGCTTGGTGTATATTGTTCGTCAGTGGATCGTACCTCAGATTTGTAAAATAGAATGAACTTTAAAAGGCCAGACATGTAATCATATAGATCCACAGTAAACCAACCAGTACATTATTTTCATGTGCATAGTAAAATAAAAATACTCAAATTAGCCATGTTTCAAAGTTTGAAATTGGAGTGGGAAGTTCTTCCTCAATGAACAAGTTGGGACAAGTCACTGTTAAAAGTATAATACAACTACCCATTGCGTCGCCATTTAGAGTAAATACAAAGTCAAGTATACTGAGGTTGGTAAACAGTTTTATTTCTCAATTAAAAACAAAATGAAATCTCGGGAAAAATATCTTATTAAACATGAAATTAATCATTTCACCAACCACCATTCTCACTCTTTATTTTCTTTGGCATCCATTCGCCATGATTGAAATTTCAGCCACACACATTTTATATCCCATCAAGTTCTTATTGTGTATATTTATATATAATTACTTTTAACTAGTATGTTGGGTGTATTTTTACATATTTAGTAATAATTCATATATTCAAGTACAGCATATTTCTAATTCTTTACTTATAAGTTGAGCATTCCAAGTACGTCATACTTATTTTTATTTACTAATAACTCGTACATTACAAGTACGGTATATTTATTTACTAATACTTTGTGCATTGCAAGTACGCCATATTTCTAATTATTTTTAACTTGTATGTTGCATGTACATCTTCATTATCTAATAACTCGTACATTACAAGTATAAGATATTAATAATAAATAGTATGTTCAAGTAAGGCATATTTTTATTTATTTTCTAATAACTCTTGTATTGCAAGCATATTTGTAATTTATTTCTAACGTGTATGTTACAAGTATTGCTTACCGGTAATTATATTTATTTACTCTTACGATTCAAGTACAGCATATTTATTTTTATTTAATATAAAACACCGGAAGAGTTAAATAAATCTAAATAATTAGAAATAAACCATGTTTGGAATGCACAAGTAAATAAATATTTATATATTTTGCAATGAACGAGTTGAAAGTAAATATATATAAATTTATTTTTAATCGCAAGAACTCAATCAGTAAAATCTAAAACGTGTGGCCAAAACTTCGAGGGTGGCAAATAGAGGGAGAAACTTCTGTGGCTGAAACTTGCCCCTATTGTCCTCTCCCCCTCTTATTCTTTGGTTTCTTCCTATTTACTGTTTCACCAACCACCTCCCTTCTTTCCCCCCTTCTTTTTTGGTTTCTTCCTAGCTGCAGCTGCTGATTTCTGTTGTCTTGGTCCAGGTTGGCTGCTTGCGGTAGATGACGCCGAAGAAGGTGGTACAGTACCTGCTCTTGGTGAACTCGGCGTACTTGATGGTTTGCTGGCATCCCTGAGAAAGAGAGAAAATAATTATTCCACAATTATTTTTCAAACTGATTTAAATCAAATACTATTATTACAATTTTATATAAGAATGTCTACCCAGAAATTCCAGTGGAAGGTGAATTTCATTTTGATATGCATGGATTTTTTTTAAAGTAATGGCAAAGGACAACACAGATCTACCTTTTGTGTTACACAAATGAACAGCGTCAACAAATGTAAACAAACAGTGACAATTCCTAACTGCAAAAATTAAATGGCTCACAGGAATGAGATGAATTTGCTTTTATATTTATTTGACATTTCCATTTATGGTTAGCATCCCCATGTGTGGTCACTAAAACACCATGGCGACTTGTACAATAAACTATACTTATAACACTCTTGCCCATGTGGTCTATATTGAGACATGCCCACATTTGAGCTGTTCAGTGAATTGCTAGGCATTTTTCATTCATGGAATTTATATTTTTTGTGTGTTTAAATCCATGATCTGGGCAAGGTCAAATGTTCCAAAAAAATCTATATTTACAATGTCAAAAAAAAGGCAAAGGTGACTGCATAAAATGGCCCAATCTTCTTTGATTGTTAACATATTTATGACTGGTGTAAGAAGAATTTTCACCGAGCTCGCACGTCGGGATTAGCATGAAATTTTATTTCTGGAATCTTAGGGTATCAGTAACTTTTGGAGCAGTGAACATTTTATTGGGATGCTAGGGAGCCATAGCGACTTTTGGAGCAATGAGCATTTAATTGGGATCCCCTAAGACAGCATGTCACAGTGACTTTGGCAAAATTTTGTCTCATGGATGCCCTAAAATCATGAATATTTAAACTATTTAAAGTATTTTAATAAAAATACTTACAGGTCATTGTAAGCAGAGGATGACGCAGCACCCTGAGTTCCTTTACCAACATTCATTCCTTTTTTATCTTTCTTCCTTCCTTTGTAATATGATCTCTCTCGTTTAGGCAGCCATCTTTCTGGATCGGGATCAACATTAGTGTCGTAGCTTTTTGGTAACTTTCCTATAAATATATACATGTGTTCATATTTTGCATTTTTGTTCTGCATTACTGTTCCAGTCACTTAGCTATCATTACAATACATCACTTTTGTGATAATGTGATAATCGATTTTGCACACAGAAAATTTGTTTTTGTGTAGTAAAAAAATCAGTCGTTGTCCTGAATTATTAGAAAATTATAATGAATACTACCAGTATTTATTTTTTTGAATAAAAAAATTGTGATAAATGTTCTCGGGTATTTAACAAGTCAAATGTCAACGGACGACCTTAACAACTTGTTAGTACGGTACTTACCTCGTCTTTTCTTTTTCTTCTTTTTCTGAATTAAATCTTGTTGGGGTTGTGCAGCTTTCTTCTCGATACTTTCTGGCTTGCTAGCCTTTTTCAGGTACTTGGGCCCAAATAAGAAAGCTGAATTTTCCAAGGCATCTACATTTATATCTTCCGCTGACTCAGCAATAGACGGCAACTCTTCACTCAATCTTAATAAAATGTTAAGGACTCTAATATAACCTGACAGAATAACTCGTGCTCAAGATACAAATCTCTGTTGAACAAGTTCACCGTGATTGTGGGACAGACCTACAGTTTCTAATGAATTAGTTATTTTTTCCAAAATCGAATCATAGGTTTTATTTAGTGCAATTTTTAAAATTAGTGAATCCATTGCCCAAAAAATATATATTCATATGCAAATTAGCCTTCATGCATTAGCATACAGCTAGGAAGCACACTACGTTTTTAGAAACCGAGATCCTTCTTGCACCAAACCCTATAGGCCTTCGCACTTGTTTATGTTTTGCATGTGTGTATGCTTGTCAAGAAGACGCACTTGAAGATAAACGACATTGTTTGCTGCTATTGTTATTAAACATACATGTACGTGTCCCTGTTGATAAAATAATTTTTAGGCAACACTGTCACAGCCGATCACGTGTGCGATATTTGATATCAGATGTTCGCATACTGGTTGGTAGAAATGTAAACATATGTTGTCACAGTGAGATGGCCTATACACATTAACAAATGATTTCAAAAAGATACTGTTGTGCTTTCACTGGGTTGAACTGTGCATACGCTGAGATTAACTGAGCCAGTGTATGCATATCATTGGGATTGGCACTGCAATAAATGAGAAATAATATGTCAGTCAGATCAGATTTCTGTTATATTGGGTTGCACAAATAAGCTATATAGGTGTCAGTGTCAACAGTTCCAACCATTTTATTAAGTCTTGTTCAACCAATCACACCACTGCATGACATATACATGTTTCATTTGATTCCACATAAAATTCACAAGGCCACAAAAATATGCACAAGAACAAGTTGCAAATGTAATTCGACAGAATCTGACTAATGTTGTATTAGTGACCACTGCTTCATGTTATAATTAATAGTTAAACACTGGCACAGAAAACAAAGGTTACTAATATGCTCATTATAATTGACCCTTAAGCCATACAATTAAATCACACAAAAATGTAAAACTGCTAAAATTGGGATAATATAAACCCGATTCAGAGAGGGGCTTATAACCTTTAATAAAAGTAAACTTGTGACAGAACACGGTAGCACAGAAAACTACAGCACCAACAAATACACAAGTTTTAGCCCTGTGGCTATCTGTATCACTATGTCTAATGCATTCCATGACAAGTGGTAAATTTATTTTACATTTTGTTACATTCTCAATGTGTGAAAATATTTATTATTGTTATCTGCCAGACTGCCATGTACTATTAAAGCAAAGTGTTGAATAAGTTATGGTAGAATTTGTGACCAAATGCCCAAAATTCACTTTATGAGCCCAGAATTCACTTTATGAGCCCAGAATTCACTTTATGAGCCCAGAATTCACTTGACAAGCCCAGAATTCACTTGACGAGCCCAGAATTCACTTGACAAGCCCAGAATTCACTTGACAAGCCCAGAATTCACTTGACAAGCCCAGAATTCACTTGACGAGCCCAGAATTCACTTGACAAGCCCAGAATTCACTTGACGAGCCCAGAAATCACTTGACAAGCCCAGAATTCACTTGATGAGCCCAGAATTCAATTGACAAGCCTAAAATTCACTTGACACACCTTGAAATTATTCAACTACTTTCTCTAGCTAGAAACCTGCGATAAAACTTACCGTCTAAGGTCCTCTAGCATCTGCACAGCTTGCTCTGATCTGCCATGTCGTAACTTAAAATTAGCATTTTCTTTCAATAATGATTGCAAGCAACCTTTAGGCCCCTAGTGAATAAATGCAATGATGCATGAGAACTCAAGTAAAGACACAAACTGATGGAAGACTGTCTTTATATTTTTTATGCTCTTAATAATTTCTGAGAACTGATAAAAGCTCAACATCGTTGAAGTAGCATTTTGAGATGCCGTTAAATTTATTAGTGTTTGTTTGTGTAGCACAATTTCGAGAAATATATGACAATTATTTTGAATACAGTGATTCTGAACTAGCACATGTATGTAAAGGATCTAAAAACTAACTCTGCGATGTGATTACACTGTGACAAGTGGTCTTCCAATCAAAATATGCCGTTTCGCAGAGTGACACTGGGACCCTTCCGCAGAGTGTAATAATCGACATGAAACCCCCTTAAACACCTCACTAGCACACATTTTTTTGAATCCACACGAGTAAGAAAATGATTCCAAAATGTTTACAAATACAATTAATTATTCAATTAACTTTTGCAAAATATTTTTGCACTCTGGCAATTCAGCAGCACGTAAGTAGTATACTAACCCGATTTTTTCTGTAATAATGTACTGCATTATCTAGTATTTCTATGGCAGTATCTACATCTTCTAAACTCATATACAATGAAACCAGCGTGGATACCATACCAAGGTGGTGTTTCAACTCTTCAATGCTTCGAAGTACTTTACATGCTTGACCAACGTTACCTAGATAAAAAGGTCAGTGAAAGACACACATTTAAATATCTTCTCTACGAGCAGTACATCTTCAATATATAGTAAGTATATGTCACATTTGAACACCTTCTCTTTCTTTGCATCACACAAAATAAGCTAAATATCAAGTTTGCTATTTGCTGGCATTTCTGGCTATTATATATCACTAAATTATGACTACAGACAGGAGATGTTATCACATGAATACTACAACATTCAACTCTGGTGGTAATTTTTGCAAATACCAAACCAGCACATGTAAATACATACCTTGCATTAAATGTAATTGTGACAGAGTTAGTTGTACTCTAACAGATGGATTTGATTGCACTTCTAAATATTCCTGAAAGGGAGATTAATCATATCATTGTAAAATAATTAGTACATTTGAATTGGTTTGAACTAGTATGAATTGGTTTGAACTAGTATGAATTGGTTTGAACCACCGGGGCAGTATGAACTAATTTGAACTAGTATGAACTGATTTGAACTAGTATGAGCTGGTTTGAACTAGTATCAACTGATTTGAACTAGTATCAACTGATTTAAACTAGGATGAACTGATTTAAACTAGGATGAACTGATTTAAACTAGGATGAACTGATTTGAACTACCGGGGTAGTATGAACTGATTTGAACTAGTATCAACTGATTTGAACTAGGATGAACTGATTTGAACTAGAATGAACTGATTTGAACTAGTATGAACTACGGTAGTATGAACTGGTACAAGTAGTGTGCATTGAATTGAGATAGTATGAACTGGTTTGAACTAGTATAAAAATGATTCATATAAATTTGTCTCTCACACACTCAAATACCGGTACAATCCTTTACATCACACCAGAAGTTCAAAATGTGCCATGATTTGCAGTGAACTCTGGTACTTCCAGACAACAGTTTTATTGTAAACATGTCTGACACTGCAGAGTTGAAATACACAAGACCATTTCTAACAGTAGAAAATACTGAACTTATGATGAAAATCACAGTACACAAATATTTTTGCGCCAAATAGTCAGTGTATTCAAGAACTTTTGCAAACTGGATCAAAAATCAAAAAATGGTCCACGATACCATTTTGGTTCAAACCAAAAATATATTATTGTATAAAACGATTAAAATCAAAGTAATTTAATGTGAACTGGCAGTCATCTCAAGTAGTATTTTAATTAGTTAATTACGAAACCAAGATGACCTCCCTTGTCCCCAAAACTATATATTTTCGGAAAGCTTATTGTATGAATTTTAAAATTTTGTTAGTATTTTTTTGTTATGGACACTGTAGTTTGTAATATGCACAAAAATGTGCTTTTTTGGTCAAAAGTGATTTAAAAAAAATAGCTTCTAAACAATACTTCTGTTTCCTGTCAAAATTGGTTTACGGGTACATCTGTTTACCATGAAGAAAGCGCCGTCTTGAAAACTGTCTACCAGTTGTCAATTTTGCAGGGCAGCATCTCAAATTTAACTACTTCAAGTTTATGCATAAATTAACACCCTGGCTAGTTGTCTGTACAATTGTTGTAACACTGCTCAACCAAAAACAATGCCCTGACAGCGTTTTGAAGATAAACACATTGTCAATCATTTGTGAAAATTTCAAAACAAAAGGTCAAAGCGTCTAGGAGCTATTTTTTTTAAAAGTTCTGGGATGTGCACTAAAAAGAAGCTGAGATAATTGCTAATTTGCATAACAATTCACTCAGTAAGAAGTTTGCTAATGCTCATAATTAAAATGGCTGTAACAGTTTCAAATTTAAATGTACTATCATTTTGTAAAATGTTAAATATAGTGCATAATATGGAGATCCCGTCATTTCTTTTTTTCACCATGTTTCTTTTTTATTATTTATGTACAGCCTTGCTAAATCTTGCTAAGCATTCAAAAGAGAGAATGTTTGCACCTGTTATCTATATTTTAAAATCGTCTTTTAAGTATGTTCCACTATTCACAATGCTATAGCCAAGAATGTTTGGATAATAAAAAGCAAAAAAAAAAGAATTCACTCCCAAGTGCCCACGAACCTGCATCTCTACCTTAAACCAAAAAAAAAGACCAAAATTACTTGATCTACTATTGGGGATGAGAAGAAATTTGATTAGTGGTCTTATTGCAGCTATCGTGTCACATTACAGCCAGGACAAACTCACCTTTAGTGACTGGATAGCTTTATTGACATGCTTCTCTCGACATAACTGGGCAGCTTCTATTAGAAATGGTACATCACTGTTAGAATTACTTTTCAGATTCTTCACTGATTTCTTGAATGCATCCGCCTAAAAGAGTATTTGGTAAAACAGACAACATAATCAAATGACAATGTCACTTACTATGATATATATTGGGTAACTATCAAGAAAACACAGGTGAATAGACATTTTGTAATTTTGTTATGTATCAAATTAGTTCAAATTCTACTATACTGTTATTTTCACTGTCAGAATGTGTCAGTGAAAACAATGTTCAACTCATCAAAAATCAGTGAAAATAAACTTTATAGCCAAAAAATCTTTTCAGTGAAAATTAATTCTAGCTAAAATAAAGTATTTTACACAGTACATGTAAGTTATGTCCTACTGTTATGTTAATAAAATTCATCCAAAATGTAAATATTTTCTTGGATTTTGTATGATGCAACTTGACTTGTAAAATTCAAAATAATCACGTTGAATATTTAAAATAATGTTAATCAAAAAGATCAGAGTTGTCTGTTCTCTAGTGTTTTGGGTTTAAAACCTTGAAAATGGGATTTGTGAATTCTCACCTGATTAGTATACATGAGCAGTAAACATTTATTTAATGCTATAGTATTTCTTTGTTCTCTAGTTAACTTATGTTCAAGACCATCTGCTGTGGCAGCTTTCATTTTCTTTTTGGAATCAAACACATTTTGATCCTGTAAGAAAAAAATTAAATGCAATGAAATTCAGATAATACAGTTTAGATGTACAACAGACTTGTTAAATTGAATAGTGTGCATTTTGGAAAGTGATGAGAAATCTGGGAAGTGAAGTGCATTCTGGGTAGCGATGGGAAATTTGGGAAGTGAAGTGCATTCTGGAAAATGAAGTGCATGCTGGGAAGTGATGTGAAATCTGGGAAGTGTAGTGCATTCTGAGAAGTGATGTGAAATCTGGAAAGTGCAGTGCATTCTGGAAAGTGATGTGAAATCTGGAAAGTGAAGTGAATTCTGGGAAGTGATGAGAAATCTGGGAAGTGAAGTGCATTTTAGGAAGTAATGTGAAATCTGGGAAGTGAAGTGCATTCTGGGAAGTGATGTGAAATCCGGAAAGTGAAGTGCATTCTGGGAAGTGATGTCAAATCTGGGAAGTGAAGTGCATTCCGGAAAGTGAGGTGAATTTTCGGGTGTGAAATGCATTCTGGGAAGTGATGTGAATTGTGGGGTGTGGAGGCCGAGCACATTCTGAAGTGATGTGAAATCTGGGAAGTAAAGTGCATTCTGGGAAGTGATGTGAAATCTGAGAAGTAAAGTGCATTCTGGAAAGTGATAAGAAATCTGGGAAGTGAAGTGCATTCTGGGAAGTGATGTGGATTTTGGAAAGTGATGTGGATTCTGAAAAGTGATGTGGATTTTGGGAAGTGATGTGGATTCTGGAAAGTGATGGGAAATCTGGGAAGTGAAGTGCATGCTGGAAAGTGAAGTGCATTCTGGGAATTGATGAGAAATCCGGGAAGTAAAGTGCATTCTGGGAAGTGATGCGAAAGGGTTACATCCAAAACATCCCCAACACAATCTTTTAGCACATTTTGGTAATCGCTATTTTAATCCATTGTATTCTAAATACAAGAATGAAAAGGCTGAATTGGTTTAAAATATGTCATAAACTTTGGCATTTCTTTGGGAATCTAATACTTGTGAATAATCTCACACTAGTGATTTTAATGATACATGTATGATATGTACTGGTTTTAATTTTGTTGTTGAATAAAAGTATAGAACAAGTTTGAAAAAAAAAAAAAAAATTGGTTTAGTAGCACATGATCACAGTAGTGTAAACTGATCACTACTTGTTTTTGAGTTGTTACAAACATCCATTATTATTCAGTTATGATTAAAATAGCATGCAAAATCTTAGTTTGATGATTTGTTATGAAATGCAAGTAAAATTCAACTTATTTTTGATTGCACGCAAACACTTGATGCGAAATGATATTCGTCTTGTTTGATTTATGTATGAGTTGATCTGAAACTGGTTCATTTGACTTGATAGATCAACTAGCTGTTAACCAATCAGAATGCTGGGTGGTGCCAGCTGAACGTATCCGGGTATTTCTGAATGGCATCAGATTTTGAACACAAAACAGCCCAGATATGTTTTGTGACTCATAAATTTTGTAACCAAAAGATCAACACCTGCTGAAATATCACCCATGGTCGGGGTTTTAAGATTGGTGGTGTATCGGACAAATCGTGGGATGCTAGATGTTTCTGGGAAATTACTGGTAATTGCATTCTGGGAAATGAATGCATTATGGAAACATGTCATAACAGTCAGTTTTTATAAAATTGTCAATATAAATAAAATGCTTACCTTATTGAGGGTGATGATATTATTACAAGCCACAGCCATCAATCCAATATCGGAAGGTCTAGAGAGAGAAAAAACAAAGGGTCAATTTTAGCAGGCATAAAGACATTTGTGATTAATTTGAAAGTACACGCTTGCTGTAACAGAATAGTCACAGAATTTCAACTAACTATTTCTGTGTATACAAACAACATGTAAATATGCCCTGTTTTCATTCTTTGCAGTTGACAACTCTAACATGTATGTGTTCAGCACTCATTTTCCTGAACGATCAAATTTTGGCAGTCATGTTTCAAAATTATGCATTTCTACACGAACTTATAAATTAGGGTAGAATAGGGGCATGTACCAGTAATTGTCTCACCATTTTAATTGTACATGACATATCATACAGAGCAGGGAGAGAAATTACGGTTAGGTTCAGGACCGTATAGTACTAGTGTAGCATCATCTGACAAGGTTAAAATAATAATAATTATTCAAAATGTCCACGCATATCAAACTACACACTTCTATTGCACACTAACATAATACATGTACCGTAAAATCTGTATTAGAAGCCGCACCCATTTTTTTTGTGAATAATTGAGAACTAAAAATTCATAATTTTTCTCATATGTATAGATGCTCTAATATTAGCCGCATCCCCTCTGTTGCATTGTACCATTTTAATAGAATTCGGGGCTTCTAATACAGATTTTACAATACTGTAAACTAATTAATTTTCATTTGAACTTATTTTCGCTATTTTTTCCTACCGTAAAAGGATGATTCAGTGAAAATAAAATCCAGCAAATATACCTTTTTTCCTATATTCTACATTCAACTCGTCAAAAATCGATGAAAATAAATTCTATGCAAAATGTCTTTTCAGCGTATTTTACAGTATACAGTATCACAAGAAATCTTACTTTGATTTGACTACTTGGTTATATAACTTGAGTGCTTTATCATTCTTGCCAAGTAATTGTAGAGTATAGGCATGCTGTACATGGATACCACTGAGTTCCTCCTCTATCTCCTCTTCTGTTATGTCAGTGTCATCTTCCAGCATCTGTCGGCATAGTGACTCAGCTTCACGCAACTTCTTCTCTGCTGCTTTGATATTACCTTGACCAAGAAGGAAACAGGCTTTATTGTAACATAACTCGAAGGTATCTTCTGTCAGTCCATAATCATCCTGAAATACAAAGAATGGAAGATAAAAACGTAAGGCAGTAAATAGACTTAAACACAAGTAAACAAAATAAGCCCTAAAATAATCGTTTTGTATAGGCAGTAAATTTTCTTGGCATATAAAAGAAATCACTCAAAAGCCACAACAAAGTAATGTAACTGGTATAGAAATCAACTTTATTGATTGTATATGAAGGGGCGATTCCTGGATTAAAAAGATGATTCTGCCAGAGAAAGGCAATTCTGGCAGTATTATAAGTAATTTTGTAAGTTGTACCACACAAGTGTGATGCTAACCTTTGATAGTTAACATTTTTTGGTCATCATCTCTCTACCATATTTACTAAGAAAGTACACTTTTGTCTGTTTTAAATAGTCCGTATTTAATAGTATGCAGATCGCCTTACACCAAATGGGACATTTTTTGAACAGCAATAACCTGGATTCAAACCAGCAATTTCCAGATCACCAAACTGTGTGGATGCATTGTCACTCAGTAATTTGTATACCTTGTCATACTACTATGAGTACAATAATGGGAGTTACACTTTGGGGAAGAGGTCTGGTAAAAGTCTGAAGCATAAATACTAGTAAAATGGTGCCTCTCGTTAAATCATCATTATTGCTCTTTTAACCTTTTTACCACCAGTTTCCTCTTTTCATCACAAATTCACAAAATAATCCTGTTTATAGTCTGCACTTTCCCCAGAAGATTGGGAAAAAATAGCCAAATTTGTGGAGTAAAAAAATTTATCTAAATTTCGTCTGTTGGCTCCAAAATTAAGAAAAGAGTGCAGAAAAAAATTTGGGCGAGAAAGTCTGGTGGTGAAAGGGTTGCCGGGTAATTAACAAGAAATAGATTAAATTCAATTTACCACATTTTTATCTCCCCATATTTGTAAAGCAGCTGTTACAGCTGACAGATTTGTATGTCTTTCTTCTTCATAGTCATCCGAGGTATTCTTTATAACATCTCTATAAACATCCAAGCAATCTTCATACTCTTCTAGTCTATAAAGCTACAAAAAACAACAAAATCAACTTATGTACTGTAAAATGACTAATTTTCACTGGGTTTAAATATTGCTGATTTACCATTTCAAGCATATCAAGTGGATTTAAAATTCATGGTTTTATCATTGAGATAATGTGTTCAATGCTAAATTTTACATATTCACTGGGTTTTAATTTAGTGCATTTTCCAGTCAGCGAAATAAGCAAAATTAAAACCCAGTGAATAATTAACCCCTTTACAGTACCACAAATTTACTTTAAACATTTGAATTTGTCCACCAAAATATCAGACATTTTTCTATGAATTTTTGATCAAATGGACATACTTACCACTTGACCTTCCAGTTCTTTAAGTTTAATATCTGGGTTAATAGTGTCTCGTATAGTGGATAAAGCATCTCTTACTGCGTTTAATCTGTATTGACAATACGCCTTTTCAAAAGTCAGCTCACTGAAAAAATGGAGACGATGTAAATAGTCGGGAACCATGCAGTTGAGAAAAGCAATACAATAAACTAGCCTGACACGTAGGCGTGAAGTAGGCCCTCGCCAGCCGAACGGCATCAGACTTCACCAATGCCTGACAGAATCGTGCATGTATCGTTGGCAAGATCAATACTGCAAATTTGCAAAGTTCACACCTCCTTGCAATTAGTTCAATGAATATTTATTTTGGTTGTCATGCTAACACTGTCAATCAAAAGCCGTGTTTGCATTGTCATTGACTGTTTTCAACAAGATGATAAAAATTGGGCGGAAATTTGCCAGCATCGTATCACACGTTATGTCAACCAAACAAATAAACTCTCCGTGAATGTTTACTCTTTGATGGCTGTCACTATCTTACGTTCCTGCAATTTGATTGGTACTGACAACAAATTGTTGGGGAAGTGAAAAACTACATCATTCTGTCAGGCGTGTATTGGGTTTGGAGCACCGGGGAGGGCGCAACTCGCTACAATAGACTTGCCTAAGGTATAACAAGGGAGTACTCAATAAAGTCAACTTACCTAGAAGGTACTCAATAAAGTCAACTTACCTGGAATGCCTGCAAAAAGTCAACTTACCTAGGGAGTTCTCAATAAAATAAACTTACCTAGACAGGTTAGAATTATCTTGCAATACTTTCAATGCTTGTCTAAAATCAGACTGCTGAATCAGACAGATAACTTTACAATGAAATGCTTTCTTATCACCAGGTGCTGCTTTCAAAACTGTAGAGAAATTGAAAACACAAAATAATAAGTACAAGGCTTGCAAAAAGCAAAATCCAACTGAGTTTTTATGGCATTTGATAATAAAACCATGTTTGAGAAAGATTACTTTTGTTATCAGGGACAAAAGAAATACCACTATTATTTCATTTTCTTTATAGGTAAGATAAAAAAACAAACAGATGCACATGTACAATGTATTGTATCTGTATTGAAGTTAGAAAGTAATCAGTCTATGCCAGTCTGGAAATTGGCCTTGGACCATATATGATCAGATCACACAACAAAATTACCCACTGCATACAAGTGTACAGTTATAGCTTTGTCAATACCACTTCACTGTGACAATTGAATTATTGTAATCTAACATTGCAAGCCCCACGTCATGTCAAAACCTACTCAAAAACTATGAGCTATATAAACCGTGTTTTGTATAATTTATATTTAACACCTTATAATTGAAACTAGATTATGATAAAAAAAATGTCCTAAGATGATTTGTTATTTAATTATGAGGAATATGTGGTAATGTGATAATATTGTTCATATTATAGTAGGACAATTCACTCTCGATGAAAAGACTTGATGTGACCACTTCATACATCTGATGTTGACAAGCATATGCACATCCACATCTTCTACATTCTGAATCCTACAGTGTAGTTTCAATGCCAAATTTGTTTAATCATGGTTTGGTTGATACTTTGATTATGACGATTTGCTGCTATGTTTTATTTGTTTTAGCATAAAATTAAAATAATACAATAAACACTCCCCCCCCCCCCCCGCCAGAGTATACATAGAGCATTGAACGTTCACTTTATATACACACTTTGCTACCATTGGTACCACTGCTACAAATGTATTATTTCTTTACAGTAGTACTAAAAAAATATCTATTTTGTGAAACTATTCAAAATATCATGGTATACTATCCTCTGGGAGATGGCTATTCTTTGAAAATGGCTAATTAATTTGTCTCAGTTGTTATTATTTTCGAACACATGACTGGAGAATAATTTGTAGAAAATGTAGTTTAATTCTGCCTCTCTGTCTCTATACATGTGTACCGGTAAAAAAAGCTTACATTCTGTAAAGAAATGAGTCTAATGTTTTCAATATATATACTAGTATGCTAAAAATGGGGGAATGATCTTCACGTGAACAATGAACCGTGCAATCTTCAATGCGACCAAACATCGAACAGCTGGTAGCGTTCAAGACATGTATTCTAATGTCTGTAAACGTGGCAGTTTTCACAGCGCGTGTTCAAAACAGACGAGTTCTCTCTCTTATCTAAAGGGATACGAAGGACTGCTGGTTACTTACTTTTGTTGGTAACCTTGATAGCTCGATCATAGTCTCCATTTTGGCCGTGTTTGTTCAATTCTGTGAATAATGCCGATAAGTTCACTTCAACCTGCGCCATTTTGTTCCTGTTTTGAAATGTCGTTGGGGGCGCTGTCTAGATGGTCGAGATGAATATTGATGTACCAGTATTATTGGATAGACCCAAATGTACGCAATCATTTGCACGAAACGTTTGGTTTCTATTATATGGCATTGTATCTGCTGCCCCTTCTCAGTTTGTATTTATTTCCATACGAAAACGACTTTGCTACTAACCGACTCTTGTACCATCTATTTTTTTATCAAACATAAGAAATATAATCATTAAAATAAAATTCTAGTTTGCGCTTTATTTTTTTTTTCATTTTTTAAAATAAAATATATATATATTCAATTATTTTGTTATATATATTTTTTTAATTTTTAAAGATTTTGGAATCGCAGGTTCAAATAATACAGAATAAATACACATACACAAACAAAGCAAAACAAAAATACAAAATAATAAAAGAACTATATTACAAATTGAATAAAATACAAGTATTTTAAATTTAAAAAAAATAAACGCGTAAGTAAGATTTTATTTAAAATGGTATTTGCACCGCGGTTGTTGCGTCTACAGATCACTATATATAGCCTATTGTTAGGTTCGTTGACAAGAAATTGCATTGTACCACGGTTACGAGAAGAACGGTGCGGAACGAAACTTTATCGGTTCTATTGTTAGAATGCACGTACTGTAAACATTAAAAACAAAGGGGAATTAGCATACTGTCGACGTTGTGGTGACTATTCCACGATTGGAGTTTTGATGTGTTTTTTTCTAACAATTTTTCACGATTTATACAGCATTGTCAGGATTTGTTAAGGATAATAACATTGAAATAAAAAATATATATATTCAGATTAAAATTGCTCATACAACTTCCTGTGTCACTTACAAGAACTAGTAACCATGATTGTACGATACTTGAAAATGGAATGGAGAGCCTGCTCGCACGGTTTCGTATCTGTTCAGAAATCCCTCTCTCTGCGAATTGTTGTGACATTATACATTGGAAATTTTAGAATAAAACTAGTGCTGAAATGGCACTGAAGTGCCGTTTTACCCCTAAATCTAGAACTATTTCATATTAGTGCTACTCACACTAACCACTCGCACTATGTCCATTTCAACATAGGTACGTACCGACGCTGTGAACGACGCCACTGGCATTACAATTATTTACGCATGATTCAGTAAACAAAAACAACATGAGATAGTTGATAGTTTTTGGTGGCAGGATATGTAAAGTTAAAAATACAGGTAATTCAGAGAAAGATTATATATTGTAAAACACTATATTTAGCCAAAGACAATAGAAAAGAATGTCTTTGATTTAGCTGGAATTAATTTTCACTGAAATGACTTTTTGGCTGTGTTGTATGGAATTTATTTTCACTGATTTTTGAAGAGTTGAATATTCGCTGGATTTTATTTTCACTGAATCATTCCTTCAGCAAAAATAGCGAAAATTAATTCCAAGCGAAGATAGAATATTATACAGTAAATAAGTATGGATCTCACCTGTCCAATGGGAGTGCTGGTCGCTCATGAATATTAATGAGCTTGAACACAGTGCAAATATTTTTTTTTATTATTCAAGTCAAAATATTATGTTTCACAATTTCACACTACTATTGAAAGATTAAAAATACTATCTGATCAATTGTTTTTATTTAATAAATTTAGTATACTTGTATTTGTCTGCAAGATGAGTAAGCCAAGATATCCAAGTAAAGGTCAAAACACATTTGAAACGTTGTAGCCAGGAATATTTTCATGAGTTTCTTTTTTACGGCAAAAACACGAAATCGGCCAGGTAATTATTTGACGGATTGTTTTAATTTATTATTCGTACCATCAGTTGTTAACTCATACAATGTAAAATTCACCCGTCTTTCTCTGAAATTATGAAGTGGTAGCATAAAGTTCAAATGTTGAAAAAAAATGACATTTTCTACATGGCAATAATATTTAAATTTTAAATACAAATATCAAACTTACAAACAGATGTATACATATACATCAAACAGCAACACGAGGCTTTATGACCCCCCCCCCCAAATGGTAATTTATCAGTTGCCTGTCTACACAGGGGAAAAACGAAGTTAACCAACAAGTCAGACATTCTCTAGAATTTACTATCATAGATTCATCATAATTGTGTACAGGTGTTGAAAATATATTATAAAATGTTCTAATAATGTAATAACCACGTGTTGCACACCATTTATATGAGCTACTATGTTTGCGTGACTCCTGAGTACCACACATTCGGATATTGCAGTCCGATAACCGCAATCATTTATATTAAAGGGCGGTGGTCGTCGCACCGCGTACTGTTCGATATGGGACTCATAACGACGTACACAACGCGTGTAAAATACATTGTTTGTTTACGTCAAATTCAAACACGCGCTGCGTGACAACCACCGCCCTTTAATGCACTGTTGCCGTTCCTTATGGAAGCGACAGGAGAAAAACGAAGTAAAAATGGATCTGTGATTCAGACATTCTCTATAAGTTACTATGCGTGCTACTATAACAACCTATATATTATCTGAAAACTTAGATATAAGCGAATACGATAGTGCAACTAACTAGAGACACGCTGCCAACAAGCCGTTGTCGACAGCTTGTCTGTAATTATTTGGTCGTAGCTAGGAAACAAAAACAGTAAAAGAAAGCCCAAGACGCAGTCGTCAAGCCCACGGCATTAAGAACGTCATGCGCAATTCACAGATCAAGCGTTAAAAACAGTTTTTAAAATATTCGAAATAGTCAGAAAAGCACAAATATAGCATAATCAGCCGCCATCCCTTAGACAAACATTGGCATGGTATTGGTACTGACTATTTGTCTATATGATGTACCGGTATATCTTGTATTAGTAAGGCTTAAAGGGCGGTAGTCGTCGTACTGCGTCCTGTTCTATATGGGACTCATAGCGACGTATACAACGCGTGTAAAATACATTGTTTATTTACATGAAATTCGAACACGCGCTGCGCGACGACCACCGCGCTTTGAACAATTATGTGTTTGTGTGTCATTCATTTACAATAATTCAGAAATCAACAAGTTTGGTCACACATACACGGTATTACATTGCGTGACTATTACATTATTAACATATTTTATAAAGGGTTTGTTATCGTCTGTACATTATTATTACAAAAATAGGAGCCTGAGTGAGACTAGCGATAAATACCTAAGTTAAACGCTGTGGTCGTCGCGCAGCGCGTGTTCGAATTTCATGTAAATAAACAATGTATTTTACACGCATTGTATACGTCGCTATGAGTCCCATATCGAACAGAACGCGGCACGACGACTGCCGCCCTTAACATATAACACTGTAGAAATATCTAATGGCAATTCTATGATTCTTCTTCTCTTGGTTATAATGTTTTTTTTTGTCTGTTTGTTGTCTGTATTTCAAGTAGTGTCCTTGGCGAATCTTCATTTTATCTTACGGATTGATAGTACTCAGTCTGTCCTGTTTGGTTGTCGTTTTTGTTTTGTTCATTTTCTTAGCTGCTACTACCTTTGGTTTTGGTACCTCCGTGCCTTGTTTCAAACACACTGTTTTTGTGCTCTCATCAACTTCTAACCATTCCGGCAATGCGGGACATTTGGTGAACACAAACTTCGTATTCTTAAATAACTTAGTGCTTGCGTTCTTCGCCTTTGTCTCGGCCTTCACTTTGTCAATAAATGCCTGTGTAGTTAGAACCCAGTCTGTTGGGAAGGGTAATTTTAATTCCTTTGCCAGATCTTTGTCAACTTGCAGTCCAAAGTGCGCGCGTGTTCTGCTTTCCGTCTCAGGAAAAGGGCTGGTGTCGACTGCATTAACTGGTATTACAAACAACACACTCGCCTTTCCATTGTGATGCTCCGTTTCAATCACCGATTTCACGGACTCCATAATGTTGCCAGTTCCCTCTATAGTCGACATTTGAGTTAAACTAACAAAACAGAATTTCCAATCCTTCAAATCCAATCCGGAGTTATTTAGAATAATGGCATATATCATGGGTCTGGATCCATCACGTTCCCTGCGTAGGTAATCCGTTGTACGCGCCGCACTCTCATTCAGTCTGTCTATTATTTCATTGCCAAAATTATTCTTCCAAAACCACTCGCAAAATTCATTCCAGCTATCCCAATTGGGTGGATTTTCCGGAAAACTAGCTGCCATGGTTCAGTCGCAAATATATCAGTGATATGTAATGCGTAGAACTTAGCCCCACCGGGAGGTTTACATGGTTTAAAATACAAGTACCTAGGTTTTATAGAACTCAAAACAACTTCAAGCACAGTATCCATGCGCGCCGAGTAAGAAAACAAAGTAGTGCCTTAGCAATACTGAATAGCCTGTTGTTATATAATGCCTATCCCACAACCCAGTTTGTTTTCACGTTTCTCAAGAAATGTTGGCAAAGCAAAACTGCGATTGCGATTATATCAACATGTCTATGATTATATTAACGAAACTAAATTGCATGGTTTGTTTATCAATTTTTATATCACCTTTCAACCAGTTTGGCATTTTGCCAGTGGTTCTGCGTTCAAATGACTATCTAGTAAGATTCGTGGAAACACTACTCAGAACTAAAAATAAACAGAATTTGGGGAATAATGCGCTCATATTAGATTTTAGACACGTACTCTCGTATATTCGAACAAATAGTTTTAGATAATCCTTTCAAACAAAAGGTTGGGCTGGTATTACGACGACTCCGTATTTGTATGTGAAGGCGGCAGTAGTGAGAGTCGTCGGGTTCTGAACGGGGACGGGGAACGGGGATGTTCGCAAAACGTAACAGCCCACAGCTCAGATTTGTGCTAGCTATTACTGTACTCTAATTACTCAATTTACTGTTTGGCCGTACCAGGCACATCTCTTCCAAATACTAGTTGTCGCCATGGTGCTTCCCATGTAGGTTGGTCACTCGATATTCATGATAAGATAAGATAAGATAAAGATAATAATACTTGAATAATAACACATGGTGTCGGAACGTTAATGTAGATTGGGGACTAAATTGTCAAGTACTTCAACAAATATTCAATGCAATGTGTAAAAATGGCGGTTGTACCGGGATTGTGTCCGTCTGGATTTTGTCGGTCAGGATGTTGTCCGCAGGAATTTTGTCCGAGTCCTACATCCGATTCGAAACCCAGAACGTCATGGAGCCGCCATGTCCAACCACCAGAAACATAGAACTCAGCTTAGTGATATGGACCACGGTCACTCGACTTGTCAGTCTGTATGCCCCCATTCGTCTGAAAATAGTGTGACCTAATGAACTTTGAATTATTTTCTGATTCAACCAAAATCAATGGAACTAGATTCGTCTCTGATTCGTACGATCAGAAGTTTTATTTGATTTCCTTGGTATTGCAAGAATAAACACGAAATTTGCGTCACTGATGTTATTCAAGCAGTAGTGGAATCCTTGATTAAACTGACACTCATTTAGGTTTATATAGTTATTACTAGTATTTACTTGATTGTCTACACCGTTCCTTGTAAGTGCGCCCTCTACCGACGAATTGTTTCCGTGACGTAATTGGTATGAAGGATGTCCTTCACAATATCAATATTGTTTGATCTGTAGTCGTCCGTCAATACAAATCAAAGTTTGTTTTCTAAGTTCATCAAACACGGTTGTTGCTTGAACGACATTTCTTACACCCATCTACGTCATGTTGACGTCACGGAAGTGTATACCGCAAGAGGGCGTGACTTACATAGACAGTGCAAATTGTCGTCATATTGTATTGTCAACGAGCATTATGATTCCACGACAACCAAAACATTACTTGTGACCGTTGCTAGGTAAGGTAATAAACGACTGACACACGTAAGTAAGTACTCCGGACAAAACACGTAAACACTGACTTACCTCTCCATCTTCCAAATATGGTAAACCAATTATATCCGCACGTGAAGAGGAAGGTTGTGATTGGCTACCGTTTGTTGTTTCCATTGAATTTAAATTTGTTGTGCGTGGAAGAGCAATGTCGTAGTCAACGGACTAAAACAAGTTCACCGGGAGTTAGGATAACCAGGGCTACCTGGTATCAAAATATCATTCCTGTTAGCTCATGTGTGAAAGAAGAAACAAATGGTGAAGATACAGCGTTCAGATGTATTTTGGATAACTTGTTATAGTTTTCCTCGTTATTTTTCCTCGATATACCAATGTTAGTAGACGCATTGGAGTACGAATTTATTTTAAACTACGAACTTTGCGTATGTACGCAAACAATGGCATTCGTCGGAGAAATGATACGCAAGCATTTTTAACTTCGAGTTATTTTTGAGTATGTTTAAATCACGATTCTGTTTAAAAATGTATTTTGATGAAAACAATATCATGATTTATCAAAAATATAAAAAAAAAACCTGAAATTTGACAAGTTAATTATTCAAAAACAGATTTCTGTTATATGCTAACATAGACATGCTTACATACACTGATATACATATCCTGAACGTTGTTGTGACGCGGTCAAAACGATGATGGATACGATGATGGATCAAAACGCCATCAACGCTTTGAGTGATGTTCGTAACACCTATTTACGTCATCAAAGTGCTACGTCACTAGGGGGCGCGATCTATAGGAAAGGTGTATTGTCCGAGTATCCACGTGACCAAACTCAGCATTTCCGCAAAATTATATATATTATATTTTTAAATCGTTAATTATATTCTCTGTGTTATTTTGGACACAACGACGCATGCATAGAAGTGCTTCGTTGAAATTAGTTTACCTTATTTTGAGTTAGCCAAAACATTTAAAAATATGATAAATAATATACAAATCGAATGATTAATATATTGACGCAAAAAATAAGCAGCACTTGTCGCGTAGTTACCAATTTGTTCAAATCTGGCAATGTAGTTGTTCTTAGTTATAGGTTTGCTTACTTGAAATTCATTTTCTCGGCATCCTCTGCGGTTTGCAGTTGCAGCTCGCGGCCAACATGGACTCATTATTTAAAGCGGGAGGGTCGTCACCTGCGCACGCGCGGGAATTGAGTCCCAAGCGACGATAACAACACAGACTAAAAACGCAAAGGGACATGGGTAGACGCTTGTCTGTAAACAATGACACGCTATGGCCATCTGACGCATGCACAGGTGACGAATCCCCCGCTTTAAAGCACACCGGTTGTTATGTAGCGCGCATTCGAATTGTATCTTAACAAATGTATCTCTGATGCTACCTTGTTATTATATATGACCGAAGAGCCATTGTTCGAAACGTCTAACTATTCTGAATACTAGTAATTACTTAGGACAACGATTACCAAATATTGTTTATTTTATATCATAATATATTTTACATGCGTTGAGCATGGGTCTTGTTTCTTCGAGCTCGCAATGCCTATTGGTTAAAGGGGCACCTTCCAGTTAAGCCTAATCTCACAACAAATTTACTTTCTGGATTAAAATAACAATGGATAACAAAAGATAGATTAACATTGTAAACAACATAGACAATAGTGTCCCATGATTGTTTGGTGCAATCCATGGGATTGAGCGGTTCCCCCTTAAGGTGTTAATCGGCTTAATTGTATATGCTATGTGTGCTACGCTTGGTAGCATTGGCATAGACATCGTCGAAGTTTACCGAACACCGGATATTCTGCACACTTCGCGTTCTTCGGAAATTGCGTATTTCTTCGTATTACTAGTCTGGGTGTCAATTCAGGCGAAACCGAACCACTGAAGTTGCGAATATATTCGCAAAACCATTGTTCATTGATTTGTTAGGGTTTTGTGCAGTCCTTTGACAGAACTTTTGACTTGTTGCCAATGGTTCTATGTTCAAACACAGACTAGTAATACTAGTCTGAGGTTCAAATGACTGTATTCTATTGTTGTTTGGTGGAAATCTACTGTGAAAGACTCGAGTCACTCAGAACCAGGTAACCGGTAATCAATCTTCGATTATCTTGTTGATGTTTCAACAAAATATTAAACACTACGATAAAGACTTTCCGTTTTCGACATTGTGAAATTCTTTGGTTTTTTGAGAGAATAAACCCTGAAAAAAAAAAACTGATTTTGACAAGATAAATTCAGAAATTTATAGTAAAAATAATTCATAACGAAATGTATTCTCTATGCACCCATAAATCATTTTCATAATTACTGATATTACAAAAAAAAGATAATTTGCTATATTCTCTATATTGCTGCCTTAATGAATGAAGCTGAATTAAATTACAAACTATGTGTGTTCAACAACTCATGGAGGAAAAAGAAATATTATTATACTTGGTACAAAGAATACTGTATTTTTATGCATAAAAACGAAAGAATTGCACAGTGTAGAGAACGGAAGGTAAACATTGTCTGCGGGAACCGTTGTATCAATTTCTAAAATAATGTTGAGATGTTGTCCACAAACCATACAAAAACAACCCATTAATGACTGAAAAATTACATTAAAAATTGTACATTAAATCACATTAGTTCAAAACGGCACTGTCTTCGTAATATAGCAATCCTGAAGCTAGATTTGTTTTACATAATTTAATAATATGAACATCCAAATTTAAATGTTGATCAAGTTCAAGTCCGAGCAATGCGTGATTTGTACCATTTTGAATACGCATATATTTTCAGCAGTTGCTCTGAATTTGGGAAAAGATGAGACACCCATGGTGTATTTTGTCTTATTTCCATGCCAACAATTATAAACACTAGCATAAACATGTGTTTCCAAAATTGTTGAAAGGAACGGAAGGGTAGCTATTGTATTGACACTACACCAGTAGTATGATCGCCGATAAATGCACTAGTGGTGGTATATCAATAAGAGGGTGTACGTATACGTGGCTGAGTATCCCGGATGAAAATTATTTGTAGACGTTTTCCGCGGGTCGCCAACAACGGGAAACTAATTGTCTTTACATGATGTTAACAACCAATTGGAGGCTTTATGCCAGGCACGTGCTTCCATTCATACTTTCGCACGAACTCAACTTTGATTCGAGCGGTAGGATAATGTCGTAGCACACTGACAGGGAGTTTTCAAAAATCGAAATTATATTTATTTTATTTTTCTATGAACTAAAATGGGACACTGAGGTAAAACGAAGTCTTTACCTTATGTGTTCTCAGTGTAGTGTATGCTAAACAAAACATTCCATTACTGTGGCCTCTTAAATCGGACGGCAGTGTTTGCGGATATGGCGCCTTCTAGCAATTACTCAACATCGTCTTTCGGGAGAGCTTTGTAGAAAATGCTTGGCGGATGGGCATTTTTGACAGCCTTTTTAATGATAATTACTTCTAGTTTGCATATCCTCGGGGGGCGGACATCCGGGCATTTTCACCGCCTGGCAACCCGCGGCGGTGAAAACAAAAGCCCAAAACTCACAGAAAACGGTACTTTGGGGTGATTGTTGAGACTCCTCTGAACAGTGCAACAAGATTAGCCCTACGTGTGTAACATATATAAATTTAGTTGTTCGGGATGACTTCAAAGTTGAGTTTGTGTTGTTTTCTCGAATTTTCACCGGTTCGACCAGGGTTCCACAGCAGCGCGCACAGAGCCCATAGAAATGCATGTACAGTGGTGCGCGTCTTAGCAACGTGGAACGTCTGTGACGTAGCTCCGCCCCCGAGGATATTCTTAGTTTTTACAGAACCTGCTTCCACTTCATGAACAAGAGAATGTTTCGATTTTGTGTTGCACAGCCGAGTTATTGTGTAGTTGTGTGCAGCAAACAAGGAACTATATTTTATAAAAGGCTTACACGCATATTTCCGTTCTTTAGCTGACTGAAAAGGGGTAGAGATTCCTATTATTCAAAGACGAAGGATGATCCTCCATGGGTTCATATTTATCTTTCCAGTTTGAATACAGACATTTTCCATCGCAATATTACCAATAATTCAAGATACTAGTAGACGCCATTCTTTGAGTCAACTGTTCCTTTGTAGGGTCCCCACCAACCACTTCTTTTTATTTCGTCATTTTTTACAATAGTCGAGTTTATCATATTGTTTAAACATTGGGACGAAATGAAATTGTTCCGATGTCAACCCATGCCCATGCTATGCTGGACATATGTGCGAATATTCCGATCCATGACTGGCATCGTGCGTAAATTACGGGCCAAATTAATTATGATGGGTTATATAACGACATAGCGCTGCCAGTGTCAGTGTAAAGAAAATATGTTTGCTAATACTGAACACATGTCCCTAAAATAAACTGCTGAAATTGAATTAAAGAAAATCAGAAAATGTGAATTAATTATTAATTTAATTTAAGTTAATAATATATATTAATGGTTGAAAATAAATGTTTCTGAACGTTGTCAGGTCATGTAATTTTGTTTATAGCCGGCTTTATTTTCCATTTATAGAAATATCGGTTCTTTTGCGCACCGCGACGGCGACTACCTAGGCTACCGAAGATATTGAGTTGAACTATTGCACTCCTATACTCGTCAAATCTCCACAGACGCGCCGCACAATGTGTTCGATTTTCGTTTAAGCATTGTATATGTCGTATGGGACCAGAGGTACATTACTTGGGGTTTGCAACGCGCATAGTACTGTATGGTGACATCATGTCAAGATCCCATTCAAGTCTCATCTCGTAGATAGCGAGACTGATGCTACGACCTTCAAACATGAAATAGGCGGTTTGTATTACATGTATTACCACATTCATAGTGAAAAAAAATAATACATCGAAAATGTACAGAAAATAAAGTTATCGTAATCCGTCATATCGTGAGCAGCTATTTTGGTCCACCTGGACGTTCCAGTATCCTAGTTACCTCGGGCATGCGCATTCGCATTTTTCGGAGTTGGAATGCTTATGCGAGAGCGGGATTGAAACGGGATCTTGGTATCATGTCACCGTAGTTGCAAACCCCAAGTAATGTACCTCTGATGGGGCCCATATTGAACTTGTCGTGGCGCGACGACTTTGCTGACTTGATGCATGACCTAAGGTGTTTGTCGAAGTGAAGATGGTTACTATGTTCCAGTAGCAAACAAGTTAGGGGTTCCATAGAATGAGTGGCAGACCACTCAGTAAGGAGTACTTTCTGCCCCTTCAGCGGCATTCGTAGTAGTCAGTAAGGTCTCGAGCCCGTTCGCTGTTCCTGCCATCGGTGAACGTAAACAATACTAGTTTTCTTGATGTAAAGGGCACCGATGTTCTTTTGGAGGCACCTTTAAAATAATGTCATACACGGTGGTATTTTCTTTCTAAATAAAATACTAAATAATGATAGAATCGGATGGCAACAATCGTCATTACATGTTCCTATACTACACTGTATTACGACAGGTATTTCGTAAAGTTACTTTACGTGAACGGCGTCTTGAGGGACGAAAAAGCCCGAAGAACAGACCAAATAGTTGTTGTTGTTGAAATCAACACCTGAGTTATTCGAAATTGGCCCGCATATAAATTTGCCTTTGATTGCCAGAATCATGATCACACTTAATAATATTAATATAAATGTGGTTACGCTCAGGCTGGTGACCATTAATTAGTATTGCCAAACGTCTTAGTCTAATGTTAGGCCAACAAAACCCGTTTCTGGGACAAAAAAAAAAAAAAAAAAAAAAAACACGATGCGACATATCGATATATCGAGAATTGGGTTCTACGCATACATGAACAAGATATTGCCCCTACCAACGGCAGGCACATTTCTACTCTTCTTTCTAGTTCAAATAAAAATAAAAGAAACGTATATAAATTTGAACGAAAATCATTACCATGTGCTTGCATGTGTTTAGGAACGTAATTTTTATGAAGACTTAAATGTAATTCGCTTTATTTTGAAAACAACCTTTTGTCATAGTATTATATTGTGTATTTTATTTTTTCATAGTTATGTTTTGTTTAAGATGGTACTAACATGACACGAATGCTTAGATTTATGTGAGTGCAAGTTTAAGAAAAACCAACTTGTTTCAAGTAAAAAACTGAACACCCTAAAGTATATACACCACGCTTATCAAATAATAAACAAATGCATAAAAGATATGAATGTAAACTTTGAAACCTTTGTGAATGCACAAGAACATCGACGTTCGCTTTCCTGGGGTATTTGAAACTAAAAATTGGCATTCCAGTGCAGCAGCCAATCAGCGACGGTCTTACACTTAGATGATAATTTCGGTTTCAAATACCCCGGCTTAGTGTTCTAGGTTCTTCGTGTAATTAGGTGTTCGTATGCAAGGGATCTTTCCACACAAAAAAGACGAATTCGGCCGAATTTTGTTATCGGTTGGCTTTATATAACCCCATCGGACCGTATTTTTGTGAAAGATTGTTTTTTTTGTCCTGATTTGTAGGAATCTGAAAAACGCGTTTCACAACTTGTCTCTTATTTAGTTTCATGCGTCATTCAAGATGGCGGCCCCCATATAGTAAATATCGCATTTATTTTATCATATCAGGTGTGCGCCAGCTGACTGTGATATTAGTGATCCCGAATTGAAACACCGACTGCACACAGGTGTGTAGTTCAAACAAATGTTCGTTGATCTTCTTTACCCCTGAAATAAAATAAAATGCCAATTCAAGCACTCGATCTTCAAAATTTCTATTAATTCCATAAAAAACAAAAGTATTATTTCCATAGTTTTACAACTGTGAGTGTTACGGTGTTCAGTGAGTGTCTGTCATTGGCACGGCCCTTTGTATGCCGTTTGGTGGCGCAGTTTCACCTCGGGAGAAGTCGGAAGATCGGAAACAGTCGAATTCGGAATTATTTTTTCGAAGATGATTAATTTTTAATTTTGTTTTCCCATTTGATTGCAACAAGAATGTATTGTTGGGCATTTCACAACCACTGTAAAGTATATTTTGCATGTGTGGTGCACGTCGCATCGGGATCTATACTAACACTGCGCCGTCAACATACAGGTATCAACGTGTTCAAAAACTGAACAAAGTATAAACCTTATTATCAATGCCGGTTCACCAGAAATTACGTCTGTTATTTAAACATGGGGCACATATCACCTAAATGATTGGGACGCAACAAACAACAGAGCATACACTATCGATCTCACATTCTTTGGAGAACCGTTCGACGTTTGACAGATGTAAGACCGCAAGCTTGAATGTAACAAATGACCTAATCAATATTATCGACTGCGTTATAGGGATGCCATTAGTAAATGTCCAACAGCTCTCGCTATGTATCGAATACTATAAACACATGCAATGAACATATATTTCACGTTCGTTTATGGGACTTGGGGTCAGTTCAATTTATTCATAGGTCTATGGATAAACTTTGCTATTTAACACATTGCCTTTGCTAACCCACATCAATTCGCTGATCTGAATTATAGCCGACAACTAGGGACTACGTACTGGCGGGTATTTAGGATAGAAGTCGGCAGAATATTAATAGTCGTTCTCGGATCTGACTAAAATTAATACACTCTTTCTATACATGTATATCGCGCCCTCTGGTGACGGACACTTCTGTGACATCAAAATGACGTAAATGGGTGAATATAATGTCGTTCAACTCGACAACTGTGTTTGGTTGTGCAGTCGTTCGTCATTTAGAATATAGTAAAATCTCTCAAAAACATAATCTGCATTAATGAACGACCATTTTGTCACCATTTACGTGATAGGTGTGATTCGGCACTAGAGGGCGCAATTTATAGAAAATATGTATTAAGTGTCATTCGTGGGAACATCTGACATCAAGTTTGGTAGAGATGTATGATTCAAAGGTCAAACTATTATGATTATAGGCCATTTCTTCATCAAAAAGTTACCCGTGCAAATCCCACTCTCGCTTTGAGCACGACACCCCGAGAGTTACCCGTGCAAATCCCACTCTCGTTGTGAGCATGATACTCCGAGAGTTACCCGTGCAAATCCCACTCTCGTTGTGAGCATGATACTCCGAGAGTTACCCGTACAAATTCCACTCTCGTTTTGAGCATGACACCCAGAGTTACCCGCGCAAATCCTACTTTCGTTTTGAGCATGACACCCGAGAGTTACCTGTACAAATCCCACTCTTGTTTTGAACATGACACTCCGAAAGTTTATGGTAAATCCAGAAAATCTGATGAATATATTTAAGGTGCTTTTTCAAACATTACCACAGTGTATAACTTTCATTCATGAATTAGAATTAGAATACTGAATCGAACTAACTCAAGTATTAACATTTATTTATAATCTCAAACTACGGCATATTCCGATATCCACCGCAGAGGGCTCGTTTCATATTACCTTTCCATGCACCTTATGTTTCGGTTTGGAATTTCGCATGTGAATTCATTTAATCCAACGAGTAATTAGTATATCGGATGGGTATTGTCCTTGAGCGTTAACGAATCGATATCGCCATCAAGTGACCGACGGCCCACCTATTAACATGACAGATGGCTGTCATCGATCAGGCGGACTCTTACAGAACCCCTATGTGGTTAGGTAGAGTCGTCAATCCGCTGGCGTAGCTAGCGGAATACAACTAACGCGAAAAGTGATTTCATTTATAACTATCATTACTTACTTTTTTACAGCCAAAACAGCATAGTAATTATGAGGGTCATTTCAAAGAACATCAAGTAACTTGCCGGTTTCTTATCCATATAAATTGGCTTGTAATAAAAAAAAAACACCCAAGTATGCGTAAACATCGCAGAGTCGTAAGGGACCGTTGATAATTACGCCAAGGTTCCCCATTCCCTGATTTAGATCCCGTTCACGTGATCCTGATTTGACCTCTGATCAGGTCATGCGATTCCCAGTCAGCTGATTTGCAAAAAAATCAAATGATTAACCATTAGATGAAGGTTAATTGAAATTGTTTCTCCGGGGCTTCTTGGCATGCAAATCCTTGAATCATTACGCAAACGCTGTTACAATTTTGTTCATTCTAGGAATACCAATTCATTCCTATTGCTTAGTCTATCCAAATGATAATTTGCATATAGTAACCGGATTGTATCGAACGTAATACTGCAAATTACTGATACTGTATTGGTTACATTTACCACCTGCTACCGCTTAGTAAGAATACACAAGTTGTCACTTTATATACGCCCCTCAACTGGACGCGACTTCTGGGTACGAATAGCAGATATGTAAAAGTTTATAGCATCCATTGATGTGAAATTCGAAGACTATTAATGCTGTTTACAACGAGGATAACATCTGGAATGCTAAATCAAGGTATTAGGCAGGATTCTATCGACATGTACATTGGAATTTGCGATAAAGTACGAGGTGAACTCATGAATGAAATAAGCAACCAAACAAAGTGTGATTTATATCGCTGGTATATATCAAAAGTTTAATGTTATAGTGAATTATATTTTTTTTACTATCTGTCAGTCACAATTATACAGAAACAACACCGAATACATTAGTGTGTCACTATTAATCAGGTTCAACACAGAAACACGTACGACATCATAGATTTGCCCAGGTTTCAATATTATATATGAATAACTTTTTATATTGGAAGATTCGAAATTCCGGTATGCTGTCAAGTCATTTGATTGGAAGATTCGAAATTCCGGTATGCTGTCAAGTCATTTGTTTGGAAGATTCGAAATTCCGGTATGCTGTCAAGTCATTTGTTTGGACGATTCGAAATTCCGGTATGCTGTCTAGGCATTTGTTTTAGTTCTCACGTGTCTCATTGGGTTGATGTGATGTTGGGCGTGTGTGGGAGTGGGCTCTATGAATTGTTACTTTCTGGCTTAGACAACCTTCCATGAAACGCAAGTCTCAGAAATATCTATAAATAACATGGACTAGACAATAGGGGAAGTCATAACGTAACTCTGGATTTCATTAACTTGGCTTTGCAGATTTACATAATAATACATCGGTAGATAATATCATTCTCGGACAACCTATTTTCGTTGTCCGTTTTTAGTATTCGACACAAACTGACCCAGGTTTAGCAGGTTTAATATGTCACACTAGACAAACTAGACGTCTTTTTGGTATAACATACTGAACATTGTTTTGCGACATTGTTCTAATACGTACGTTAAGCCGGTAAGTGTCTACTCCCTATGTGAATGACATCATAGACGTGCTCGGATAGGATATATAATAATAGGATATATAATAGGATATATGGGTGAAATATCGACTATTAATTAACCTAACGGCTTGTATCGTCTATCATTCAATTTATAGCTACTCGAATGAAAGTAATTAACGATCAAGGAGCAAATACTATATTACTTCGCCCTCGCTTGGTTGTTCAGCGGGTCCATTTTTAGACTTATGGGGAGGGCGCGACATTACTAAAATTCAATCCAAGAATATTACAATTTGTAATAAAATTTCAGTTTTATATATGCTGTGTTTGATATATAATTAAATAACTTCGACGAGGTTTATAATTTTCAAAACTGCTGAGATAAAAAGCTTTTTTGAAAAGTTCTCGAAAAAGTCATTAAACATCTGCATACTTAAAGTAAATACAGGACCAATTCCAATTTCCATTCATTCAGCCATATTCTACACATTGAGTCCATTAGTTTGATATATTGATATATATTTGGTTATTTTAGTGCTTTAAATCGTTTTTCTATCAGTTAAATAAACACATTATATACGATTTTGTTCAAATTATGCAAAATAGGGACGGAGCATCCCACAAATGGTGAATATTGCCATCTTTTGTCTTGTTCAGCACAAAAAATAGTCCTAAAATTGTGGGTCTAGGAGAATTGAGCGTGTAAGTGTATGTGTGTGTCGGGGTGCATGGTCGGTCTAATGTGAATACAGTAAGCAGTAAACAACGTTCGTCTGAATCAGTGGCGGATCCAGAGGGGGGGGGGGGCAAGGGGGCCGTGTCACATACATACATACATACATACATACATACATACCCAACCCACCCACCCCAAACGCATGACGATTCGTATCATCTGGATTAGGCATAGCTTCTCTGCGATTCACGGTCCGTATATCTTAAGCGTAGCTTGGACCCCCCAATACATTTTGCTGGATCCGCCACTGGTCTGAATACCATTGCATCGATTAGAAATTACCTCACTACTCAATACCAAACACACGTTTGAATCCAAGGACAATCTTCCTCAGTGTTTCATCTTTCTCCTTACAACACGGAAAAGTGAGGTCGTCTGAATATATTTGAATGACTTCATCGTTAAAATACATTATAATCTCATTCATGATTGACGTCTATCGAACTTTCCTTTCTGTCATGGTTTCTTTTACGCCATCTATTGCCAAGGTATGTATATGCCAATGATGCGTCTCTAAATGCACTTTTGATATAAAACACACGGAAGAATCTCTGCATATTACATAAATAGACCCCAGCCCAATTTACAGGATTACGCCACTCAGTGTCATTATACCCAAAGTGCATAGCTACCTATGAGAAGAACAGCAACGAGGCAATGTGCTCAATCGATTAACTTCGTAATCACTCTAACAATTTAGCAATTACTTCACGCCTATCTCATTTTAGAACTGAACTTCCTCGGAAGTCAGAAAAAAACAAACGTTAATTGGACTCGTCGTACGGCAACATAGTCGTTCTCGGGTCATAGGTAAGTACACGTGGGAGACATGAGATGCACAGCCCCTGCAATTACTGTTTCTGTGCGAATGAGGTCAAATTAGCCGGACGTAATTAAGACCAATGCCACTGAAATACTTATAAGCTAGTGGCGACAGTCAAAGTAATGACTGCGCGACCCGAGACTACTTTCAATACAGGCGTATTCCCAATGTGTGGTGTAATCCCAAGTGCCGAAATGCCGGTTAAAGGTCACGATTTTGGTTTTCCGTCATTTACGATGTGTGCGGGCATTATATGCTATTATTGATGTGAGCTTGATTGAACAGGTATGGTAACTTTCAGGTAATTCGTTCGAAGTCAAGCAAACCTATACTTCTGCCAATTTACCTCAAAGCCGAATGCCATTGCTAGTCAAAATCAACAATATCAATCACAACCCTCAAGGTGTACCTTATTTCAGCTGAATTTGTCGATATCCAACCGATATTTTCTCAACCTACTATATTTATTTCTGAAAAGAAATGGTTAAAAAATGCCAGCTCAGCTGTGTATGTGATTTCTCTATGACCCTATAATTAAGAAATTACTGACAAATTATATGTAGATTTATCAAGCTGAAGCGCGTGATCGAATTCCGTGTAAACAAACAATGTATTTTACACGCGTTGTATGCGTCGTATGGGACCCATATCAAACATGACGCGCTGAGACAAGCACCTTCCTTTAAAACTTTACAACATTGCTTTACATCTGATTCATGTGACTGATACGATTATCTCCCCAGTAGAAAAAACACACAAAAAAGAGCGAAACATACAAAATGGTAAACCAAGAAGTTGCGTACGTAATACATAATGAGATGCACCATGGGAATACGGCCATGTTGATGTAGTTTTTTGTCTCCGGGGAGTTCATTTGTAATATGAGATAGGTAGTATGTGACCTGTGCATTGTCGTCTATGAGGAGTTTATTGGTAGTACGTGACCTGTGTATTGTCGTCTATGGGGAGTTATTGATACTATGTGACCTGTGCATTGTTGTCTATGGGGAGTTTAATGGTAGTATGTGACCTGTGCATTGTCGTCTATGGGGAGTTTATTGGTAGTATGTGACCTGTGTATTGTCGTCTATGGGGAGTTTATTGGTACTATGTGGCCTGTGCATTGTTGTCTATGGAGAGTTTAATGGTAGTATGTGACCTGTGCATTGTCGTCTATGGGGAGTTTATTGGTACTATGTGACCTGTGTAGTGTCGTCTATGGGGAGTTTATTGGTACTATGTGACCTGTGCATTGTTGTCTATGGGGAGTTTAATGGTAGTATGTGACCTGTGCATTGTTGTCTATGAGGAGTTTATTGGTACTATGTGTCCTGTGTATTGTCGTCTATGAGGAGTTTATTGGTACTATGTGACCTGTGCATTGTCGTCTATTGGGAGTTTAATGGTAGTATGTGACCTGTGCATTGTCGTCTGTGGGAAGTTTAATGGTAGTATGTGACCTGTGCATTGGCGTCTATGGGGAGTTTAATGGTAGTATGTGACCTGTGCATTGTCGTCTATGGGGAGTTTAATGGTAGTATGTGACCTGTGCATTGGCGTCTATGGGGAGTTTAATGGTAGTATGTGACCTGTGCATTGTCGTCTATTGTGAGTTTAATGGTAGTATGGGGCCTGTGCATTGTCGTCTGTGGGGAGTTTAATGGTAGTATGCGACCTGTGCATTGGCGTCTATGGGGAGTTTAATGGTAGTATGTGACCTGTGCATTGCCGTCTATTTGGAGTTTAATGGTAGTATGTGACCTATGCATTGGCGTCTATGGGGAGTTTAATGGTAGTATGGGGCCTGTGCATTGTCGTCTATGGGGAGTTTAATGGTAGTATGTGACCTGTGCATTGACGTCTATTTGGAGTTTAATGGTAGTATGTGACCTATGTATTGGCGTCTATGGGGAGTTTAATGGCAGTATGTGTCCTGTGCATTGCCGTCTATTTGGAGTTTAATTGTAGTATGTGCATTGTCGTCTATGAGGAGTTTAATGGTAGTATGTGACCTGTGCATTGTCGTCTATGGGGAGTTTAATGGCAGTATGTGACCTGTGCATTGCCGTCTATTTGGAGTTTAATTGTAGTATGTGCATTGTCGTCTATGAGGAGTTTAATGGTAGTATGTGACCTGTGCATTGTCGTCTATGGGGAGTTTAATGGCAGTATGTGTCCTGTGCATTGCCGTCTATTTGGAGTTTAATTGTAGTATGTGCATTGTCGTCTATGGGGAGTTTAATGGCAGTATGTGACCTGTGCATTGCCGTCTATTTGGAGTTTAATTGTAGTATGTGCATTGTCGTCTATGGAGAGTTTAATGGTAGTATGTGACCTGTAAATTGTCGTCTATTTGAGTTTAATGGTAGTATGTGACCTGTGCATTGTCGTCTATTTGGAGTTTTATGGTAGTATGTGACCTGTGCATTGACGTCTATGGGGAGTTTAATGGTAGTATGTGACCTGTGCATTGTCGTCTGATGGGAGTTTAATAGTAGTATGTGACCTGTGCATTGTCGTCTGCGGGGAGTTTAATGGTAGTATGTGACCTGTGCATTGTCGTCTGCGGGGAGTTTAATGGTAGTATGTGACCTGTGCATTGTCGTCTATTTGGAGTTTTATGGTAGTATGTGACCTGTGCATTGTCGTCTGTGGGGAGTTTAATGGTAGTATGTGACCTGTACATTGTCGTCTATGGGGAGTTTAATAGTAGTATGTGACCTGTGCATTGTCGTCTGTGGGGAGTTTAATGGTAGTATGTGACCTGTGCATTGTCGTCTGCGGGGAGTTTAATGGTAGTATGTGACCTGTGCATTGTCGTCTATGGGGAGTTTAATGATAGTATGTGACCTGTGCATTGTCGTCTATTTGGAGTTTAATGGTAGTATGTGACCTGTGCATTGTCGTCTGTGGGGAGTTTAATGGTAGTATGTGACCTGTGCATTGGCGTCTATGGGGAGTTTAATGGTAGTATGTGACCTGTGCATTGTCGTCTATGGGGAGTTTAATGGTAGTATGTGAGCTGTGCATTGTCGTCTGCGGGGAGTTTAATGGTAGTATGTGACCTGTGCATTGTCGTCTGTGGGGAGTTTAATGGTAGTATGTGACCTGTGCATTGGCGTCTATGGGGAGTTTAATGGTAGTATGTGACCTGTGCATTGTCGTCTATTTGGAGTTTTATGGTAGTATGTGACCTGTGCATTGTCGTCTGTGGGAAGTTTAATAGTAGTATGTGACCTGTGCATTGTCGTCTATGGGGAGTTTAATAGTAGTATGTGACCTGTGCATTGTCGTCTGTGGGGAGTTTAATGGTAGTATGTGACCTGTGCATTGGCGTCTATGGGGAGTTTAATGGTAGTATGTGACCTGTGCATTGTCATCTGTGGGGAGTTTAATAATAGTACTATGTGACCTGTGCATTGTCGTCTATTTGGAGTTTTATGGTAGTATGTGACCTGTGCATTGGCGTCTATTTGGAGTTTAATGGTAGTATGTGACCTGTGCATTGTCATCTGTGGGGAGTTTAATAATAGTACTATGTGACCTGTGCATTGTCGTCTATTTGGAGTTTTATGGTAGTATGTGACCTGTGCATTGTCGTCTGCGGGGAGTTTAATGGTAGTATGTGACCTGTGCATTGTCGTCTATTTGAAGTTTAATGGTAGTATGTGACCTGTGCATTGTCGTCTATTTGGAGTTTTATGGTAGTATGTGACCTGTGCATTGTCGTCTGCGGGGAGTTTAATGGTAGTATGTGACCTGTGCATTGTCGTCTATTTGGAGTTTAATGGTAGTATGTGACCTGTGCATTGTCGTCTGTGGGGAGTTTAATGGTAGTATGTGACCTGTGCATTGTCGTCTATGGGGAGTTTAATGGTAGTATGTGACCTGTGCATTGTCGTCTGCGGGGAGTTTAATGGTAGTATGTGACCTGTGCATTGTCGTCTGTGGGGAGTTTAATGGTAGTATGTGACCTGTGCATTGTCGTCTGTGGGGAGTTTAATGGTAGTATGTGACCTGTGCATTGTCGTCTGTGGGGAGTTTAATGGTAGTATGTGACCTGTGCATTGTCGTCTATTGTGAGTTTAATGGTAGTATGGGGCCTGTGCATTGTCGTCTGCGGGGAGTTTAATAGTAGTATGTGACCTGTGCATTGTCGTCTGCGGGGAGTTTAATAGTAGTATGTGACCTGTGCATTGTCGTCTGTGGGGAGTTTAATGGTAGTATGTGACCTGTGCATTGTCGTCTGCGGGGAGTTTAATGGTAGTATGTGACCTGTGCATTGTCGTCTGTGGGGAGTTTAATAGTAGTATGTGACCTGTGCATTGTCGTCTGTGGGGAGTTTAATAGTAGTATGTGACCTGTGCATTGTCGTCTGTGGGGAGTTTAATGGTAGTATGTGACCTGTGCATTGTCGTCTGCGGGGAGTTTAATGGTAGTATGTGACCTGTGCATTGTCGTCTGCGGGGAGTTTAATGGTAGTATGTGACCTGTGCATTGTCGTCTGTGGGGAGTTTAATAGTAGTATGTGACCTGTGCATTGTCGTCTGCGGGGAGTTTAATGGTAGTATGTGACCTGTGCATTGTCGTCTGTGGGGAGTTTAATGGTAGTATGTGACCTGTGCATTGTCGTCTGCGGGGAGTTTAATGGTAGTATGTGACCTGTGCATTGTCGTCTATTTGGAGTTTTATGGTAGTATGTGACCTGTGCATTGTCGTCTGTGGGGAGTTTAATGGTAGTATGTGACCTGTGCATTGTCGTCTGTGGGGAGTTTAATGGTAGTATGTGACCTGTGCATTGTCGTCTGTGGGGAGTTTAATGGTAGTATGTGACCTGTGCATTGTCGTCTATGGGGAGTTTAATGGTAGTATGTGACCTGTGCATTGTCGTCTGTGGGGAGTTTAATGGTAGTATGTGACCTGTGCATTGTCGTCTGTGGGGAGTTTAATGGCAGTATGTGACCTGTGCATTGTCGTCTATGGGGAGTTTAATGGTAGTATGTGACCTGTGCATTGTCGTCTGTGGGGAGTTTAATGGTAGTATGTGACCTGTGCATTGTCGTCTGTGGGGAGTTTAATGGTAGTATGTGACCTGTGCATTGTCGTCTGTGGGGAGTTTAATAGTAGTATGTGACCTGTGCATTGTCGTCTGCGGGGAGTTTAATGGTAGTATGTGACCTGTGCATTGTCGTCTGTGGGAAGTTTAATAGTAGTATGTGACCTGTGCATTGTCGTCTGCGGGGAGTTTAATGGTAGTATGTGACCTGTGCATTGTCGTCTGTGGGGAGTTTAATGGTAGTATGTGACCTGTGCATTGTCGTCTGTGGGGAGTTTAATGGTAGTATGTGACCTGTGCATTGTCGTCTGTGGGGAGTTTAATGGTAGTATGTGACCTGTGCATTGTCATCTGTGGGGAGTTTAATGGTAGTATGTGACCTGTGCATTGTCGTCTGTGGGGAGTTTAATGGTAGTATGTGACCTGTGCATTGTCATCTGTGGGGAGTTTAATAGTAGTATGTGACCTGTGCATTGTCGTCTGTGGGGAGTTTAATAGTAGTATGTGACCTGTGCATTGTCGTCTGCGGGGAGTTTAATGGTAGTATGTGACCTGTGCATTGTCGTCTGTGGGAAGTTTAATAGTAGTATGTGACCTGTGCATTGTCGTCTGCGGGGAGTTTAATGGTAGTATGTGACCTGTGCATTGTCGTCTGCGGGGAGTTTAATGGTAGTATGTGACCTGTGCATTGTCGTCTGTGGGGAGTTTAATGGTAGTATGTGACCTGTGCATTGTCATCTGTGGGGAGTTTAATAGTAGTATGTGACCTGTGCATTGTCGTCTGTGGGGAGTTTAATAGTAGTATGTGACCTGTGCATTGTCGTCTGCGGGGAGTTTAATGGTAGTATGTGACCTGTGCATTGTCGTCTGTGGGAAGTTTAATAGTAGTATGTGACCTGTGCATTGTCGTCTGCGGGGAGTTTAATGGTAGTATGTGACCTGTGCATTGTCGTCTGCGGGGAGTTTAATGGTAGTATGTGACCTGTGCATTGTCGTCTGTGGGGAGTTTAATGGTAGTATGTGACCTGTGCATTGTCGTCTGTGGGGAGTTTAATGGTAGTATGTGACCTGTGCATTGTCGTCTATGAGGAGTTTTATGGTAGTATGTGACCTGTGCATTGTCGTCTGCGGGGAGTTTAATGGTAGTATGTGACCTGTGCATTGTCGTCTGTGGGGAGTTTAATGGTAGTATGTGACCTGTGCATTGTCGTCTATTTGGAGTTTTATGGTAGTATGTGACCTGTGCATAGTCGTCTATGAGGAGTTTTATGGTAGTATGTGACCTGTGCATTGTCGTCTGCGGGGAGTTTAATAGTAGTATGTGACCTGTAAATTGTCGTCAATTTGGAGTTTAATGGTAGTATGTGACCTATGCATTGTCGTCTGTGGGGAGTTTAATAGTAGTATGTGACCTGTAAATTGTCGTCTATTTGGAGTTTAATGGTAGTATGTGACCTGTGCATTGTCGTCTGTGGGGAGTTTAATGGTAGTATGTGACCTGTGCATTGTCGTCTGTGGGGAGTTTAATGGTAGTATGTGACCTGTGCATTGTCGTCTGTGGGGAGTTTAATAGTAGTATGTGACCTGTGCATTGTCGTCTATTTGGAGTTTAATGGTAGTATGTGACCTGTGCATTGTCGTCTATTTGGAGTTTAATGGTAGTATGTGACCTATGCATTGTCGTCTGTGGGGAGTTTAATGGTAGTATGTGACCTGTGCATTGTCGTCTGTGGGGAGTTTAATGGTAGTATGTGACCTGTGCATTGTCGTCTGCGGGGAGTTTAATGGTAGTATGTGACCTGTGCATTGTCGTCTGCGGGGAGTTTAATGGTAGTATGTGACCTGTGCATTGTCGTCTATTTGGAGTTTTATGGTAGTATGTGACCTGTGCATTGTCGTCTATTTGGAGTTTTATGGTAGTATGTGACCTGTGCATAGTCGTCTATGAGGAGTTTTATGGTAGTATGTGACCTGTGCATTGTCGTCTGCGGGGAGTTTAATAGTAGTATGTGACCTGTAAATTGTCGTCAATTTGGAGTTTAATGGTAGTATGTGACCTATGCATTGTCGTCTGTGGGGAGTTTAATAGTAGTATGTGACCTGTAAATTGTCGTCTATTTGGAGTTTAATGGTAGTATGTGACCTATGCATTGTCGTCTGTGGGGAGTTTAATGGTAGTATGTGACCTGTAAATTGTCGTCTATTTGGAGTTTAATGGTAGTATGTGACCTATGCATTGTCGTCTGTGGGGAGTTTAATAGTAGTATGTGACCTGTGCATTGTCGTCTATTTGGAGTTTATTGGTAGTATGTGACCTGTGCATTGTCGTCTATTTGGAGTTTAATGGTAGTATGTGACCTATGCATTGTCGTCTGTGGGGAGTTTAATGGTAGTATGTGACCTGTGCATTGTCGTCTGTGGGGAGTTTAATGGTAGTATGTGACCTGTGCATTGTCGTCTGCGGGGAGTTTAATGGTAGTATGTGACCTGTGCATTGTCGTCTGTGGGGAGTTTAATGGTAGTATGTGACCTGTGCATTGTCGTCTGCGGGGAGTTTAATGGTAGTATGTGACCTGTGCATTGTCGTCTGCGGGGAGTTTAATGGTAGTATGTGACCTGTGCATTGTCGTCTATTTGGAGTTTTATGGTAGTATGTGACCTATGCATTGTCGTCTGTGGGGAGTTTAATAGTAGTATGTGACCTGTGCATTGTCGTCTATGGGGAGTTTAATGGCAGTATGTGACCTGTGCATTGTCGTCTATGGGGAGTTTAATAGTAGTATGTGACCTGTGCATTGTCGTCTGTGGGGAGTTTAATAGTAGTATGTGACCTGTGCATTGTCGTCTGCGGGGAGTTTAATGGTAGTATGTGACCTGTGCATTGTCGTCTGCGGGGAGTTTAATGGTAGTATGTGACCTGTAAATTGTCTATTTGGAGTTTAATGGTAGTATGTGACCTGTAAATTGTCGTCTATTTGGAGTTTAATGGTAGTATGTGACCTGTGCATTGTCATCTGTGGGGAGTTTAATAATAGTAGTATGTGATCTGTGCATTGTCGTCTGCGGGGAGTTTAATAGTAGTATGTGACCTGTGCATTGTCGTCTGCGGGGAGTTTAATGGTAGTATATGACCTGTGCATTGTCGTCTATTTGGAGTTTTATGGTAGTATGTGACCTGTGCATTGTCGTCTATGGGGAGTTTAATGGTAGTATGTGACCTGTGCATTGTCGTCTGCGGGGAGTTTAATGGTAGTATGTGACCTGTGCATTGTCGTGTATGGGGAGTTTAATAGTAGTATGTGACCTGTGCATTGTCGTCTGCGGGGAGTTTAATGGTAGTATGTGACCTGTGCATTGTCGTCTATTTGGAGTTTTATGGTACTATGTGACCTGTGCATTGTCGTCTGCGGGGAGTTTAATAGTAGTATGTGATCTGTGCATTGTCGTCTGCGGGGAGTTTAATAGTGGTATGTGACCTGTGCATTGTCGTCTGCGGGGAGTTTAATAATAGTAGTATGTGACCTGTGCATTGTCATCTGTGGGGAGTTTAATAATAGTAGTATGTGACCTGTGCATTGTCGTCTGCGGGGAGTTTAATGGTAGTATGTGACCTGTACATTGTCGTCTATGGGGAGTTTATTTGTAGTATGAGATATGTAGGTATATGTATTTTTTAGGATTTTCTCTTCTATCATCATCAATATATATGGGAAAGTACAATGGCAGCAGGCCGGGGTAGCATTTTGGTACAGCGAGTCCCGTTTTGGTGTAGCGAGTTGACAATATATTCTGTGTATTTTTGTTACAAATGGCTTGACCCAAAATGGTGGTCCCCCTCTAATTTTGAGAGTTCCGGTCGGGGAGCAGAATTTTGGGTTATGCAATCCCTGGATGGCAACCTTTATTGTATGCAAAGTATAAAGCATAATTTCAGATGGCAACCTTACAGAGTTATACACTCAGATAACAATTCATGTATACTTTCATTATATTATAAAAGGTCAATACAGTGAAGCGCATAAAGCTGTGGTTGTTTATAAACGTTTTATAAATCTACATTTTTAAAAATTCAAAATGGATGTTAGAATTCAAATTGACCAATCAAGAAATTGCATTGACATCATCGTTAGTTCTAATTAATATTAATGAGATAGTTCAACATTATCCAATGAACAAGCGCCTCATTTTAAATAAGAGGGCGGTCGCAGCTGCTTCGTCACGTGATGGTGTTCGCGCGCATTATAGGCGTAGACAATCTAGAGTTGTTGAGCCAATCATTATTTGAATTTTAATAAAAAGCTGTTGATCTGTATTTACAAATATTTATATAAAGACATCTATTAACTAGTATACAGCTTTATGCCCGCCACTGTATTTCGTGTTGTAACATTTCTTGCTATATATAACAACCAGCGATGCGATATAATCACGGTTACTAACCGTGATATAATCAACGATTGTACTTGACCTGGTCTTGCTACATCAACTTTGCACCACCTGAATTGCTCACACAGAATGAATGAATCAGTTCCAGATTATGTATTCAATCCTTACCTTTCAAGTTTATATGTTAATTTAGTGTCTCTTATCTCTGTTGGACAGATCGTGGTTAAATCCCACTGATTAATGACGTGTTGTAAAATCAATTCTTTGTCGTAGTGTGGTGACAGTTTTAGTTCTCCTTACGACGGGAGATTCATTATATGTGCTTCTATTTATTGTAGGAATTATACGTTAAACATCGTCGTAAATTATTTTGTTTAATATTGAGAATGAGCTTTGATGTCTAATTGAATCCAGGATCGGCTTACTACATTTTGTTTACAGATGCCGAATGAATATTTCCACTTATTCATATGCCTATTGCTAGACACACCCTGCGTTAAAGCGCGTAGTCGTCGCGCAGCGCGTGTTCGAATTTCATGTAAATAAACAATGTATTTACACGCGTTGTATACATCGCTATGAGTCCCATATCGAACCGGATTTGGCACGACTACTACCGCCCTTTAACTACCCAACAAAAATAATTAATCAGAACTCGTCAAACTGTGTCATAAACAGTGCACATCATAACAAGTTTGTTCTCAGGTGCAGGGTTCAAGGCGAGGGCGTATGTAAATTAGTATTTCTGTTTAGTCTTTAGGCGAAACAAGGTGAATGCAGATAGCATGAAATCAATTACTACACGCATAGAGATAATGGCGATGAAGTGCAATTTACCAACATTTCATTATTTTAAGTCAGTTAGGGATTGACTTCACTTTTCGCATCGTTCACTTTATATATGCGGTGTACAAATCGATACATACTCATACAGTTTTCATAGAGCGACGTATCTTAAATATAGAAGACCGAGTTTCTCCCTTGCTACTCATCCCCTGTTCTCCTCGTGTTTTCTGCAGAATGTCATAGTTACGTAGCACAACGCAATACAACGTCATTGACAACGTCATTGCGTGAAGTAAAAACATTTATTACGTGAAAAAGCGCCTTGAACGTCCTTCGTCGTTTCTTCTATTTGATAAACTCGCTAGCACTTTACAGTCCGCATGTTTGGTCTATTGCTATGCCCGAATCAAAATGATTGCATTTACTGTAGTTATATTATAAATTTATATTCGAACTAAAACGCAAAAACAGACTTTCAGGACAATAAAAATGCATTTGTTAAAGACCACAGAATTATATTATTAATTTGCTAAATTAATTTCAGGTGAAAATGTAGAATAACAATATAACTCAATATTTGTGAATTTAAAACCCAGCGAAATTGCTCAAAACATCAAACTAGTGAAATTAAATGCCAAATAAAAAATGGTTTTACTGTATTTAGTAAATACAAAACAGCAGAAAACTGCCGTACATTGTTGGTTTGATTAAAAAGACAAAATTTAAATTATTTTCAAGGCGATTGACTGATATTCAGCGATTGGACGACATGACTGGCAGTGAGTCGATGACACGATCGACAACCGAGCAGAGTTCTCGTACGCCAGGATATGTCTGTCTCTCTTTGACTGGCAGTGAGTCGACGGCACGATCGACATTCGAGCAGAGTTTTGATACACCAGGAGATGCCTGGCTCTTTTTGACGTTTATTCAAAAACGCATTGAAAAATTGGAAACACTGAATATGGCATACTGAACAATTTGCTTTGTCACAGTTAACCCCAAAGCTTCATACATACATTTTCATTAAGGCGTGCCTTATAATAATTAGTATGCTACCACTATACAATTTAGAAAACAAAACAAAAAAAACAACAATGTAATACAATTACTTCTACGGTGATATGCTGCAGGGGCTCGCCATTATATCAAATTTGTTTTAATTTAATTCCCGAAGGTGTTGTTAATGTCTTGTGGGTATATGTATTTGATATAATCAGACAGTGCTATTTTGAATTTAAGGGAATGTACACGTTTTACTAAACATAAGATACATTTCCGACTTGCCTTATTTACAGGTCACACGTATCTCTCATAATACTCTCTATATTTTTTGATCTAATTGAAAATTATGGAATAAATCCGTATTTTGAATTACATGCCAATGCTATATCAATATAATTAAGACACTGCAGTACATCTCGGCGACAAAATGCCCGGACAGACAAAAACCCTTACATACATTACCTAGTGTTCCGTCATCGTCGTTAGCGCGAGAATCGAGAATCGTGTCTTTAAGTGTATACCGTTATAAACTGGAGAAGGGGGACTAATATACAAATTACTTTTCTTCTTCACATAGTTTTGATTTTGTTAATTAAATAATGTCTATGTGTTTTCGTTAACTTTCTGTATCAAGTGTGTGTGTGTGTTTTTTATAAACATATATATGTTTCTGTTATCTTCAGTGTTGAATTTTACATTTTTTACATTTTTCAAGTATGATTTTTTTTTCCAAAATCCACACAAAGATTCTTAGGTTGAAATCTTTACCTGTAAATACGTGTTTGTGACACACTCATTTATGATCATGTGCTTCTTTGTACCCAAGGTACAAACTTGGACACTCATAACCCGAAGGATAATCAAGGACGATTTCCACCCCCATTAATATGAATCGTCGAGACTACTAGCCAAAGTTGACGCTGCACGTGTTCTTGGTCACAAGTGCCGATAATGCAGTGGGACAGAGCTCTTGGCTGCAAATCACATTGATTATTCAAACATTCAAAAGACAATTCTCCCAAGAGAATGTCTGAGAGGGAAGGCGTACGCATAGCTTAACCAATTTATTCAAATTAATGAGCAGTAAATATGACATTTAATTAAACAAAAATGAAAAAGAGGAAAAAAACACAATTTAGGCAGTCATGCTGTTGTAAATCATAAACAATTTATTTTGTCTGTTACTGTGGTAGGTAGCTCGGCTGATTGGATATGATTGAAAGTTAACTCGTGCGACATGGCCGTTTGAACGTTTGTTTCATATTTGATTGTTTACTACCTGTGACGTCACACGTAAAATTATATACAAACGAATAATCCACAAACATAAATCAAATATCTGACAAACAATGCACAAACACGCGACTGACAGACAACTCACAAAACACAGACTCACACATATGGACCACATATGTGCGCTATGGGACAGTGTGCTTATCATCCAGGGCATTACCAGTCCCTTCCTATAGTATAATGCTTGTGTCCCATAGAACTGCGTGTGGCACATAGAATAGTGTGCTTCTCTTGTATAACTTCACCACTCGTGTAGGGCAGTCGTATAGTATAGTGTGTTGCCAGTATACGTGTATATATGACTTTCTGTTCCATAGGAATGATCCCAATGAATGTGGTTGTGCCGACACAGTATATTTAAAACTTCTGTCCTATAGAATAATTCGCTTATCCTATAGGACAACATTTGGCATAGTATGCTTGCAATACAGGCCATTATCAGTCTCAAGTGACTTATAATCCTATAGGGCAGACATACTGGTCAATAGGATAGTGTGCTTGTCCCAGTGTCTGTTCTATATACTGGATATTCCACACTCAGTTCGCCTTTTCATAGAATGAAATACAATTACTGGATTCGACAAACTGGTTACTACTATGCATTGTGGCTGCAATGGCACTATGTCTGATGTTGGTAATCTGGCAAGTCATGTGTGTATTGTAGTTAATAAAATGAGACTCCGTAATAAATCTAAATAGGTAGCCACGAACATAGACGATAATATCAGTCGCAAATAAACAAAGATTTGCTAACTTTCCATATTCTAAGCAAGTCAAACTTTGGTGGACTATATGAAAACGCCCCCTGGCCTTCCTCACATAAGAACTATTTTCATGTCAAATAAAAAGATTGATTCTATTATTGTCAGCAATATACTTCGGATTGAGAGGGTAACTTCTTATTTTAATAAACCGTTTCCATTTTACACAAATACACACGTACTAAAGCGTTCAACTATTATACGCATTGCAGAACTTTTTTTAAACATCTGCTAGAGACTGTTCTGAACATCACTATGTCAACTGGAGTCACAATTGTAAATACATTATGTTCTCAATTGATTGAAGAATATCTGGAAATAATAAATATACTCACAACACACAACATTTAGCATAAATGAAATTCATTATAATCACAATTCATTGATGAATTATACTGACACCCTTTCAAAGAAGAAACGACTGGGTTACCATGCATGTATTGGACACCCAAACTCCATAAAACACCATACAAAGCTATATTTATTGCTGGATCACATAAATATTCAAATAAGGAGTATACCACATAACTAAAATACAGTTACGCATTAAGATAATAAAAATCCTAATAAAAATTGTTTCTAGTCGCTATGGTTTGATATGATTCTACTCTTCAACATCCTCTTGACAATCTAATTATTATATCCAACGCTGATTCATTATCTCTGCAGTAATTATAGTAAAATAACATCAGTGCATTTAGCTCTGACTTTCATTCATCTTTGGAATTAATACTAATTATACGATGACAAGGTAGAAATCGTTTGAAGAAATTGGTTCTATTTTAGAAATTCTTGTTTTGGTTTCATGTAGTTTAATTTTGTTGCATTATAAGAACATTTTAATTACAAAAAAATGAGAAGGATAATAAAGCCAATAAACACACTCTTCTATGTACACACTTGTAAAGATAGAAAGAGACTGATGCAGCCAGCTTTTCTGGAATTTACTCAGACGACTAAATAGTTGTTTTATTCACCAAGTGAAGTGAAGTTTTACTGATACCCAAAAAAGGTAATCACATTATGTAATCCTTTCTATCAGAATGGTGGTTAGGTTAAAAACTATAACGATAGTATTCACGTTATAGAACATTATAAGCATATTTTTATTTGGAGATAGAGTTGTGGACCCTTTTCCCGTTATGAGTGCCGTGCCAAAGTGTTAACAGAGATAATTAAGCGAATTTAAAAGTATGAGAATTCCCTTCAAATATATACTTCTTTAGGTTTGGTGTGTTCATGCCTTGCATCCTCAGCATTTTATCTCAGGCGGACTTTATATCCAAGAAGAGTCGTTTTAGTCTAGCTTTACTCTATGTTCTGAGATTCAAGTGTTGTAGGGATCGTAGAGCATTCGTTATTCGCCAAATATTTTACAGATTGATGTGGATTTCAATGTAACATTTCTTACCAATGCAATATGTATTGAATGTCTCACATTTCCGGTGCTATAGATAGATTATTGTGTATAAAGCAGAGCTTTGTGAGAATCAGTCCGACTTATGAACAGACTCAGTCTGATACACCTGCTCATGTTACTACAACAAAAGATTTTGTTCCGGACGTCATGTCTGGAAATAAAACCCAATTCGGAAAATTGAAAAATTGGGTCGGTCGGTCGGATTTTTTAAACTCGTGACAACTAAGGATATCGTAAATAGCCGAGGTATATGGGAAAAAAACGCGACCCAATATTTGATATTTTTCGGTCGGTGGCTGAGGGCAACAAAACAATTTTTTTGGGCCTTATGTATAGCAAACTTGTTTTCATTCGATGAAGCCAATTATAAATGTTTATAATATCAGATCAGCAATTCACTATCATATGCCGGTAGCAGTGCCAATAACTACGGAAATCAGAAATTCATACTATCCAGAGCTAGTAATCACTGTAACTATACACGCTTCCATATGCGTACTTTGTTGCATGCTGTGTGCTATTCCGGTACCAAGTTGGTGTTTATAAATGTGCATTACTATAACAGGGATGCCATACATTCATGTCGTTGACATTCCGTAATGAACAGTTGACTCCATCCTTTCTCAACACGCATGCATATACAACTGTTACTTGCTCCATCCGACGTACGCTTATTACATAACTATGACATGTTATTACTTTCATATTTAAAAAAAAAACAATCTTTAGAAACCATAATTACTTGTCCAACACAAGTAGCTGACCAGTTTGCACTTAAGCCTTTAAGCGCTGCCATCAGGTTGTCAGTTTTTAAGGAGAACACGCCTGTTGTCATGGCATTTAGTAATGCGTTGTTCCCCGCAAAGCTGTCGAATACAATGTTCCATTTTTCAATATAATGATGGATTTTATGCACATGCCATTTATTTTACTTATCTCATTTCACATGTGATTTGCTTGTCATAAAACCACTAGTATTAGTGATTCCTGGTGTAGTGCTCGATTCAGAGGCGGCGATTAGGGTTATGTCGGTGAGTGAACTGCTTTGAATCGTGGAGTAAAGTTCATTATTGTTATTATGATATATCATCAATATGTTGTACCTGTTATAAATCATGTGTGCTAACATCTTTTATGTCACGTCCAAATAAATGAGGCATTTAAAGTATTAGATCTGGACTATGAACGCGCACTTGTATCGTTCCATGCTGAGAATATCAGACAACACTAGACAAGCCAACTGACAAGTATATATGGAATCCATGGTCTAGTCACAGGGAGCCCAGGAACTAAGATCAACTGTACGCACTCTCTATGAGCGGGGGGGGGGGGTATCGGCTGGTATCTAGTGTAAGAAATAGACAAGGGATGAAGGCTCCAGCCAGCTCATATTTTTTAAACTGGAAAAAACAGACGAACAGAATGAAAATAAAATCTATAAAAAATACTAGATTGAAGATTATTAGTTGCTTATTCGAATTTTGCCAAAGCCTTACCTATATTCTACACAACTACACAACTACATAAATTGACTCCATTTACGAATACTTAACGGTTTGTCCGAACGCACGGCACAATTGGAGGCGAAGAACCAATCACAAGACTGGTTACGAACCAGTTGAGCAAGGCTAACCTCAATGTGGTTCGTAACCAGTCTTATGATTGGTTGTTGACAAATGCTGAACAGGCCACGCCTCCAAACTGTGCCATGCGTTCGGGTAAACCGTTAATTATTCGCAAATGGAGTCAATTTGTGTAGTTTTCTTGATTTATTCTGCAGATATAGGTAGAATATAGGTAAGGCTTTGGCGAAATTTGGAAGAGCAACTAATAATATTCAACCTGGTATTTTTTTATAGATTTTTTTATAGTGATTTCGTAATAAAACTTATATCTACACCAGTGACATGTGACATTGATGCCATCTGAGATCATCTTTGTTACAGTGTATTTAACTACAAGCCAATTATTGCTATCAAAAAATTGTATGAATGTCGTATTCCACAGAACTCTTGACTCATTAGTGTTGATGAAAGAATTTTTTTTAAACATTCTGCATAGTACTGAGAAATGTTTACTCCATAGGTAGGAGGGAGTGGGATATTACTGCAATTTAATGATCGTATAATTAAAATATTTTTTTGTCAACTAGTCTTGTAGAAATCCCCTGTTAATCAAATTAAAGTCACAGATGTAAGTATAAAACAGAAGAAGCAGATTCTGTAATCTTAAACTTTTAGACACACTGAAATATAATCAATACATTTTGGATTGTAGATGGTAAGTGCATCATCAATGTATCGAAATGGTAAATTAAAGGATTTGACTTCTTTGCACTTTTTGTTTTTTAATAATTTTCAGGCCCGTAGTTTGGGGGGGGGGGGGGGTTCGGGGGGTTCGGTCGAACCCCCTAAATTTTGGAAGTGAATAGATTTATGATCGTAGATTAGAACATAATAAAAGAAACAGTATTAATTAAAATAATTACCATCGTTTAAATCACTTGACTCAGTGAGGTAACTATCAGACTCAGCTGAAATTGCATAGCAATGAGCATTTTGGTGAAAAATGAGCTTTAAATGTCAATCGTGAAGTTACGCCGTCTCAGCTCAACAGCATCCAATCAAAACAGGTTGTTATAAATGGGAAAGCTTTTATTCGGTGAATCCACGATGGTGTAATGAAGATCGCGTTCAAGCAGCTGATGTTAAATATTAAAACAACATTGAAACAAGATTGTAATGGTAGTCACTCTCTGAAGGATGTAGTGGCCCTTGTACTAGTATTCGCTCAGTTAGTAAAGTATGGGGATTGACACGACAACACGACACTGTACTTTCCTAGTTTGGTTCATTAGTTTTGTATTCTTCAAGTTAATGATGGCATATATACTGTTTTGTTCCAAGTGTATCAGCCAAATGTAGTCAACTTATTGTATTAGTACGTGCAGCTTGTGTTATTGGACATAGTGTACAGCTACGGGTTGAACAGATCATTAAAAAAATGTCGAAGATTTATCATCACGAGTTGTATAGGTCGAAGATCTTCTTGCAGCCAACAATTTACCCCACAGTGTGTTGCTTCAGCACTGAAACTATGCGATGAATTATATTTTTCAAACATATTTTTAACACGTTTTTTTGATGTCTTTAGAAGATTTAGTATATTTTTAGTGGGTTCATAAAAAGGATATGTAGTCATTGAAGTCTATTGAGACCACTGCCACTATATGCATATTATTTTACCGCCCTCTAAAAACAAATTTACAGTGAACCAAAACATTTACATACTATAAGAAACTTGGTGGTATGCCATTGGTTACTGCATTTATTTTGTTTGATGCAATCATTGTGCCAGCTATTTCTTATGTTATATATATGGGGGTACGAAAATTCGGAAATCGAGAGGGTGCAGACAACATTTTGCAGATATCTACTTAGCGTTAATAGTTGTACAAACAATGTAGCGATGTTGGACGAATGTGGAAGGCTGCCATTTTGCTGTGATTATTTTAAGCGTTGTATCTCATATTGGTTAAAATTACTTGAAGTAAAAAATAGCTGGAACCCCAAAACATGTTATATCATGCTTTATACACGATTAGACAAGTCCAGCAGACTTACTTGAAAAACCCACATAAAAATCTCCTGTTCAAATATGGTTTCGGCATTGTCTGGCTTGAAAAACAAGTTGGAGATACTGTAAATTTCTTAGAGATATTTACTCAAAGAATAAAAAATTGTTGTCAGTAAGAATGGCATGTCTCAATTTTACAATCATCCAGGCTGTGTACTTTCGGAAAAATCAAAGTAGTATTATAACCTGGGAGATTTATTGGCAAGTAATTATAGACTAAAATATATACTGTTTTCGCTGTTTTGGTCATAAACGTAATGTTGAATTAGGCAGACACACAACAATACAGTTAGCTCAATACATTTTTAGTTTTTGTAGTGATACGTTTGAATTTAGCACGGTAGAAAATGATATTCACTTTGTTTTTTACATGTCCATTTTATAATGATCTAAGGTCTTATATTTTGTCAATAACCCTATGTAATTATGCAAATACTGTCAGTCTGGGCTTACTTCGTCGCTACACAAACTGCCACACCATATATCAACTAGCTCTGTATCTTTTAAAAGTTTTCAAGTGACGAGATGAATATGGATCCAGCTGAACTTAGTACCATATGTTTACATTGATGTTGTATTATTTTTAAAACGTGCTATGCACTTGTCTACCCATTACATTTTCTACGATGGGCTGAGGCCCTGTACAGAAATAAAATTACATAATACAAAATTGACTAATACTAAAATGAATAATTGTAGACAGATTTCGACATGCGCTCACATCTGCGAAGAGCGAAAAAATAGCATTCTACCTTAAAATGCGTAGACAATGATGCTAAGATACGTACAGTCTTGTCTTTTTTGTGTACACCATTTTGCTGTAGTGGATCTAGGGTGTGGGTGTGTTTGTCTGTGGGTGGGGAATGGCTCAGGACCCCTTATCGAAAATGGTAAAATAGTTCAAAGATTGTATGTTGAAATAACTTACCAACATAACACAAAGTAAACCAATTGAATTTAAAACCGAGAATATAAAAATGTCTGTATCAGAGCGCAGAGACACTTTTTGAATAGTATAAAGTTCACACGTTTCACATCAAATATATTATTGTTGTTTTCGAACCCCCTATTCAAAAGTGCTGGCTACGGGCCTGATTTTAAATAATTTCTTGCGAGAATACCTCAAAGTATGCACGAAGACAGTACAACTGGGGTATCGACTGAAGCGCAGCGAAGGTCGATTCGCGGCGTACTGTTTGAGTGCATCCTTTGAGGTATTGTCGTAATAACCTTATTATTATACATCTTTTCCTTCCAAGGATACATCATGGGAGTGCCGAAATCCAAAAAGTTTAGAACAGAATTAGCGAACTTCTTCGTGTGGAGTCCGGTATAACCCCGATGGCAGCCATGTTTGTTTTTATTATTAGAGGACGCATACGCGCGTAATTATTCCTTATATGGTAGGATGAAAATACCCTGTAAAATACCTCAAAATTACGGCACGCTGTAACTAATATGTGTATTAATTGAAGCTTTGTCGTCAAGGACAACAATATATCTATCATTACATGGGGATCAGACAGGCAATCAAGTACATCAGGGTATTTACATACAGACTTTGTATGCCTTAAGTTTGTGATCTTCATTTCATCCAGCCGAACCTACTCTTCTTTGGAGCCTTGTCTGGCATGTTCTTCAATTGTGTTCATAATGATTTTAAAATATTTCGAAGAGTATGTGGAATCCTTTCAGAGTCTCAGTAATAACACTACCAACAGCGAAATATTTGACGAAAGACGTGGAGCAGTCACAAGCAGTTTGATTTTTAAGAAAACAGTCCATCTTGTAGTTTTGTAATGCATGCTTATAATTAAACACTCTTTCATATAGTCCAATGGAGTTTTGAATCAGTTATAATATGAAGAGTTGGCTTGTTTTTGCTGCAGCCGATGATATCGCCTACTATGTTCGGGACTTTATTTCTTTGTTTTCTGTATATAGTTGTTAAGGAGTCACATAACTTTAATTAGTAATTAACTAAATTAACTTGACGTTTGAAAATGATTGGATGCATATCGAACAAACTTCAACTGGCAACAATAACATGAACAACGATAATACAGGGACAATTAGAGAATAATACATATTTAATATTTCGCGGAGGTTAGCTTACACAGGATAATGTTTATATGTATAATACTTAGTTAGAACGACACATTACCATGCTGTGGCGTAAATCAATTGGAAGATTTCGATAAATAGATCATATCTAAGTCAGTTCAAAAACCTTTAATCATTTTAAGAGGACACAATTTAATCAGTAATGTGTATTGGCATAAAAAGTTTTTAATAATCATAGTCTGGGATGTTTAAAGGTAGAATTCGACAACCTGTTATGGCGTGCTCTCAATACACATTCTTTTAATTGTACATTTCACAGAAACCCTCCTTGATTTGATTTCATCTTGATGAGACATGTGAAGACAGTGACAACTCATTTCATTCACATTGTCATGCCTAATTAACATTATACTCAATCGACGTCAGAAAAATGTAATAAAGTCAAAGAATATTTCATTTATGAAATATAACATGTCATATATGGTTTGCCTTAACGTTCATTAGGAAGTGCCTGCGGTCAGGTGAAATTGCTTTCGAACCATTCCCATATTTTTATGAATCACACTGGCAGTTCCAATTAATTTATAACTCGTACTCCATACATGCGTTTATATGCCCTTTAAATTATACTGTAAGTCTTGTCAGAAAATGTCAACGATTCTGGGTTGTAACCCGCAGCACACCATTATCACAAATGGCACCAAAGTCACGTGACTCGCACAAAATAGAATAATCACGTTAGTCATTAATATTTTCGGAGAAGTTTGCAAATACAGCAAATTGAATCACCGGATACCTTCAGGTTGCCAGCGGCTTACGGTATATTTTAATTAAACGTTTAAGCATATATAATCATAACATGATTCAAGGTCATATTCTAGGTTAAGGACATTTGTTGGTTCAGGATCTAATACAGGTTTGCCTTCGTTATGCATATTTTATCAGCTCTGTTTTTACGTTCCCTTTGACCCGGTGAACAGCGGTGACAATAGCACTATCAAATCTCATGAACAGCTCGCGAGAAGTCTTCCTCGTGTGTATCGATTCAAAAGTGATTCCAAGAATGTATGAGAAGTCACATTACAACATCAATTTTCATTAATCAATTACATAACAGTCCATATTTGGTGAGTATTACTCAAATATATATATATATATATACAAATATGAGCCATAATTTTGAATCAGTATCCGTTTAAAAATCGGACTCGGAGATATGTTCATCAAATGAAATAACTATCAAATATACATTGTACGTCGAATATCGCCTTCTCGCTAAAATATAGTTGCATAATATTTTATGTATTTTTCAAAAATATCCTTGTTTACCTTTGACCAAATGCGCATAATGCCTGATTAACTAAAGGTTTTGATCCCCCAACAAATTAAAAAAAAAACCCGGAACATATTTTTGTAAAAGGCAGAAAGAATTGATCCTGGCTTATAAATTTGCCAAATCGTCGGTTAACAGAGTTACAGCACATGCGTACTTGTATATTGGGTAGCACGAATTATATGTATCCAATATATTACGTCACTTCCAGGAGAAAAACATTTATCGCCGTCTGAATTCTACAAGATATAAATTCAATTGATTTGATTAGTACCTGCAAGCCGTCTGAACTGTTGATGTCAGATAACAATTAATTTCCATATATGGCAACAAAAAAAAACAGCCTCTGTGCCTTGGTAATATATGTCTTGAAGAATTATTTGAAAGTGTATGAATTCTGTGTGTTAATTTAATCAAATCTGTTTTTAGATATCAACTATTGGGCCCACCATTCATTTCAGTAAAACCACCCAGGTATAACAGGCAATTCTCAATGCATCCCTACAGCAGGTAATATAACGACCATATTGTCTTGAAATGATAGTCTAAATTAATCTTTTTGAACAGGTATTCACTTTAAAATATACAAATCGCATAGCATGGCGGACCAGACAATCTGCTGCTGTCGAGGGTAATTACCTCAGTCCGCGATTCTACCCGAGTACCATCGGGATAAGAAAGGTGATCAGGTATAAGGTAGAATGCGTTAATACGCACTCAAAATTACGACTTGGACGTTAATCGTAGGACGGATACATGGAATAACTAGGATATCTCGTGAGTCACAATTATTTCAGGTTTATTAAACTCGTGTAGTAATGTGTATTTGTTCCTTGCCAATGGCTCGGAACAAATGAAAAATACTACACTCGTTTAATAAATCGGATATTATAGGGTCACTCACGAGAAATCCTCTAAGTATTGGTGACAGAACATACATTGACGTATTTTAGATTCACGCAGTGACATTTTGCCAGCCCCGATTCAAAGTACTCGTTTAATGTATACCGGCAATATCAATTTCATGTTGATGAAAATGAATTTGTGATCTGTTGTTTGGTGTATTTAAGATTATTTAATTTGGGGGTGTCATCACAGGTACGTCTCGGAATGATAACCGACTCTAGCGTAACCGCTCAGGTCTGCTAGAATGACGTCAAACAATCTAAAAGAAAACAACGTAGGAATGATATATAATTGTCGTCTTTGTTTTTACAATCAAGAAAAAGCTTTTTCAGCGACACGACGTAAAAGTAAAAGGGGAAAATGTTGTACAGTGTGCTGTAGACCGATTTACATGTGAAAACTGTTTTAAAACGTGACTGTTGTAAGGGGCTGTGAGGAATGGTTACACATCACTCAGCTCAAAAAACAACTTAGAATGACGGTGTAAAACAGCTAACACGTCACCTGAAGTGTATTTGTATCATTTAAAAATCCGCTGTTTCCGCTGTTAACCATTGCACTAACAAGGTTGTTTAATCAGCTGAGGCAATCGGCACATATCGCAATCCATTGCTATGCACAGTAATGGCTAAATTGCATAACCCAATAAAACAAGCTATGCTTAATTTGCAAACTGAACAGCGGGAGGTTTTTTTTCTTCGCGTAAATCAGTTGCAATGCGTTCTCGTAGACACTTCTAGTGTTTTATTTGGAAGGCTTTGAATTATTTAACAAGATAATTACCACCGTTAATCAAAGTAGTAATCGTTTCATTAGTCGCCCGCTGTGTGCGGTCGGAAAATCGACACTAGTAGGTATTATTAAAACGTCAAACGTTCTCTGAGCCCCCGAAACTCAAAACTATATATTTACACGTAATCACTCTGTTACACCGAGAACAAGAGTAGATTTGTGTTTCGACATTTATTAACCCATGCCCCAGCATCTATAAGTACATTCATTTATCACCATCATACATGTACTACTGCCCAAATTGAATTAATTTCCACATTCCAGGTCATTAATTATACACAAAATATAATCACAAAATTGTAATGGCAACAGAACTCTCTATTACCGATATTTCACATAAATGCCAAGCCAAGCGCATATCGATCAATATAGGTACGCTAGAGGAGACGGTGAGGTGTACGAGTCAATTGATCGGTCGTCACTTATTAGCGGGGAAGGAACAAGCTTTCACTAACTGTCAGCGAAAAATAATGAACGCACAACTAGTACATATCTACTTAAGTACATGTTATCTTTAGTCAACTAAGGATCGCACCAAGAAATAATACAGTCAGATATATAGACTGATAGATAAATACGCATAGACAGATAAGCAGAGTGACGGGATCGGTGGAATGTACGGATACAAATGTACAGACATATATATTCAGACAGATAGATGTATAAATAGAAAGATAAATACATACATATATTGATAGATACACAGACAAACATTAAAAAGACAGCGAGCCAACCAGCCAGACATGCGACAGACAAACAGTCAAACTGACTGCTAGATTAAAGTATTAATAAAAACATCAAAAACAGTCAAATAAGTAAATAAATAAACAAATAAATAAATAAATAAATAAATACATAAATAAACAGTCAAATAAATAAATAAATAAATAAATAAATAAATAAATAAATAAATAAATAAATAAATAAATAAATAAATAAATAAATAAATAAATAAATAAATAAATAAATAAATAAATAAATAAATAAATAAATAAATAAAATTAAAACTCATTAATTAAAGATCATCTACATAAATAAATGCCTGCGGTTTTATACAGATAATGCAAATATATTATACTACTGGATAAAACCATCTACAATACAATATTAAAGTTGTTTTGAAAATAAACGAGTAGGTGGGATGCAAAGGAAGGGGCCCCATCGCGTTTTCAATCATTCGTTTCACCGTTATGTCAGGTAGTCGCTCTTCCGTAACAGTAAACTGCACCCGCTTTTCCTCTTTTCCCGTCTACTGGTTGCCAGATAAGATGACAATTCGCCATCAGTAACTGAATTCTCGAGAAACAGTGGACTAATTCATTAGTTTTGTTTTCAGCTGTTTAAATAGGAACTGACAGCGTTGACCTGCGATAACATCGATGACCCATGGTAGGACTTTTCACGCAGTAACGTGGCTAACATCGACGTTGATTTACTCGTAGTGACAAAACTACTCTACTATCCAACTGATGCTTTGGATTAATCTTTCTCCAAGCAGTCAGCAAATAATGTCTTCATACATCGAACCGTGTGTATAGGAACGATAGAATAACATCTTCATACATATACAGTGCGCCATTCTGCGATATAAGGTAGGTTAATTTTATTACGTTGTCTGAAACCGTCTTTGTTACACACCTGACTACGTACGCTCTCCTGTGACTAGTAAATCTACTGAACAATTGGTAGACTCAAGGTACTTAGACTGAATATTGTAAATCAGATATTCAAAACAGTGTTTACATATTCCGAAATATGTTTATAAGACAAAACACGATATTTAACATTATGTGATAGTAACACGCCGCGTAATATCAACCACTTACAACCCAAATAATCGTGATTGAAATAGCTGTATGTGTGTATATTACCTAGAAGTAAATTTGGTTATCCGAACGCGTTTTTCACGTTTGAATAATTAATGCGTGTCATGTAGAGCAAATCTGGAAATGACGAGGCGACGACTTTTTGTCAATGCAGTAATCGTAGTACAATTACATAATTAGCGTCGCTTTGATGCGGTTCACTCTCTTCTATTATTTGCGATGTATTATTCATCGAATACTATCAGAAATAATGTAACTGTTAACAGACTTTAAATCGAGATTGTATCATGAATACACGTGTCATAGCTACGTCTAGCACAAGAAAACCAGCTTTCTTCGTTTCCGTACCGTGTCGTGTTTGGGAATACATTCGCAGACGTGCCACTGCCTTAAATTCCAAGGTAATCTGACAATAGTTTCTGACGTGATTACATTTCAGCGGAGTTCGATTTCAATATTGACTTTGGTGTTAATTTCGCGTAATACAGTGACGTCATAACAACACCCGATCGACGTTGCAGCTATTTATTTCGCTTGCTTGCACCTTTCCGTATTGGTATCAGCAATAAAACGTAGTAGATGCAACGCTCTACCATATGGTAATAACGTTATGTTTTATCAGCGTTCAAAAGCTGCATTTTATCGGCAAAGTCACAAAGGAATCGGTTTTACCGAGCTCGTAAACGCAGGGCAGAATATATAGAAACCACTGCGGTTTATATGTCAAATCATCGTAACATTGGCAATATAGTCGAACAAAGACCAATATGTCTCTACCGTTTCAATAACGCTTTATCAGTCAATTAACACACGTACTAGTTACTTGAATCATCACGAATGAGCAAAAGATGTCCCTAAATTACCACAAGTAATACCATAGCATTGAGCTGGCTAATTCGCGTACATGAGTGAACGTCTTCGTTGATTGTTAACGGAGTGAATAGCAACCGTGCACGACACTACCGCCGCGAGTGCTTGCCAATTCGTCTCACGTTGCTTTTCGATTAGAAATAAAGTTTTAAGCATATTGTTTTCCTGTGAAAGGTTTTAAGTTGACGTTTTATCACAGCTTCCCCAGTTCTGTAATATCATGGGAGCGATAATAAAATGACAGTATTCATCAGAACGGTATATGCTTTTTATGGAAAGGGCTTCAAAATGAATATATCCCAAGATACTCTGATATCAGTCTAATCCCCCGATGCTAACGACAAAAATAAACCTTTCTTGTAAAAAAGAGTCGATATTGTTTTTACAGGGTGTAGTGGTATAATTGCCTTCTAGTTGGAAACTTTGTTCAATGCTGCGTTAACTGCTAGGTCTTATATTCCAACACGGAAAGGGCTGTTATGTTGTTCCCTTTGAAAACTACGCTTGCCATCATGGAAACATTACCACTCCCATAGCGAACGCCTATCACGTACTATGAAGTTAATCCTGCGATAAGTAATGCATACCCCTATAACGAAATGAACTATCCCACTACAATATATTCATGTATATTGTAATAATAAAAGCAGATTTTTAAGGTGAATTCACACCTGCTTCCAGCAATTCATACGGGTAGATTTTAATAGGTAAACTAAATATTATGTGATTCGATCTCGAACGGATAGCGTGGTAGCAAACCAACCATACCTTCAGCTAAGCAAAGCCGGCCTAGCATCGGGAGATAATGACTTCTATTTCGGAAATATTAATCATGACCGGCCCATTGCCTGTCTAGTCATATTATACTATGCACAACTTACTATTTATACAACGACACATCCTAATTTATGCTGCCAATCAAGCATTGTAGTTGCAGTGCGTTCTTTCACTGGGTGACTTCGAGCCACGTGCAGAATACGCTAGATCTGGTTATCTGACAATACAATTGAAAACTCAATCTGTTGTACGTACAACGCACCGCAATGATATTTGGCATTGGACAAGTGTACAGTGAACAGTTTTACAAATATTTTTTATTTTGATGGACAAGTAAAGTGTGTTTTTGTAGCGATACGACCAAATTCTACTACAACCCGTTATTCCTAGTTTCAATCTCCAGTTTGAGTGTAATATGTTTTGGCACACGTCCATAAAAATGACAACACGTCTTAAACCGCTTTGACATAACAATCTATGACTTACGTACACAAATTAAATCAACGCTAGTGTGAAACAACACAACTAATTGACGATTATCTATATATCGATTCTGTTAATTAGTAAAACACAGTAATAAAAATACCCATACCATTTTATTTCAAACTCTGTATTTTCAAATGAGTGAAAGCTTATCTCCCCCATGTATTGTTATGAAAAGACTGCATTTTAGAAATGATTAAAAACGGTTAACACATCGCATCGAACAAAAAATAAAAGAGCCCAGCCTAGTGTTGAGTAATTACTTAAAGTGATAACTCTAAACTGATTCCCACCTTGCATGTGTTGCCATGGCAACCGACCACTTCAATAACGGCGCATGCGCTGCCCCACTCTGACGTAACCACGCGTGTACACAATAGAAACGATATACGCACGGCCGATGTTAGAATGTTATCTAAAGCCGAATTTAAAAAAAGGAAAGGATTGTGTGGAAGAGAATTAGTTCATATAAATTCCCTTCAGAGACAACATGTCTTAATTGTTAACACATATATCCTGTTTATCGGGACGTATCTCTTCGGCAGCTGTCTTCTGAGAGTGCAGTGACATCACACGTGGCTACAGAGGTAGACGCGTTCTTAAACACGTAGGCATTAGCTACTTTCACTCGATCCTGAACATTACACGGTTTACCGCGTGATTTCATTTCCTCCTCTTTTCGTTCATGTAACATGAATTTATAAATAGAATCTGTGTATTTTAATTTCAAATTGACCCTTAGCCTGTCTTGTCTTTAATGAGAGACAAGGTTCAGCTAAGAGACTCTGTCAATGGGTGTCGTAGCACTCCGTACTCACATTAATCTATTAACACACGTCTATTTGATGTCAGACGAACTGTACATGATATGTTTGTACTCTCTCCCGGTGTCAAAGCCATCTACATCAACTAATTGTATAGGTGAGAATATGACATATCCACTGTCCGAGGTAAAACTCGTCGAACACTATGTAGGGATTTTGTCGCTGAAAAAGTGAACCAATCAAAGCGACAAAGCTGAGAGAAGCCACGTGAAGCAAGATAACGATAAAGCCATGTTACCCAATACATGTTATAAATATGTGTGAATGAATGAATGAATGTGATACAGATGTGAACCAATGAATGTGATACACGTGTGCGAACCAATGAATGTGATACAAGTGTGTGAACCAATGAATGTGACACAGGTGTGTGAACCAATGAATGTGACACAGGTGTGTAAACCAATGAATGTGATACACGTGTGCGAACCAATGAATGTGATACAGGTGTGCGAACCAATGATTGTGATTTAAGTGTGCGAACCAATGAATGTGATACAGGTGTGCGAACCAATGATTGTGATTTTAGTGTGCGAACCAATGAATGTGATACAGGTGTGAGAACCAATGATTGTGATTTAAGTGTGCGAACCAATGAATGTAATACAGGTGTGTGAGCTAATGAATGTGATACAAGTGTGCGAACCAATGAATGTGATACAGGTGTGCGAACCAATGATTGTGATTTAAGTGTGCGAACCAATGAATGTGATACAGGTGTGCGAACCAATGATTGTGATTTTAGTGTGCGAACCAATGAATGTGATACATGTGTGCGAACCAATGATTGTGATTTAAGTGTGCGAACGAATGAATGTAATACAGGTGTGTGAGCTAATGAATGTGATACAGGTGTGTGAACCAATGAATGTGATACAGGTGTGTGAACCAATGAATGTGATACAGGTGTGTGAACCAATGAAAGTGACACAGGTGTGTGAGAACAAATAAATGTATGTGATACAGGTGTGTGAACCAATGAATGTGATACAGGTGTGTGAACCAATGAATGTGATACAGCTGTGTGAACCAATGAATGTGATACAGGGGTGTGAACCAATGAATGTGACACAGCTGTGTGAACTAATGAATGTGATACAGGTGTGTAAACCAATGAATGTGATACATGTGTGTGAACCAATGAATGTGATATAGGTGTGTGAATCAACGAATGTGATACAGGTGTGTGAACCAATGAATGTGATACATGTGTGTGAACCAATGAATGTGGTACAGGTGTGTGAACCAATGAATGTGATAAATGTGTGTGAACCAATGTATGTGATATAGGTGTGTGAACCAATGAATATGATACAGGTGTGTGAACCAATGGAAGCGCTGAGAGAAGTCACGTTATGCAAGTAATGTGATAAATCTATGTAACCCATTACATGTTATAAAGATGTGTGAATCAATGAATGTATGTGATACAGGTTTATGAACCAATGAATGTGATACAGGTGTGCGAATCAATGAATGTGATACAGGTGTGTGAACCAAGGATATGATACAGGTGTGTGAACCAATGAATATGATACAGGTGTGTGAACCAATGAATATGATACAGGTGTGTGAACTAATGATTGTGATACAGCGTATGAACCAATAAATGTGATACAGGTGTGTGAACCAATGGATGTGATACAGGTGTGTGAACCAATGAATATGATACAGGTGTGTGAGCCAATGAATATGATACAGGTGTGTGAACCAACGGATATGATAGAGGTGTGTGAAACAATGAATGTGATATAGCTGTGTGAACCAATGAATGTGATACAGCTGTGTGAACCTATGAATGTGACACAGCTGTGTAACCCAATGAATGTGATACAGCTGTATGAACCAATGAATGTGATACAGGTGTGTGAACCAATGAATGTGATACAGCTTTGTGAACCAATGAATGTGATACAGGTGTGTAAACCAATAAATGTGATACAGGTTTGTAAACCAATGAATGTGATACAGATGTGTGAACCAATCCATGTGATACAGGTGTGTGAACCAATGAATGTGATACAGTGATGTGAACCAATGAATGTGATACAGGGGTGTGAACCAATGAATGTTATACAGCTGTGTGAACCAGTGAATGGGATACAGGTGTGTGAACCAGTGAATGTGATACAGGTGTGTGAACCAATGAATGTGATAAATGTGTGTGAACCAATGAGCGTGATACTGATGTGTGGACCAATGAATGTGATAAATGTGTGTGAACCAATGTATGTGATATAGGTGTGTGAACCAATGAATGTGATACAGGTGTGTGAACCAACGGAAGCACTGAGAGAAGTCACGTTAAGCAAGTATTGTGATAAATCTATGTAACACAATACATGTTATAAAGATATGTGAATCAATGAATGTATGTGATACAGGTGTATGAACCAATGAATGTGATACAGGTGTGCGATCCAATGAATGTGATACAGCTGTGTGAACCAATGAATGTGATACAGGTGTGTGAACCAATGAATGTGATAAATGTGTGTGAACCAATGTATGTGATATAGGTGTGTGAATCAACGAATGTGATACAGGTGTGTGAACCAATGAATGTGATACATGTGCGTGAACCAATGAATGTGGTACAGGTGTGTGAACCAATGAATGTGATAAATGTGTGTGAACCAATGTATGTGATGTAGGTGTGTGAACAAATGAATATGATACAGGTGTGTGAACCAATGGAAGCGCTGAGAGAAGTCACGTTAAGCAAGTAATGTGATAAATCTATGTAACCCATTACATGTTATACAGATGTGTGAATCTATGAATGTATGTGATACAGGTGTATGAACCAATGAATGTGATACGGGTGTACGAATCAATGAATGTGATACAGGTGTGTGAACCAATGAATATGATACAGGTGTGTGAACCAATGAATATGATACAGGTGTGTAAACTAATGATTGTGATACAGGTGTGTGGACCAACGGATATGATAGAGGTATGTGAAACAATGAATGTGATACAGCTGTGTGAACCAATGAAAGTGATACAGCTGTGTGAACCTATGAATGTGACACAGCTGTGTAATCCAATGAATGTGATACAGCTGTGTGAACCAATGAATGTGATACAGGTGTGTGAACCAATGAATGTGATACAGGTGTGTGAACCAATGAATGTGATACAGGTGTGTGAACCAATGAATGTGACACAGCTGTGTGAACCAATGAATGTGATACAGGTGTGTAAACCAATAAATGTGATACAGGTTTGTAAACCAATGAATGTGATACAGATGTGTGAACCAATGCATGTGATACAGGTGTGTGAACCAATGAATGTGATACAGGGATGTGAACCAATGAATGTGATACAGGTTTGTGAACCAATGAATGTTATACAGCTGTGTGGACCAGGGAATGGGATACAGGTGTGTGAACCAGTGAATGTGATACAGGTGTGTGAACCAATGAATGTGATAAATGTGTGTGAACCAGTGAGCGTAATACTGATGTGTGGACCAATGAATGTGATAAATGTGTGTGAACCAATGTATGTGATATAGGTGTGTGAACCAATAAATGTGATACAGGTGTGTGAACCAATGGAAGTACTGAGAGAAGTCACGTTAAGCAAGTATTGTGATAAATCTATCTAACCCATTACATGTTATAAAGATGTGTGAATCAATGAATGTATGTGATACAGGTGTATGAACCAATGAATGTGATACAGGTGTGCGAACCAATGAATGTGATACAGCTGTGTGAACTAATGAATGTGATACAGTCGCGTGAACCAATAAATGTTATACAGGTGTGTAAACCAATGAATGTGATACAGGTGTGTAAACCAATGAATGTGATACAGGTGTGCGAACCAATGAATGTGATACAGGTGTGCGAACCAATGAATGTGATACAGCTGTGTAAACCAATGAATGTGATACAGCTGTGTGAATTAATGAGTGTGATACAGCCGTGTGAACCAATAAATGTTATACAGGTGTGTAAACCAATTAATGTGATACAGGTGTGCGAACCAATGAATGTAATACAGGTGTGTGAACCAATGAATATGATACAGGTGTGTAAACCAATAAATGTTATACAGGTGTGTAAACCAATGAATGTGATACAGGTGTGCGAACCAATGAATGTGATACAGGTGTGCGAACAAATGAATGTGATACAGCTGTGTGAACTATTGAATGTGATACAGCTGTGTAAACCAATGAATGTGATACAGCTGTGTGAATTAATGAGTGTGATACAGCCGTGTGAACCAATAAATGTTATACAGGTGTGTAAACCAATGAATGTGATACAGGTGTGTGAACCAATAAATGTTATACAGGTGTGTAAACCAATTAATGTGATACAGGTGTGCGAACCAATGAATGTAATACAGGTGTGTGAACCAATGAATATGATACAGGTGTGTAAACCAATAAATGTTATACAGGTGTGTAAACCAATGAATGTGATACAGGTGTGCGAACCAATGAATGTGATACAGGTGTGTGAACCAATGAATGTGATACAGGTGTGTAAAACAATAAATGTTATACAAGTGTGTAAATCAATGAATGTGATACAGGTGTGTGAACCAATGAATGTGATACAGCTGTGTGAACTAATGAATGTGATACAGCTATGTGAACCAATGAAAGTGATACAGCTGTGTGAACCTATGAATGTGACACAGCTGTGTAACCCAATGAATGTGATACAGCTGTGTGAACCAATGAATGTGATACAGGTGTGTGAACCAATGAATGTGATACACGTGTGTGAACCAATGAATGTGACACAGCTGTGTGAACCAATGAATGTGATACAGGTGTGTAAACCAATAATTGTGATACAGGTTTGTAAACCAATGAATGTGATACAGATGTGTGAACCAATGCATGTGATACAGGTGTGTGAACCAATGAATGTGATACAGGGATGTGAACCAATGAATGTGATACAGGGGTGTGAACCAATGAATGTTATACAGCTGTGTGGACCAGTGAATGGGATACAGGTGTGTGAACCAGTGAATGTGATACAGGTGTGTGAACCAATGAATGTGATAAATGTGTGTGAACCAGTGAGCGTGATACTGATGTGTGGACCAATGAATGTGATAAATGTGTGTGAACCAATGTATGTGATATAGGTGTGTGAACCAATGAATGTGATACAGGTGTGTGAACCAATGGAAGCACTGAGAGAAGTCACGTTAAGCAAGTATTGTGATAAATCTATGTAACCCAATACATGTTATAAAGATGTGTGAATCAATGAATGTATGTGATACAGGTGTATGAACCAATGAATGTGATACAGGTGTGCGAACCAATGAATGTGATACAGCTGTGTGAACTAATGAATGTGATACAGTCGCGTGAACCAATAAATGTTATACAGGTGTGTAAACCAATGAATGTGATACAGGTGTGTAAACCAATGAATGTGAAACAGGTGTGCGAACCAATGAATGTGATACAGGTGTGCGAACCAATGAATGTGATACAGCTGTGTGAACTAATGAATGTGATACAGCTGTGTAAACCAATGAATGTGATACAGCTGTGTGAATTAATGAGTGTGATACAGCCGTGTGAACCAATAAATGTTATACAGGTGTGTAAACCAATGAATGTGATACAGGTGTGTGAACCAATAAATGTTATACAGGTGTGTAAACCAATGAATGTGATACAGGTGTGTAAACCAATGAATGTGATACAGGTGTGCGAACCAATGAATGTGATACAGGTGTGTGAACCAATGAATGTGATACAGGTGTGTAAACCAATAAATGTTATACAGGTGTGTGAACCAATGAATGTGATACAGGGATGTGAACTAATGATTGTGATACACGTGTGTGGACCAACGGATATGATAGAGGTGTGTGAAACAATGAATGTGATACAGCTGTGTGAACCAATGAATGTGATACAGCTGTGTGAACCTATGAATATGACACAGCTGTGTAACCCAATGAATGTGATACAGCTGTGTGAACCAATGAATGTGATACAGGTGTGTAAACCAATGAATGTGATACAGGTGTGTAAACCAATGAATGTGATACAGGTGTGTGAACCAATGAATGTGACACAGCTGTGTGAACCAATGAATGTGATACAGGTGTGTAAACCAATAAATGTGATACAGGTTTGTAAACCAATGAATGTGATACAGATGTGTGAGCCAATGCATGTGATACAGGTGTGTGAACCAATGAATGTGATACAGGGATGTGAACCAATGAATGTGATACAGGGGTGTGAACCAATGAATGTTATACAGCTGTGTGGACCAGTGAATGGGATACAGGTGTGTGAACCAGTGAATGTGATACAGGTGTGTAAATCAATGAATGTGATAAATGTGTGTGAACCAGTGAGCGTGATACTGATGTGTGGACCAATGAATGTGATAAATGTGTGTGAACCAATGTATGTGATATAGGTGTGTGAACAAATGAATGTGATACAGGTGTGTGAACCAATGGAAGCACTGAGAGAAGTCACGTTAAGCAAGTATTGTGATAAATCTATGTAACCCAATACATGTTATAAAGATGTGTGAATCAATGAATGTATGTGATACAGGTGTATGAACCAATGAATGTGATACAGGTGTGTGAACCAATGAATGTGATACAGGTGTGTAAACCAATAAATGTGATACAGGTTTGTAAACCAATGCATGTGATACAGCTGTGTAAACCAATGAATGTGATACAGCTGTGTGAATTAATGAGTGTGATACAGCCGTGTGAACCAATAAATGCTATACAGGTGTGTAAACCAATGAATGTGATACAGGTGTGTGAACCAATAAATGTTATACAGGTGTGTAAACCAATTAATGTGATACAGGTGTGCGAACCAATGAATGTAATACAGGTGTGTGAACCAATGAATATGATACAGGTGTGTAAACCAATAAATGTTATACAGGTGTGTAAACCAATGAATGTGATACAGGTGTGTAAACTAATAAATGTTATACAGGTGTGTAAATCAATGAATGTGATACAGGTGTGTGAACCAATGAATGTGATACAGCTGTGTGAACCAATGAATGTGATACAGGTGTGTGAACCAATGAATGTGACACTGCTGTGTGGACTAATGAATGTGACACAGCTGTGTGAACCAACGAATGTGATACAGATGTGTAAACCAATAAATGTGATACAGGTTTGTAAACCAATGCATGTGATACAGGTGTGTGAACCAATGAATGTGATACAGGGATGTGAACTAATGATTGTGATACAGGTGTGTGGACCAACGGATATGATAGAGGTGTGTGAAACAATGAATGTGATACAGCTGTGTGAACCAATGGAAGTGATACAGCTGTGTGAACCTATGAATGTGACACAGCTGTGTAACCCAATGAATGTGATACAGCTGTGTGAACCAATGAATGCGATACAGGTGTGTGAACCAATGAATGTGACACAGCTGTGTGGACCAATGAATGTGACACAGCTGTGTGAACCAATGAATGTGATACAGGTGTGTAAACCAATAAATGTGATACAGGTTTGTAAACCAATGAATGTGATACAGATGTGTGAACCAATGCATGTGATACAGGTGTGTGAACCAATGAATGTGATACAGGGATGTGAACCAATGAATGTGATACAGAGGTGTGAACCAATGAATGTTATACAGCTGTGTGAACCAGTGAATGGGATACAGGTGTGTGAACCAGTGAATGTGATACAGGTGTGTGAACCAATGAATGTGATAAATGTGTGTGAATCAATGAGCGTGATACTGATGTATGGACCAATGAATGTGATAAATGTGTGTGAACCAATGTATGTGATATAGGTGTGTGAACCAATGAATGTGATACAGGTGTGTGAACCAATGAATGTGATACAGGTGTGTAAACCAATAAATGTGATGCAGGTTTGTAAACCAATGCATGTGATACAGGTGTGTGAACCAATGAATGTGATACAGGGATGTGAACTAATGATTGTGATACAGGTGTGTGGACCAACGGATATGATAGAGGTGTGTGAAACAATGAATGTGATACAGCTGTGTGAACCAATGAAAGTGATACAGCTGTGTGAACCTATGAATGTGACACAGCTGTGTAACCCAATGAATGTGATACAGCTGTGTGAACCAATGAATGTGATACAGGTGTGTGAACCAATGAATGTGACACAGCTGTGTGGACTAATGAATGTGACACAGCTGTGTAAACCAATGAATGTGATACAGGTGTGTAAACCAATAAATGTGATACAGGTTTGTAAACCAATGAATGTGATACAGATGTGTGAACCAATGCATGTGATACAGGTGTGTGAACCAATGAATGTGATACAGGGATGTGAACCAATGAATGTGATACAGAGGTGTGAACCAATGAATGTTATACAGGTGTGTGAACCAGTGAATGGTATACAGGTGTGTGAACCAGTGAATGTGATACAGGTGTGTGAACCAATGAATGTGATAAATGTGTGTGAACCAATGAGCGTGATACTGATGTATGGACCAATGAATGTGATCAATGTGTGTGAACCAATGTATGTGATATAGGTGTGTGAACCAATGAATGTGATACAGGTGTGTGAACCAATGGAAGCACTGAGAGAAGTCACGTTAAGCAAGTATTGTGATAAATCTATGTAACCCCATACATGTTATAAAGATGTGTGAATCAATGAATGTATGTGATACAGGTGTATGAACCAATGAATGTGATACAGGTGTGCGAACCAATGAATGTGATACAGCTGTGTGAACTAATGAATGTGACACAGCCGCGTGAACCAATAAATGTTATACAGGTGTGTAAACCAATGAATGTGATACAGGTGTGTAAACCAATGAATGTGATACAGGTGTGTGAACCAATGAATATGATACAGGTGTGTGGACCAATGGATATGATAGAGGTGTGTGAAACAATGAATGTGATACAGGGGTGTGAACCAATGAATGTTATACAGCTGTGTGAACCTATGAATGTGACACAGCTGTGTGACCCAATGAATGTGATACAGCTGTGTGAACCAATGAATGTGATACAGGTGTGTGAACCAATGAATGTGATACAGGTGTGTGAACCAATGAATATGATACAGGTGTGTGAACCAATGAATATGATACAGGTGTGTGGACCGACGGATATGATAGAGGTGTGTGAAACAATGAATGTGATACAGCTGTGTGAACCAATGAAAGTGACACAGCTGTGTAAACCTATGAATGTGACACAGCTGTGTAACCCAATGAATATGATCCAGCTGTGTGAACCAATGAATGTGATACAGGTGTGTGAACCAATGAATGTGATACAGCTGTGTGAACCAATGAATGTGATACAGGTTTGTGAACCAATGAATGTGACACAGCTGTGTGAACCAATGAATGTGATACAGGTGTGTAAACCAATAAATGTGGTACAGGTTTGTAAACCAATGAATGTGATACAGATGTGTGAACCAATGCATGTGATACAGGTGTGTGAACCAATGAATGTGCTACAGGGGTGTGAACCAATGAATGTTATACAGCTGTGTGGACCAGTGAATGTGATAAATGTGTGTAAACCAGTGAGCGTGATACTGATGTGTGGACCAATGAATGTGATAAATGTGTGTTAACCAATGAATGTGATACAGGTGTGCGAACCAATGAATGTGATACAGCTGTGTGAGCTAATGAATGTGATACAGTCTCGTGAACCAATAAATGTTATACAGGTGTGTAAACCAATGAATGTGATACAGGTGTGTAAACCAATGAATGTGATACAGGTGTGCGAACCAATGAATGTGATACAGGTGTGCGAACCAATGAATGTGATACAGCTGTGTGAATTAATGAATGTGATACAGCTGCGTAAACCAATGAATGTGATACAGCTGTGTGAACCAATGAATGTGATACAGGTGTGTGAACCAATGAATGTGATACAGCTGTGTGAACCAATGAATGTGATACAGGTTTGTGAACCAATGAATGTGACACAGCTGTGTGAACCAATGAATGTGATACAGGTGTGTAAACCAATAAATGTGGTACAGGTTTGTAAACCAATGAATGTGATACAGATGTGTGAACCAATGCATGTGATACAGGTGTGTGAACCAATGAATGTGCTACAGGGGTGTGAACCAATGAATGTTATACAGCTGTGTGGACCAGTGAATGTGATAAATGTGTGTAAACCAGTGAGCGTGATACTGATGTGTGGACCAATGAATGTGATAAATGTGTGTTAACCAATGAATGTGATACAGGTGTGCGAACCAATGAATGTGATACAGCTGTGTGAGCTAATGAATGTGATACAGTCTCGTGAACCAATAAATGTTATACAGGTGTGTAAACCAATGAATGTGATACAGGTGTGTAAACCAATGAATGTGATACAGGTGTGCGAACCAATGAATGTGATACAGGTGTGCGAACCAATGAATGTGATACAGCTGTGTGAATTAATGAATGTGATACAGCTGCGTAAACCAATGAATGTGATACAGCCCTGTGAATTAATGAGTGTGATACAGCCGTGTGAACCAATAAATGTTATACAGGTGTGTAAACCAATGAATGTGATACAGGTGTGTGAACCAATAAATGTTATACAGGTGTGTAAACCAATTAATGTGATACAGGTGTGCGAACCAATGAATGTAATACAGGTGTGTGAACCAATGAATATGATACAGGTGTGTAAACCAATAAATGTTATACAGGTGTGTAAACCAATGAATGTGATACAGGTGTGCGAACCAATGAATGTGATACAGGTGTGTGAACCAATGAATGTGATACAGGTGTGTAAACCAATAAATGTTATACAGGTGTATAAATCAATGAATGTGATACAGGTGTGTGAACCAATGAATGTGACACAGCTGTGTGAACTAATGAATGTGCTACAGCCGTGTGAACCAATAAATGTTATACAGGTGTGTAAACCAATGAATGTGATACAGGTGTGTGAACCAATGAATGTGATAAAGGTGTGTGAACCAATAAACATGATACAGGTGTGTGAACCAATGGATATGATACAGGTGTGTGAAACAATGAATGTGATACAACTGTGTGAACCAATGAATGTGATACAGTTGTGTGAACCAATGAATGTGACACAGCTGTGTAACCCAATGAATGTGATACAGCTGTATGAACTAATGAATGTGATACAGCTGTGTGAACCAATGAATGTGATACAGCTATGTGAACCAATGAATGTGATACAGTTGTGTGAACCAATGCATGTGATACAGGTGTGTGAACCAATGAATGTGATACAGGGATGTGAACCAATGAATGTGATACAGAGGTGTGAACCAATGAATGTTATACAGCTGTGTGAACCAGTGAATGGGATACAGGTGTGTGAACCAGTGAATGTTATACAGGTGTGTAAACCAATGAATGTGATACAGGTGTGTGAACCAATAAATATTATACAGGTGTGTAAACCAATGAATGTGATACAGGTGTGCGAACCAATGAATGTAATACAGATGTGTGAACCAATGAATATGATACAGCCGTGTGAACCAATATATGTTATACAGGTGTGTAAACCAATGAATGTGATGCAGGTGTGTGAACCAATGAATGTGATAAAGGTGTGTGAACCAATAAATATGATACAGGTGTGTGAACCAATGGATATGATACAGGTGTGTGAAACAATGAATGTGATACAGCTGTGTGAACCAATGAATGTGATACAGCTGTGTGAACCAATGAATGTGACACAGCTGTGTAACCCAGTGAATGTGATACAGCTGTGTGAACCAATGAATGTGATACAGCTGTGTGAACCAATGAATGTGATACAGGGGTGTGAACCAATGAATGTGATACAGCTGTGCGAACCAATGAATGTGATACAGGTGTGCGAACCAATGAATGTGATACAGCTGTGTGAACCAAAGAATGCGATTCAGGTGTGTGAACAAATGAATGTGATACAGGTATGCGGGCCAATGAATGTGACGTAATTGTGTGAACCAATGAATGTAACGTAGCTGTGTAAACCAATGAATATAAAACAACTATGTGAACCAATGAATGCGATGCAGTTGTGTGAACCAATACTTGATTCAGCCATATAAACCAATGAAAGTGTTACAGTTGTATGAACCAATAAAAGTGATATAGCCATATGAGCCAAAAAAAGTTGCACAGTCGTATGAACCAATGCAAATGATATAGCCATACGAACCAATGGAAGTGATACAGCCGTATGGACCAATGGAAGAGATATAGCCGTATGGACCAATAAAAATGACATAGCCAGATGAACCAATGAAAGTTACACAGTCGTATGAACCAATGCAAATGATATAGCTATGTGAACCAATGAAAGTGATATAGCCATACGAACCAATGGAAGTGATAGAGCCATATGAAACAATAAAAGTGATATAGCCATATGAACCAATGGAAGTGATACAGCCATATGAACCAATGAAAGTGATATAGCCATACGAACCAATGGAAGTGATACAGCCGTATGAACCAATAGAAGGGATATAGCCATATGAACCAATGAAAGTGATACAGCCATATGAACAAATGAAAGAATATAGCCATATGAACCAATGAAAGTGATACAGCCATATGAACCAATGAAAGTGATACAGTCGTATGAACCAATGCAAATGATATAGCCATGTGAACCAATAAAAGTTATATAGTCCTACGAACAATGAAAGTGATACAGCCATATGAACTAATAAAACTGACACAGTCGTATGAACCAATGCAAATGATATAGCCATGTGAACCAATGAACGTGATATAGTCCTACGAACAATGAAAGTGATACAGCCATATGAACCAATAAAACTGACACAGTCGTATGAACCAATGCAAATGATATAGCCATGTGAACCAATGAAAGTGATATAGCCATACAAACAATGAAAGTGATACAGCCGTATGGACCAATGGACGTGATATATCCATATGAACCAATGAAGGTGATACAGCCGTATGAACCAATAAAATTGACACAGTCGTGTGAACCAATAAAACTGACACAGCCGTATGAACGAGTGAAAGTGATATAGCCATATGAACCAATGAAAGTGACATAACCATATGAACCAATGGAAGTGATACAGCTGTCTGGTTCAATGAACGCGATAACATTGTGTTAACCAATACTTGATAAAGCTATGTTGGCCAATGAAACTGATATAGCCATATGAACCAATGAAAGTGATACAGCCATATGAACAAATGAAAGAATATAGCCATATGAGCCAATGAAAGTGATACAGCCATATGAACCAATGAAAGTGATACAGTCGTATGAACCAATGCAAATGATATAGCCATGTGAACCAATAAAAGTTATATAGTCCTACGAACAATGAAAGTGATACAGCCATATGAACTAATAAAACTGACACAGTCGTATGAACCAATGCAAATGATATAGCCATGTGAACCAATGAACGTGATATAGTCCTACGAACAATGAAAGTGATACAGCCATATGAACCAATAAAACTGACACAGTCGTATGAACCAATGCAAATGATATAGCCATGTGAACCAATGAAAGTGATATAGCCATACAAACAATGAAAGTGATACAGCCGTATGGACCAATGGACGTGATATATCCGTATGAACCAATGAAGGTGATACAGCCGTATGAACCAATAAAATTGACACAGTCGTGTGAACCAATAAAACTGACACAGCCGTATGAACGAGTGAAAGTGATATAGCCATATGAACCAATGAAAGTGACATAACCATATGAACCAATGGAAGTGATACAGCTGTCTGGTTCAATGAACGCGATAACATTGTGTTAACCAATACTTGATAAAGCTATGTTGGCCAATGAAACTGATATAGCCATATGAGCCAATGAAAGTGATACAGCAATATGAGCCAATGAAAGTGATACAGCCACATGAACCAATGAATGGTATACAATTGTGTAACTCAATTAGTGTACAATGCTACATGTTATAGTTAAATTATGCATTATGCATAAGACCAGTGTCAAAGCTCGTCTTCGAATCATTACGAGCGTTTAAAATGAATTCGTTGTAATTACCTTGCAGTATGGGTATATTGTAAAGCAGATTGTCCTTTCTGATCCAAAGTAATTGTAATATATGCCAGTGAGATTGAAGAAAAACAACATTATACTGACATGGATCGATGATGGATTGGTGTACATATATGTATGTGGGGGCGTTCGAACTAACAATTCACTAGTGTACAACAAACAGTCGGCGAGAATAGATTGGTTTATTGTTTTACTGTATGTTTTTAAAAGAAGCAATTGCATCTTTTGAATAACAATGTTCGTAGCTAGAGTGGTGACTCGACAGCTCCTGGGGAATATTGTTTTCACTGGAATTCTTGATGTTCTATTATGACGAGGATTCAGTGAATTCACAGTTAATATAGATAACAGTTGAAATATGGAAACTAACCCACAGTGCATAGGTGTAAACGTTGCAATCAGATATTACATGGCCTAATGACGTGTTCATGCACAGGCATATAAAATACCTAGTAAGCATATGACCCAATACCTGTATTGCCTTCAGTGAAAAGGGAATTGGCCAGAGGTTGACGTGCTCCGGACAGGTGACCTAATCACCATCAATTTGTATGTATATTTTATTTTATGTCAGCCACAATTTGCAGTTTTTAGTTCTTCGTGTTTATAGTGTCAGAACTATTATGAGCACAGTTCTAGGTTTTATTGCTTTCTATTCTAATGTAATACGAGACCGAGGCTTAGTCTACTAAGCTAGTTTGAAATAGTGATGGAGTTCTTTTGTGGCACCTATGTATGATACTTTGATAGGAAGGATATTGGATAAATTGGATACATACTGAACGCATTGCGTTCCCATTAGAAATGATGAGAATACTAACGAATCTTGACATGGGCTCAAAACATGGCTTATTGAGAACGTTTCATACATATGTAAATTTAACTTCTAAATATGATGGAAAGCCTTGATCAGTTATCAGTTATCTTGATCAGTTAACAGATATAAAAAAGAATATTGGGTATAAAAATAATAAATAAATAAATCTGTTCTTGGAGAGATGTGGGTCTGACAAGGTCAAATTCATGAATAGAGCGCTGGATTTATATAAACAAGATTCGTGTATATTCTAAATACAGGCTACGCAGCTGTAGCAATTTTAAAAATGCAAACTGAAGAATATATAATTAATAACACCGGAAATAACAGATTTAGACGCGATGTGGCATAGGCTGACAGTTGGAAGGGCTAAGCACAGGGTTTCGAACATGATTTTATGTAATTCCCGAGAAATAGAGGATGAATTGCACTTTATGCTTGATTGTCCTTTTATGAAATCCTGAAAGAAATTCTTCACCGCTTAGTTTATCCACTCATCCAACAAAAGATAAATGTAATCTGCTAATGTCAAGTAATTCCAATGCTGTCACCTTTAACCGTGCTATTTTTATACACAAAGCTTTCAATTTGAAACGAGCTTCAATGTGAATTTGACCTCAAGGAATGCAATTTCATTATTTATTAATATTTTTTTTATTTATATGAGCCAGTGATGGATTTCAATAGTTTTAACAATTCATTGTTTTTGCAATCAGTGAATCAAATAATCCTATCTGTGAGTCGATTATATTTCTTTTCTACATTAATAGTACGGGGAGTGGGCGAAGATTTTGCAACTACACCGATAAGAAGACGTATAATGTTACTGGTACAAGTTACATGATAAATATTTATATTTGTAAATATTATGACAGTGTCTGACTTAAAATTAAATATACTGACAAGAAGGCCTGCTCCCCAAGTCTTGTTATTGTTTATACACCAACATTGTTATGTTAGATATGGGTCCCATGCTACGAATTCTTTGTTTGTTTACAAATTTACATGAGCGCCCAAAACTGCTGTGAATTTAATTTTTTTATCTAGTATTTAATAATTCTTTTTCACATATAGTAACACAATATATAACCATTCCTAATGGTAATGGTGGGTCACGTGACATCGGTAGATCACACACATTCTGCTAGTACATTCCAAACTACTTGTAAAATTGCAAGTTACAAAGGCCAAGTTATGAAATAATACAACTAAATTCACAAATTAACAATTGAACAGTTTAATGAAAGATTTGATGACGAATAGATTAAAGGATCCCTTTAAAGAGACAGTATTTTACGTCATTGACAATTTTTAAATAACAACACCCCCCTCCATAAATACACAATTATGATTGTCAATAACGACTATTATCTCGGTGCCGTCGATCAGATAGTGAAAAGACATTGAACTTGATTGTGGAAAGAAAATCAGAAAAAAAACTTTCTACAGCGCCGGGTAAATTCTTTTAACATTTATTAAAAGTTATTACACAAATACTGAATTCTTACAATAAATGAGAAATTAAGTATTGCAAATTACGGTAATGATATCAATGCCAAATAATAGTTATTTCATATTCTGGACCCTTCTGGATCTATTTCTGTTACCATAATTCTACACCTTTTATTAGAAAAACAACAACATAAGTTTATGGATATTAATATATTTGGCTTGTGGACACATCACCTTTTGTCAAAAAAAACCCACTTAAGTATAGCTGGTTTTACTCCCAAGTCGTAATGTGTTGAAACAAAAGCAACACCTATATCTTCAGAAGTTTGTATTCCAATTGCATAATTTGCATGACATATAATGAAGTGTAACGAAATTATTCAGGGAGAAACAACGTCTTGCACACAGAACCAACAATTTAGTCTAATGAACCACTTTGCATTAGCTTCTATGCACCAGCTAAATGCTGGCACTTATCTGCGTTCTCCCATTTTCAAAGCAGGTGGTCGTAACACGCAACTACATTTGCTACTGATTTTTCTGCATGATGTCATTTTAAATCCAATTATACAATTGATCAGGAATTGAGTCTTTCTTGTACGGATTTAGAATAGAAGGTGCAGCAATTGAAGAAATATCTGTCTATGCTGTCGTTGTTGTAGTCGTAATTAACAATGCTTGTGATTCCATTCACTCAAGTAGTTCTATTTATAGAAATGACATACATCTGTATAAATCTCGCCTTGATTTTCACCTATCACACATGTATATTATCTATACACTGCTCAATTTAATATGAAAAAGTACTGTATTCTGACAGATATATGAGTTATATATATGGTGTCAAACTTCTAGTTACAAGAATTCTCTTAATTTCAATGAAATGCAACAGGACATATATAGTAATTGAAAGAGTTCTGTCCATATTGCCGTTGTTGTTCTCTATATCTAAAATCTCATCCAAGTTTGTTTTTGTATTTTGAATATGTATAACTCTCAAGATATGTGAATGTAACTTGAACATTTCCTTATCTTTAACCGAGGGATAATTACATTGATAATTTATCTAATTTATCTTTATTTATCTAGGTTTAATTCTCCTGGTAGGCACTTACCCTTGTTACCGTATTTTTCTCCAATTTATTAGTGTTAATGTGAAAACGTATGCTCCACAAAACTACTAATACTACTCTAGTAATTATGCACATTACCTTGAAATATTTCTTGTAGACAGAAGACAGATTGTAGGTGGAATATCTCTTACGCGTGTCATAATAATCAGTTCATGCTAATTATTTGTAATTACAGATACCAAAATTCTTATTTACTATGGTTATTTGAAAACGCTGTTTATGAACCAGCGCTTCCACTATTAAATCCTGTGCTAAATTGCAAACGGTATTTGTTATTTTATGGTCTTGTACCGAAAAAAAAATCGGTGCTTATTTGAAGACAGTGCTGAAATGCCAACCTCTGTTGAAATGATGAGTACAAAACAAATGATTTATTCAGTCAACATGCCGATTGGTTTACGAAGTGCAATCTTTTAATGAATATACATTATTTTCATATAAGTTGCATTGTACCGATTTACCGATTTACGAAATGACTTTATATTTGAATAAATTATTATTATAAAATCTAATATTATTTAATATATACACACAGTGTTCATATATATTAAACTGATTGAACAGTGGATAAAAAGTATAAAGAATCTTCACAGAAGCAGACAATGGTATAAATATCATAGACATTTATTTAGTATATGTATCAAGATTATTATCACTGACAAACAATTCCATTGCATATGCCGAATTCACCGGGATCCCACTATTATCCTCGGGGGCGGACATCCGGGCATTTTAACCGCCTGGCAACCGGAGGCGGTGAAAACAAAGGCCCAAAACTCGCAGAAAACGGTATTTTGGGATGATTGTTGAGACTCCTCTGAACAGTGTGACAAGATTAGCCTTACGTGTGTAACATATATAAATTTGGTTGTTCGGGATTACTTCAAAGTTGAGTTTTTGTTGTTTCCTCGAATTTTCACCGACTCGACCGGCGTTCCACAGCAGCGCGCACAAAGCCCATATAAATGCATTGTACAGTGGTGCGCGTCGTAGCAACGTGGAACGTCTTGTGACGTAGCTCCGCCCCCGAGGATAGTCACATAAATCAGCACTGTGTCATGTACTCTATATGTTTCACATATAAGTGATATGGTTGGACCAAAGTTAATATTACAAAGTCACAGGACATATTTGAGAATATTGCCCTTATAGTGAGAATGATCAGTTAACTGTTTGTCATTTTATATTCTTGGAACCAGAGGGAACTTCCATCACTGTGATTCAACGAATGGAAAATATCCAGATTACTTTATGAAAAAAACCCTACTAGGTTTAATTGATGAAATATTCCATTTCAAGTACAGCATTTATATCAAACTATACTAAACCATACTAAATTCTCTGTAAACAAACATTGTCTTAGTTGCAATGGTACATGATTTCTATGTCACATATTAAGTCCTTGTTAAATGGTCTTGAACAAACATGGTGTGCATGGTGAGAACAATGTACCTAAATGATTGATAAGAATAATAAGTAATTCAGTTATAGTACAGAATTACACGAGAAGAAATGACCAGATCTAGAGCATTCACAACAATTAGTGTACAAAAGAATGATATATGAACCTCAAGGTTAAGACCAAGAAGTGGGCATATCTTGCCCCAAGTGTAGCACCCGCCACCAATCTGAGTAGTCAATTCATGAAGACAGAGATCATCTGCTTATGTGATTTTGTCAACAGATCATGATATCTGCCAAGGCGTATTCTTAAAATATTTTGTCTTAGCAGCTCGGTAGACAGAAGTCTATGACTATGACGCTTCTAAAAATCGTCATATCTAGTGTAAGCTTTGGTATACTAGCATAGACTCATGAAAAATAATTAGTTTAGAAGATCTCTTGAATACAATTTTGACCATTTTGGCCTAGTTCATTATTTATGTAACATTGGATGGGAGATCATGTCTTTCAGCAGTGTTCAAAAGTGTGTTAATCTAGCGATACAAGTGAAAGTATAGCATACCCAATTATAGACAATTAAACAAAATTCGCATTGGGAAAATACAAGTTCTTGAAAATAAACACAATACAAACACAGTCTACATAAATTACATAACAAGACATGGTAAAAGCAGTGAAAGATACCTGGACCTTAAGGTAAACAACCAAGAAGTATACAATCAAAACGTGTATGTGTATACAGGCCCAGGGCATGATAAATCAACTGGGAAATGTATACCCGGTAGGGGGGGGGGTGAGCCATTGCTGTAAAGGTGTTCACAACTGATGAAGATGAAACTAAAATCATCTTTTTTGTCACACAGTTTGATATAAAACTGGCCCATATTTTTTTAAATTCATCAGTAAAAGAGCACAATTTGTTGCATCTTCGATAATAGACAAAATAGATGTTTTAGACAACTCCTTTATTGAAGTTTTGAGTGATTGGTGTTTTATGAAGTTGGGGTTTCTAATACAAATTGGGCAAATCTTCCATCTCTTCCCTGTTAGGAATATTTATATATGTCTTGCATGACAACGTGTATTCTTGCTAAATGTTATTTTCAGTAAGATCGGGTTCTTTAAAAGACAATAATGACTTAGAAACTAACACTATATTGTGAAAAGCTATGTCTGTGGGGACAACATCTATCATGGAGATCATATATGCACGTGAATGCACTAGATCTTTAAATTCAGTCTGTTGACACATTTTCCAAGTTTACTACCCATTGTCTTCTTCCCTCTTGCTAAGTGTCGAGTTGTACATTCTTTTGCTTAGTCCAATGTCTGGCATATCCCTCAACGCAATTAATAATGATCTTAAAATTGTAGTTGATATATTGAGGTACTTGGAATACCAGTAATAACATGTCCAGCATGAAGTCGAATAAAGAGATTGAGCAGTCACAAGAAGTTAACAGTATAAAGAAACCTGTTCATATTAATTAACTTTGGTAACACTTTAGAGGAGATTGTTCAGTTATATTTGTAGGACAGAATGAAAACAGGTTATTAACATAAGAAGATATTATGGAAGTTATCTACGTAAAATGAAGTGTATTGCTTAGACGTCATTTTCATTATTTGCAAAATTAATGTCCATACAGTGACGATGTTCTAGTCACAGATATACCTATATAGATAATTTCCACAGTGTTTTAAGTCGCCGATTCGACGGGGAAATAGTGTGATGAAGACATAGGGGCTCTTTGATATAATCTGTTAAGGTTTTAAATTGGTTGCAGTAAGTAGAGATAACTCAAGCCTCAGGCTTTGTTTAACTGAAGTCGACTGTATTGCCGATGTGCGTGACTTCGTACTCTCCATCATACACGTTGTGAAGGAGTCCCATCACATTAACATCACTACACCAAGGATTTAGACAAATTACCAATGTTTGAGATGTTTCTAAGAAACCATGTACCACATACAAGTTAACAAGAACATCACGTTGATTTTGTTGAGCACACAGTTTGATTTTAGAATAAGAATTATAAGTACGTAACTCATAATCGAAACGGTTCATATAATAGTGTGCAATGGTGGGACAAGAAAGTGGTATCTGTATACCAACCCATTTTTAACGTAATTTTTTTTTTAATTGATTTCGTTTTTTCTGGTTTGTTATTTAGAGTAATTTGTTTAAAGTTCACAAAATAATAAAAGTATATCCGCCTGATTCATTAAAGTTAGTAGACTGATTTTTCGGTGGGTTAATCGTTACTTTATTCATTTTCATGGTCACTTAATGTGTACATTGACAAATAAAATGCCATTTGTTTAATGTGTATTACTTTATTTGGTCGAGATACGCGTGGTTCATTAAACTCAAAATTTGCTGCCCTTTTCCGCTGAATGCTATTACTGCATTATACAAAGAAGTGCGTTAGAAAGATTCTATCATCTGTATATTGTATAAAATCTTGTGACAGAGCAATTTGTCTAAGAGTATAATCCCCGATGTTCTGTCAGTAATCCGATTGCACTGTGCGGGGTAAAGTATAACAGGGCAGTTATATTGAGCTATTGTAAGTAGGAACTATGACGACGATTTGCTGTGATGATGAATCTTATTTCTGAATTAGAGGTTACACTACATGGGAAATTGTCTTTGATCCTAAGTTTGAATGTATGTGACTATGAACTTTGCTACGATGTGCGTTTTATTTATTAAAATAATCTGAATCTCTTCTCCGGGAATCAAGAATTGGTTTACATATATGAGTAGGGTGACGTTAGAAACAAGGAATTATAACCTCTAAGGTTGTTCCATTCATTGATATGGTAAGAAGCTCATTGGAATTGTTTTCGTTCACCGTTAAAATTCTAGACATTTCCGGGAATTACTATGGATCTTATGTGATCTGCACGATTTGTCTTGCGTCGGTAATAGTCTATTATATTTGAATCACAACTTTCTTTGTTATACTGTCAATGAGTAGCCAGGTGTGTTTTGACCTTTCTTCTCATAGACGACATCGCAGACGATGCACACGGAAATAGACGTGTACCTCTGTTCGTTCCAGGTATTGTGCATGTTCGGTTTTGTTCATCGTGACAATTTAAAAATTTAGTTTTGCATAAAAAATACGTCGTGATTTGTCGGATTTGGTGCGGAAAATATGACAAGCAACTATACGCATTGAGTTCCACAATGCTTCTCGCAATATGGTTCTTATGGATTTGTCATATCCATATAAGTGTCTACAAGTGTTCCACAAAAACATGCTTTCACGAATTCATTCGGAAATATAGCAATTAGACTGGTCTGATTTACTGTTGTTCTGTCGTCTGATTCATGGTAGTATATTAGTGCTGTATAAATTGTCATTGTCAAATTGTCACAATGAAATCAGGGATTTGAGTAAAGGTATTTTATATTTCATATTGCTCGTGGTGAAACCTTAAGGTCTACTTATCTTTATCTCAACGGTATGGCCATATATTTTAATTTATTTGTTGGGTGTTGGTTTTTGATATTGAAATTATGATTCCACTTTTGACGTTAAACACATTTGTTGTGTTTACTGAAGATAACGTTAGCATGTGTTGATAAATCATTAAACCTGACGCAATTTACATAAAACGTGATTGTAATATCAGAAACAAATTTTGACATTGTTGTATTTATGGCAACATTTCATTATTTATTCAGCTACTAATAATGTGTTACTGACAAACTAGAATAATCCTAGACAATCCATAAATCTAACGAAGATCAAAAATAAAACATATATATAATACGTATAGCAACACAGATATTTCTTTCATTCTGTAAAAGTATATCAGTACATAGACATTTTATTGCTGTGTTCTTTTTCAATTTAACTGTACGCCATATATCGTAGCCATGATCATGATATATTGAAGCAATATACTACCGCCAAAGGCGGGTATACCGCGTGATTTTCACAGACATGCGGGGCGGATTGTGCAGAAACTCGTGACATACCCAACTTCGGCGGCTGTTTATTGTCATTATATTAGACCAACGTCATTTTCAATGTAATTCTGAGACGTGGTAATAACTTTAAAGCATCAAAAACAAACGTGCTTAAAATAACAATGGGCCCTGGAATTAGCATACAGCAATTATAGATACATCGAGTGGCAACGTTGATATATATAAATTTGACATAATTTTAAAGAAATGCAGACGCCGATTAGTGTCGTACCTACGAGTCTATTTTGGCGGTAGACAGACCATATAGGTTTACGAGAAAGCCACAGCAGACGGCAATATTTTGTCGACGGCCTGCATAATTATAAATACGTATTCGTGTAATTGAAATACTCGTATAACATAATATAGTTTTCAGTTAAAAAAGAGCAATATTCACAATAAAATCACATCAATAAGTACGATCTGACCAAGATATATCACAGAACAAATGTAACAGCTGTATAATATATAATATAAATAGTTGTGTATACATAGTTGTGTTACTTATATGTATCGTATACATAATTAACTGATACGACAAACAGCACGTGTTCCTGAACACTCAAACTCAAAATTAGGATATTGAGCACAATTACACACAAGATTAGCACACTTTGTCATAATAACATCATTGGTTTCTCTATTCCCATGTCTATGCATGTTTAGTTACCAGTAGTCTATTTGGCCGATTGCGGCATTACTAGGTAGCCATCTTGTTTATACCTGCAAACACAAATCCAGTAGATAATTTCTGACACGGCCTCATACGCACACACTCTTAGTAATTTCAAATGTCAAGGTCGCTAAGTATTAAACCGTGATGGTGTCATTCATTCAGAGTGACGTCTTATTAATAGTTCGTAGTTAATGTTTGTTAAATACCCATAATCCTCTCCGAACACTGGTTATTGATTTTGGGTTATCCGTAAATATTAGTTGTCCGTTTCAGTACACCTAGCTAGGTAGACATGGCAGTGAATATTCTCTCATTTTTAGTACGATGTACAATTCTTTTTCCTATTTTGAGAAATTAGCCACCAAATAGGTATCAATATAATCATGTAATTGTTATGTCCAGGTTGATAAAATAATAATACCGTAATAGTTGATACTCTAAGATACTATCATTTGATATTCATTTGATTCAAAGATGTGAATTTCGAATGGTGGTGTTGGAGCGATAGATGTTTGCAGTTTGCGATATAACATCCATGTCAATACATTATTTATAGAAATCACGAAGTGAATGCACTTCACAATTTTTATTTATTGTGGCAACTGAATCTCTTTTTCATAATTCATGTTATATATCAATATTTTATTCATAGAAAGTTAATCGCAAAACCTTTTATATTTGTTTTGGTGATTGTAAAGTCATTATATTGGCTGAGGATATCTAGTCACAAAGCTGGTCTGACGTTGAGGTTATCGTACGAACAAACTCAATCTATGCCACTGCTACATCCGTTTGTATAACACATTCATTATTCCTTTTCGAGACGCCGCAGTGATATGACGTCACATAGTGTAACATATTGAAAACGATAAAACATACAGATTATCGTCGTATTTATTAGACCTTTGCTTCGACCCTAAACTTATTGAGCGATGTGTTGCATTTCTACATATTCGTGAATAAATGCATAGATCGGAGTTGCTTGCGAAATGCGTTAATTGGTTTATACGATAATCTGTGCATAGTGTGCACACGCTTTGCGTTCCACTCTGTAATATGAGAAAGTTAAAACATCAATTTCAAACTTTAAATGACTGATTTATTTATTTACAGACGAGTACATTTGAAATGGCCGCAGCATGATTTGATTTGTCAGTTTTTTTAAAGTGCTCTTACCTGCGTAGAGCATTTTCAATTGTTGTAACACCTGTTTTGAGATATTAAACGAGTTAGTGTAATATCGTGCTATAACGTCAGACTATTTATAGTCTGCGCCGTATTTTTAGTCGTTTGGGTTTTAAATCAAACCATAGACGCCTCAGCGCCTAAAATGCTTTCGGGGAATGTCTCAAGCTGCAACAACTTCATTTTTATTTAGAAGGTAAGAATTCTTTGTATTGAAGTGCCAACCCATTTTGTGTGTTGTGTTATAACGACAGAAACAAATGCAAGCCGCGTAGTAGATCTGTTCAACGATAACTTAAAACGTTTTTATATTTTGAACGCTATTCTGAATTATTAACTATTTCTTCATAATTGCGTTTGTGGCAAAATAGTGCACCATAATCAACGCGTTCGAATTTTTGAAAACAAACAATGTATATATACACGTTGTTGTGCGCATTGTACTGTGTAAATACCAAACACGACGCCGTGCGACGACGTGAATGTGACGAGTGGACAACGAGAAAACGAGAAAGTGTTTAGTAACTCAAAATACTAGATTTGTGTTTTTTTGACATTAATACGTGTTTTGACTTTTACATTGCGATGATTCACATCGCAAAAGTAGGAAACATGTCACGTTTTGATCCCGAAAATATTGAGTTTGACGTAACAGGCTAGTACATCCATATCAAACAGATCTGATGGATCAGGGCCAACATGGGTTGTGTCAATTTAATTTTCAGCACAGTTGTGCGCCGTGATGAGTTCGTATCTATTATCAATAGACATTTCCATGTAAACACAGAAACAAGTCAAGGTTACAGTGCCGAGTCGGAAGTCTCATATACACGATTCTCAGGTACGTAGAAGTATTTGTCCTCGCTACTGTTAATATTGCAGTGGCTCGTTATTTAGTACCTCGCGAATAACTTCTAATTCGGTGTACGGTAGTATGAAATTCAGTATTTTACAATGTATATATCCCCGTCACGTAATATAATGTGCAGGCGACTGTACACGGTAGTTGAACCACGGGTATCATAAACTGCATTATAACTCACGCTGACGACAGAAGGCCGCTTTTTTAAATAACGAAAAAAGGCGTACGTGTCGATATTTTTTCATTAACGCATTGTGGATTGGACGTAGAGTCACAATACGTGCAATGGTCATTTCTGTAACACAAGCCCGTATTTTTCTTGGTATGCATGACTCGAGTAGTGGGCGCAAAATATACATTGTACGTGATTGTCAGTGCTGTATTACGGTTAAGAGAGTTTTCTTATCAGCGACGTGGTAGCAAGTGACAAACTCCGATGGTCACATGTCTTCGTCGTATTTCACAGTAAACCATTATTTTCCATTTTAACAAATAAATCCAACACGATATAATGAATTAAATCTGACAGAATGTCATAATATAGTCGTACGATGTACGTGTATTTCTACATAAGATAGAAAGTGACATGAATGGCAGGGACAATTGGATACAAATTATGGAAAGTGCTCGCACCACATTTGAATTTCCCTGAACATACAGAGTGCTATTCAAACCAATGACACCTCGCGTTATTTACAGACGTATACTTGCTTGCTATTTAATGACACCAAATATAAAGCATTTTGACCTTGCTCTCGTTCGTTCATTATTTGATTGCCTCTATTCACGTTATACCGTGGCTTGATAAAACAGCTTCCCATAAACCATTAGTCGACATTCATAGAGTGATCAAGTGTCTTTCAGCAGTATTCTTTTCCAGTCTAAAGCCCAAATGTAGGACTTGGGATCTTTATTCCCAAGGGAAAGCTAAGCGTACATTGATCGCCTTAGTTGATGGTTTATAAATAGAACTGGCTAGCGAATACATTTGTTCCCGTGGATATAGTTTTGCGTCTTCCGGGAATTGAATGACGGTTGTTGTCTGTTACCAAAGGTGTCTTTGTTTTGATAATAAGCATATGTAAGTGAGAGAAATGTGGGAAATGCAGATATACTAATTCGTACAACTGAGGGGATTATAACCCAGACCTTACAGTTTACATCCACTTGCACTTACAAATCTCAATAGACACACGGACACGGTGCTTGAATCGTCTACGCATACCATGCATGCTAAATCAATACATTTTTTCACATATTTTAAATAAGGATGCGTCCAATTGACAGAGAAATAATCATTTTTTAGTGCGAAACTGTTCCACAAAATCAAATCAAACCTCGCCCCTACATCGGAAGGGAATATGTGAACAACTGTATAACAACTGTCTGAGAAGACAACTAATAGAAAACGATGTTATTGATTTTCCGCGTGCAAAAGCAGACACTGACGCTCGGCTGCATCTTGCAATAAAGCAACTTATATCTCAGAAAGCTTATAGTACATTTCACGCTCATCCAATCAGTTCAATGGCATTTTCAAAATTCAATTTAACCCCTACTTATTATTTGATGTCAACTGATGCCCATTTTTATTATAAATACATAGTACCCGTGTTTTGCGTTTTTTTGCTGATTTACATCCGTGTTGTTGTATATAGGAATCCTCCACAGTAATTAATAAGTCGGCTGGGAGATGAACTGAAGGTAACATGAACAGGGAAACATTTGAACTAGTAGTTACGTTCGAACATTAATACTATAATATATAAATGATATATTTTCAAATAAAAATTAGGTGTAATTTTTCAGCAAAGGAACACAAACGAGCAACTAATTACATAATACAGGAATAAAAAAACAATGTAAATAAATAATGTAAATGTAATTGTGTAAATGGGAGTGGTTTAGAATACTATGAATTGTATATTGAGCTGGTTGTGGTCTGACAGAGAGTGTATTAGAACAATGTGAAATGGATATCTAGATGGCTGTGATCTGATAGACAGTGTATTAGAACAATGTGGATTGTATATCTGGATGGCTGTGATCTGATAGAGAGTGTATTAGAAAAATGTGGAATGGGTATCTGGATGGCTGAGATCTGATAGAGAGAGTATTAGAACAATGTGGATTGTATATCTAAATGGCTGTGATCTGAGAGCGAGTGTATTAGAACAGTGTGGATTGTATATCTAATTGCTGTGATCTGACAGAGAGTGTATTAGAACAATGTGGATTGTATATCTGGATGGCTGTGACCTGACAGAGAGTGTATTAGAACGATGTGGATTGTATATCTAAATGGCTGTGATCTGATAGAGAGTGTATTAGAACAGTGTGGATTGTATATCTAGATGGCTGTGACCTGATAGAGAGTGTATTAGAACAGTGTGGATTGTATATCTAGATGGCTGTGACCTGACAGAGAGTGTATTAGAACAATGTGGATTGTATATCTGGATGGCTGTGACCTGACAGAGAGTGTATTAGAACAATGTGGATTGTATATCTAAATGGCTGTGACCTGACAGAGAGTGTATTAGAACAATGTGGAATGGGTATCTGGATGGCTGAGATCTGATAGAGAGTGTATTAGAACGATGTGGATTGTATATCTAAATGGCTGTGACCTGACAAGAGTGTATTAGAACAATGTGAAATGGATATCTAGATGGCTGTGATCTGATAGAGAGTGTATTAGAACGATGTGGATTGTATATCTAAATGGCTGTGACCTGACAGATAGTGTATTAGAACAGTGTGGATTGTATATCTAAATGGCTGTGATCTGATAGAGAGTGTATTAGAACAATGTGAAAAGAATATCTAGATGGATGTGTTCTGATAGAGAATGTATTAGAACGATGTGGATTGTATATCTAAATGGCTGTGACCTGATAGAGGGTGTATTAGAACAGTGTGAATTGTATATCTAAATGGCTGTGACCTGACAGAGAGTGTGTTAGAACAGTGTGGATTGTATATCTAAATGGCTGTGATCTGATAGAGAGTGTATTAGAACAGTGTGGATTGTATATCTAAATGGCTGTGACCTGATAGAGAGTGTATTAGAACGATGTGGATTGTATATCTAAATGGCTGTGATCTGATAGAGAGTGTATTAGAACAATGTGAAATGGATATCTAGATGTCTGTGATCTGATAGAGAGTGTTTTAGAACAGTGTGGATTGTATATCTATATGGCTGTGATCTGATAGAGAGTGTATTAGAACAATGTGGAATGGGTATCTGGATGGCTGAGATCTGATAGAGAGAGTATTAGAACAATGTGGATTGTATATCTAAATGGCTGTGATCTGATAGAGAGTGTATTAGAACAGTGTGGATTGTATATCTAGATGGCTGTGATCTGATAGAGAGTGTATTAGAACAGTGTGGATTGTATATCTAAATGGCTGTGACCTGATAGAGAGTGTATTAGAACGATGTGGATTGTATATCTAAATGGCTGTGATCTGATAGAGAGTGTATTAGAACAGTGTGGATTGTATATCTAAATGGCTGTGACCTGATAGAGAGTGTATTAGAACGATGTGGATTGTATATCTAAATGGCTGTGACCTGACAAGAGTGTATTAGAACAATGTGAAATGGATATCTAGATGGCTGTGACCTGATAGAAAGTGTATTAGAACAATGTGAAATGGATATCTAGATGGCTGTGATCTGATAGAGAGTGTCTTAGAACAATGTGGATTGTATATCTAAATGGCTGTGATCTGATAGAGAGTGTATTAGAACAATGTGAAATGGATATCTAAATGGCTGTGATCTGATAGAGAGTGTATTAGAACAATGTGGATTGTATATCTAAATGGCTGTGACCTGACAAGAGTGTATTAGAACAGTGTGGATTGTATATCTAGATGGCTGTGATCTGATAGAGAGTGTATTAGAACAGTGTGGATTGTATATCTAAATGGCTGTGACCTGATAGAGAGTGTATTAGAACGATGTGGATTGTATATCTAAATGGCTGTGATCTGATAGAGAGTGTATTAGAACAGTGTGGATTGTATATCTAAATGGCTGTGACCTGATAGAGAGTGTATTAGAACGATGTGGATTGTATATCTAAATGGCTGTGACCTGACAAGAGTGTATTAGAACAATGTGAAATGGATATCTAGATGGCTGTGACCTGATAGAAAGTGTATTAGAACAATGTGAAATGGATATCTAGATGGCTGTGATCTGATAGAGAGTGTCTTAGAACAATGTGGATTGTATATCTAAATGGCTGTGATCTGATAGAGAGTGTATTAGAACAATGTGAAATGGATATCTAGATGGCTGTGACCTGATAGAAAGTGTATTAGAACAATGTGAAATGGATATCTAGATGGCTGTGATCTGATAGAGAGTGTCTTAGAACAATGTGGATTGTATATCTAAATGGCTGTGATCTGATAGAGAGTGTCTTAGAACAATGTGGATTGTATATCTAAATGGCTGTGACCTGATAGAAAGTGTATTAGAACAATGTGAAATGTATATCTAGATGGCTGTGATCTGATAGAGAGTGTATTAGAACAATGTGGATTGTATATCTAAATGGCTGTGATCTGATAGAGAGTGTATTAGAACAATGTGAAATGGATATCTAGATGGCTGTGATCTGATAGAGAGTGTATTAGAACAGTGTGGATTGTATATCTAAATGGCTGTGATCTGATAGAGAGTGTATTAGAACGATGTGGATTGTATATCTAAATGGCTGTGATCTGATAGAGAGTGTATTAGAACAATGTGAAATGGATATCTAAATGGCTGTGACCTGACAGAGAGTGTATTAGAACGATTGGAAGGGGTATCTTGATGGGTGTGACCTGATAGAGGATTGGGAACGGAGAACAGTTCCTCATGAGTATAATATGAGTATAAATATTTTGGGACAAAGATTATGCAATTATGTGTTCTAAATGTCAAATATAAGGCTTATGTTGTACAAGATTGTTTACCTGGGCACGTGATGTATGTAATGTTTCTAAATTTGTGAATATTTTGTGAAATATTGAATGTAACCTTTGAGAAGTATTTGTAACACGAGATATATGTAGTCAAAAATCGTCGAAAACAGATCTTGTCACCTTTAACAAAAGAGAAAGTGCATGATAGCCTTCTGTCACAATTTTGTTTGACCATTTGGTCCAAAGATATAAAATAATGCAGAAAAAAAAACGGAAAAATCTTGCACCAAAATTATGCGGGAAGCATTACGGCGCCCAATGAGTTAATATATCGATTTGTATGTTGTTATTTCACTTTTTCCTAAATAATTATTTAAACCTATTTATATATTCTTGATACATTGTGCATTCATTACTTCGACGAAGTTAACCAGTTTGTTTTCCCATTTATTTAGTAGAATAATATATTTGTTGTATGACCAATGTCGGATTTAATTCGGGGTCAGCATTGTACATGCCAACACAAAACAATGCAAGTCAATTATATTTGTTTACTGGATCTAGTGGGAAATTATTGTTCGCCTGATGTAGCGATGTCTTCGCTTTTCGAATTACAGACGTTACTTTTCTTATTTCTGTTACACATAATCACTAAAGACAATGTTTTTGACGTCCTATTACGTGAAAGGTGTTTCAATATACGTGTAGTAATGTTTCAAAAAGAAAGCGCGGTGTCTAATATATTGAATTCAATATTTGTAGATAGTTTTGTGGTATTTGGGTTATCAGTGCGACAAAGTTATTCCCATCACTGCCTTGGAATATACTTCATTTACATATAAATAGAATAGAACGCAATATTAACTAATCGATGTAGCGGTGATAAAGTCGGTCAATATTACGTGCAACCAATAATATCATTCAACTGTCTTGGGTGACGTGCATGATGGGCTAGATTTTAACCGAGCACCACGATTGGTTGAATGCGTCACGTGGTAAATGGCAGTATTAATGATGACACATAGACGCTGTAATGTATATGATTGAGAATATTTATTGCCATCGTGAGTGGCATCTTGCATTCGGCCACGTAAACAATCTAGCTATTATCCAATCGGTTATTATCAAAATATAACATATCCTTATCCATGCGAGGCCCGTTTCCCTATTCTGGAATTGCATTCATTGAAAAGTGTTAACAACAATTCTGATTACACGCTTTCCATGATTTGCGACAAATTGGTGCAAAAATGAAGTGACGTTGAAAGTTTTACACAAGAAAGACTTGTCAAAACAGTTTACAGGTGACATGAGTATTATTTTGTGTCGCATTAGTTTTTTTTTATATATATACATTTTATTAGAGTTGCCAACACACACAACCACATTTGACCGTTGTCAAGTCTGTCCGGAATATGTAAATAGTTGCCATGCCAATGCATTTGACCTCAGCATTATTCGTTTATATTATAAGTACGATAACCCAAAGTGTATATGATCTCTGTGTTCGTTGTAATTATTTCTCGTTGTAATATCAGTTTATAACGATCTGTTGCAGTGACGCGGGAATTCTTCTTGTCCAATCTCAGTGCCATGTGTTTTTTATCATACTAGATCATGTTAACATTGTCGCAATTTGTCATGATCACATTATCGTGATGTGTTATTTTCACATGATCATAATATATGATCACATTTTCATAATATATGTCTATAATATATGTTTATCCAATCTTGAACACAAACTGTGATCTGAGAAATTGTACATGAAAATGACGTACACTAGATGCTTCGTCAAGTTGTATGTTTCTGAAATTGATTGTTCCCATATCCCGATGGGTTTCATATCTAGAAGGAATATTCTCGAAGGATCACAGTTATCTACAGTTATGGCACTGGCCTTGTATACTGTATTAATTGAATTCACTATGCTTGTTATTTTCACAAAATTCCACGACCCCAAACATCAGTTCTAGAGATAATGTCTTCCTTCGTGCAAACTATTAAAAAAATGTCGAGAAGAACACTAACCAGAATGTTGTTTGGCTGGTACGACGAGTGAATCTGTGGTTAAATATGTACACTCTTACACAAATGGTTTCAGACGACATCAATATCACTTGTCTGATTGTAGACCTCAGGTCTCACAGAAACCATTTGGTTATGACTCAGAATGAGCTATGGCGAGTGCCACATGTAGAGACACAGTATGCTCACACGTTTCAAAACACCTGACATCACCTTTTGGGGTTCATGTACTATTCTTTCACTGATTTGGCCGTGCACAGTCCCTCTGTGGGCCATGCTTGCAGTCCATTGTCTATGTAATTTGATTGTGACCTTGAATTTGTATTTTTTCAATGCGACTTGTGTTTAATGAAATGCGGTTGGGTATGTTATTTCCACGTTGCACTTTTAGTAGAATACGATCTGATATATTGGTTCCTAATATATCAAGGCGGAAATATTTCTCGTACACCCTTAACATTACCAAAACATTTCTTGTTTTGACATTTGGAAGACAGTTTTATGCATTTCACGACCAATCACATATTTTAATTTTAGGGAATATATGTGCGACCCACTTTTTAATCTTCTTTCTGATACCAGTAAAAAGGCAGGATTCGTCAAGCCCCCCCCCCCAACCCATCCCATCAGTTGATCAAGCATTGCAGTACAAACCAAATATTTCAACGCACTGATGAGTAGATAGAAGGACTATATTTCAATTACATTGTGTACAAACAAAAAAATGAACAGTAGTAATTTATAGTAAGGCCCCGAATAAAATGGTAATACCCACAGATCGATGAAACGTGAAAGCAAATTTAAATATATCGGGTAAACAAGAGAAATCTGTCCGACTGTTGATTACAATTGACAGAATGTAGAAAAATATTTGGTTAAACATATGCACATTCATATTTTTAAGTGCAGATATTGATTTTGCAGATATTGATTGAACATGACTGTTTTGGGGGGAATGTGTTTTGTCCATTTATTCTTTGAATAAGGCACCCAGATAATTGATATCTAACATGATGATTACAACTACTAGTACCAAGGGGCATATTTCAGGGAGTATTCACAATTGTTAAAAGCTGCATCGAAAATTATATTATTTTCAATATACGCCTTTGGTATTATTTAATAACATTAATGTTACCCACTAAAAGTATAACAACGGTTTAGTTAACAACTCCAACCATTCTGTGAGCTCGAATAATGTAGACATATTGCAAACAGAAGATGGCGCTTCAAGCATCATATAAGGACGAGGGGAGGAAGGGAATGACGGGGTATTACTGTGTGGGACAACACACGCCATGTATCCCTCTTTACTTAGTGATTCAGGCCACGCACTAGCGCCACCTTCAGGTCATATCCTCTTTTTACCGATGCATGTGGTCGGACTCAACATGTAACTCGAAGTTACGCGCAATTAATGATCCGTAGTTCAGAGATGTGTCAGAGGTGTTATGTGATTGTTCTGTCTATGCGGGTCAACCAGGCCACGGAAACGGGTTTTGTTTTAGACTCCCGTCTACCGGCCCACAAGAGTCTGTTTATTTTTAAGCAAGGAATTACGCTAAACAAAGAATTTAAAGCTTCCTGGGGGCCAGGATATACGATGACAGCTCTTCTAAACGTCTACACACGCTGTTGCCCATCCTGTGAAGATATGGTATGATTGGTTTTAATTATACAAGTGACGTGTGTGAGTATACTACTTTCAAATGAACGCCGCTTTAAACCATGGTGCATAACACTTCGTATGTCCAAAGACACTAGAAAAAGACTCTTTTTCTAGTGTCTTTGGTATGTCACTGCGATGGCGACTTACAATGAAATGAACAATCGTGCTGTTATGTAATTATTCTCTTGTATATTTAGCAGAATGTCATTCCATCGATTGTACTACGAGTTGCTAATATGCATACGGGCATTTATCTGGAGCAAGATATAAAACTAATTTTCTCTCAATTAACTAAGTTATAATAGTTACGTACATAAGTTCTCTGAACATCCTCGTATATTATAGAGCAATATTTAGAAATTAACCGAAATAGTAGTCATATGTCCCTTGTGACCCAAATTTATATCTGACAAACTTCCCCTGTGCACTGAAACAGCAAAGGCTATGAACTTTCGTACTCGAGCTTAATCACCGGAACGCAATGTTACTGTGAACAAAGATGGCCGGCGCCATAACCCTGTTAGATTATAGATACCAGTATCACAAAGTGTGAGCGATAGTTGGAAGTTTGTAAAACTTGACGAAAAAAACTTTTGATGAGACAATGAACTACTTACGTAAATGTGTATGCGCTTTGCAATTTAAAGCGCATTCGCGTTCTTTGTGTGTGGGTTATTTCATCAAACGCGAATGTTACTCACCAAAATTACGACTCTACGTTTATACTTCATAAATAGGAAAAAATTGTCATACACTCCATTCATGAAAGCATGTTTTCCGATGGAAATCTAAAAAAATTATTTAAATTTTTACTTTCAAAGACTCACGCGCTTCATTCAAATGGCGCCATTACCCACAAGACTTTGCGAGTTTCATTAGCCGATTTACCTCCATGCACGCGAAAGGTATGTATACCAGGGCGGTGATCAACCGCTAAAACGCTGTAATTGGTGTTTGTCATTTGAGATATTTGAAATTTCATATATATCTGATTTAAGAAACCTATTTTGAAGAAAGTCAGAGAAACGTGTACAATAGGGTGGATGGGGTTTAGTGTGTGTGTGAGTAAATATCAGCATCAAAAATAAGTCTACAAATGTGCTGATCAATCGTGAGATTGTGAGACTAAACTAATTCAGTAGACACTAAGGAATATTCAATACAGCCTAGAACAGCAAAGTTGTTTTTATAAAGACGTAGAAAACACGCACTATGGAGATTCTGTATTAGGTTAACAAATACATACCGTGGTATAAACAAACACACCGGCGGCAATGAGTGAACTACACATGCCCTTAAATATACGCCTTTGTTGCTTGTCTTATTTTGTTTCCATTTAAAAAATAAACCCCTGTCCTCGTTACATAGAACCACATGTCTGCTCGCACATACTGGTATAAATCTTCACTATAATTGACGTAAACAGTGAGGGGACACTCACACCGGACGTAATGAAAGCACTGGTAACTACAAAATTCTTCACACATTCCAAAAACAAGCGTATAGTATATACGCAGCAGGCGATGATTTATAGTCACGTGATATATACCCTCCTTTAGCTCGATATGATTTGTTTGCAATTTTAAAAATTCGATTGCATTGCGTGGATGATTTACACGTTCGTATGCTTTTACAGTAATGGCGGTTAAAGCGAGTATACGTGGGTACAAATGTGCTTTATCAATCGTCTCGATCAATAAATTCACGTATGGCTACTTTGGCGAGATTGTTTCTAAATTACGCATTGCCGTTACTAGACCGGCGAGAGATTGACAGTATAAAGGAATGGTGATCTTCGTCGTTATCATTTGGCGACGGCGATCTTGGTTAGAGTGAAGTATATATTTAAGTTAAGTTGTGATGTGACCTGATTGATGCCGGCCAATCAAGCTGTCTAAATAGTCAGTGTGTCTACTTTTGATTCTCACTGTACTGTGAGCTGTTATTTACTTGCCATGAATTTGTATGCTCCGATGGCGGCTAAATGATAATCACTCAATTACCCTGAGTTACAGTTCAATCCCAGATTGTCCCCGTGGAATTCACGACCACTTCACTTTGATGCTGAATCTACGACGAGCAATATGGCTTAAAATCGGAGAAGTACTAGTAGTTCATTCATAATTGCTATTGAGATATTTGTTTAAAAAAAACACTATAGACAAACACAGACTTGTTCATTTGCCGTTAGTATGCTAAAATCAGTGTTATCACAGCCAATTCTCGGGGGCGGAGCAACATCACAAGACGTTCCACGCTGCTGAGACGCGCACCACTGTACCATGCATTTCTATGGGCTCTGCGCGTGCTGGCGTGGAACGCCGGTCGAAGAGCCGGTGAAAATAGCTAAATTCGAGAAAACAGCAGTAATCCTGGACAACCAAATTTATATATGTTGGACATGCAGGGGTGATCTTGTTACACTGTTCAGGGGATTCTCAACAGCCTTCCCAAAGTACAGTTTTCTGAAAGTTTTCGGCCATTGTTTTCACTGTGTTGAGGGACTGTGGGTTGCCAGACGGTGAAAATGCCCGGATGTCCGCCCAGAGAATAGGAAAGTTGGCAATGACTTAGTCTCAAAGTAACAATCATGCGTATTATTAACATTGCAGTGTGACTGTCAAAGTGTAACACAGAAAATCTTGCAATGTTTTTATTAATTAGTAATTAACACTTGACAAATGATCTTAGTGGCACGTTCCCCCGGGGGCACGTTCCATGCGCGCCACGCGTGATGTTCTATATTTTTTACGGATATGGCCCTGGCTTCTCATGATATCATCGCCAGCAAACTTGCAGTCTCGTTAAAAATATACTGACGTGTATGAAGTTTCCACCCGTCTTTCAATCCACTGCCCTGGCTATCCAGAGAGTCTTTAGTCGGGAGCTCACCTGACAGAAGGGTGTAACACACGTTTGATTGGCTGTGCTCCGCCCTCTATCGATCAGAATTGTGAATCCCCAACTGCGGGCATGCAACGCCTAAAAGGCCATGTCTCTCAAGTAGCACGCTTTGTCAATATGTCGCAACAAAGACTTACATAGCTCGACAGCACTAAGCAACGAAACGTTAGATCAGTCAAGCATTTAAGGTCCTACGGGCAATCGGGTAAATGTCTCAGAATGGTATATATTTGAAAAGCCATACATAAATTTTACATTAACTTGTATATTTACGGAGGAGTTAATTTCCAAATGACCGGCCCATGCGCACACGTTACCAGAGGGGATATCTTGATTTACATGGTCGCGATGGGAAAATGGGTGATTTGCTCATTGAACGAGGCTGATGGCAAAGTTAACCCATGGACGCTACGATATATAGCCATCTTGTCAATGTAAAGTAGACACGTTTATCGAGATGATTGCACGGTTAATTCACAGAATTAAGTAGACCCGGTGTTATCATTTATTAAAGGGTATCAAAAGCAAAGATCGTGTGATAAATTCACGTACACATGCCAAACTAACATATGCCAGGTCGTTTAACTTAAATTGCTACCTGGGGCGGCAGTTTGGAGAAAAGAAACTATTTATACGAGGCAATTTAGATCATTAGTATATGTGCGCAAAGAAACATATTTATATAGCTAATAAGATATTGTAGCAGTTTCCCATGAGAGTGCGTTCAGTTTCATGGTATGCAGTGACAGTGATTGCAGGGAGTGTAATGTACTGCGTGTCGCGCACCATCAAACGACGATATTAGTGACAAAGTCGGGTCACGTGATCGGCATGTTATTATTGGCTCCCCTCTACATCGACACTATATCAATGGCTTGTTTCTGAAATGAGATAGTCCTTCTCGTCGAGTTTATGCTATTATTGCCGCTGGATATTTGAGCGCAGTGCAGTTGTGTTTAACCCGGGGTGTGCGCAATTAGCCCATACTCCCAACGGCCTCTGCAGCACACAGTTGCACGTATAAACATCATTACACGCACGGTGATTCCGAACGGACTATTAACGATGGATGAAAAATAAAAAACAAAATTACGTTTAGTTCCGGGACATGCAGATTACAACTCTACGTTTTGGGGTGTGATGGAGAACTAGACAAACTACGGTACACTACAACAGCGATCAGTTCACTACGTAGACGTTCGGATGATGAAGACGCACACACTCACACTGCGTTATATTGACGCGCGTGGAACCTAACAGAGGAACGGACTCTTATGTCGATACTTGTATACCCCGGTATTGCCGGCGCTTTGGCTGATATTTTGTGGTATGTTCATGAATTATTCCATTATTATGCGTTTTATTTTGATAATATCAATGTTTTTGCGCCCATGTTTTGTATGAACTGCGCATCATTGGAGGACGGCTTTCGCAGTACCATATGCTAAATACGGATCAATACGCCACAATAGGATTATGGTTCATTTGGTCCAATCTTCCATATTCGTTTATTTGTAGACCGTACGTTTGCACACTAATGCCTCGCGACGGGACTTAATATGGACATGCCACTCACGGACCTTTTTTTTTAATCATTCACGGGAATATTTAACACAAACTTGTTTATATGTACAAGAGCGCGAAAATTTGCGGATTATTAAAGAAACTCAGTGGCCACGACATCGACATGGTCCCGTCGGTAATATTACGGTAACCTAAGTACTGGTGCATAAACTGTTTTGATTTAGAAAGACGGTCGACAGTTAACTGACCTTTTTAACTAAATCGATACTTCCACGTAATGTTTCAACAGAGAGCCGGAAGTCATTATATTACATAACACAAGAGAATTTAACGCTATAGCATATCACGCTCTACTAGTAGATAATATTTATGTTAACATGAGTCTCTCCTCAACTGTACTGAATAATAGAGTAACTGATCCTACACTGAAAAGTGTTTATTTGAATGCGACAAATTCTGCCAGCACGAAATAAATCTGATTATCTTGAGTAATTTATTTCTGTTTTAAATATTTCAATAAGAGCACTATACCATCAGTGAGTCAGTGATTCTGTGGTTTTTCAGTAATACCGCTTGCAGTGTGGGCAGGTTTTGTACACTGCTTTGTATGGAGTGGCGATATTGGTTAAGAGGTGAGTGTTTTTTTTTTTTTGGGGGGGGGGGTGTTGTTGTATAATTTAGTGCGTAAATGTTGGCGACGGAGCGCAGAGACACGGGTGAAGGTTGTGCCAACGTATTTTACGTGGACGCACGCCGTTTCATACATCCTGCTACACACTCGCCTGCCAGACACAGCAGACTGTGTAACATTTTTAGCACCAATATTTTTTATTGTTTCTGAGTAAAAAAAAGGCCTAAAAGTGGTTCGCCGGCTTTAATTATCACATGCTTGACACTACGTAGGCATTGCACTATTTTACGTACATTCGATGTAGATTGTTTTGGTGGGATTGTGTATTATTGCCGACCAACTATTATTTAAATTACGAGTTTTCCATCTTAGGTGGAAGGAATGGGCCACGTGTATGAATGTGGCCACCGCCGGGGAAAGATTGGCTTGGTTTCCCAGACGTGAAAGCACAGTTTACTAATCGGCGGATAGTGTTGTCATGGATTTGTACTCCAAAAATACACGTATATAGTACCATATTTCACATGTCATACGTGTCTCGAACAATAGTTCCGGATACAAATAGAGCGTTGAACTCGAACATTTTGTGTTGGTGAAGTGACCATGTGAGAATACACGAACAATGTGACAATGTATGTATTTTTGTATCACAGGATGACTGTCTCGTCGAGATATTACCATGAACGTTGCAAGGGAGTGTTCATGCTGTTTGTGTGGGGGGGGGGACTGATTGTGAGGGTAGCGAAAAAACGTCTCAAACCAGCGGTAGTGCAAATGTAAAATGGCATATACTTAGATACTTTCATTGCATGACAGTAGTATTATACTTGTAACAGATTCGCTCGCATTGTTTGTCATCCACACTTGTTTAAGCAGGACCCTCCATGTCGTGTGACAGAACAAGTTTATTTCGTTCCTTTTTAATATCAACATTAATAACAATGCTATATTGTACTTTATTGTACTACGTTGATTGAGACTATGCATATCCCACAAGGCTGCCTAGCAAATGTGCGTCGGCGGTGATGAAATAATGAAATGATTTAAAAAAAAAAATGGGTAATAATTTTTTCATAATTTGTGTTTTATCTACACCAGTATTACGATCTCAACATTTCCCCATTGTTCTGTTAGTGGCCTTACCACCACCCTGATCTATAGGTGGTCTTATATTGATTGTAATTAATTCAGTATTTTAATGAAAACAGTCAAGCTGTGGAAACGCTTTCAATCAAACAACCTGAGAAAACATATTATTAAGATATCACACTCAAACACACAGCAAACAAACAACAAACAAACAAACAAACAAACAAACAAACAAACAAAAAAAACAAACAAATGTTTTTCTTGTTAGATATACACCCGTTTTGCATATATGATAAATACGTGTCTGTTATAGTCGGTCCTGCAATTGTTCTTGTTTTGCACGTTGTACATATTATACTGAGTAAAATAAAACAAATAGCTTGACTGGCTTCGAACATACGCGTGTATGCGTGCGGTGTTATCTACATCACTCGTACTTCCAAGTCACTGTCCATACGAGTTGACAATATGTAATTTTAATTACGTTGCAGTCATATACAAGGTCCATTCATCTTTTCATATTCATATAGTCATCTCTAGCACTGCTATTTGTAGCCACAGATGTACAGGGTCGCCAACCTCATGTGCGTAGTGTCCAGATCGCCTTAAGATTACACAGTGCCAAGGTAATTATGGTATGACTCTACACCTGTGTCATATTCTCATAACACCACTGTTTTCAATATCATACGTAGCTGGAATGGAACGTGACTAATATACATGTGAGAAATAGACAATATATTACAATACAAGTTGACTGGGGGTGGGATGGCGTAGACTCCTGTAAATGAGAATTAATGAGACAATGCTAGCTACGGATTTCACACCACAACTATAATTTGCATAAAATCGTGATGTCACGTAAGCTCAAATGTAGTCATGTCTATTTTGAAAAGCATTTTTTGCAATGGAGGACATGCATTTATTTCAAACTTGGATTTAAGGTACCTTATAGGAACATATTTGAACATACTAACTAGTTATTTGTTTAAATGCGATTTCAAGAAAACACTGCACTATTTATGGAAGTAATTCACGAGTGTTACTAAATTCTTGTATAGGTGTCCCCGTTTTAGAAATCTGTTTCGTAAACGTTTACAAAGAAGTGTTTTCCCGTCCAATAATTCACTACTAGTTAATTGACCATTTTCGTGTGAGTAATCTGCGTGAATTTGAAACATGTTGCACTCTCGTAGTAGATTTGAGGTGGGTAGTTACATTCATTTTTCAAAATAGAAAGAACATCGAAAAAGTATAGCAACTACTAAACATGAATGATTTCTTCTATTATCACAACAGAATACTTATAAATGCCAGGGACGTGTTAGTCTCCAATCCATATAATAATTCACTGCTTCTAGTAAAATATTTACATTTAGAGTGAACAGTCAGCTGGGTCAACTAATATTGTCAATATCAGCACAGTGATGTTGATTCTGTTTTTATTTGGGTAGTAGTGTAGTGTAGTGTAGTGTAGTGTAGTGTAGTGTAGTGTAGTGTAGTGTAGTGTAGTGTAGTGTAGTGTAGTGTAGTGTAGTGTAGTGTAGTGTAGTGTAGTGTAGTGTAGTGTAGTGTAGTGTAGTGTAGTGTAGTGTAGTGTAATCTGATTCATGTAAGATACATTGTACAACGATAATATATAAAGATCGAAGTAGTAAGCATTACATTCGTTCATCATAACTTATTTGAAGTGTTGCTGCCCAGTGGATTAATCGCCTTAACCGAAGATCTGAATCATTTCTCCCAATGACATTAAATTTTGACGCAGTCATAGTTTTCGAAAAGATTGTGATTATAGTCTTGAGTTATTAACAGTACATAGTAAAAATACATGGTACGTTATTCAGTTTTGTTCTCGAGTGAGCATGGCACACGGCGAGCTACAAGTACATACTGTCGTTATGTTTGCTACAATTGTTATTTTAAATACATGTAACTAAGCGGAAAACTAGCTCTTCGCGCAGATAGAAAATTGAAAATAAACAAGGACGTTCATGAAATATGTCACGGCAATGGGTCATAATTTCGCGATACGTGAAAAAATCGTTGACAGCTATATTACGCCGTAGTACAATCTACACTGTTCAGTTCGGGCCGTGGTCAATATCACGCAGTGAAAAGTACATTGTGGCAAGTCGGTGGCATTATTACGCAATCAATATAGACTGCTGTCGATATCACGCAGAACAATGTACATTGTAGCCAGCCGTTGTTATTGCAAACTATACTAAGCTGTCGTCAGTGTCGCACAGTGCAATATACACTGTACTTGGCCGATATACATATCATTCAGTACAATACAAAGTGTACCCAGCCATTGTTATTATAGAGCAATGGTACAACATACATTGTGTCTGACTGTTGTCAATTTCACCCAGTACGTCATAAACTCTACCCAGACATTGTCATTATAGAGCCACTGATACAATATACATTGTGTATGACTGTTGTCAATTTCACTCAGTACATTATAAACTCTACCCAGACATTGTCATTATAGAGCGCTGGTACAACATACATTGTGTCTGACTGTTGTCAATTTCACTCAGTACATTATAAACTCTACCTAGCCATTGTCATTATAGAGCACTGATACAATATACATTGTGTCTGACTGTTGTCAATTTCACTCAGTACATCATAAACTCTACCCAGTCATTGTCATTATAGAGCAGTGGTACAATATACATTGTGTCTGACTGTTGTCAATTTCACTCAGTACATTATAAACTATACCCAGTCATTGTCATTATAGAGCAGTGGTACAATATACATTGTGTCTGACTGTTGTCAATTTCACTCAGTACATTATAAAGTCTACCCAGCCATTGTCATTATAGAGCAGTGGTACAACATACATTGTGTCTGACTGTTGTCAATTTCACTCAGTACATTATAAACTCTACCCAGACATTGTCATTATAGAGCAGTGGTACAACATACATTGTGTCTGACTGTTGTCAATGTCACTCAGTACATTATAAACTCTACCCAGCCATTGTCATCATAGAGCAGTGGTACAATATACATTGTGTATGACTGTTGTCAATTCCACTCAGTACATTATAAACTCTACCCAGCCATTGTCTTTATAGAGCAGTGGTACAACATACATTGTGTCTGACTGTTGTCAATTTCACCCAGTACATTATAAACTCTACCCAGCCATTGTCATCATAGAGCAGTGGTACAACATACATTGTGTATGACTGTTGTCAATTTCACTCAGTACATTATAAACTCTACCCAGACATTGTCATTATAGAGCAGTGATACAATATACATTGTGTCTGACTGTTGTCATTTTCACCCAGTACATTATAAACTCTACCCAGACATTGTCATTATAGAGCAGTGGTACAACATACATTGTGCATGACTGTTGTCAATTTCACTCAGTACATTATAAACTCTACCTAGCCATTGTCATTATAGAGCACTGGTACAATATACATTGTGTCTGACTGTTGTCAATTTCACCAAGTACATTATGAACTCTACCCAGACATTGTCATTATAGAGCAGTGGTACAACATACACTGTGTATGACTGTTGTCAATTTCACTCAGTACATTATAAACTCTACCTAGCCATTGTCATTATAGAGCACTGGTACAATATACATTGTGTCTGGCTGTTGTCAATTTCACTCAGTACGTTATAAACTCTACCCAGCCATTGTCATTATAGAGCAGTGGTACAATATACATTGTGTCTGACTGTTGTCAATTTCACCCAGTACATTATAAACTCTACCCAGACATTGTCATTATAGAGCAATGGTACAATATACATTGTGTCTGACTGTTGTCAATTTCACTCAGTACATTATAAACTCTACCCAGCCATTGTCATTATAGAGCAGTGGTACAATATACATTGTGTCTGACTGTTGTCAATTTCACCCAGTACATTATAAACTCTACCCAGACATTGTCATTATAGAGCAATGGTACAATATACATTGTGTCTGACTGTTGTCAATTTCACCCAGTACATTATAAACTCTACCCAGACATTGTCATTATAGAGCAATGGTACAATATACATTGTGTATGACTGTTGTCAATTTCACTCAGTACATTATAAACTCTACCCAGCCATTGTCATTATAGAGCACTGGTACAATATACATTGTGTCTGACTGTTGTCAGTTCCACTCAGTACATTATAAACTCTACCCAAACATTGTCATTATGGAGCAGTGGTACAACATACATTGTGTCTGACTGTTGTCAATTTCACTCAGTACATTATAAACTCTACCCAGACATTGTCATTATAGAGCAGTAGTACAACATACATTGTGTATGACTGTTGTCAATTTCACTCAATACATTATAAACTCTACCTAGCCATTGTCATTATAGAGCACTGGTACAATATACATTGTGTCTGACTGTTGTCAATTTCACTCAGTACGTTATAAACTCTACCCAGCCATTGTCATTATAGAGCAGTGGTACAATATACATTGTGTATGACTGTTGTCAATTCCACTCAGTACATTATAAACTCAACCCAGCCATTGTCTTTATAGAGCACTGGTACAATATACATTGTGTCTGACTGTTGTCAATTTCACTCAGTACATTATAAACTCTACCCAGCCATTGTCATTATAGAGCAGTGGTACAATATACATTGTGTCTGACTGTTGTCAATTTCACCCAGTACATTATAAACTCTACCCAGACATTGTCATTATAGAGCAATGGTACAATATACATTGTGTCTGACTGTTGTCAATTTCACCCAGTACATTATAAACTCTACCCAGACATTGTCATTATAGAGCAATGGTACAATATACATTGTGTATGACTGTTGTCAATTTCACTCAGTTCATTATAAACTCTACCCAGACATTGTCATTATAGAGCAGTGGTACAATATACATTGTGTCTGACTGTTGTCAATTTCACCCAGTACATTATAAACTCTACCCAGACATTGTCATTATAGAGCAATGGTACAATATACATTGTGTATGACTGTTGTCAATTTCACTCAGTACATTATAAACTCTACCCAGACATTGTCATTATAGAGCGCTGGTACAATATACATTGTCCCTGATTGTTGTCAATTTCACTCAGTACATAATAAACTCTACCCAGACATTGTCATTATAGAGCAGTGGTACAACATACATTGTGTCTGACTGTTGTCAATTTCACTCAGTTCATTATAAACTCTACCCAGCCATTGTCATTATAGAGCAGTGGTACAATATACATTGTGTCTGACTGTTGTCAATTTCACCCAGTACATTATAAACTCTACCCAGACATTGTCATTATAGAGCAATGGTACAATATACATTGTGTATGACTGTTGTCAATTTCACTCAGTACATTATAAACTCTACCCAGCCATTGTCATTATAGAGCGCTGGTACAATATACATTGTCCCTGATTGTTGTCAATTTCACTCAGTACATTATAAACTCTACCCAGACATTGTCATTATAGAGCAGTGGTACAACATACATTGTGTCTGACTGTTGTCAATTTCACTCAGTACATTATAAACTCTACCCAGCCATTGTCATTATAGAGCAGTGGTACAATATACATTGTGTCTGACTGTTGTCAATTTCACCCAGTACATTATAAACTCTACCCAGACATTGTCATTATAGAGCAATGGTACAATATACATTGTGTATGACTGTTGTCAATTTCACTCAGTACATTATAAACTCTACCCAGCCATTGTCATTATAGAGCGCTGGTACAATATACATTGTCCCTGATTGTTGTCAATTTCACTCAGTACATTATAAACTCTACCCAGCCATTGTCATTATAGAGCAGTGGTACAATATACATTGTGTCTGACTGTTGTCAATTTCACCCAGTACATTATAAACTCTACCCAGACATTGTCATTATAGAGCAATGGTACAATATACATTGTGTCTGACTGTTGTCAATTTCACCCAGTACATTATAAACTCTACCCAGACATTGTCATTATAGAGCAATGGTACAATATACATTGTGTATGACTGTTGTCAATTTCACTCAGTACATTATAAACTCTACCCAGCCATTGTCATAATAGAGCGCTGGTACAATATACATTGTCCCTGATTGTTGTCAATTTCACTCAGTACATAATAAACTCTACCCAGACATTGTCATTATAGAGCAGTGGTACAACATACATTGTGTCTGACTGTTGTCAATTTCACTCAGTACATTATAAACTCTACCCAGCCATTGTCATTATAGAGCGCTGGTACAATATACATTGTCCCTGATTGTTGTCAATTTCACTCAGTACATAATAAACTCTACCCAGACATTGTCATTATAGAGCAGTGGTACAATATACATTGTGTCTGACTGTCGTCAATTTCACCCAGTACATTATAAACTCTACCTAGCCATTGTCATTATAGAGCACTGGTACAACATACATTGTGTCTGGCTGTTGTCAATTTCACCCAGTACATTATAAACTCTACCCAGACATTGTCATTATAGAGCAGTGGTACAATATACATTGTGTCTGACTGTTATCAATTTCACCCAGTACATTATAAACTCTACTCAGACATTGTCATTATAGAGCAGTGGTACAATATACATTGTGTCTGACTGTTGTCAATTTCACTCAGTACATTATAAACTCTACCCAGCCATTGTCTTTATAGAGCAGTGGTACAACATACATTGTGTCTGACTGTTGTCAATTTCACCCAGTACATTATAAACTCTACCCAGATATTGTCATTATAGAGCAGTAGTACAATATACATTGTGTCTGACTGTTGTCAATTTCACCCAGTACATTATAAACTCTACCTAGCCATTGTCATTATAGAGCAGTGGTACAATATACATTGTGTCTGACTGTTGTCAATTTCACCCAGTACATTATAAACTCTACCTAGCCATTGTCATTATAGAGAAGTGGTACAATATACATTGTGTATGACTGTTGTCAATTTCACCCAGTACATTATAAACTCTACCTAGCCATTGTCATTATAGAGCAGTGGTACAATATACATTGTGTCTGACTGTTGTCAATTTCACCCAGTACATTATAAATTCTACCCAGACATTGTCATTATAGAGCCACTGATACAATATACATTGTGTCTGGCTGTTGTCAATTCCACTCAGTACATTATAAACTCTACCCAACCATTGTCATTATAGAGCGCTGGTACAATATACATTGTGTCTGACTGTTGTCAATTTCACCCAGTACATTATAAACTCTACCCAGACATTGTCATTATAGAGCAATGGTACAATATACATTGTGTATGACTGTTGTCAATTTCACTCAGTACATTATAAACTCTACCTAGCCATTGTCATTATAGAGCACTGGTACAATATACATTGTGTCTGACTGTTGTCAATTTCACCCAGTGCATTATAAACTCTACCCAGACATTGTCATTATAGAGCAGTGGTACAACATACATTGTGTATGACTGTTGTCAATTTCACTCAGTACATTATAAACTCTACCTTGCCATTGTCATTATAGAGCACTGGTACAATATACATTGTGTCTGAGTGTTGTCAATTTCACTCAGTACATTATAAACTCTACCCAGCCATTGTCATTATAGAGCAGTGGTACAATATACATTGTGTATGACTGTTGTCAATTCCACTCAGTACATTATAAACTCTACCCAGCCATTGTCTTTATAGAGCAGTGGTACAACATACATTGTGTCTGACTGTTGTCAATTTCACTCAGTACATTATAAACTCTACCCAGCCATTGTCATTATAGAGCAGTGGAACAATATACATTGTGTCTGACTGTTGTCAATTTCACCCAGTACATTATAAACTCTACCCAGACATTGTCATTATAGAGCAATGGTACAATATACACTGTGTATGACTGTTGTCAATTTCACTCAGTACATTATAAACTCTACCTAGCCATTGTCATTATAGAGCACTGGTACAACATACATTGTGTCTGACTGTTGTCAATTTCACTCAGTACATTATAAACTCTACCCAGCCATTGTCATTATAGAGCAGTGGTACAATATACATTGTGTCTGACTGTTGTCAATTTCACCCAGTACATTATAAACTCTACCTAGCCATTGTCATTATAGAGCACTGGTACAACATACATTGTGTCTGGCTGTTGTCAATTTCACCCAGTACATTATAAACTCTACCCAGACATTGTCGTTATAGAGCAGTGGTACAATATACATTGTGTCTGACTGTTATCAATTTCACCCAGTACATTATAAACTCTACCCAGACATTGTCATTATAGAGCAGTAGTACAATATACATTGTGTCTGACTGTTGTCAATTTCACCCAGTACATTATAAACTCTACCTAGCCATTGTCATTATAGAGCAGTGGTACAATATACATTGTGTCTGACTGTTGTCAATTTCACCCAGTACATTATAAACTCTACCCAGACATTGTCATTATAGAGCAGTTGTACAATATACATTGTGTATGACTGTTGTCAATTTCACCCAGTACATTATAAACTCTACCCAGACATTGTCATTATAGAGCCACTGATACAATATACATTGTCTGACTGTTGTCAATTTCACTCAGTACATTATAAACTCTACCCAGACATTGTAATTATAGAGCACTGGTACAATATACATTGTGTCTGACTGTTGTCAATTTCACCCAGTACATTATAAACTCTACCCAGACATTGTCATTATAGAGCAATGGTACAACATACATTGTCCCTGACTGTTGTCAATTTCACTCAGTACATTATAAACTCTACCCAGACATTGTCATTATAGAGCAGTGGTACAACATACATTGTGTCTGACTGTTGTCAATTTCACTCAGTACATTATAAACTCTACCTAGCCATTGTCATTATAGAGCGCTGGTACAATATACATTGTCCCTGATTGTTGTCAATTTCACTCAGTACATTATAAACTCTACCCAGACATTGTCATTATAGAGCAATGGTACAATATACATTGTGTATGACTGTTGTCAATTTCACTCAGTACATTATAAACTCTACCTAGCCATTGTCATTATAGAGCACTGGTACAATATACATTGTCCCTGACTGTTGTCATTTTCACTCAGTACATTATAAACTCTACCTAGCCATTGTCATTATAGAGCACTGGTACAATATACATTGTGTATGACTGTTGTCAATTTCACTCAGTACATTATAAACTCTACCTAGCCATTGTCATTATAGAGCACTGGTACAATATACATTGTCCCTGACTGTTGTCATTTTCACTCAGTACATTATAAACTCTACCCAGCCATTGTCATTATAGAGCACTGGTACAATATACATTGTCCCTGACTGTTGTCAATTTCACTCAGTACATCATAAACTCTACCCAGCCATTGTCATTATAGAGCAGTGGTACAACATACATTGTGTATGACTGTTGTCAATTTCACTCAGTACATTATAAACTCTACCTAGCCATTGTCATTATAGAGCAATGGTACAATATACATTGTGTCTGACTGTTGTCAATTTCACCCAGTACATTATAAACTCTACCCAGACATTGTCATTATAGAGCAATGGTACAATATACATTGTGTATGACTGTTGTCAATTTCACTCAGTACATTATAAACTCTACCTAGCCATTGTCATTATAGAGCGCTGGTACAATATACATGGTCCCTGACTGTTGTCATTTTCACTCAATACGTTATAAACTCTACCCAGACATTGTCATTATAGAGCAATGGTACAATATACATTGTGTATGACTGTTGTCGATTTCACCCAGTACATTATAAACTCTACCCAGACATTGTCATTATAGAGCAATGGTACAATATATATTGTCCCTGACTGTTGTCATTTTCACTCAGTACATTATAAACTCTACCCAGCCATTGTCATTATAGAGCACTGGTACAATATACATTGTCCCTGACTGTTGTCAATTTCACTCAGTACATTATAAACTCTACCCAGCCATTGTCATTATAGAGCAGTGGTACAACATACATTGTGTATGACTGTTGTCAATTTCACTCAGTACATTATAAACTCTACCTAGCCATTGTCATTATAGAGCAATGGTACAATATACATTGTGTCTGACTGTTGTCAATTTCACCCAGTACATTATAAACTCTACCCAGCCATTGTCATTATAGAGCAGTGGTACAACATACATTGTGTATGACTGTTGTCAATTTCACCCAGTACATTATAAACTCTACCCAGACATTGTCATTATAGAGCAATGGTACAATATACATTGTGTATGACTGTTGTCAATTTCACTCAGTACATTATAAACTCTACCCAGCCATTGTCATTATAGAGCGCTGGTACAATATACATTGTCCCTGATTGTTGTCAATTTCACTCAGTACATTATAAACTCTACCCAGCCATTGTCATTATAGAGCAGTGGTACAATATACATTGTGTCTGACTGTTGTCAATTTCACCCAGTACATTATAAACTCTACCCAGACATTGTCATTATAGAGCAATGGTACAATATACATTGTGTATGACTGTTGTCAATTTCACTCAGTACATTATAAACTCTACCCAGACATTGTCATTATAGAGCAATGGTACAATATACATTGTGTCTGGCAGTTGTCAATTTCACCCAGTACATTATAAACTCTACCTAGCCATTGTCATTATAGAACAATGGTACAATATACATTGTGTATGACTGTTGTCAATTTCACTCAGTACATTATAAACTCTACCTAGCCATTGTCATTATAGAGCACTGGTACAATATACATTGTCCCTGACTGTTGTCATTTTCACCCAGTACATTATAAACTCTACCCAGACATTGTCATTATAGAGCAGTGGTACAATATACATTGTGTCTGACTGTTGTCAATTTCACTCAGTACAATATCATGGAGGTAAAAAGAGATGCGTCGGCGACGAACCTGAGGTGAAAGGACGATAAGACAACTGGAATTATGTGATTAAACTTGACCAAAACAAAAGAAGTTTTGGCTGTGAGTCCTTCTCTTTTTACCTCCAAGACAATATAAACTCCACCCAGCCATTGCCATTATAGTGCACTGGTACTGTATTCATTAATATTGTGTCTGGTTGTTACCAATACCACTCAGTACAATATACCCTGTATCCGGATATTATAAATATCATGAAGTTCAATACACAAGGCGCCCCGCCGTTGTGAATATAACACAGCCGTAGAATATACACTATACCCGATTGTTGTCAATATCACGCAGTGCAATATACATCGTGTCCGGCCGCCATAGACACCACGCAGTACGAATATACAATACTCGCTTCTGGATTATCTACAACAGTTTCCATGACCAATATTACGACGTTAAGTAATGTTGTGCTACAATTTCAGATGATTGTAAAGCTAAAAGCTAATCTCAATCTATTCACACTGAATTTAACGCCAAATATTATAAAGACAGGGTCTACAAGCGCAATACGGTACCAAGTGCCACCATACAGGCAATCACAATACAGTAAAGTAACTAATTTGATTTGTTTTATCTAGCGGCTCAGCGTTGCACGTGTATTGCAAGAATGACACCGACATTCATGTATACCTTATATGATACTTTGCATTCCTCGCTCAGTGCGCGTTCGTTGTTGGACAAACCCTAAGCTAAAATTACTAGTACCACATGGAGTTGACAATATTGATGGTATATAGTAAACAATATTAAAATCCACTCAATATTAAATTCTCCGCAGTTATATACTACAATGGCACACGATTCGCCACTTGCTCGCACGTTTATCGTGCCGTATAATCACTTCTCGTCTATTATGGCGCCGTGTTTATATTATATATGGAATTTCTCTCAATACTGCATTTCACGTTTCGTTCGTATTTTATTTCCGAATAATGAAGGCACGTGCCTCAGTATTATCAGCAACTTAAATCAGAAGATAATTGTATAATAAAGGTAATAACCTGATTAGAATGTGGTAAATCTGGCAGATTTTATTAATTAATTCTCGAGATGTAATTACGGATTGCTTAGCAGATCCAGTACGGCAACAGTTATCTGAATACTGAAGAACATACAATATATGTTTTTGAGGGAGAGCAAGAGAAAAAAACAACACTTTTGTATCTTAATGGATTGCGTAGTGTATAGTACTGAACGTAACAATCAATGATTACAACTATAAATGTCCGGATAAGTTTGTGTTATTTGCTGTCGTGCGTGACTAGTGAGCCCCGTCTAGACTCCTCAGCCGAGCCTTAGGCTTTGACAGAGCGACGCAGTTAATTTAATCAAGAAAATAAAAGAATGGTGGCCCCACTGAGCTCGGCTCATGATAGCTTGGGATATGTAAGTAGGGAACATTGTCACCCAGTCAGCGTATTTCAGAAGTTATTAGTAAAATACGCAACTGAAATTCCAGAATAGTGTCAGTAACTCTAGTCCACGATGTAAGTTGTTTGTACAGTTCTCCAAAGGAAAGAACTGAGATTGCGTCCTTTCGCTGACGCGAATATCAATTCGTGCTCCTTTCTGTATTCGTTGACTGTACATGTTCAACATCGGCAGGTGCATGCTGATTTGCCAGTGACGAGGATGACAGCGACGGACTAAATTTTTGGATACGCTCTTCCAAATAAAATGTGGAAATCCTCATTTCTATGTAGAAATCCTTATTTCTATGTAGAAATCGTCGTTTCCAAAAACGGCAGTTACATCTCCGTATGTAGCCCGTCTCTTCCGTTCCCATATAACTTAACATAGTAAAAAGGAAAGCGGATAGTCAATATGTGCGTGACAATATTCAGTTTAATCTTCGCATATTCTTCCTTTGGACTAAGCAGCACGAGGAAAATGGATATGTGTGTGTCGATTATTTCAAATTGAAGCATTTTTGTAACGTAAACAATAGAATGCGCTCGGATTACACTGAGTTTGTATGGCATTCCGGATTTTAATGTTTGGAATACTGAATTAAAAACTACTATTAAGTTCCAATGAGAACAAAATGTACAACTGCTACTGCAGTTTCGTGTTCCTCATCTGTTTCTTATGAACATAAATATCGTATCCTTATCATGTGGTGATTGGATATTGAACAAGGCGTGTAATACAGTTTGTTCGAATGACCAACATGCAGGAAAAAGTTCACCACAAAAGGTATAGTGTTTTAATTACGTGGATTATTATTGCTGGCATAATCCAAATTATAGATTTAACAATCCGCCGTGATTGACGTAAGCTTCACCCGTACATGCCACATCCGGGGATTTCTAAAACTGAATCAATATAATTTAAGTCCACCATGTTTATTCGTCTGGTCATTGCCATGGAAACACCTATATAACATAATCAAAAATCATATTTTTAGATCATATTATGCTCCAAGTATATAGTATGGTATCATATTGCGCAGATTTTAGCATTCTAACAACAGTATGCCATTAAGTTTTTGCATAACGTACGTGCCGTTGTACGAACTGGTCGTTGTTCAATAAAACCTTACCCATGAGCACCGTGTTTTGGAAACCGGATCACTGTTACATTTCATAGATTGTATAATGTAATATTGCAGTTCTGGAAATTCACTCACGAAATTAATGGGGCACTGGAAATTCATCTTGAAACGACGCACTGAAATGATGTGTCTAGTATAAGGCGCGCGGTGAATTTACGCAAGAAAGTGCCGCTTAAAGTTTATCCACAGACAGGACTATTGAAACGGGATATATACATCTCGATGTGGATATGTTGTCTTTGAATGTCTGGGTGAACTAAACGAAGACTCAGTCAAGACTAAACCCCGATCGGGATGAATTTTATAGCTGGAATAGAAAATAATTCTCCAATTCGGGAGAAATATACATTAACCTAGAAGTAGGGCACCATAATTTTACTTAGGATCTCTCCTTCTGAGGCGCTGGAAATTCATTTAAATCGGAGAGGGCGCCATAATTTAACCTAGGAGAGGGGCGTCATGAATTTACCTATGATCTCTCCTCCCGAGAAAGTAGAATGATCACAAACGACGATCAGTGGAGATTCACGGAGCCACTCAGAGATAAAAAAAACACTTTGATTTTGTCAATTGTGAGAGATGTTTGTATTTCTGCTTCTAGCGCTATACTACGTGGATATCTGTGGGTTGAAAATGTTCTTACTTTAACAAGCAGCATGCCGCCTGGGTAATTAAAATTGAAACTTGAATTTTAACTACAAACTGTAGTGTTTTTATAGTCATGACTTAAACTATATAAAGTTATCGTCCACAGATGTGCCATTATATCGAAATACTAGCTGTAATTCGAATACCCTTCGTAATTTCGAGGTTTATTGTTTACGGCATTTGACGCATTGGAAGTCCCCTGAGTTGATGCATGCTGACACTGTGCATAAATCCCGTAAACTGTTTCTGTTTTTCACGGTACCGACTTTTTAAACGCCTCGCTGGTGCTTTAATTGGCGCCGCGTTTCACACCTGATATCTGATGACGGGATTTCTACTTTCACCCCAGACCACCATCGGTGTCACAAAGTTGAACATAGATTACAAATCAAATCAAATCAAATCCAAGTGACGTCAGTAAACGATTTTATAGTGTACATCGAAAAAGTCGCTTTTGAAATGTTGGATTTTTTTGATTCAGTATAGTTTACCAAGCGACATGGCCATGTGCCATGACTACCATAACATGTGCCCACGAATCACAGCAACCGTAACACTTATCGTAATTCATGGCAACGATAACTTGCAACCGTGACTTTATATTATAGCACCCATATTATATTACCATATATCATGGCAACAGTAACACGTGACACACAATATAACCATATATCATGGCAGTCGTAACACGTGGCATATGCCATGGTAACCTCAACGCGTGGTCACATGCCATGGCAACAGTAACACGCGACCGTATACAATAACGACTGTAACACGTGACTACATGCCATGACAACCTTGATACGTGACCATAAAAACGAAATAATGCAAATGATCTGGATGGTCATGGTTGCTGCAATATCTGGGAATATAATGGATAGTAGTTCCACTCTGTTTGAGGTAGTACTTAAACCACACTGTACCAAGCGTCACGTTTAATGCGAATAATTTGCACTGAGGTGGTGATTTGGAGCTAATTTTGTCTGATAAATAGTACTCATATATGATAGTATTTCAAGTGAAATTATTTGGAGAAATATACTACAACCTACTAACCTAGTGAAGTATATTATAGAAATTATATTGGGCAATTCCTATAAGAATAGGACAAGTTTCTTTAGCATTCTGATGACATTTTTGTATTGCGCCTGCAAAACTATAACTTACGCATGACATCAAGTCAGTTTTCCAAAGATACACATGGCGGAGTAAAATAAAACGTTGTTTCTACTATAAATGTACATATAGGTTAATGGTCAAGTCTGTGGCCTAAGGTCGTGTATGCTTAATGTAAATGTGGGTCGAAGGTCAATACCATCATCGATTGGACCATCTTGAGAGCCATGCACTAAGCAACGGTGTTAGAGAAGAAGTGATCGGTTATTTTCATTTTAGATTGTCAATCCATGGTATGTAAAAATCATTGTCTACTATGATGTTGCCAGACATACAAACTCGAAAGTAACAATAGTTTCTCATTTAGATTGTAATCCGGTAATTGGTCACACGAGTCTTATGATTGCAAGATGCACTTTAAATTTGTCGGTCTTTGCAGGGGTTTATTACCGATTACGTCGCTAATGTTTCTATGATGTATCCTAATTCCATTTTTGAGAAATATACTTTGCTTTATCAGAGTCATTATCTTGACGGTTGTGGGTCGTAGATACAGACAATGCCACGTAGTAGATTACAAATGTAACGTACATATCAATATATTTCGACTTATCTGTGAAAAGGTGCAACAATATGATAGTGATTTGGGTTCCTCAAATTGTATGCAAAATCTGACAGTTCTCATGGGTCAGATAAACCAATCTTGTTAAAGGTTTCCAAACCTTTAAACGATATATGTTTAATATTATTCAATACTTGCGAATTCTTCTCAATTAAAATGTCTTCACATGTCCTAGTTTTTCATGAAACGTAGTTTGCTCGTGCCCGCTATATATGCGTAATTTATTTAGGGTCACCTCCGGAAAGTAACACATGTTGTATTCCTTAATGAAAAAAAAAACTGAAACGGATTCAAATGACCTCACTTCGCACTATTCGGGTTGTTCGACAGATGTGCAGTCTAGTGATGTACGCATGCGTTATGCACATGGGTTTCACGCATACATTTGCGAAATCATTACCCCCCCCCTGATATTATATTATTCATTTTTTTCAAAAGCTATACATCGGCACTCTAAGTTATGATTATTTAAAAGAGAATTGAATAAAAACACATTTATGGTAAGTGCCATTTATTTAATATCAGGTGTATTAACACAAACATGTACAAGCCAGGCAAAACAGATTTAAACATCGCTATTGTACAATGTGTGTTTGTGTGTGTTTATATTACTATCCCCTAAATTAAAAACACAGATAACGCGATAAATAATTGATATTTTGTGCTACAATCGAATATCAGCATTTATTTGTCGAAAAAACATCGATATTTCAATTATTTGGGAATTAATTATAATGGAAAAGAAAATCTAATTAACTTGGCGTGGCCTATTTCTTTCCATAGCTATTAATAAACTAAACTGTGTGTGAATTTCAAACAGATTTGCGTAGAATTAGCAAAGTCCTCCCACGAAAAAACAATATAGTGGTAAGTATATATATACAGATTTCTTTGCCGATGCTAACCGAATCTTAGTGGAATATACACGCTGTCACGCTATACTGAAATAGTACGAGACATGTGCCTCTCTAATCAAGTTGTCCAACATCACTTATAAATTCCATAAGCTTATCGAATTGTGGTAAAATTGAGTGAACGGACAATATGGCTTAAACTGAGCACGTTCATTAAATTTGCAATTATCGAGAGACTTGTCGCTGTTCTGCATTAACTGTATTTTAATTCAGTTTTCGATTTCGCATATTTTCCACAGACCTGCTGTAGCTGACGTCGGCCTAATAGTATATCAATTGTTGTCGACAACTTCAAGTTTAGCATCTAATTTATATGAAAATGTAATTATATTAATTTGCCGCTTGGTGGGATCTGAAGATATATATTGATAGGGAAAACAAACGTGCGTACGTCTAGTAATTGTTTTTTATGCGTTGACGTACCTTGTGGAGGTCGCGTTTGAAACAAGATGATATACAGTATTGTTCGAACAGAATTTGTGATGTCACATTACTACCCATGAACATCGTGGCGTTACTTATGAATTCTCATGAGAAAAAAAAGGAATCGCATGAAATCGGACAGACAGCTTATCATTTCTATCAACTTGATAGACGTGACAATCAAAAATTGAATTTTGTAACGATGTATTCCAGTTAATTTGCTAAGGTCGATGACCCCATCTAGGATTATAATTTGAGATTGGACTTTTCAGCGATTTGTTTCAATTACTTCAGTTGATACAGAATTTCGATCGTTATATCCCCCTTTATAATGCAACTCTTGAGTAAGGTCAACAATTTCGCTCAAATCCATATTTCTGTTAATCAGAATTTACGATTCAATTTCTATTTTGTGAATTGCATTTCCCGAGATCGAACAGGTAGAAGTTTACCGTCGATAAATTCATTAGGGTTACGGTGCAGCTGATGAAATACGTAATTTACGTTTTTTCCCACTGAACCATAATATATTGGATATTTTATATACAATAAATTTACTTTATTATAATTAATTTGATCTTCGAACTATACTAACGCGCGGGGTATATGTCTTACAGCAAAAGAATTATGTGTCCCATTTACCGAGAGTGCCGTAAAATGGTGATTTGTGGAATTGAAATTATTATAATGTGCGTTTTTCGCAGCAGTTACTTCGAAGTGTAGACAGGGTTCTGGCTCTCTAATATAGCACACAACAACGTCTTAGTTATTTATTTGACACATGAAGCGCTCAAAGGGAATACTACGTAGACATCTTTACGATCTCATTATGTGTAGGTGTTTTAGGTTTGTGTTTTATGCGGGGATATGGTAGGCAATATAACATAATTAGTATAAAGCAACTAGAAAATATATACAAGATAAACGATTAATAAAGGTGTAAAATTGTTTTTAACAAACACGGCATATTTAAGGGATTAGTATATATATTTATCTTACAATCTTGAATAACAATGTAAAGTCGAATAATATCAAACACAACTAGGTAACAACGGTTTATCTTCTAGTAACCGTTCCATAACGCCAACGATACTGTGACGCGGCCTGTTCATATCCATATATCTGGTTTCCAGGCAACAGGGTCCGGCGCTTTGTAGTAAGAGCTGTTGACATATATCATCTCTGTGAGCATTAAAATGCCATGCCTGAGTTAGCAAGGTTTTTAGAAATTCAAATAGGTGAGCGGATGTAGCCAGCGATTCGCGGTACAATAGAACTACGCATATAGCTGTTTTCCGCCCAAGTTCATTCGAAGTAGTCCCATGTTTCGCTACATGGGTTTTTAGAGGACATAGTCATATCCCATTAGAGGCGTGAAATTTCGTGATCACGACGGCTAATGTCTATAAGCCAAAACACCACGAGTATGTGAAATATGACTGACATTGCCCTCTCCAATGATAATGTGTCGCGTTCTTTTCAACTAAATAATATATAAGTATATTCTTCCGCCTCATTCAGCACACCGGAAATATTGAAATAAAGATCCTTGCGTATATGGTTTGCAATAACTATCAGTGCAATTTAAGACATACGTCATTATTTGTGACCAGGAGTGGGAAACAACTGACAACAACACCAATTAGCGAACACATTAGTTCCGTTTGCACTTGTTCAGTTTGTTGACACAGAGACCCCCTCCTGTAAGCATAGATTCGCTCAAGTTCACCGAGGTCATGCACCGACAATGTGACCTATACTTAGTTTGGTGTCTAGTTATTTATCTACAGTAATGCTTCATCGCTGACTTAAAAATTGACGCGTTTTACCCACTGTGGTCTTTCAACTATATTAAATAAAGCTGTTATCGTAACCATAATATGATAGTGAATTCGAAAATACAATGAAGTAGTAACCAATAACAATAAGTCTTATGCTCTCCCGCTATCTCTCGACCCCCTATCGACAAATAATGACGAAATCTCAGTGAGTCCGTTTAGCTGGATCATTAGACTAACATACATATCTCTGAATCTTGGTCTTCCATGGATTCATTCTCGGTGTAAGGATATTTCCTGGCATATTACGATTGCGATGTGTCCTTCCTCTCTTTTCTTCCAAGTGTAACTGAGACCGGGAACCGTTGTGGTTAACAGCAGGCGCGGGTTGGACACTTGGACGTAGAGCATCCCTCAGTACGTATGTATTGGTAGCATAGGGGTCCCTAAAGCAACGCATTTTTTCAACAAGGTCTGAATTCCGCACTGGAACCAACGCTGTAAACGTAGTACCGAGGACATCGTTGCAACATCCAAAGCCGACGACGAATGTTAAGCCTTAACGAACGGATACACCAAATAACGTAAGATATTGTGATTCAACCCGATTTATAGTGATTTCACATGTTCATATCAAATTTAATAAGCTTTAAATTTATTTTTTTAATTTCGCAGCGACAGGGGTGTGTCAAATATGATTTGTGTCGCAGATGGTGAGATTCATTATCGGATGGAAATTTTACATTACTGGGCTGATTGTGGTAACAATGTTCATTTTAGTCGCCGCTATTTTACATTTAATAATATACAATGTAATTCGTCACCTCAAACTGCTTTCTATTTCAATAACGCGTCTCGTTGTAACATCCTCGGGCATTTCAGCCATGGCGCACAACACCATTATGCGTGTGCGTTAAAATAAAATGGAACGAAACGAAGGGATCGCTTAAAAATCTATCTCACCTCACAATCGCGATATACACTAAGCAACTTTTGACACAGTGTTGATGGATTGGCATTCCATACCGATATTGGCATATGGCATGCACTCTTACTGTGCCATCATATCATTCCCTGCCTTTATCTAACTCTGACCGTGACGTGCATTCTTCTGTTACGAGTTGATTCCAGATGGAAATTTAAACTCGTATAATCTGAGAGAATCTTCACGAGCTTATACGAGGTTAACCTCTATTTATTTTGAACGTTAAGTTTGCGGATTGAATGAAATAATCTGTACATTGGTATGTAGGTCACTCCGCACACATTATTTAGTCTGGGAGCCAAAATCAAAAACGGAACCAAAATATTAAATTTGTTGCACGCCGACAACAAACATCTGTGGTATTTTTTTTGAAAGAGTGTAATCTCGGAATGATTTTTAGCCCAGGCGTTGCCATTTATTTGTGAATCTTAATTTTGTGACCCTGCTCACAAAGTTCATTTGCTGTATTTTGTCATAATCATTTTAGAAATATATCAATGATGGGAAAATCAACATATGTAAATGAAAATGCGAAATCTTTTAAAGTAACCTTTCTTATTAATCCTTATGAAATGCTTTTCAACACCGTAACTAGTTTCTATTTGCATATAATTTGCATAATATTGAAATATGTTTCGCGAAATGTTACTTACATTACATATTATGTTTAATAAGCTGTATATCGCAAAAGTAGAATGTTCTATAAAATCAACACATATGTAAACTTTAATCTCACAATCCACTATGACATATTAGTCATTGATTTTGCATATAATCAGAAATTTTCGCAATTTGTAATTTATAGTGAGGTAGATTGAATGCGCGATATAACACTAATGATATTTTGACACAGTGTTGATAGATTGTCATTCCATCCCGAAATTCGCACATGGCTAGTACATTGTTTCATCATTATGTTTCTTGCCTTGATCTGCTCTGACCGTGACACTCACGTTTTTGCCGTGAGTTTACTTCAGATGAGAATCAATTTTACTTGGGGGGGGGGGTTATCATCACACACTTAGGAGATTAGCCTCTATTTTTGGTTTTGTTTTATGTTTGGTTTTGGGAGTGAATGAAATGCCTCTATGGCGCGGTCATCCGGGCCACATTACTATGCAGAGCACACATATACATTATCCAACGCTTTATGTAGATCGATAAAACGCACCGACATGTGTAGGGACTAACAAATAGCGGTGCTCATATATATATATATATATATATATATATATATATATATATACATACAGTCCCCTTTTCAATTTTTCAATCTCGGTAAAAATACGACTCTCCAAGCACCTCATTAAAAATATGCCCATGAATTTTGTCTTTGTATATATAGAAATACGCCTTTCCAAACACCTCATTTTGCATACATCGTCTCTCCAATTTCGGTGAAAAATACGACTTTCTAAACACCTCATTAAATATATATATATATACTGTTGCATGCAGTCGCTTTTCCAATCTTAGTAAAAAATACGTCTTTCTAAGCACCTCGTTTTGCATACATTCGCCTTTCCAAACTCGGTAAAAAATACGACTTTCTAAACACCTCATTAAAGATACGCCCAAGAATTTTATTACTCCACTCAAACAGACCGAATTGAGAATATATAACCTTTGACACGCATCGAGTGAATAACCCCTCCTCCCCGTCGCTGTATACGATAAAATGAAATGTACAAAGGTGTTTTCTTATACCACCATAAACGACAATATATAGCAGGTACGCACAATAGCGTATAGTTGCTTGCACGTCTTCTGTCATTTGGTCACAGCGGCATCCGCCTTTCTCTCCTCCTTACTAGCCGCAATACAAGATATTCACTAGCACAATAACGTTTGACTATTCATAGTGGTCTCACTCAATATTTGAACAGGACCTTGTAATTTGTAGACCGAATAAAAGGGTCTACAGTAACGCTGTGTTGGCGTATACGTATATTGTGCCTAGCAGTTAAACCACCCATTGTTATGAGACAAGCAAGGTGCCCCATTATCATCATTCGGACCATTAATCTGAATGGTATAAGCGACTAATGTCGCGCAGACCATGACCGTAAAACCGTAACATCAAGTTACGCTAACGTACAAACTTTAAAGCACCGCGGCTTCCCGTCGCTTGCTCCTGTAAATTCGTATTCACCGCGACGCCAAGCTATGAGATGACACTGAACTAAAAGACTTGTGATCTTATACACCGGACAACTAAATTATTATGAGGTTTGTATCAGACACCGCCGTTGATTTGTTTTAAGATCTAAGTTGGCGCACCATACCTCCGCTACACTTGAGTTTTATTACCCCTCTTCGCAAATCGACGTATTTACGTATTATAATGGGAGTCTCATTACACGAGTCAGCTGACCGGAGCGGACTCCAGCGACCAATCATGTTACCAGAGACAGTGCTTCGATTTATGGCCACTATTTAAGCCACTCTATTTTGGGTATGTTGTTTGTATAATCAAACACAGACCGAGCAGTCGCAGCATCCAGAGTTAACGCCGCGATGTGAGCTTGTAGACCTTATTTAACCCATCTCGGACTCCCAGACAACGTGAATCGTAGGCGAAATCGGCGGCAACTCTTCTAATCACCCACCGGATCTAATACGCGCAGGACTGACAGAGCGCTGTTCAACCCCGAGAGTTCATGAACTTGTACAGAGAAAATTCATTACATCACTGGTACTGGTAAGACCTGGTGTCAGTATCTTATCTTATCTTTATGTAAGTGTTAAAACATAACCCACAGTCTTTGTCAGATTTGACTAGTGTGTTTATTCCCTTCCTGGTTGTCATATTGAATGTAAGTCGTTTTCAGCGTTAGATCAACTGACCAGTTTATTCTGAGTCGGTGGGCCGACAACTCTCGTTGACAGCACTTAAGCTAACAGCGGGAATCACATACTTTAGCGACGAGAAACGCGGCTGCAACGATTACTCACAGCCATGATGTACGGCATCGCTGTGTATATATGCATTCATACAAGGTCGCATATGGAGCAGTGGCTTTTAAACATTGCTCTCTATGAAATACTCGCAGGTAAACAGTACCACATGTTGGCATTTAGGCTCCAGCAAATGTGAGACTTCATTAATTTCATATAAATGTGCGTCAATTGATTAATACGTGTAAAGTAAACGAGATCTTTTTTGCATTTTTGATAGGTGTGTTCAATACCAATGTTAACAATGATTGATCGACTTGACATTGTCGATGGATATACTTTGATGGGTTGTTTGTGTTGTCGCATTGAGCGAGTTACAAAACGTTCTTATTGTACCTTTTTAACACAATACACACATGGTGCGCTTAGTTAATACATTTCCCCATTGCCAAGAATAAAATTAATGCATTGACCTAGTACCTGAATATCCCGACCACAGCTTGTCGTCGTTTTCTCAATTGCACGTCAAAAGTTCAAATTGTGTGCAATGTTAAACTCGTCCCCGAGTTGTCACGGCCAACAACAGAAGTTTCTGTCATCGCCAAGAAACCGACGTTGTTGGCGGTGTCAATAGCACTGTCGGTTTCGTGTTACGACCGACTTGCCCTCGGCTTTCTGCCGCTGTTTACCACAAGCCTGTGTTGACAGGGAACTCTTAGCTTTGAGTGCAGAGCAGTGCAGCCGATCACGTATTTGTACAGGAAATTCATTATGTAAAATGTGTTATTATAGGGATTCCAAATGCTTAAGCAATGACCCATACCCTTCAGTAAATGACCCTTTGCACACCCGTTATTTATTTATATACGTATGTTCCGTACTTGGACTCGGGTAGGGGTTGGAGGGATGTGGTAACACTGGTACATCATTACAGAATGTCAGAAAACGCGAACATTCCCCTGTACTTAATTTCTTATAAAGTGAAATGGACACCCATTCACCAACAAATTGTTTTATGGTTGTTGTCTAACACGAGTCTATTGTCTGTCGAGTCTAATTTGAACCTGAACTTGAGGAACCACCTTTTAGCGACACGTGTATGTAAGTAGCCCCTCCGGAAGGGTAGATGATGTGCCAACGTATACAATATACACATACTACATCGTGATTTAGCCTCAATTCCACGGGACGTACTCACGTATCTCTACATATTATTTGGTGATGTGTTTTTTTTAAGTTCTCGACTCACATTGGGGGAGTTAATCGATTAATTTATCGTTTCCCCTCTTAGCCCGAGTCTAAGATTATGCGAATGAAGGGGATGAGCTAAACGGAAGCAATTGCCAGAGTTCCGTCGTATCCGTGGGTGGGAGATAATGAGGGATATTAACTGTAGTTGGCACGTGTTGTCCTTGTTCCGATCTAGTCGATGTCATATCATTCTAGGAAATCGTATAGTCTCCAATGTTTCCTTTCTGTGAAAACATTATTCAGATGAACTGGTCGCTGGTAAGCAAACTTGATTTGTCTCTAAATGTTGATATGTCTTAGCTTTTCACCTGTTATATACTGATTGATTGATTGATTGGTGTGTATACTCGTAATTCGAGGGCGCTGCCCAAGTTATCTGGCATTAACGCGTATTTGTTGATAGGGGCCAAGTCGCATGGCACATTGATAGGATCCGAGACGCATAGAACACTTGTTAGTCAAGAGTGCATTCTCAGATAATAGTGATGGACTTCGAAGAAATCAGTCAATGCAACTTGAATGATGACAACTGCCCATGGCATCCCATAATGAGATAATGGTAGACTTATTCAAATAAGACAGATTAGATTAGATTAGATTCAACAACCCATCTTGTCGTACGTGTAGTACATAATACAATATACACCTGTGAACATAGGGCTCGAGGCGTCAATCCACGTGTGACAATGCAATATTGTTGTGAACAATTTGGCAGTGAACCGCGCATGGCGGTGATTTGTTGAACACGATATACTGTACACTTATGCCGGCATGTGCGTGCCTAGTTCAAAAGATTGGTCTTGCCAACGGTCAACACATATGTCAATATTTGCGTGTTCCTACTATTCTGTGGGGCAGCAACCTGAACATAAGCAAAGACGCTCATCAATGCCTGTGTCGTAACATCTTTATTAGTACAGACTTGGTCAAAACTAATATTGAACGTAGAATTAAATTACACCAAATATTCACGACATACACCTTAGCTCACGTCCATAGTATTTAGGTACTTGATGTACGTTCTGTCGTATATATGAACAACACAGTGAAGGTAATCCATTTATACTATCATGGTTACACCTCATTCTATAACCACATAATCATAATATACACTTATTATACTAAGACAGCAACTCAAAAAATGTGTGTGGGGACACCTTGAATGGAGGAAAGCGCGTGGAATCACTGCACAATGAAGTCTATAAGTTCCTGTCTCACCTTTGGGGGATTCCTGACTTTTCATGCAATACAACTATCGCATCGTCACCGAATGAATTCACGCCAATCAACCGTAAATTGCGAGGCGCTGTCAGGATCTGTCAGCTTTATCTATGTAACAAAAGATAGCTTTTCCAGTCAGCAAGGCTACAAATTGAATCCCTATATCGTCTTTTGTCTCGTTCTTGTGTTTTATCTATCAGTTGACTGATTGCTCAATCATGTGCTTACAGCCAATTGTTGTCGACTTATTTTAGCTGCCGCGAAAATAGTGCAGTGATTTCCTTCTGCTTGAATGTTTTATTCAGTGTTCTTAACCGTATATATCTGACGACATTTTTTACTCGTGTCTCTTGAGCGGATATTTATAATGCGAGTTTTATCTGGTGCTAACGCTACCCGATAGAGTTGGGTTGAATGACAGGTGTCACCTTAATAACGTTTACTATATTGTATATACATTGTTTCTTTCACAGTGTAAATGTTTATTTCGCATGTGATTCAAATTTGATTTTCAGTCAAGTATGCGTTCAAGATTCAAGGGTAATGACCCAACTGACGTAGTGGTTGGGTGATTTGGGTGTACCTCTTTGAAGGTTCGTGAAACACACCCCCGTTTGTTACTACTCACGTTTCGTTTAAACCAGCATACAAGCATATGTCAAAGGTCCATGTCTAACGAGAAGTAAACTGAGTGTTAACAATGCTACGTACATGTTATTGAGTGCACCGGGTAGTTGTAAAGATCTCATTTTAGATTTTAGTAATATACATCACATCAGTAATTGACAAGTAGTGGCAACAACACTTTTATATCATGCAACTAGAAAAAGGAATGCAACCATTACTTTTCATTGGAATATCGTCATCTACTATTCTATTTGACCTTACAGGAACCCGCACCCCTGCAAGACATACCTAAAAAGAGTATTCGGTCTTTCAGTTAAACGTAACAAACGACTCCAATGAAGAGGTTGGGGGTAGTCCCTCTGTTTTATTGTCAAGGTTAATAGATAGACGATGTAAATGACCTTCTTGAAACAATAGATTCAAATAAAAAACTGGAACCGTGCCAAATACCTGTACCATGATAAGTGTATTTCGTTAAGGACGCGTACATTTCTTCTTGTTAGGCGCCTTTGAACAATTAGACGAAGCTGAACCTGATACCTCTTCATTTATAATCTACGTATACGCACCATTGTGGAATTGCACAGACTGACAATCATGTGGTAGTGGATGTTCAGCCGGGGGTCTTATGGCACAACTGGTATCAGGCACCACTTGTAGAAGTTAATTTAAAATAACTAAACAGTGCATGAAACAGATTATGACTTGAACACACTATTATACTTGCATAGAAGGATCTTGGTATTTGGTTAGGCCGATAGGTTCCCCGGACTACAGCGTAACCATGTAGGTATGCGTTCTCTATATTATGTGTATTACCTTTCTATACAGGTAAAACAATACAATACAATCCAACAATGGCCATACTCACTATTTACATTCGCCATCGACTGTTTTGACGGTGTGTTGAACTCCGTTTTAAATGTGTTTTATGAGAGACGAACATGAATTTGGCGGTTGCGATTGACCTCATAAACGGACTAGAATTTCGTACTGGTTAATAATTAACTTAAAATGGAATGATAAATATTTTCATTAGTTTGGTTGTATATTTCACACTACAATTAAAACCCTGGTACGAGGTCACATTAATTTCGCGTTGTGTTGGAAATGTAGGTCTCACGCGACGCACACAACGCATGTAAAACATATTCACGCAGCAAGACTACCAAATACCGTAATAATTCAGTTATAAGTCGAAGCATACGTACAAGGAAGATTTTTGTCGGTCGAATAAAAATGTCAACAAGCAAGCTGCTTATTGATTGGTCTGACATTAGATGTTAGGTTTGATTAGCCAATCAGGCACACTTTTGTAACTTCGCATTACCTCTAATAATCAAGCCATAGTACTGAGACTGGAGTTTTAGTAATTTGAAAAACCGGTATTAAAAAAGCAGAGTAATGTTGATAATATCTTTTACTATTTTATTTTAGAAAGTTTATGAACCACGTAAATTAGTGTCGAAAGAATAATTGTCTGTATTGAAGTTTCGACAGGATGGGATCTATATTTTGTACATCCTATACCTGAACACATCTCTCATTGAATATCAATGATCTACCTATAATTTCACGTCAAAATTATGTATACAACATTTTGGTTGGCGATGCGCTTACTATCTAAACATGCACATTATTGCTTCGATACTTGGTGGATATGTACCTTGGGCAGATCTCTCTCAGATTTGTTCAATTCGTTGTGATAGCTTCAAATCTCTAATTTTGGTTAATATTTTTGTCATTTTTGGTGAAAAGTGATATTTGCGATTTCTTGTTAAAAACCAAAAGTCCGATTGCTTTGATATTAACTATACAGGTACTACATGTTCATTTTGTGGTGATATCTTCAGTTCTCTAATTTTTTTGAATATGTTTGTCATTTTTGGTAAAAAGGTATATTTTCGACTTTTTGTTGAGAACTGCAAGTCTGATTGCTTTGGTACTATACATATATGTACCTCGGGTGGACCTCTCTAAGATGTGTTCATTTCGTGGTGATATCTTCAATTCTCTAATTTTAATGAATATTTTTGTCATTAAAAATTTATATTTTTGTTCGATTGTTTTGATGTTATACATGTAGGTATCTCATATAAGTTCTTATAGATTTGTTCATTTTCTAATGATATCTTCAGTTCTTTGATTAAAACATGCATTGTTAACATCGGAGCTATCTCCGTCGAGCGGCTGCTTGTTATAATTTGCAAAAAATCATCTGTCGGGAAGTATACACCATGGGTAGTATAATCTTCATAGCTTGAATGTTTCAGCTTATCATAAATCCGTTTACCGCACAACGTGGGCTCATAACGGTAAATATAGATCAACTCCCACACGGGAGATCAAGCTGAATGTGAACAAGGTCACGTGAACCAAAACCAATGTCATTACATGAAAATAGTTACTGGGTGTGTGGCATATCATTCAGTAACTTGTATTGCATGCCGGTTCCGGGATTGTATTCCACAGTATACGCGATCACGGATATTCCATCTTTTACGACTATCATCAGCCTACTATGGAAAAGAGTTTTAAGAGACCGTCATTAAAAATAGCAAATTGAATAGTTTGGATACAACCGAGGAAACTAGACTCAGTTGGCAGTCGTATGATAAAAACACCAAGTAAGTGGCAAAACATTTTACGACAAACAACAGGGTAATCTATGTACAACCATTATTCTAAGCTCTGTGTACTCCCCTAATTTGGATGATAATTATTCATTTACTTTTTTTTTTAAAAAAAGCTACGGGAATATTTATTCAGGAAGTGAATGGTTGTGCGTTTTACACATGGTTGACCATTGATTGTGTGTGACAATAGCAAGGCGTACAAAGTACATAGTAAATCGTATGCTTGGTTAAATAACTACACACAGCTCCAAATCACATCAGTATTCAGTATACTGAACCGCTCGACCATAAATTGCAACCGTCGATTCTTATAGCCTTAGTGAGGTCGTGAGCGTGGAAGATAAATCGGCGAGGGAGTCGCACCAGATTGCCAGTGTGCATTCACGAAGTTCGTTGGGATATATTTGGACCGCGCAGATATCAATTCAATTAATAGTTTATTAATTAATAGTTCACTTAAATAGACAACTAAGAAATAAGCTGTGTTGCACATCAATGTGTTTAGTGAAGGAAGTAAAATAAAGTAAGTTGACAATCCGTCAGTCAAGGTGAAGCTTTCAAAGTTTGTTGGATAATTTAAACAGACGGCTCTGTTTGTATGGTGTGTGCATAAAACTAAATGGTGTTTATCACATCGAGACACTTGCCATATTCACCTCAAGTTGACGTCGATAATGGCGCATGATTACTACAGATACTATCCATTTTAGCAAACATTTTCAAAGTTACTAATATCGACGCTGCTGATTCGAACTAAGTGTTGAGGGATATTACTCGTGATGGTCCGTAAAATCTGGACATACTTAGTTTTAACCTGTGTCGCACTCCTATCCTATGCTTACATACTGAAAACTGTTCTTAGTAGTTATGAGTTGGTTAAGTGTTCACTTTCGGGATATGATATCCATGTGTTCTATGATAGGTAACCTAGGTGATCCGATAGCCCGCTTTGTCATTTGAACTTTACAGATTCCGTAAAAAGATGTTATGAATTGATTAGGTTAATTGCCAGGCTAAACCATCGGCTAGGATGACAACTTAGGAATGTGCACTCCAACACACGGACCATTGACCTAAAACTTTCAAAAAAAAAAACACATCACTTTTTGTTTACATAACCAAATGCCAAAAACTTAGGTTTCACTCTCATTGATAGATAATGATTCAGTCCGACATTCTCAAAGCAAGCCATCCCAGGAGAGCGTTCAAGGCTGGTAGCATCATTTAAGATATTTCAGCTGTTTGTACATCCATGGAACTAAATTAAGTTTCATGGCCTATCGAACTTTACAAGCTATTTACTCTCTAGCCTTAAAAGCTAAATTGTCAACATTTTGAGATAGATTTTTAGCTTCGCTGTCGACATAGTCAACAGGGCGGAGCTATTCATATTACGGGATTAACCGTCGTCGTCGTCGCCCGTCGTCGCCAACTTTATAGCTCCGCTGTCATCGGAAATAACCCATTTCAACACTATTACTTTTATGAATATTTATGTAATTTTTGGTCATTTGATATTTAGTATATATGCACCTTGGATAGTCCCCTATTAGATTGAATATTTCGTGACGATATCTTCAATTCTATAATTTTAGCAAATATTTTTGTCATTTTTGGCCAGTTCTTCATGATGACTGACAGTTTGCTTGATTTGATACTTTGTAGGTATGTACATGTACCTTGGATGGACCTCTTGGAGTAGGATAATTTCGTGACATAAAGGGAACACTCTATACACTAATACACATGCATGTGTTATTATAACTAGTGTTGATGAAAGACCTAGGATTATAAGAGAAGGGATTATTCTAATTACATATTTTGGTTTTACATAAATCTTTCATTCATCATAGAAATGGTTAAAGGGAGAAGGTATGACACCGTGTTATGATCATTCAATTTTGTTTCCTGTTTTCTTGGTCCCACGTAATGCACAATATACAGTAATTCATAGTGATTGATATGACTAGGATAGGGAGGAGGATGGGAAGGGGTATGCCATTATTCTAATAACATTCCAAGGATTGGAAGTGGAGAGATATGAGGGGGATTTATACTAATTCAAATGCTCATTTCTATTTTGTTTTGTTCTTTGTCTCGTTTTAATTGCAGTACAGAGGTATTCAGAAACAGGACTATGATTGAAGGGGTGTAGTTTATTTTCTTGGTTCTAAGTAAATTAATAATAGAAAGTAATAACCTTAATTTCTTAGTGCGATGGGTTGAGGTGTATGGCATATGTTAGTGGTCGCATTAAGGTTTTTTTCGTTTTCTTTGGTTTTTCAAATTGTTCGTCTTTACTGTAAAACGTTTGCTGCGCTGATATTGCGGGTGTTATCTTCGTCCTCTTGATCGGTCACCGGTAGTTGCGGCACCGGGCTCATGATCTGGGAGCTCAGATGTTGCCGACGGCTGAAAACAGTAGCAACTCCATCCATCCATGCATGGGTGAGTGAGTGGGTGGGTGGGTGTGCCGCGCACTGGAATGGGAGAGGCTAATAAAATCATCCGATCGAGACTATGACTATCTCTAACGTACATGACTTTGATGGAGTCTTTGGTCATGGTCAGGCGCATGTGGTTTACCTATAAACTGAATGACTGGATGGCCACACATCGAGCCATGTCATTGAATATGGGTTTTGCATATGTGTTTAAAAAAATCAACTTGAAAAATTCATTCATACATTTGATAGAAGAAATTTACAATGACAACACGCAAAATACATAACTGACAGTAACAATATTGATCTACGTGAACAGCTAAGCAAATTTAGATTTGAGAGTAACAATTTAAAAATTGAATCTGGCCGCCATACGAAACCAAAAACAGCAGCTAAAAAGAACGTGTGGCCATAGACCTTCTAGGGTGTGACCTACGTAATACAGAAGAAATCGAAGATAAATTCCATCCAATAATGTCATGTCCTGAGTATGAACAACACAGAAAGGCTCTAGTTGAAGATATGGCCAAACACATAAATAATTTCATAATTTGTCAGTTCATAGTCAATTTATTTCTATAATGAGTTTTCACAGTACACAGATCAATACGGAACAATTTCTTAAACACTGCCTTAAAATAAGACAGCGTCACCTAAAAGTAGGAGTATAATTGTAGATATATTGTAATATATTTTCGTGTGATTATTTGTCCGCAAATCTTGTAATTTGTGAATGTAACTTTGTAATTTTTATTCACTTTTTATTGTGCACTGTTAATTATTTTTTATTAATTATTTCTATCCTTCAGTTTTTAATGACCTTTCTGCAGTATTTTCCAAAGTCAGTGTTGTGTCAACAAGTAAATAAATAGAGATACATGCACTACATTTGCACTTCGAGTTTCAGTTGAAACAATGATAATTTATTTTAATAATTTATTAATAATTATTTCAATCAAATGTTAATATATAATTATTCAATAATGAAGTATTTTTTTTATAAACTTCAGCGTGGTCGCAAAGAAATTCAAAACATCACCCAATTAATGCGCTCTTAGAAATATCACAAGGCTAGTCTAAGATGATATTGACTGTTGTAGTGTATGGAGATCATATTATTTGTGCAGTTATGGGGAAATAATATTTAATCGGCGTGAGATATGATAGTTTTCTGCTTTGTTTATGGATCATATGTTTTCCAGAAATATAGAAATTGGCCAACTATATATCATTCACTGAAGGAAAATATGCTCTGACTCGTGCATTCGCTCAGCCGCTCGGCAACTCGTGTCCTCCCCATTTGCTACTACACATGTTTTCATGTTTTTTGGCTAAGTAGTCCACTTCATAGATCCATGACAATCCACCCGAATGCGATTCAATCTAAATCTGAAAGGACGAAGCAGTGTTGTAGTTGTGTATGTTTTGGTGCATTTTTCTATTTTTGAGTAAAAATATTCTTATAGTTTCCCTGCTTAAAATGCGATATCACGTTCCAAACCAGCATATCACGTTTGCGGCAGTGATCAATGCCATTCACTGAACAATGGCTAGATGAAAGCAATTGTATCGCCGTATAACTGTACAAACCTTTATTCCATGGCTTCTGTTGAACTAAAACTCTCAATATAGACAGCAATTTAAACGATCAAAGCAGTCACCTGGCCCAGTTGTTGCAAAGACATAGTTTGTCTGTGCCCTGACTGCAAAATCATATCCACGAGTAACCAACAAATTAGAGTACATTTTCTGTAGATTAATGAATCACGTGACCACAATAATAATAGAATTGTCAGAGAATTTAGAGGGAACAGTATACTGCATTTATCGAATACTCACGTGACAAGAATTCTAATGATGCCTGGTAACTTTAATATCGACGGCATAGCGATGTGTCACACACACATTATGGTTCAAATGTCGAGAAGCCAATGTTGTGTCTATTCTTATGAGAAGCCAAAGTAGGCAATGTCAGCATGCTTTTATTGTTAGGCGCAGTGGGAGAAGCCACTATAGCCCGTATGCACAGTGATTGCAAGATTACGTCATTGTAAAGAAATATGTAATGCGTTTCCGGGGGTGGTTTCTCAAAGAGACAGTCGTGGACAGAAAACAAAATTATACACCAGTTTCTTCATGTGCGTACCGACAACACTTACCGTACGATGGTGAAAATGGCGTGCTAAACATTGAATAATTTCCCCATGCCATGTTCATGGTTGTCTCATTAAAGGGCAGAATGAAATGCAACAAATCAGGATATCGGCGGAATAAAAAAAACTGATTTATAAAGTAATGGCGGTCATGTTTCAAATGTTAGAACCTTTTGTTCATTGAGTCCTATGGTAGAAAAAACATCGTTGAAAGTGAAGTAAACCATGCGAAATACATTGTTTGTTTGTTTACTCGAAATCTGAACTCACGCTACTGATATTGTAATCTTATTTCTTTTCTCACAACCTGCATATCTGTTATTCAGTTAAACCGGCCTGAAGTAACGAAGTAGCGGCTTCCTCTTGGCAATTTTCTATCCTTAAATAATTCATCTAACTGAATAACCGTGAAACACAGTATTTTGTTTGTTTACAAAAAAAAAATGAATTAGGAATGAACTATTATTCATCCGTACACCAATTATATCAAACCTTGCTTAACATAATAGGTATGTTGTAATTTACATATTAACCTTGAACATTTCAAATGTCATAAATTGAAGAAAGTGGTTTCTTGTCCACGGCCCTGGCGACCTTGAGTAAAGGGATTGTGCCGATGAGGCACGTAACACCTAGCACATAAAACATCCCCAGGGAGGGGCCTTCATGTATGTTAGATTCATAAGTGATTGATGAATTCAGTTTCACAATAATCTTGCCTTGAGGGCTATTGACAGTCTAATAGACATTTGCCAATGGAATTAGGGGACATCCCAAGTTCTGCGCTTGTGATCTAAACACATAACGACAAAAACTAAATATAGTGATTTCCATTCTGTGAGGTAGAAGCCTACGCATACTCAGTATGCTAATACCCAGAATGTATTCATTTTGCACTAAATTGTACCCCAGATCGAAAAGGATATTGACGTAAACAAATAAAGTTGGCCTTCCCAGGCCTATTTTTCGGGGAAATGATGGTTGTATTTTGTGAATGCTGGCCTTTTAGGTTATGGGTATTAAAACGTTTCAACAAATGTAATTTTTCTCTAACGTTGGAATTGTTCTAAAAAATAAAAAAAATTGTGAAACAATCAATCAATGTTTGCGATGTTCCACGCAGTATCATTGAATGTTCTCCATGTAGCACGGACGACGACATAATTTATACTATCTGAAATTAATATCAACTCTCAGAATGTTAGTGGGATGTGTGCTCGACCCGTGAACATCACCTGGCACATTATTGAGAGCTGAAATGGGTAATATGTTGAGGCATACGGCGTCGAGCATGAACCCATTTAAGTAATGTACAATAAATGGTTATGTCAGAGTCTTTTCACCCATACTCGCTGTTTACTTGTCTTAAGTGGGTATGTATCTCGGAACCGGACCGTCGCTACTCAGTTGCCGACAACGGATTAACTACCAGTACTTAGTGATAGAGTATTCTTTACATTGTCTTAGTGACGTTATTGTCAACTTCAAATTGTTCCCGTGAGTGATAATACCATTAGTATCTGCGTAGTACAGGTGTGTATACGTATATACAACTTCATAATTGTTTTTCGAGATCGCGGGAGATATTTCCCGGGAATAGGAATCCCGGTAAGGACGTACAAGCAACGATAAATACACACCTCGTGTATATATTCAATTTCAGCCATAAAAGACTTAAACGCAGCACAACTCGTCTGACGTGGTTACCATGACAATGACCCATGCCATTCTGGTTCATTGGAATAATTTCTAGGAAAAAAAGTGACATCGATACATATAGATGCGAAGGAAGAGGTTCCTTTGATATGCACTGCACCGTAGAAACCACTTTAATTGTTGACAACAATACGTGTATTTCATTTCCAGTGAGAGTAAAGCTTGATAGTCGCGCAACCTTGCATGTCTCCCTCTAGTAACAGTTTTATCTGCTTTCGAAACGTACACCTTGAAGATAGCTGGTTATCTCGCCCGTGCGCTTGAATGCACGTCTACTGACTACATGGCTAGGATAACGTCTGAACCCCATTCCGCGGAAGTCACAAATCTCCCTTGCCTACATTGTACATTGTACTGCGTGTGATACCCACGCGTATGGTATCTATAGCGAGCATATTTTGCTCTGTCGCTATGGTGATAATGAAGTCAGTTTTCCCAGAGGGGCTACGAATTGTCACATATGTATGTAGCGTGCCGTTTATGTAGTATTGGCTGAAAGCACGTGGCGAATTATTATGGCGTTTGTGTATTTATACCATCGGGTCATTTATTACAATGTGTTGCTGACAACGAGGGGATAGTGTGAGCATTTGTAGGTAGGTAACGTACGCCACAATACAAGCATTCCAATAATGCCGTGTTTTTAAAAACTATTCATTTTAATTTCACTGTTTTCCTTTACTACATATTGTCAATTGTCGCCCCTTATTGCCATGGTACTGTAATTGCTTGTAATTGTCATCACCGCTTTGAGAACAGTACTAGTATGATGCTAGTTTACTAAAAAATCTAACCACTGGCTGACTGTATGATAACAGCGTTACGTTGTTTTCTAAACGGTCTAAACGTATTTCGATGGACGTGATAGCGCCTTTTATGGCGATGCCTATGCAAATAGCCTCGTCATTATGCATACTTTCTCAATGATTAAACACTGAATCTTTACGTCAGCATATCATAATTGCAATACAAACCAATTTCCCTATAAAACATTTAACCAGTCACGTGACTGTGGAATTTAATGGTTTAAAACACTAAATTGGCAACCCCGGAAGTTACTCGGCGTTGTGCGCATTTCAAACAAACGTTGTTATCTTTTTTTGCCGGCGGCATGGACGTTTCATTTTTTAAGGCTATTGGTATCTGTTCGTGATCTGGTTTATCGTAGCAGCGTGCATATGGCTAACTGATATCCCGAACACAACTTGTAACTTATCGCTTATGTGTAGTTACATGTGATGGTTGGCATAGTAACCGCCAGCGCCAGGCCGTAGCAGTTATGCTTTGTTTTTTCTTCGAGCACGGCGCAATGAAACTGACATGTGGTTGCTATTATTTTACTACTGTTACGTGCACTGTCCGCCAATCGACTGTAACGCCGCTGCTACCATCGCTGCTGGACGCGTTGGTCTAGCCCTCGTATCTCAGTTGACTGACCATTCATCTGATGCTTTGGTATTCTTGTTTTGGGTTATATTTAGGCAAAAAGAAAGCAATCCCAGTTCATAGTGCTAAAATTAACACGTAGTATGCAGGTAGTCGAGAACATTTTACATAGTAAAATATGCAATTTAAAAAAAAAGACCGGCAAATCGTTTTGTCAAGCCGAACATGATGTCATGAAATTATGCGTTAGACTAGGAAATAATTGTGCCCATCACCATTGGTTGACCTGATTACACGCATGCTGTAGCCGGTGTAAGTCGAGAATTTCATTAACTATTTAGTCGATGCTAACCAACCTTAAAATTCAGAGACCGCTGTGTCATTGTAAGCTTTAACATAATGGTGGTTTAATATAATCTCTATTTATATGTATATATACACATATAATACTTGAAAGTGGGAGCAAACCATGCACGACCTAAACAGAATTTCATGCCTTTTGAAATATTTGTATATTATCAATGCGGTTATTTTCAATATCATTAATAATATCTCTCACTCTCAATGAAATTAACTCTTATCAGCCGACCTTTTTCTATATGGAGGACGCCTATTCTCAAAAGCAAATGCTTTGTAGTGTATTCATGGTAAAATTTCTCAAAGGGCATATCTCCGTGTTTTTCATGTAGTACATGCTGACATGAAAGTACAACGTCAACTTCGTAACCCCGCCGGTCATGAAATATTCTAAACACCAGACTCGAACAAATTGAATGTCTACGTTCAATTGACAAAAACAAAAACAAAACAACAACGATAGCCCCATTGACGATGCCTAGTAGACGGTCGGTATTTCTTTAATTGCGTGTCGTCATCAACTTTAATCATTCCGGTAATTTACATATATATGTAACCCACCCTATTCAATCAGTGTCCATATTGTATTAAAGAGAGGCCATCTTCTCCAAACAAATAGTACGGTCGATTTATTGAAAGAAAAATATGCGATATTCAGCATGCAAATGAACTAATCACCGATGCACACCCGTCTGTGGCCAGCAGATTGTGTAGCTACATTCCGAAAATTCCATGCATGCTCAGCTGAATGTATCACGTTGCTATGATGTTGCCATGGTTATACTTGGCGTGTACTTCTGATTAACAACGTGATTAACATAAATTGACGACTGATTCTGTTCTATTGAACTCTTATGCGTCTTCTCGCACTCAGTAAATACAACGAATATTCGCAGCACTAATTCAGAAATTGGACGAGAAATCTAAGCCAAAACTCTCATTGGCATAATGTAGTGTTACTTTTTCTTTTGTAATGGTTTTATAGCATATATTACTTCTACATCTTGCTTTTTGACGCACAGTGTTAGAGACGAAATGCACTTTTGTAAAAGTTTGTTGCTTGGCTAATAGTGTTAAAGCGCGGTGGTCGTCGCGCAGCGCGTGTTCGAATAAGTTCATGTAAATAAACAATGTATTGTACACGCGTTGTATACGTCGCTATGAGTCCCACATCGAACAGGGCGCGGCGCGACGACCACCGCCCTTTAACATGGACTACGATAGATGGTATGTCTATACACAAGTTCACCTTCGTGCATCATAATTGACTAGTCTTCAACGAGCTACTTGTTTGTTTTGACGTATTACATTTCCGACTGGTTCACTTTATTCTGCAACTTAAAGTAAAAAAATATAAGCGAGGCGATCCATGTTGGTGATACTATCACTATAAATTATTCACCGCATGTAAATTCAATTGTAATATACATTTACTTGTTCCAGGTAATATGCATTTATGTATGGGGTTACTGATCTCTTTCTAAATATTCCTTTTTTTATTCGCGTTCCAGTTGCAGCATTATTAGAAATTACGTCGATGTTGGCGACTCCACGGTTCCCGTATTCTTATTCAATCCTGGGTACAAGAGAGGTATCACGTTGATGACCAACCTCAATAATTCTTACTGCGCGTGCTCGAAAGAGAATATGATTATATTTTGGGAACCGATTTACAATATAGTATAGCTGCATTAGAAAGAAGTACATATGAGTAAATCGGTACGATTAACAATACTGATCCTCAACAAATTTGGAAATAATTAATAAGACTATCGACACTCATGTTGCCATAGCTATTGTAGTACGTTGTTATTAGCGTTTTCAGCCAGGTGGTTTCCACGCAAATACACATGCTGTATGAAGTTTGTATCTTGCTAATGACTGGGAGGAAGCTGCGACAGATCGTTAACTAGGGATAATGGCGGCGAAGCTATTTTATTTCTTTTGAACTGCGATTTTACAAATTGCCAAATATCGATCGGGTCTATGACTCAAAGAAGACTTTTCCGGCTCCCACAATGCGTTAAGTCAACGGTCACTAGACTGTGTATATACCTTTACATGTGACGATGTACGTGTGTTTGTTGGTTACGTTTGCGTGGGATGCACTCGGCATCAACACTTTTCCGATTCCCCGCAAAAAGGGGCGCATTTGAGGATTAACCAACTCAAAAGGCGAGTAAACAACGGAATTTTGATGAGTTTTACGACATTTATACACACGAGTGATAGCAAATATACACATTGATTCAAATTCTTCGAACGAAACAGCTGTTAATATGATAAATGTGCAATCAGAAAACAATCAGTATTCTTCTAATTAATAACAGACACTTGGGGATGTCAATTCTTCATATCGATCGCAGCCCATACTAAAAATGTATTTTATTATAATAACGAAGTTGACGCTTTGTCATTGAGTATTAAGTGTAATGGGAATATATGTAAATTGAAATTAACTTCTTATTGATACACGCACGTAAATATGTTGGCATATCTTGAACGTTGTATATATGATAATAAATTTCAGTAATCTCTATATTCTCAATGGCTAGATAGCATCCGACATCTGTGGGCGCAAGCGATAAATTATCTTCATGTTTTTGAATCGTACTCGTATATTATTTAGCACACTGTGTCCCGATGGATTGCATATGCCTACAGGCGACCACGGAGCTCAGAGTCAGGAATACTTGTTAACAATTGGACACCTTCATTCAGGCGACACAACGATATCAGTACAGATGTCAGATAATATAATGTGACATCGGTTAGGCTGATATTACAGAGGACGTTGAATGGCAAATGGCGAAGTAGACTTCCGGTCAATGGGTCGCCATCTTTAATACTGATATCTCGGTATACCGACGGTTTGTGCATTAGTGTACTTCACTATATCACAGTGGTAGTGATGTTGTTGTAGATTACGATTTATATAATTTTAAATTTGAAACTATTTTTCTTTTGTCACTTGCACATGGTTACACTATAATACAGGTGAATGTACACTGAGAATACCACAGCATGGAGGTAAAAAAAAACACATAAAAATCTGTTTACCTCCATGACCACAGGTAGACTCCTGGCTGGCTAAGTGGGGTTCTTGTATAATTGTGTTATTACACGTTTAAGGTGACATTGTCGTCGCAACGCGCCGTGTTCGACATGGGTCCCACGCGACGTTTTAAATCACTGTTTGTTTACGCGTGTTGTACTACAATTGTAGCGCTTTAACTCGTGCAATATATATAATTCCCGCATACTACGTAATTAAATCTATAATATCGAAACCATGTCGCCCCATAGAAGAGTGTGAGTGTATTTTTTATTACTAAAGTATTACAAATACAGCCATTACACATCTCTGTAATGCATTGCCACGGTTGACAGACACGATTTCACACAACTGCAGCCATAACCCTTATAATTTCTAATGATACGGTCGGTCGATTTTATTCTCTTGTAATATAATATTTTTTCTGTCGTCCACAGGGAGCTGTGACTGATAAAAATCGCTCATGTATCGCGACGTTAGAATTCCACCGCCCAGGATATGGTAATAGCAGAACGGTGTGAATGGTACAACTATGGCAAACGCAAGTATTAACACAACATCAGCGATGTCGCTGCTAACGGCGGCAATGACGACGTCCGAGACACCTTACCAGATCGTTGGGTTCACCACGCAGATGACGCATACAAAGTTGCGGGAGGTTACCATGACGACGGATGCTTTCTGGTCGTCTACTTCACCGACTCTTATTTTGTCAACCCTTCCACCACCCGATGTTGTGAAGAACATTATTATTGGACTCGTACTCGCCTTTATTGTGCTGTTTACAGTACTTGGCAATGCTCTCGTCATTCTCTCAGTCTTTGTTTATCGAAGACTTCGAACTAACATTACAAACTGGTTCATCGTATCCTTAGCAATCTCAGACCTACTAGTGGCCATACTTGTGATGTCTTGGGCTGCGGTCAATTTAGTCGCTGGCTATTGGCCATTCGGTGAATTCTGTCAAGTACACATAACGCTGGATATTATGTTGTCTACTGCTTCCATTTTGAACCTTTGTGTTATAAGCGTGGATCGGTATTGGGCTGTGATGAAACCTTTCCGATATCAGGCTATGATGACACGGAAACGAGCGGTTTTAATGATTATAGGCGTGTGGATACTGGCCGCACTTGTTTCATTCATCCCGGTTATGACCAATGCACACCGAGCCGATGACGTAGATTCGTTACTAGCTGACCCTCCACAGTGTGAGTTCAAACTGAATGGTATTTACGCCACGGTCTCATCCTCAATCAGTTTCTACATCCCTAGCACAATTATCTTGATAATCTATTACCGAATATATCAAACAGCGAGACGAATCGAGAAACAAATCAAACAACAAGAAAGGACGCTCAACATCAAACACAAACATTCAAGAAGTTTTGGAGAGCGGAAAGCTATTAAAACTTTTGGTTTAATCATAGGAATTTTTGTCATCTGCTGGCTGCCGTTTTTCGTTGCTAACTGTATCATATCGTTTTGCGATCAGTGTGTGCCACTAGACTGCTATATTGCATTCACGTGGCTGGGATGGGTGAACAGTACACTAAACCCAGTTATTTATGCCACAAATAGGGATTTCAGACGAGCCTTTCGGCAGTTATTGTGCTGCGGTAGACCTTCCCCGCCTGGTCGTCAATGGGACTACTTTAGTGAATGCAGTCCGTCAGAGATTAGACGAGCTTCACGAAACAGATCGACGACGAACGGTGCTTCCACTGTCAAAATCAGCGTTACAAATACAACTACAATTGACCTAGCGCAGCATTGTGAACGAATAGAAATGACGTCAGACGTTTGAGCCAAATTACGTCACAGTATTTAAGGAATAGATGCAGGTTCGTGGGCAGCCAGAACCATAAAATTAAGTTTTTGCTGTTCAATATTTAGACAGTGTTCGGGTTTCGGGGCTCTGTTAGAAAATGAAACATGATATTTAAAAATCATCAAAACACCAAGGTTCACACGAGGTTTAGATTGGTTATTATCTGATTTCCGTGTTTTCAGTTGGCGAGGGAGTTTTAAACCTAAATAACCACGAGAATTCAAATTAAAATGTTCATACTATCTATATGCTGTGTTCATCGAGGAACTTTCCGGTCATATCTGTTTGAGTTAGACTTTCCGTTAACGCGAAGATAATATTATGAACGACTGCCCATCCGTCACCTGACACTAAGTAACACTTCTTCGTAAAAAAAAAAATGCTATTCAAAGTGCTTCCAGTTTTCATAAGTACATGACCTGGAGTGACCTCATTCTGACTTGTGATAATATCGTGATAATATCGTCGTCAATTCTTTATTTGTTGTCATTTGGAGGTATTTTTGACTTCTTGAAAACGTTTGTGAGAGCAAGACCGTCTAAATATCAAATTTCAAAAATGCAAAAATATATTTTTTTACGACAGCGAACCCCACGAATCTGCATATATACCTAAAACAATCACTTTATGTGTAATATACAATGTTCAACAATGCCATGCAATTTGCTTTTTACTTTTATTTACTATTACATTCCCTACTTTTCGGTATTGGGGCAAATACCCAAATGAACCAGCCAACTGGTCTATTAAAGCGGGGGTAGTCGTCACCTGCGCATGCGTCAGATGGCCATAGCGTGTCATTGTTTGCAAACAAGCGTCTACCCATGAGCCTTTGCGTTTTTAGCGTATGTTGTTATCGTCGCTTGGGACTCAATTCTCGCGCGTACGCAGGTGACGACCCTCCCGCTTTAATGTAATTATGTTTTGGGATATAGGTCTGAAATGCTGTATATTACCAACAAGGACTGTCTCGAAATGTTGAACAAGGAATATTTATGCAAATATTTGTATTAGATGTACAGACATCGTTAAGTCCAAGTTACTTAGAATTGAAATTAGTTTGATCGTTAAAAACAGAAATTGATTTCCATTTCGTGGTCTTTACAACTCGATAATGTCAATGATTCGTTCAGTGTTTTCGCGCAAAATTCTGGGGCTAGGCTCCCTATAATATATTTAAATATAAATATAAATGGAAAATTTCAAAAATATCTTTCTTATAATATTTATTCTTTTAATTTCCCACACAACCATTGATGTTGATAGTTATATGGGCAGACCAGTAGAACGTTGAGGTGGCGTGCATACACAGTGGAAGGGAAAAACGTGAAATCTCCGTCAAATGGTATCTGACTCAGTTGCTCTACAACCACCCCTACTTTCTAATGGTCCATCCCTGACTCAGCTGTTGATGTTCTGTCCAAATAAATGTAAATAACGTACAATGCAAAGTGTAGCTAACACATGCAGGCATATTAAGGGGCTGTGTTTTTATATTGTGGCATGTTTTAATCTATTTAATTTTGACATTTATTTATTTATTAACTTCGAATACCGATTGAGCATATTTCAACACTATTCATTCTAATTTGAATATGGGATTTATTTGCATAATATGCAATGCGATAGATACTAGCAACTAAAATACCGAACCTGACCATCTGGTTAAAAGGATAAGTGTGAAAGGAAGAAAGAAAGCCCATCCATTCAAACCTGATATGTGAACAACGCTCATATTCCATCATGTGTGTTCCTGCTTCTTGCTCGCGAGACTTTAGCTCGAGACTTTAGCCAACAGCGACATTTACATATTAAAGCTATTTGCAGACATTTTGAACATTTTGCAGTGTTGTTTCAACAAATATCACTTCCTTGAATGCTTCCAATTGCAGGAAAGTATATATATATAATGATTCTGAATTCTCCGAACAAGAAATAGAAATTCTGAGTAGAAAACATCAAGAGGTATCTTCATAGATGTACATTTGCATGAAGCTTCACTTGACATTCTCAAGGACAAGATACTACTCCTCATTTTACTTAAACGAATATTTACCACTGGCTTCGTATTTTTTTATACTACTCCACCACTTCATTTACTGAGTCTTTCTCAGGATATGTAAACAGATTTCACAAAATGGAACGAATTATCATGTTTTTATATATTATTATGTAGATGTACAGTTAGAAACAGTTCTGAAATTTACATGGTTGATGTAACACCTTATTAGTGATAGTAGTACTAGAAGTATGGTAAAAATGGAGCAACCTGACAAATGCTAACCAATAGAATAGACTGAGTTCATGAAATGAATGTCCCCGATTTGTCAACTGAAATCTACTATGCACGTCATTGGTTGATTTGAATCATATCTTCATTTCCTTCTTCCGGTTTTATCTTTAAAATCATAAGTTCCACATACAAGGAGAGTAACAATTAATTGAGCTAGCTAAACATATCTGGCTTGGTTTGTGAGTTGCATGTCCGGATAAACAGGGACCAATCAAATCTTGTAAATCGGGTGCTTTCCTTATTTATTTAATTAATTAATTAAACTCGGATTACTGAGTGAGCAGTTGTCATCATAGCATTAGACCAATATCCTGCTGGTACAGGGTGGTAACACATTCTATGAATGAAACCTGTAATTTGATTACACATTCTTGCAAAAATACCGAACATTGTCACTTTCCTGCAATTTGTACAGAGATAAAATTATTTAAATATTGAAATAAAAGTATGATGATCGATCTATATAATTGATATATATGTACAGTATATAGTCGCTCAAGTACACTTAGTACGTCGATAATTCGATATGAAATAAATTTGCCGTGTACCAGGTGATGCAATGTAATATACAAGGCCCTATTTTGTAATACCCAAAATGCACTACTCATCATATATGACCCATTTGTACATACGACAAGTTATATACCACTAGGTCTGTGAATACATTTTAAATTTACCATTGGTCAAGGGTCATGTGCTGGTTATTGTATTACGGGTTTAGACAATTGACAAATTATATCTCCAAATATGTGAAAACATTACATTTTTTACATTGGTAAGAAAACTTATGTTTGTTATTGTTTTATTCGTGTTGACATACGTCAAATGATAGAACTTCAAAACTTTGTAAACATTATGAATCCTTTCACATGGGTTAGAAAAAAGACGCGTGTTAGTAATTGTTTTATATGGATTAGACGTATCCCAATCCATATAACACCAGAAAAGTTAACGCATTATGAATCATTGGCCAGAAGACATGTATGTGTTGGCCATTGTTTAATGCGGTGATGAAATACCTATATTGACAATTACTGGATATTGACTGTTACTGGATACAATTGCATTGATTCGTGTACCATAGAGGAGGAGATTGAATATGGTAATTTTTAATATCGTAATTTTGCGGTATTTTACGGGGTGTGTTCATCCTACCATATTAGGAAATTCGAATTCCAAATACGGAATGATTACGCGCGCAAGCGTCCTCAAATAATAAAAAAAAACATTTTTTAACATGCCTGCCACCAGGTTTTGACCGGACTCCATACAAAGAAGTTCGCTGATTCTGCTCTAAACTTTTTGGATTTCGGAATTCCCATGACGTATCATTGAAAGGAAAAGATGTATGATAATAAGGAGAGATAATAAGAGATGTCCTTGTAATGACCTCATATTTATTTTTATGTGTGTGTATTGCAAATAGCTGCAAAAATTAAAACAAATGGCACAAAAACAGTTCCACTTGAAAAAATAATAGATAATCATTCATGGAATCCTGTTAAATTTTGTGTGAGCAGTAGGATTTAAGGACATCACATAACCCGATGAGGTAGAGAACAAGAAATTACCATATTAATGGACTCACTGAGCACTATAATTGCGAACCTGTACTTGGATTAACTGTGTTTGCCACAGCACTGAGCTCGAAATAGATAAAAGGTTTCTCTGAAAAAAAACCTTCACCCTCGAATGGTTTGAGAAATTAATGTTTGACAGCACCTTATGTTTTTATATATAAAGTTGACTTCTACGAGAAATGCATCAGACTTCATAATGCACGAGGTCGTCACTTATGCAGAAGTGCATCTTGTAGGGTGCTGTCTTTTTCAAGCAAGTAATTATAGCTGACTGCAATCAGAATATTTTTTTTTATTTTTTGCAGTTATTGAATCTAAAAATAACTAATTGATTTAATGCATGCTTCGAATAATAACCGACAGAGGTAAAACAACACATCCAGTGAATACATGCCCGATTCATCGACGGTATTAGCAAGAACTCGGCATAGAGCAGGTATCATATGTGTAGGCGTTGCTTTGATTGATTTTCCAACACCGACATACACCAACACAGCAAAAGGGCAGTGCATTTATTTAACTTGAAGAAAATAGGATTTGGAATTTTTATGTCACTTTCTTAAATTAATTAGAGATACTGCAGCTTAAAAAAACACATATTTCCCATAAAGAATTTATTCGTCGGTCGCTACAAATCAAGCCTATCATGTATTAGGCTATTTCGTTCATGTTATGTTTATTATTTGACGAATAATTTAGATATCTAAACTATATGTGTTACATTTTTATGTTTATACTGCTAGTTCGATAACATCGGATCTCGGTTCTTCTAAAATTGGATACGTTCACGTGGAATAGATTATATACGCACATTCTAATAACATCATCCCGACCGTGAATGCAAAATATATTAAACTCAAACGTAACGCTTCGAATAAATTATGCTGGGAAATATATTGACATTTTTTTTAAATTTGATTTTTGCGATTCCTATGTTAGATCATACCAGATTACATGTGTTGATTTCCATGTAATATATTAGATAGTGATACAGTACTAAGTAATCAGGTTTAGACAGTAGTGAAATAGTTTAGTTTTTATCTATCTATTCTGTCTGTTGAACGATAAGAAAGTGTAAGAATATATATATATATATATATATATATATATATATATATATATATATATATATATTCCTGATCTGCAGCAGTTTATATACTGATATAGGTATATTAACCTTAGCAATGACCTTTAACGGCCTAATTGTAGATGTGAATATTAATGTACTGCATGTTTCTTTTTTTCGACAGTCTTAGGGGTAACACTAGAGGGCGCTCGATCAGTTATACATCCACAAAAGAACATATTCGTTCTCATGTGTTTTTCATGCCGTCAATCTCCAACGACCGCGATATAAATTCAGAGTCCGATTTCTCGTCTTTCACGCGAGTCACGTTTTTTATATATTTGATTTGATAGCCTTTCAAGTTTGATCAATTATACTGTATTTAATTAGTCGTTTTTTATCCAGTTACATTAAAGTAGTGTTGTCGTCGCAATGTTACGCCGTGTACCGAATAGTGGATTAAGATGCATAGGCGTTGTTAATAAATCCGTCGCAATTGATCTCGTGGCTTAAAAACAAATAAGGTTGCATTCGAATTGTGTACTTTGATGATCCTGCTCAGTTGCTGTCTACATAAGACTTGTGTGATGAGACCGGTGACGGAAATAACACACGAATGAATAACTACACCAGTTAAAGAAAAAAAAACGCTGGTGCAATACAAAGAGATAGCAATAAACCATTTGATGTTTCCGCGTAGTAAGAAGGAGCACAGATGTTTCTTCGCTATAATTCGCGGGATTTTTTTACAATTGGTGAAATCCACAAAGAATGGCGATATATACCGACGAGCTAAGGGGCGTATGATTGAATAGAACATATTTTTGTATTAAATAGATTAGGGATATTTTGAGTTGGACGCACTGCCTGTTATACTAAGTCATATATGTATATATTTACCACGATACCATACGTTTACTGAAAGTTATACACCCCTAATGAAACTGCAATCAGCGAGGTGTTTCTGCATTTGATGTAGTAAACAGTTTTCACTCAGTGTCATACAGTTATACTGCTTTTTGTTCTAACAGTTCGCTGACCTTCGATGACTTCCTTAGTCCAGAGAAGTACCGGTTTACTAACGATGGGTTAGTAACGTGTAGTTTACTGTGATATTTACATTAAACAGGTGTAATTACTACAGGTCATTGACCCATTCATTGGTCACTGTCCTATGCAAAAGAAGCTACGTAACACACGTACACTGAAGCAACAAACAACACGCAACGGGGCTGTAGAAAAAACACCTAAAACTACCCCAAAATGAGCAGTATTATATCGGACTTTAACTAGAACCACTTTAACTATCAGAAAATACACATTTTGGACAAATATACGAATGCAAAACAGCAATGTACATCAGCGGCTTTACAAATAATTAGTTTGAAATAGGTCAAAGTTCATCTATTTTTTTCCCCATAAAATCTTCCCATTGTTTAGAGATTTGACTGAACATCCCACGCACGTCACTTCCGTACACGCTTTGTGTCACAAGAGAACATTGCCGTGACACAAAATAATAAATGGAAATTCAGTTACAATACCTAAATACAGCAAACAATTTGTCAGTTTGTTTGTTTGGTAGTTCGCACTTATTCATAATTATGACAGAGGCGAATTGCTTCTGATGTTCAGTACAACCAGTCTACATTTTTAGCATAAAAAGCACATTGTTGATATAATCATAATGGCGTGTGTATCGAACGCAATGCAGTGTTCGGAATCAATAAATATATGTCGACATTTGTGGTAGGCATATATTATTCTTGGCTCAGTGTTTAAATAAATCTATGTCGTTATCACTTTTCAGAACAAACAATTCACATATTTGACTCAATCATTGAGACACAAATTGAATTACTTCTCCGCTCTCATATCAGATCCTTATATTCCAAAATGTCGTTTTCAACACCACATACTCAAGATAACCTACGTTTCAATAGTATATAGTCAAATGATACCTCCCTATTTATTTTCACATCATATACCAATTGATACACTGCAATTCAAAAATATATATACAAATAATACCATATTGGCAATACCATACACCCCGACAATGAAACTATATTGTCAAATGATACACTACGTTACATTTATCCAAAAGATATCATACATTTACTTCAATACCTTATATCTAAATAATACCTAACTTTCCAATACCTTATATCTAAATAATTCCTCACTTTCAAATATCTTATATCTGAATAATATCTTACTTTCCAATATCTTATATCTTAATAATACCTCACTTTCATACTTTCAAATACCTTATTTCTAAATAATATCTTACTTTCCAGTATCTTATATCTTAATAATACCATACTTTCAAATACCTTATTTCTAAATAATATCTTACTTTCCGGTATCTTATATCTAAATAATACCTTACTTTCAAATATCTTATATCTAAATAATACCTTACTTTCCAATATCTTATATCTAAAAATGATACTTTACTTTCCAATACCTTATATCTAAATAATACCTTACTTTCCAATACCTTATATCTAAATAATATCTTACTTTCCAATACCTTATATCTAAATAATACCTTACTTTCCATTACCTTATATCTAAATATTACCTTACTTTCCAATACCTTATATCTAAATAATACTTTACTTTCCAATATCTTATATCTAAATAATACCTTACATTCCAATACCTGTATCTAAATAATACCTTACTTTTCAATATCTTATATCTAAATAATACCTCACTTTAAAACATCTTATATCTGAATAATATCTTACTTTCCAATATCTTATATGTAAATAATACCTTACTTTCAAATACCTTATATCTAAATAATACCTTACTTTCCAATACCTTATATCTAAATAATACCTTACTTTCCAATACCTCATATCTAAATAATACCTTACTTTCCAATACCTTATATCTAAATAATACCTTACTTTCCAATACCTCATATCTAAATAATACCTTACTTTCCAATACCTTATATCTAAATAATACCTTACTTTCCAATACCTCATATCTAAATAATACCTTACTTCCCAATATCTTATATCTAAATAATACCTTACTTTCCAATACCTTATATCTAAATAATATCTTACTTTCCAATACCTTATATCTAAATAATACCTTACTTTCCAATACCTCATATCTAAATAATACCTTACTTTCCAATATCTTATATCTAAATAATACCTTACTTTCCAATACCTTATATCTAAATAATACCTTACTTTCAAATACCCTATATCTAAATAATACCTTACTTTCCATTACCTTATATCTAAATAATACCTTACTTTTCAATACCTCATATCTAAATAATACCTTACTTTCCATTACCTTATATCTAAATAATACCTTACTTTCCAATATCTTATATCTAAATAATACCTTACTTTCCAATACCTCATATCTAAATAATACCTTACTTTCCAATACCTTATATCTAAATAATACCTTACTTTCCAATACCTCATATCTAAATAATACCTTACTTTCCAATATCTTATATCTAAATAATACCTTACTTTCCAATACCTTATATCTAAATAATACCTTACTTTCAAATACCCTATATCTAAATAATACCTTACTTTCCATTACCTTATATCTAAATAATACCTTACTTTTCAATACCTCATATCTAAATAATACCTTACTTTCCATTACCTTATATCTAAATAATACCTTACTTTCCAATATCTTATATCTAAATAATACCTTACTTTCCAATACCTTATATCTAAATAATACCTTACTTTCAAATACCTTATATTTAAATAATACCTTACTTTCCATTACCTTATATCTAAATAATACCTTACTTTCAAATACCTTATATCTAAATAATACCTTACTTTCCATTACCTTATATCTAAATAATATCTTACTTTCCAATACCTCATATCTAAATAATACCTTACTTTCCAATACCTTATATCTAAATAATACCTTACTTTCCAATACCTCATATCTAAATAATACCTTACTTTCCAATACCTCATATCTAAATAATACCTTACTTTCCAATACCTTATATCTAAATAATACCTTACTTTCCAATACCTCATATCTAAATAATACCTTACTTTCCAATACCTTATATCTAAATAATACCTTACTTTCCAATACCTTATATCTAAATAATACCTTACTTTCCAATACCTTATATCTAAATAATACCTTACTTTCCAATACCTTATATCTAAATAATACCTTACTTTCCAATATCTTATATCTAAATAATACCTTACTTTCCAATACCTTATATCTAAATAATACCCTACTTTCCAATACCTTATATCTAAATAATACCCTACTTTCCAATATCTTATATCTAAATAATACCCTACTTTCCAATACCTTATATCTAAATAATACCTTACTTTCCAATACCTTATATCTAAATAATACCTTACTTTCCATTACCTTATATCTAAATAATAACTTACTTTCCAATACCTTATATCTAAATAATACCTTACTTTGCAATACCTTATATCTAAATAATACCTTACTTTCCAATACCTCATATCTAAATAATACCTTACTTCCCAATATCTTATATCTAAATAATACCTTACTTTCCAATACCTTATATCTAAATAATATCTTACTTTCCAATACCTTATATCTAAATAATACCTTACTTTCCAATACCTCATATCTAAATAATACCTTACTTTCCAATATCTTATATCTAAATAATACCTTACTTTCCAATACCTTATATCTAAATAATACCTTACTTTCAAATACCCTATATCTAAATAATACCTTACTTTCCATTACCTTATATCTAAATAATACCTTACTTTTCAATACCTCATATCTAAATAATACCTTACTTTCCATTACCTTATATCTAAATAATACCTTACTTTCCAATATCTTATATCTAAATAATACCTTACTTTCCAATACCTCATATCTAAATAATACCTTACTTTCCAATACCTTATATCTAAATAATACCTTACTTTCCAATACCTCATATCTAAATAATACCTTACTTTCCAATATCTTATATCTAAATAATACCTTACTTTCCAATACCTTATATCTAAATAATACCTTACTTTCAAATACCCTATATCTAAATAATACCTTACTTTTCAATACCTCATATCTAAATAATACCTTACTTTCCATTACCTTATATCTAAATAATACCTTACTTTCCAATATCTTATATCTAAATAATACCTTACTTTCCAATACCTTATATCTAAATAATACCTTACTTTCAAATACCTTATATTTAAATAATACCTTACTTTCCATTACCTTATATCTAAATAATACCTTACTTTCCAATATCTTATATCTAAATAATACCTTACTTTCCAATACCTTATATCTAAATAATACCTTACTTTCAAATACCTTATATTTAAATAATACCTTACTTTCCATTACCTTATATCTAAATAATACCTTACTTTCCAATATCTTATATCTAAATAATACCTTACTTTCCAATACCTTATATCTAAATAATACCTTACTTTCAAATACCTTATATTTAAATAATACCTTACTTTCCATTACCTTATATCTAAATAATACCTTACTTTCAAATACCTTATATCTAAATAATACCTTACTTTCCATTACCTTATATCTAAATAATATCTTACTTTCCAATACCTTATATCTAAATAATACCTTACTTTCCAATACCTCATATCTAAATAATACCTTACTTTCCAATACCTCATATCTAAATAATACCTCACTTTCCAATACCTTATATCTAAATAATACCTTACTTTCCAATACCTCATATCTAAATAATACCTTACTTTCCAATACCTTATATCGAAATAATACCTCACTTTCAAATACCTTATATCGAAATAATACCTTACTTTCCATTACCTTATATCTAAATAATACCTTACTTTCCAATACCTTATATCTAAATAATACCTTACTTTCCAATACCTTATATCTAAATAATACCTTACTTTCCAATACCTTATATCTAAATAATACCTTACTTTCCAATATCTTATATCTAAATAATACCTTACTTTCCAATACCTTATATCTAAATAATACGCTACTTTCCAATACCTTATATCTAAATAATACCCTACTTTCCAATATCTTATATCTAAATAATACCCTACTTTCCAATACCTTATATCTAAATAATACCTTACTTTCCAATACCTTATATCTAAATAATACCTTACTTTCCATTACCTTATATCTAAATAATAACTTACTTTCCAATACCTTATATCTAAATAATACCTTACTTTGCAATACCTTATATCTAAATAATACCTTACTTTCCAATACCTTATATCTAAATAATACCCTACTTTCCAATACCTTATATCTAAATAATACCTTACTTTCCAATACCTTATGTCTAAATAATACCTTACTTTCCATTACCTTATATCTAAATAATACCTTACTTTCCATTACCTTATATCTAAATAATACCTTACATTCCAATACCTTATATCTAAATAATATCCTACTTTCCAATACCTTATATCTAAATAATACCCTACTTTCCAATACCTTATATCTAAATAATACCTTACTTTCCAATACCTTATATCTAAATAATACCTTACTTTCCAATACCTTATATCTAAATAATACCCTACTTTCAAATACCTTATATCTAAATAATACCTTACTTTCCAATACCTTATATCTAAATAATACCTTACTTTCCAATACCTTATATCTAAATAATACCTTACTTTCCAATACCTTATATCTTAATAATACCTTACTTTCCAATACTTTATATCTAAATAATATCCTACTTTCAAATACCTTATATCTAAATAATACCTTACTTTCCAATACCTTATATCTAAATAATACCTTACTTTCCAATATCTTATATCTAAATAATACCTTACTTTCCAATACCTTATATCTAAATAATACTTTACTTTCCATTACCTTATATCTAAATAATACCTTACTTTCCATTACCTTATATCTAAATAATACCTTACTTTCCAATACCTTATATCTAAATAATACCTTACTTTCCAATACCTTATATCTAAATAATACCTTACTTTCCAATACCTTATATCTAAATAATACCTTACTTTCCAATACCTTATATCTAAATGACACTCCACCTCCCAAACGTCCACTCACTGGTATTTCCGTATCACCCGCTTGCTGGGGGCGTTCCAATGACATCGCTTGCCTAACATGACCTGATCAGTAACGTGCTTAGTAACATAGTTAGTTCTGATAATACGCATACAATCGATAATATATTAACAATATATTCTTCTCGTTGAAATAGTGAAACGATGTAATACAAAATAAAAGTATGGTGGCTGACTAGCGAAGTTGCACTCACATAAGAATCTATTTTTAGTTGTACAGTAGCTATCAAATTGATTTAAACATCGGATAATAAATTAGTGCTTTATTATCATCACGTGTTTTGTTCTTCATATTTTTGATTTCCTGTGCATCATCACATCGTACTTTAAACAATGCTCGAGGGTATTGCGTAACGCTTGGCTTAGCATATCGGACATATCATTAAATAATCCATATTTTTATTTTCTGTTGTTGAATTTTGAGATGCATATACTTTTCCATCCTGTGTCTGCACGATAGTACGTGTGCGTAGGTGGCGTAGGTGGGGTTGGATATTGTGGGGGTTTGACTAGACTGCTTTTTATGAGAGCTCTAATCAAGGAAGTTGACAACTAGAAACGCCAGTTCCGTAGTCATCAAGACAACACACAGCCGGAAGCTATGTGTTATAAATGAGGGCGCAGTGTATACTCCATTATTTTAACCTCTCACCATAAGTAAGACGCACTTTACTAATATTGATAAAATCAGGCCTCTAAAAATAATTCGTTGCACTTCAGTTCGAGCGAAAACGTGCTGAATATTTGATTTAACACGTACTTATTAGGAAAGTGCTTTGTAACTTGACCTTAACCACCACTCAGTTATAATTAAATAAGATGTTATTTCGTAGCGTTAGAGAAACAGGGAAATGCCGCATGTAGCACTCTACGCGGGCCAATTACCAGCATGCGGTATGCTCGGTTTCATCACGCAAGAAAATGAACAAATCAAGGCTCTACCCAACATGTGCATGTCGCTTTCTTTAGATATAGACATTGTTGTTTTTGTTTTCATATTTTAGCAGAATAGTAATCGCACAATAAGTAATATCATAATACGTGACTCGATATCTGATGCGTGCGTTACTCAGCATTATAGTTTTGCAAATAACATTTCAATGCCTTAAATGGGACATTGATATAATTGTTTCCAGCACGATTACGTCGTTTATGGGAAATCTGTACCAAGATAAAGTAGGTGACCTATATAACACACGGGTTTCAAAGGCATTCACTTCTCCCATATTCATATATCTTAATATTGTCGGCGTTGTTCGTACATGTGCAAAATGTGTCTAGTTCAAACGATTGCAATGAAAGAGTATGGCGTTTTTCGGATACATCCAATTGCGTTCACCCACAGATGAAGCAGAAACGCCCAAAGTATATACAAAAATCATCAGTCATTTTAACCATGGTTACTCACAGTACAGTAACTAAGGTACACTAATTCTATGTGTGTGTCAAATTCAGAAAGTGCAGATTGGAGATCAACAGGAAGTAGCACTCATCGTCAGTTATTTTTTTCCCCGAGAACAATATCTCTTGGTGTGCTCGTGCGTTGAAACTCATGTCGGAAATAGCATACCGAAATAAATAGATATGAATATAATAGTAAATCTTCCAAATGAACATTGAATTCATTGGCGTTTTTTTTTTTGCGCTTAAACTGAGCTAAGCATTCACGCACACTTCTTTATCCCATGCTGGACCGGGTCTTAAAAACGGGCCAGATTTAATCCGTACTTAGGGTTCTGTCATGAATTTGTTTTTGTGTATCTGTTGACCGACTTAATTAGCTGATTATTAGCTGAATTGCTGTGTTATGTCTGTCATCGTTTAGGCCTATTTGAAGTTTTGGACGGAACTTGGCTCAGTGATTTGAAACTAATTACCAGATAACCGCCGCTATTCAGACTATTCATTCTGACAGTTTATATTCATAGTTATTAATGTAGTGAACGATTAATCAAAATATATGACGTATTCAGTACTTAGTGTGATTGGCTTTATGATTGAAGGTTACGCCCTAGAGTCTTTTTACTGCATTGTAATTGGTTAGAGTTTTGAATATGAATAAAGAGAGTTTTGAGTTGGTCTTGGGGAACACAGCACGATAGACACAGTCGAGAGTCCAGTCCTGGAGAGACTTGGGGCGAGTGTTGACACAGTCTAAGAGAGTCTTGGGTCAGCCTTGCTATAGTCTTGGGGATTTTTTCCCAAGGGCGCTGTGTCTTATAGAGTGCTCCACAGATCGACTAAGACGAGAGCTGAAACGTATTTCGTTGTGTGTGTCTTATTTGACGGTAAAGCTTAAGTGACTTCCCCGATCCGTACCTCAAAGGGACGAGATATAGAGATGAGACGAGATTCCCCCCTTGGCAAGTGTGGAGAACCCGAGAGTACAAGATTTACCCCCTGATAGTTCACGCACGTTTTATTAGCACGGACTAAGTTTTTAAAAATACAATGTCAAGGAATAAAGTTAACATTAATTACATATTATAGGGCAAACTCATTTTATTGGGTTTATCAAACTGGCTATAATTTAATTGTGGTTTAGAAATACCTATAATAATACAAAGGGAAGATTTCTGGAACATGAATATTTACTTCTATCGACATTAAATCGACTGGGTGCATATCCACCGAATCAATGCCAAAACACATTTTACAATTGTATCATCTCTGTGACAACGCTCTATGAATAAGCTATTTCTCTTTACTGCGGATTTACATAATGAACACAAATCATGTCACGTCCGGGCAGCAAAGGGCTTATCCTACTATATGATGACATTGCACATGAGCGACACGTGGTAAATGCCAATTACCGAATGCGGACTGACCAACCCATTCCTGCTCCAAGTTAAATGTCATAAATAGAGTTCAATGAGACTGTGATTCCAAAACTACGTATAATGAGGTGGCATAGTTTAGCAGACATACCAGACCTCACTCATTTTAATTATATTCCCAATATATATAATATATTTTAATTATAAATTGTCAACCACCTAAAAGGTTATCACAAGATGACGTAACAAATCCCTATGGTAACATTTTACTCGATTTCTGCAAACATACTGGTTTGAGAATTGTTAATGGAAGGATGTTCAAAGATGCTAGAATCGGTCATTTTACATTTAGTAGGGGTGGATCTGGAAGTGTTATAGATTATCTTATCACAGATTAAAATCATTTCCCTGTTACCTGAGTATAGCAAACACAATCTGCTTCATATTGAATCTGATCATCAACCATTCACATTTGAGCAGGATAGTGAGTCCTCGGCACATATTGCTCAATATATGTGAAATGTTGATTTCGTTGATTTGGGTGCTGACGTTGTAACAATACTGATGTCATGGTGCATGATTATAATGTAACTGAAGTATCTGATTTATTGCTAAATATGATCGCTTTCTCGACAGAATAAATTAAGTGCAAGTCAGGCGGTTATAAGACTAACTGTCAATCTCCCAGGCAGAGTTCTATTCCACGAATATATCTCTGCGACCACGCGATCTTATGCTTGTCGTTGATTGGTCGATGCGTCACAGTGGTACTACTTTCCAAGACGCTTAACAAAACATTGCCATGCAAGTGTTCGATTTTCGAACCCGGCGAATGTGTACGCGTTGTTTGCATACACTGGCTGTTTTCAAAGTTAGAAGCATATTTTTTTTCTTTCTGTAGCACAAACGGTGCGACAGTATGACTATTTAGTCGTCAATACCCTAAGTGCAATCGATTCTTTATATTTCTTTGTCTGGCAATCGAACCGAGTAACATCTTAGTAACGGTTATTACGCAATGGAATTATTTTCTTTTGTAAATTATAACTATTTCACCGTTTTCAGTGCGTTCACACACAAATCATTATCAGTTATCAATGAAATATTTTAAAACTTGTTTATCAGTAGGAATAAATCAACACAAGATCCCCATAATACAAAAAATACGCAAATAATTGGCATAGTAAAAGTCTTGTGGTGTTACACCACAAAATGGCGGTGTGTGGTGGCAAGGAGTTCTGGGAAGGAAAATGGCTAACTGTATCTCATGGTTCGGCAATGAGTGTAGATCCATGCAGAAAATTGTACAGTCTCTCGGGCTATGTTGGATAACCCGTGTTAATCTAAAAGAATTCACTCAGATACAAATGTTGGTGCCAACAATTAAGACCAGGGGGACTTCTTTAAGCAGGTGAAGGATTGTGTGGATAATTTGAGACGTGAAAAAGACGATGATGTCAATAATAATGACAGTGACATATTATTTATTATTATTTGAAACTTATGTAGCGCAATAATTCCAGAAAGTCTCATCAGAGGCGCCTCACAAAGATGAGAATTAAAAATAAATAAATATAGGCTTCTTGAAACAGATGGGTTTTCAGTTTTTTCCTAAATACCGATAGCAAATCACACTTTTCCAGTCAAATGTCAAACTGTATTGATGCAAGATTCTGAAAAGCACGTTTTCCATAAAATGATTTTACAAAATGTTCTTCAAGTGGAAGTTGTGTTTTGGAACGGAGATTACGAATAGGGTTGTACAGCTTTAGAAGGACTGATAAGAAGGTTTGTGCTTCACCATGAAGTGCCTTATACGTGATTAGAAGAAGTTCGAAATCAATACGCTCGGGTATGGGTAGCAAGTGAAGATTGTGTGGAATAGGTGGTAATGTTTTAAAACTTTCTAGTATTAATGATGAGACTGGCAGATGTGTTCGGAACACGCTGGTGCTTGTTTATGTTTATAAGCGAGATCCCATAAGGTAGACTGTTACAGTAGTCAAGTTTTGATATTATAAAGGCATGGAAGATAAGAATGACCATGTCATTAGTGAGACATTGACGGATTGTGTAGATGTTTCTATTATAAAAATATGATGATTTGCATGCGAGCACATTTGACTATCGAAAGTCGAAACTGTTGATGATGGTAAAATGTTAGTGTCACCAATTTTCATGCATGGCTGGACAATTTTATTAAGGTCATGTCGTGGTCCAAAGAATGACAACTCCGTCTTATTAGGGTTTAACGTTTAACATATTGTGGGTCATTCACTTGCGAATGAGGTATACACAACTTCCCATACGCGAAATGTTACTAGCTATGTCTGTACTATAAAAAATACAGTTGCGTGTCATCAGCATATATGTTTTCTCTGATGATGTTACACAGTGGTGATGTATACATACTGCTTAACAACCACGCAAGATCAGTCTCTGATATCCCCTTACAGTTTTCCAGGCGAGTATTGTATGGTCTACGGTGTCAAATGCCCAGACAAGTCTAATAAAACTAATATGGCGATTTTGCGATTGTTCAAGGTATGATGAATGTTATTTTGTACTTGGAGAAGAACACTAGTCTTTCAGAACACTTTCAACACTTTTTGGTACGCAGATTGCGTACATGCATCTAGACCATTGGCTTGCAAATGCATATACTTCATCACAAGATTATTCTAACCGAACTTGAAAATATTTAAATTCGACTTAAGGCCAACAAAGATTCGGGCATTAATTGCATTTCACTAGCAATAATGTAAAACTTAGTTGTCCGTTAGTTGTCAAAAACATCATTCTTCTACTCTTCAACAGAATAAAAGTACCTTTATACAAAAATGGATTATCTGATCTGATGTTAATAATTATAGAAGGATTACGCTTTTATTATTTATCGCGATTAAATACATGAATTGAAATAGAAAATCCACTGTTGGAAGAGCAAGCGTGTTTCAGATAATATATTGATAATTATTCATTTTTTCACAATCACTTATTTCTAGAAACCGAAGACTTAGTAGTAGTACCGTGTTTATGTCGATTTGCAAAAAGGCTTTAATGGCCTAAACTGGCCTAAGTTGGTGTTAATGGGGAAGTCATTCAGTTAATTTATTCCAATGTCAATGTCAATGTCACCATCTAGTATTACAGACCTTTTGTAGTTTAAATACAACAGGGGAGTGTGTTAACTGCTTAGTTCTTTTTTAGTATTTATTAACGATTTTGGCGGATCAGTGAAGCATGGTATGGCTGGCCACTATTTCATCCCCAATTTGGCCTAGCCCTAGCCCTATTCTAACTTCTACGAATATTTCCAAAACCAAAGTTAAAGTTTTTTTCGCAAAGGTAGTGGATTGAATAATATTAAAATTAGCATTTTCAAGGCAACAAACTAGAAGTTGTACCTTGATTTTGACGATTTGGTGATGTTGATGTAAACATATTCTGGTCAATCCTTGATTCTAAAATTCGCCCAGTTTAAATATTTTGAATTTTATTTTTGTTGAAATTGCTGGGATTGAAACGTAAAACAGTTATTTACAGCAGGTGTGGACGAGGTGTGGATAAACCAGGGAGTGGGCGACATTGATCGTTTTATGCAATTGTTTGAACAAAAGTATCGCGATATTGACATTCAAAAATGGAATCAGAATCTCCAAAATTGTCTACCTTCTGTAAATTCATTTGGTCAGAAAGGTATTTAAATATAATAGACGATGTTCGTTGTAGAACAAACTTATGTATACGTAGACCTCGAATTTCTTCCCACAATTTACGTATCAAAGCGAACAGACATCTCCCCCATCAATAGATCCGAGAGAATACGAAATTCAAATCGAGGATGAATTCCATTTTTGTATGGCTTGCTCTTTTATTAGACAATCGTATATTCTGAACGTATTCATCGCATTTTCCAACATTTGGCAATTGTATAACATTAATGAATACAACATATGTAACCATATTAAAAAAAAAAAACTTTCTCGCATTATTTATCCTGACATGATTAAACGTTCTGCTACAACCTAGAAAATGTAATTGTATTTCATATACAACGGTTTAGTAATACATATTTGCACTATTGTATTATTTTATTTGCATTCACGATCATTTGTACGTACGTGTAGGCCGGATACATTCGTACCTCGAATATATATCTATATATATGTTATAGTTTTGTACATACGGATGTAAATGTGAAAGGGCATTCCTGTTGCAATTGGATTCTACAAAATGACCGTGTACTTGGGCGTTATATATGAAATGCCATTTATTTTTAAACGCTTTGCAATAGTGGTAACAATGTTTGAAACGTCAAATTGTGCTAAGTACCTGGATGACGATGTTTCTAATCTCTCCTTTTTACTCTTACTCAGTGTCTTGAAGCGTTTTAGAGCGATTAAGCTTTCGGATTAACAGTCACCGTAAACGTGAGAGTAGACCATTAGTCTTTTAACACACGAGATCAGGCAGATGCTGTCTTTGTTTCTTTAGTGAGCAGGTGTACGAATTTTAAGATTCGTCTATATTAATAATTGTACTGCCCTTTACAAATATCTGAACTGCCAGCTTTTAAATCAATGTATATTCTGGAATAGTGGCATCCATTCAATCGACAGCCTGTAAGTTGATTTAACTTTCAAACAAGCTGCAAGGACTTGAAGTATATACAAAGAACCTTTATCAACCGTAACATCACAAAAATAAATTGGTTAAATATATCTTTTATGAGCAATCCCAATGGAAATCTAAGAGGAAATTCTATTCTAAAAAAAGAGAATCAATTATTATTTGAAGATTCGAATTTCCGTTATCTCTATTTGTATCAATGAATCCCTTACCTGTGGCCAGTATAGATATTATCTACCTGTAACCAGACATAACGAATATTTATATTGTATGTGTTTAAGTACATTGATTTAATTTATTATTGTTCACATCGTGTACTAATATATACTACCCTGAAAACGTAACAAATAAACAGGACTTCAATAATAACATTATAATTAATAATCAACATTATATTCTATATATATCAAATGTATTATTACAACTGTCCAGTCCAACAAAGAAACTAATTAGTATAATTGTATTACTACAACGTTGCGCGTGACCACATTTGAATGTCTCCATAACAGTTCATTATGCATATATTTAACAGCGATTTCGATGTTAAACGTCGCACTACGTGATAACAGAGCAAAGGAGAAAGAATGCTGCTATATGTTAAACTTGTCATCTGAAAATATGATGGCGCTCTACTTAAACGCCGACAGCAAATCACAATGAACTTGCTTGCGTCGAATATCGTGATAAGTGTATACACAGAAAACAAACGGAAAACAAAGGCTAGCTATAGAGGTCGTAAAATACACTATGAGTATGAAAACAAATATTCTGAAAGGATATTCATGTAGATACATCCATCTTAATTGTACCGAGTCCTTACCACCTCTATGGGGTTGGTGCAATTAGGGTTAAGTTGATCTTCGTTCTCATGGATTCATTCATTCATTCAAAATACAAAACACACATCATTTCTGTGATAGGTAAATATATTAACTGAGTTGTACGGTTACTTTTGAATGCCAGATCACATGTCAAAACACCTACCTTTCTTTATTTTTCTGTTGCCAAATGGTATGATGCACTATTTTTGCTTCCATATTTCAATACAGATGTGACTACCAAATGGCGACCAGGATTTCACAAAAAGATATCACATCGCACCACCTGGATTTAATCTCCTGTTTATAACTCTAATTCACAGAATCATCATTCAACAAATATGAAATCACATACGTCATGTTGCGAAAGAATGGGATTTTATGAATAGAATTTAACTAGAGCAAAACACACTGATTAAAAAAATCATTACCATCACATTTCGGAAAGCACTGTAAATTAAATTATTAGTTATTGTAATTTGTTTTTATTGTTAATTTTTTTTTGTAATTTATATACATTTACCCTTACACTCGAATAGGTGTTCCCATGCCCTCACCCAGATTGTATTGTAAGACACAATTACGTAGATGTACAATTCAAGTAATTATTTGACAGATTGTTGATATTAAATTGAATTCTCGTATTGTTGGGTAATTATCAGGAATTTAATGTCAAACTTGAAGCTAAAAATTCATTATGCTGTAGTTAAATGTCTAAATTGAATAGCAAATAATTTGCTTTAATGCCTAATCAAAACCTAAACGATTATTCTTCATCCATTCTCGAAGCTTATATTTGGTTTTGTTTTATCTCCATACAAATAGTATAATGGAAAATGCGAGAATCATGAATTCTGGTCTGTAGCATGTTTGGGTCCTGCGATTCGTGACAAATGCTCTACGAATATATAAATTAAATTTATGTCATGCGATAAATTCTTGAAGCAGATTTATTACGTATCACTCACTCAATTGAATTCTCTTTAACATAAGTCAAATAATAATACCTTATTGCATAGGAATTCCGTTGAGTTGTACATAAGCATTATGTTAGGACTATAGAGATGATTATAGCTTGTGCACTTCGCAAATCGCGTATCGACAATTTAATGTGAGTGTACTAGTTATATTGTGCAGCGTGGACTTGAGGTCGTATATGAATAGAATGATAGTGAGTGACACGTTCAACAACCAACTTAATTCAGTACAACGGACACGGAAAATAACAGCAAATTGTCGGAATCTAATTTGAAAAATGACAGGACTATTTGAAAGCACCAATGTATGCCATTAATAAAGAAAGCTGCGCATTTGGAGAACAACTACGTTACAAATATGTGTCTTAAAACAAAGATTGTTTTTTTTTAAATAAGGCTACGTTAGTATTTTAATATAATGTACATGTAAAATATTTTACCTTCAAGTTGGCTATAGTCATGACGAACGCATCCTACCAGAAATATCATTGTTATTTTGATTACTCTTATCTTTATCATCAAACAGTCACAATAGTTATATGCGGTATCGCAATTTGTTATCACTTAGTGTTGTCAAGGTAAAATATTCATATAACAATTTATTGAGACCCACAAATGAGCAAAATTACGCTCGCGCATGCGCGCTAGACATATAGACATACAATGTGTCAATTACTACTGAAAGAGTGTACCTTAAGTTGTATTACTCCAGCACAGAGGGAAAAAAGGGGTGATGACCAACATTTACGATAACTTCTCGCGCAATCACACTTAAATGTGGCAAATTACGTCAATTACACGCATGCGTGAATGGACGATGCTTATCACATATCTTTCATATGGTAATTAGACGCGTACAGTAATCTGTTCATATATTGTTCATTTCTATCACCGATGTAGCTGTTGTCATGTCAATCAAGCTAATATATACCTGTATGGGGATAAGAGTCGTCAATTTCATACCGCACAAATACAAACGTATATAGAACGGAACTGAGATAAGCATGACACGAGTACTCGAGCACTAGCCGTGAACTTGATACCCATTATACTCGGGGACAACACCGTATTCAGTTCGACGTTTAAAAATGGGCAAACAACCTGCTACGTCCGAGCCACGGGATATGATTGTGTATTCAACCTGCTTAATTGTCTCCATCTAGGGGCGTAATCAAACGTACATAATTTTCGAGCGGAATAATGAGAAATCCCAGTAGCTACATTATATCTATTTAGCGGTACAAATTGAAAAAAGTGATAGAGTACTGGGTAGAATATACAAAAGTGTACGATAATGAATGGAAAGACGGATTCATGTGTCAGAACCGTGAATGGGTAAAATGCGAAAAATTCATCGGTTTAAATTGGATCTATTCTTCATGCGGCAACGGAATAAGATATCCGACGAAGTCATGAGTGAATCAATACATAGGCGCGTTTAAAGACGCGCAGGAGAGTATATGATGTCTCTTTTCTAACTGACCCCAATCGTTCATCACAATGCTACCACTCAATGGAATGCATCGTGTTGTGTGTATATCGTATAAGTATGTGTGAGCATTCATGCTATAATTAGTTGTTGTTAGGCTAGCCAAAAATTGATTTTTCATCTGCAGCCGCATCGAGTGGAACCCACTCTAAGGTTGCTATGCATTGCCACACGATGTAATTTTATTGTGCGATTATTTGTTGTGCTTTCTACTTCAAACGATGATTCGGCACTTGATGGTGAACAATCCCATGCTGTGCGGTGTTCAATCACGAAACGTGCACTACAGGAAAAAAAAACCTGAATATGGAAATTATATTTTTATCACGATAAATGTGATATTTTGTTGCCGATGATTTATGTAGTTTCTAATTCATTTTGTAATACTGCGACGCTCGTAATATATTAATTCTACTCTATGCCTACTTTCGATTCTGCAACTAAAAGAGTAAAAAGAGTAATTGCCGTTTCTTTATTTTAATCATTATCGAGAGGATTATATCTCATTTTTTACGCCGTTTAACTGTGTACATTACGTCGCATTTGGAGAAATAATTTGTAAGCACACTACAACTTATTTTATATTTATCCACACAAGAGCTGTAAGTGATTGAATTAGAGTGGTTTATTTGCATCGGAAATCTAATCAGCCGCGACAAAAGACGGCGCTATATAGGGGAAACCGACTTAAAATGCCGAATAGGAAAATGTCTTCGACTCCGTTGCCCTTTTTACAGAAGGTAATATCCTTCGAACCCTGTGAGGCAGGTCCAAATGTCGTATCGTATGATGATAGACAGCCACTACACGAATAATCATCGTGTGACTAAACGAAACCAATATCGTGGTTCGATAGTAAAAGTGTACATCATTTAGACACGTAGCCCGAAACAACGTTCGCCGATACATACACCACTTCAGTCCATACGGTCGAGCTACCTATAGAAGACGGCCTTCGACAGCCTTTTAAATGAAATGACCTTGCACAAAAGCTACATGAAATATGATAAAAAGACAGCTGAATTGATATTATTATAGCTTATGAGATTATAAATTATATGATATATGTAATTAGTAGTATTAAATATGAAAAGGAATGAATGACATTCTTGGGTGTAGGAAATGGAAATAAACGTTACAATGACTTAGAAATTGACGAGGATCCAGCAGTACGCACATTTATACATTTATGCGTAAACCAATTTACCTTATAGCACAGAACACGTATTTTTAAACGTCAAAAAGTTCAAATATTCAGAAAAATTCGTCAATAATTTATTACTTCAATTGAAAAAAAACACACAGTTATTCCAGGCTAGAATATCACATTGTAGACATGGTGACAAAGGTCTGATTGAAAACGTTTTCATTCTAACTTTGCAACGAGATGTCAATCACGTACATGCGCGGGGCTTTAAATAATGGATATTGGATTACGCGACCCACTTTCACAATAATTGCCCAATTTGAATCGATACTGAATCACCAGTACATTCTGAACATTGTAAATGAAAAAAACAAGTGATCACGCAATTGATCACGCAAATGTCGACATTCAATTTATGTTAGACGGATTGGGTGAAATGCAGTTTCCTAAGAGTAATTGTTCGCTTATATCGGGTTCAGCATAAAGACCAAATGTCGCTTCTTTCTCGCGGGCTTGGCGGCGTTATATGTCCTGTTTACTAGTATTGTTAACGAAATTGCTAAAATATATATCGATCTACGACAGTTTTACGCCTTTAATTGAACGGTTTGGAAATTCGACTTCAGCTAATGTATCTATTAGTTTTTATAACGACTAACAGTGAATCTTTACCGGGGATGATTTATGCGTTCATGTTGATTGAACGTTCCAGCCCTTGGGTTGAATCTCGGCATTGCTCTAATGATAATTCGGACCGATTAACATGTAATTGATCGACCTCATAATAGTCTCGAGCATAAAGTCGTTTACGTAATGGTTTTCGGCCTTGGGGTTAAAAGCTATCACTCTGATAAATTTCAGTTTGTTTTTCAAAAGCTTTTGATCTTACTCACGACTTCAATTTATTTTATTCCAAGTAGCGTGTCCCCGCCGGTAGTGTCGTAGTCTACGCGACTACATCGCGTATTGATCGATCTACAGAGTATAACCCGAGCCACGTTGAGTTCACCGCTGATTTGATTGAATCGACATTGCCGTTTCGATCGTTTGAATAAAACTAAACTTTTCTCGAATATACATATTTTTAGATCAAAGCAATGCGAATACAGAAATCAACGGACATCCTCAGTTCAATATTATTATTTATCGCAAGAAATCCAATGACATGTGCACAGACTAAAAGGTGATTACATGGAGCATGAATAAAAAACAACATTTGACACACTAATACGACAGCAGTACAAGCTTCGTTACATTTACTTCACCAGCTTATAAGCATTTGCCTAATTATTCGTACTAACTAATATTGATAGCTTTGTGACTTGGTCACCTACTTGTTGAGGTGTTGAAGTCGGACAGAAACACGCTGTCTATACTCATACATAAACATTGCCTGTCTTGTCGCTGAACAGATCACAAATAATGTAATTTTCGTGTATGTATACAGTGCCACTGTATACCAAACGGCTACACAGAATTGAAATGCTCTAGAAATTCCGTTGCCTGCTTTCATTAGTTTCTACAGTATCAGTGTAGGTATTGTGTACATACATAAAGCCTGGATAAATACATTCTTTGTTTTTGCGTCCCAAGACAGCAATAAGGCAATACGGAGTGCAATTTTGTGGTGCATTTGCCGAGTTGTAATTTCGCATCTCGTGTTTCATCTTTATATGTTCGTATACGTGCCTGTAATTTTGATTTAAACACGATTTATGACATGCATTTTAATATTGCATAATCCAGCATGACCATGACATGAATTCAGACAGTGATTTTTGAGATTCATGAATCTAATGTCCTCAGTTTCACTGAACTGAAAATTTTCTTTCAGTTGCATGTACTGAATTAGGTAATTGAAAGCATACTTTTTTGTCATTTAATTAGTACACTATTTAGAAACAAAGTTTACATGCTGCACAATCTTTCACAACAATTATAACAAATTAGCAATATTTGTTAAATAATTGTTATTCGGCTATTTTTTATTTATATTATCGTTTTGTACCAATGACAAAGTAAAATTAACAATCCATACATCACCACTTTCATGGTGAGCAACTATATCTTACAGATCCTCTCGTGTGTTGGAACCTACTGATTTTAATATGTAAATATATTGTCGTATCTGCCGTTGAATATTTCACGTTATTTTCACTGGTATAAATTCGTGTTTGTTATTGTGGAAATCAACCAAACCTGTGTGCCCAAGGACGCAACACTTACCAACATTTTATTATCAAGGCCTTTTATTCTTTCGTGTTTCATTCTTTTTATACATAATATACTTCCAGATTATTTTGTGACGTAAATAATCTGCCTTTAACATATCAATAACGGTATATTCAAGAACCATTGATATATCAATAATATTCTGCATTCACAAACAATAATAGGTCGATAATACTGATATGTATTCAGTATTATGTCAAAAGTAATCTGCATTAAAAAAAACACAATAATATATCAATAAGGATAATAAGGATTCAAGAAGAATAATATGTCAATAATACTATTCTGAAGAAAAATAATATTTTACTAAGAATAATATGTATTCAAGGACAGAGATATGTCAATGATGACCTGTATCCCAAAATAACAATAAATGTTAATAATCTGCATCCAGGAACAATAATAGGTCAAAATAAACAGCAGTAAATTGTCAATAATAACCTGCATTTGACAACAATGTTTTGCCGGCATATAGCATCGATGTAGCTCACAATGTGAGTGCAAATACAGTGGAATCAAACAAGTCAAGTGTCGTATGGAACGAGTGCGTCGATTTGTCTTAAAAGATTGACTTGCTGATGTACATGCCTGTAGGATGAATCGTTACCACGAAGAAAGGGCGAAGACACTTTGTTAAAGTCGTGAACTTGATCTCATATTTACGTTTAGCTTTAAAGATTAGCAAATCCTATAGGATATATGCGGATTACAATGAGCTATGCAAGGCTTATCAAACTCCTACCCCGGGTGCTAATATACAATCATTCGATGAAAGCTCTCGTTTAAATGAAATAAAAAAAAAATACTTATGAATAATGAACATCAATTCGTAGAAGATGAACTTCTACAGTACCCCGAGAAACATACATTTTAACCTTACACCAAAAAGTGTTTCGTAATTTTCGTAAATATTCAAATTACATATTTAAAAACGTGCACGATGACTACCAATTGTATGATTAATAATGTGAATTTTTATACGATTTTTATTTTAATATTTGAACAATATGTAATGTGTATTTTTTTCACAATTAGGAGAAAACATGTATGGTGATTTTTAAATTTAGTAAGTGATCTTATTTTTAGAGCAGTGTAAACACTCAAGGCAATGCATCACGCTGCATTAAAAAGAGAGAGTCAATATGAATCTGTTTAAGTTGTTCAGGAGAAAAGTCTGTTATCTTGGGTGTAAGACTAAACGAAGCATATCAAGTGCAAAATAAAGTAAATCGATATTTGTGCAGGGTTAAATTAGAAATATATAATAATTTGGCGAATGTATTGTGTGCGTCTACAGGGTTACATGCAGTAATCATACGACGGAGACGTAAGTCTACACATTATCGATTTATTGCAATGACCTTTATTTGAGAGTGTCATTCAGAATTGTCTTAGCAATGTATACGCAGCAATGTCAAACAGTTCAAGGCATTAATTTAATGCGATTTATGCACCGATATCGGGTATTTATTACAGGTGCGAATCAGATTCCCCCGTTTCAGTCTGCATTTCTCGAACAGATACGCTATATCTTGCAATGGAGGTCACACTGTGAAAGATTTAGCGGTTTTTTTTCGATCAAGAACTGAAGATTTCTTTATTATGGTTGATTTAACGTTGTCACGATTGATTACTTCGGCGTTTAGGCAACATTAACGTGCAACGATACATGTACATATAAGCGAGGATACACAAATGTCAAACGTTGCATGTCGCTGTCATCAGCTGTTACTTCAATTAGAAACAACGTCGTGAACAAAGACTTATTTCACAGCGGAAAGACCGCGGTGTATTTATAATTAACCGAATGCAATTCACGTCGGTTTCTTAGTTACGCAAATATTATGTTACACCTTACACTTATTTGTTCTTAGATCGCCTTAATTTTTAATAAATACATAGCGAAACACTTGAAAACGTCACAATTCTTGAGAAATGGCAATAATTATATATGAACGAGACACCTTCATAAATAATACAAACGCATTCGGAATGAACAACTCTTCACAGAATGTCAGATGATTTGCATAGTACATTGTCAACTACTCTAACGTTAAATTATATTGATGTGTAAACAAACACCGGTCATGAACATATAGGGTGTTTGTTCAAAATCTATTACAAAATGTCCATATTTAATTATAAGAAAACACACACACGCTTGCCAAACGCCCTTCTTTTTTTATTCTGCGAGGTCATTTTGGGCACCAAGAGTGAGACTGAAATATACATCAGCTTATATGTGACGGTATTTATATTAGATTTACAGGTTTGCTGACAGGACTGTGTGATCGTTACATGCTATTTTAAGGTACTGCCTGAAATGTTCCATTAAATTTGCAGACAGTTAGCAATCTATGTCTAGAAGATTGCTTCAGCTCATTCGATAAATGACATGGTTCTTGAATAAAGGTATTTGCGAATCTAGCTAATTCAATATGAGCAGTCAGGTTCTTTTTTGTATTATGCGTGGACTTTGACTTCGAAACAGAATAACTGAGAAACTAGCATATCGCATTTAATCCACTTTGAGCTCTCTACGCATTTACCGATTATCATATATACGCCTAACTTGAGACTATATTGAAATCTAATCTTCGTCATTATATTCCTAGTATGTCACGTGCCTCTCCTGCATCTCTGAGTTGCATTTAACTGAAGAGGTTTGTTTAATCGCTTATCCTTTCATCAAATGTGTTATTTTGCGTGAGTAACTGCAACTGTTATGCGAATTGACGGAAGTTAAACAAGTAGAGAACAAATACTCCAGGCAAAATAGCAGGAATGTGTTTTCGTGTCCATCCTATTTGTTAATATTCCAGAAACCATATTATGTTAGACATAATATGATCACAGAAACCATGAATGTGCAGATTATGTTTAGTAATTTTGTAATAGTCTTTTCTTTGTAGTATTATGGTGCCGACAATAGAAAAACACACATTATATTTGTCACAAAAAGCTTGTTATTTTCGCCTATAATGCTAACGTTAGGTATCTGCTATGAATAGACTCTTTCACAAGCATAGTTTAGGTGAAGCATTCCGTCAGCGCATGGAACTCAGAATTATCAATATTTTGTCGCTGCATCCTACCAGTACCAAAACCACTATTTATTTACTTAATCGGCTTTTATGTATATATCTTATAACGTAAAATGATGATTGCACGGGTGATAGTGATTACTTTCCCTCTGTAGGTCATTTACAGGGTCCACAAATGGATATTGGGATACAACATGGTATAACATATGCTATAGACCAACACTTGTTTTATAAATTAATTTTATTTCAATGAATTACATACATTTATTCTATTCTCAACTGCCTATATGTGTACGCTTTTAACGCGTCCGCCCTCGGCCCTTGCGTCTCACAGTTACGTGCAATGGCGGAGAATGCACACGCTAACGCGATTTGAATTTCTCTGCCCTACAAAATAGATTTAGCTGTTCGATTATATGTGGCCTTCTGTAGCGGTTGTTGGTGGGCACAACTGTTACTGGCATCAATTGAACACTGACAGCTTTCACGGATGATGCAATGGAAATTAATTGAAATCCGTGAAAAGTTCCGTATTGATTGGAGGTTTGCTGACATTGAGGCTTTATTCGACATAAACAAACTTGTTATCTAGACTAGGCGATCTCAGATACACTATATCAGTCAGACAGTGTGGCAACCACGCGCTAACCGCTGACGCAACGTGGATAAGTGTAATTAATTTCATCTTAGTTGATCGCGTTAAGCCACCAATCAGTGCGCAGAAAATGAACCAGGCATCATGATCTGAAATGCTGAACAAGTGTTTAATCGAATGAACGATCTAATTGCTTTCGTACAATCAGTTTTAACACTACTCGGCATGATTGGCCGTGTACTCTGCGAACAGTGCAGAAATAGCATCAATTGCACACACTACAAACAAGCGCGCACCACATGCAATCTATAGTACATAGGCAGCACTGAGCACTCGAGACTAAAAAGCTCCGACAATCATTACTTAATTTAAAGCCGTGAGTGGCGTACAACGAACAATTCATTTGTCTTATGTTTGTCGTGCTGTATAGCTCCATCTATCATATTTTGCTACCCAAATGATTGCATGCACACTCAAAGTAAGCCGATTTGAAAATGTCACAAACTGCTGCCAGCATCAACCTACTTTGTCTGCCTAATCCCGTGTGTTGGAAATGTTGTTATCAACCGCAACGCCGTAAAGCAGTGATATATAGCGCCAGATAGTCCCCACTAGTTCTATCGTATCTCCCGGGCTTTCTTTTAATGAGAAGTAATTCATCTAATTCACGGTGGAATATCATAGCTCAATATATGGATATTCATGATGATAAATTAATAACCAATCAGATTGCACCGTTAGGCGTGATCTCCGAGAGTATTAATAATAGGCAGGCATCTCCACTCATTCAGAATACGGCATTGAAGCGAATAGCGTACACCCGCTTTACCGATGGTGACTACAATATATATGCTTTACTATCGTTTTACTATTGGGACCAACAAGGCATCAACGCAAACGGGTCTACGTTATCATGTGCTCCGCTGAGCTGGCCGGACTGTGATTAAGGCATTAAGGTAGGAGAACCGGCACTGTTGTAAATCGGGACATCATATAGCCTCGCGGTTAACGCGATAACCGGTACTCTCGCCACTCTATTCGCGACACCGATGTATACCGACCACTCCTGAGTGATTATTATCAGCATGATAACGAGGGTGAAATGCTGAATCAAATATGTATGTGTGAGCACTCGTATGATGTACAGTTTATACCGCGTAGGAATTATTTTTTTTTAGTGATCAATAAAGCTGAACCAATTACGGACGATCATATATAATGATGGTATAGCAACTTAACAGGCACTGCAAACTCGTCGCTCCGACCGAGTGATACACTGCAACCAAATTGCCAACGTGCGACCCATTCATAAAGCTGGTGGCAGATGCGTTGGTTCATAGCACATCGAATTGCTTAAGTGTTATTTTTGTGTGCTCAACACACGATTTTAATCCCGTACGTATGATAACGGTATGGACGGAGATCAAAACTTCACAGCCGCTCGGAATGTGGCAATTACAGAAGAGTATGAGACCACAGCGTCGCCAACTACGGCAAAATTCTCTCTTGTGGAGAGTGTGTTCATAGGATTCGTGCTAAGTTTAATCATTGTTATGTCTGTACTGGGTAATGTTTTGGTGTGCATCGCAGTGTGTGTCGATCGAAGATTGCACAAAACCACGTATTTGTTTACAGTCTCGCTAGCTATGGCCGATTTATTGGTTTCTATTCTCGTGATGACGTTTGCCGTGTTCAACGATCTCAACGGATACTGGATATTCGGTATGCCTTTCTGTAGCGTATGGATTTCGTTCGATGTTATGTTTTCCACGGCGTCTATACTTAATCTGTGCGCCATCAGCGTGGACCGGTATTTACATATCAAAAAACCCCTCAAATACCATCAGTGGATGACCAAGAAAGTTGCCGTGGTGATGATTGTTGTTGTGTGGGTTCTTTCTGGTTTGATTTCATTTTTGCCAATTCAGCTGGGATGGCACACTGTTAAACAGTCACTGAGTGGGACTGAAGAGGAACAAATAGGTATGGATATGGATTTAGACAGCAATACACCAGAGAGCGCCATCTTGTCCTGTATGATGGAGCTGAACACGACATTTGCCATAGTTTCGTCATTGGTTAGTTTTTACATCCCATGCTTACTCATGATTCTGATTTACGCCCACATATACAGAGCCGTACGTTACCATGTCAGACAAATCAAATCACACCACATACCGGCGATTGTTGTCGAAAATGGCGGGCCAAATTCCAACAACCAATCGCAAGAGGTCAGCGACCACAAAGCAGCTATAACATTGGGGTTCATCATGGGGACTTTTCTTATATGCTGGAGTCCTTTCTTTTTAATGAATATTATCGCATCTTTATGTGCTACCTGTGTGTCTCCGATACTCTATGCGACATTGACCTGGTTAGGTTATTTCAATTCAACACTGAATCCCATTATCTATAGTATATTCAACAAGGATTTTCGAGAAGCTTTCGCGAGAATACTACGCGGAATAGTCTGCCTGAATCGCCGCAGAACCTACGACAACAGCAGTTACCAGGTTACGGCACACACATACCGTTTTACGTTTAATCAACGTCGGCACAGCACTTATGTAGTAGCGGAGCGAGTAACGACCATTTAGCAAGAAGTGTACATAAGAACTGTGTATTGTTTCTGATTAACTGTTCTCGAATAACATCACTAATGTTCAAATTACTTTGAGTGTATTGATCAACGGTCGAGATTACGACAGTTTTAAAATGCACGCACCACACCGGGCTGTTCGAATCAAGTGTGTCCCGTTGTCGGCAGAAGCCGTGCGTTTGCCTTTGTAAATATAGTCGTATGGTGCTAAGCCAATTACGTTCTCCGAACACATATCATTTATAAGCCGGGCTGGGCATAAATGTTATCTTGTTCGTTGAGTGACAATTTACCTGTAAATTATTCAGAAATCGTCCATGTTTATATGTATCTGTTATTTGCCAAGGTGTGTCGCGTTCTCTACATCTACCCACGAATGACGCTCAAAATGGCCGATTTATGATTGTCAGTGAACAAATTGCTTTTTTTTCCATCCAATCTTTCAATACGTATGTTTTGTCAATGCAGCTAAACCATTGTGGGATAATTTATCACGGACACCACATGTGATGGAGTGGTGACCAATTATACGTTCAACCACTGAAATAAAATAAGCCGCATAATGTCGGATTATAATATCCCCCCTCTGGCATATAACTTTCATGACAAACACAAACACATCTATTCGAGCTGAAAATCGTGATGTTTTGCTTTCCATCTATCATTGACTTTTCCTCGTGCTTTTGTTACTCACTAATATATCGTATTAGAGCTGTCATTTAATGCGCAAATCATTTCATTACATTTTTATTGAATTTACGAGAGAATTTATTTTACTTGTAAAAAAAATAATGCATTCTTAAATATCCTAAGATTTATTGTGGAGCTGTCTGGTCGACACCGTAATCTCCCGCTGCCTATTGCGTACCAATGAAAAATAACCTTCTCAGAGTTCCTCAATATCGGACATTGCTTTGCTACTTATGCATCATATATGGGGTTCTTTGAATGTTTGATCATTTGGACAATTTCAACGACCGAGCGTTACCCCCTTTGGCTGTGGTCAAGGACACTACTTTCTTGGCAAGTCTGATTACAAATATTGTTTGATACATATAGTTATCCCACCTCAGTGTTTACACTGGTATTATAATACTACTTATTAATATGTATATATAATAAGAATTTTATTTATTGAAAACTAAATATAATAAATTCGTAAATATAAGGAGCTCAGTGGAAGGTTTGCTTATTATAAATTCAATGGCTTTGTTTTTCAAAATCGCCGAAAATAAATAAATAAATAAATACATAAAATGTATTACAGTACAGATTATAGACGTCTCTGTGTGCGTGGTCTCATTTAGTGGTAACATATAACATATGTGATGGTGAAGCAAAAACACTGCAAAGTAGTCTGTCACGTCACGTACTCGCCGTAGTGGATACTCTTATGTATTTTTGTCATGTACGAACACTTGAGAGATTCATAGAGTTTTTGAATAATTGGTGAAATAGCCTATAAGGCGAGATTAAAGAAATGACGTCATCGTAAGCATTGAGCATCTAAGCCCAGTATAATCGCACTCGTGCGTTCTCGTTACTCACGCATAACCAGGCAGTTGGGTCGTTTGATCGTAGTCATTTATTCATCAAATTGATGGTTAGAAATGACGGTAAAAGCGGTTTAAAAATGTCACTTAACGCGAAGCTTTTAAGAGAGAACGTACTTCGGGTTGTCCCTGCGATTTTCCAGATGTCATACCGCGTGTGACGTCACCCACGATTGTAGCAAAACGCATTTAGAGCGACAGACAAAACGCTTTACCACGTAACGATCAGAGCTCAAGTGCAGAAAATTCTAGATTAAAAAACACACAACGCAAAGTGATTTGAGCGCTACCGACGAAATTACACGACAGACCAAATTTGGGTAATGTATCGACAGTTGCCGGAGGACGGAGATTTAAGGCTGAAAATATTAACGTATTTTTTCTCTAAGCCAAATATTCAAACATTTATACTCACACAGTCTGCTACTTGAGGCTTTCAGAGTGTTAAAAGAGCATATACATTCGTTACAAACATGTAGTTAAATCAAGTGAATGAGTTCATAACAGGCGAAAAAGTTCGTTCCTGTTTATTTGGGAATTTTGTTATAAACTATTTTGTTTGTATTAAAAAAGATCAAATCGAAAAATGACGTAGTGCACGAGGTACAAAATTTACCGCGCGGCATTTCTAAACGACCACCTTCAAACACGTAAGTGCATTCAACACAAAAGACACTTAAAAAGACTGTCAAGTTATCTTTTGAAAACATTGACGGAAACGGAAATTACTGAGTTAGTATTTGATTTGTGTTTTATCTTGTTTCCTAACACTCAATAAAGCGCCGACATTAGAACGTGTGCCCACATTGTTGAATGGCACATTGCTACTATTGCGATCATGCCATCTATGCATATTGCTTTGGTGTGACGTCATTAGTACAATGAATGATATAAACAAGCACTTTAGCCTTGAAAATGTAGTGAGATCACAAACAAAGATAACGTATTCAAGAATATATGCGAAACAATTACATATGTCTAGTACAGTAGGTCTCTAAACTAAAACAACATTTATTTTACATCAGTCATATAGCATTAAATGCCTTTTCACTCTTTTGAAACTTCCCGGAATGTAGTAAAATGTCAGTTGCATGGATTATGTTTCTTGTTCAACTTGTGTAAAATAGATACGATTGCTTATTTAGATCTAGACCGATTAGCACACTCAAATCATAGCATTCAGGCAATATTATATAGACAGTTTTCAATAAATCATTTCGCAATGTTTTTTTTAATACTTGAAAACATTTGTCAAAACATACCTTTTCCCATGTGGATAAATCACAATTCCATGAAAAACACAATTGACAGAGCAAACCCATGGATAACATTCTATATATCAAAACTCTTATATTAATTGAGAACTAACTGTTGATAGGATGAGAGTGCAAAGGTTTTTTCAAAAAGTAAAATATGAACAAATTCAATTATATGCATCTTTGATGGTAGAGAATTTCAAGTCGGACATATGTATTTTTCTTATTATGTTCATCCCGTATGCCCGCCTCGTAGCTTTAAATGCACAATTTAACATGAACACGTAGCACGTGTATTCAAGACTATTAGAGCTTCTACCTCATATGCATAAACGATCACTATTTGCGATCTCCGATTAAATATTTTATTTTTGGGGGCTTTAATATAGTTACGGTTTTATGCATACATTAGTAACATGATTACCAATTTGGAGTAAATTCAAAGTGTGATTTTTACACAAAACATGAAAAATGGCCACTGAACTTGATATGCGTCTTCGAGTAGCAGACATGTTGGGGTTAGAAGAATTAGAAATGATGTCACGCATTTGCGGCTTTTTAGTACAAACATATTTCACATGTTATCAGAAACTATCAGATATATTTGAATTAATATAGTTCCTAAGAATCTTTCAAGTACTATAATGTAAAACCAATTAAAGATGACCATCTCCGGTATCTCTAATACCACAACTGACCATCTAACAAATTTATTTAATATCTATGAATTCCTAAAACAAGTTCCACTATTTAATTCTGTAGATTAGTAATTTCTAATGAGTACCGGAAATTGTCCATTCACTAACTGAATGTAAGAACACCACTTGTTATTGTTCTATAAATAGAATCGGGGCTCAATCTACAACATGCACATGTTATGTTAATTTCCTGGTGCATGGGGCTTTATGTCCGTGTACAGTGTGCGTTTACATCTTGCTTTAGTGTCCAAAATTCAATTAAAACTTAATTGTTAATGTTCATTTCTCAAGTAATGTTAATAACAATATTATGAGACATGTCAGATGTCAGACGTTTGAGATTATATTCACTTCAATGCAGCGAACGTTATATAGCAATTGAATTATTATATTAGAAAACAATAATATTTCTGTAATGTGTACAAGTACATCATTCTGGTTAACTCGCTTTAGAGAGTTGTCTCCCAATCATTTACATATTTGTTCATTTATTTATTCGATTATTCGTTACATGATTGTGCTTAATACCTAGAGTTGTTGGTGAATATACCATTCTATTACTCTATTTATTCGTTTCGTATATTTCATGTACGGTTCTAACAATACATTGTAAGTTCACACCCGTGGGTTCGCTCCATTGATCGAATAATCCACGGAGCACAGCTGGCTTACAAAACAATATATGGATTTGAAATTTACACGACCCCGACGAGGGCAACCCAACATTATCTACTAGTGTACAGAACAGCATTCTATGTTTAGGTAATTTTGGCGGGAAATGCGATCGTTTATTCACCTGGATACAAGTCTTTGTTGTTGGGGTATCGGAATTATCAGGGAGAGTTATCGAATACAAGGATAGTTATGTTAGCTGCTCCGTTCTGAGTTTCTATGAAAAAGCTGTCCGGGAACTGATAGTGTTATATATTGATTGTACGGATAGTGCTTTCGGTTCACACTTACTCTCATAAAGAATACGTTGTATCATTTCTGTCAAGTCTTTTTATGTCTAATCTGACGAATTCAACGTCTAACGTGTGTAGTGACTGTGTACATTGTCATCTTAAGGACACACCAGGTTAAAGTCATTTGAATCGTCAAAGCTCGTTATCGATTTGAAAATACCTTGCTATGTTATGAGCTACAATACCAGAATACTGATGGCAAAGTGGGATGGTGCTGTGTTTGACATTCATCTGTCTGTATGGCTGCTGTGTGTCCGTCTGCGTGTAGGCCTTCTTCTTAAAAAAACTGATCATTCAGCGTTCAAAAGATGATGTTTGATATACCTTGAGTTGGTAATTTGTTCACAAAAGCCCGTTGTTTCCGACTACACTAAAATCCACAGACAGATGTCATCTTCAATGGTACGCCTTTTTCTTGTGTCTCGCGTTTAGTAGCGGATGCTTTTGTTGCGTTTTGAAACAAAATTATTATTATTATTATTGTTGTTTTGGTTGTTATTAGTCAATATTGTGGAAACTACACGGATGTATGTGCAAGAATTGGAAACCCAGATGATGCAGCAATAAATATACTAATTAGCCAATTAATGATGAGTCACATGTTCGCGTCCAATTTTTGGTACAGTGTTTTATTTTTGTTTCAGAAACTTTTTAAATATGGTATAAACTCTGACCTGAAATCATAACAGTAATATTTAAAAATAGAATCATTGTCAACAAGTTTGGGCATGCGTGTTTTTATCTTTGTGGATCATGCTGAGAAGCTTTCAAAAACTCAACAAATGTGGTTTGACAATGAATGTGTTCGCGAACATATTTTGCAAAGCATAACCCATGTACACTAAGTGATTTTAGTGCACACACGTGGTTTGGTTCTTTTTATTGCTATTGTTGCTGCATTCAACTCTGTACTTTCGGACACTGATAGGCTGAATTATCTTTTCAGATAGCCTTGAAGGAGTCATAAACATCTGTATTTTCTTGGTTTCGGTTTTGAAAACCTTATGATGTTATTTGAAGAGAACCTCACCCTTGAGTTATGAAATATTACTGTCTACATTGTATGTACTTTTAATTTACTTACTTACCCATTCAATGCGTAAGGCAAATGTGATGTCAGATTAACCATACGGGCACACCTTTTAAAAGTCGCAAAATATGTCTCAATTGTTCACATCTCATTCGCCTAGAGGTTGCTATGATCCTGAGTACCTGGATTCCGATATGGAGAGATATGGACCATATGGCACATATTCCTTTTCCTAGCCTACTTAAATACTGATTAGACAGTGATTATGCGTGTATAGTATAGTATATATATATATATATATATATATATATATATATATATATATATATATATATATATATATATATATATATATATATATGGAATATCAAGTTATTTAAGGTGAAAAATAAGTACACAGGCGTCGTAATTTCAACAGAAATGTCATATATTTTTTCATTTCAGGCTTATCCTTACTCTGTCCCAAATGTCTTCCCGGTTTTTTTCAAAATGAATGAATGAATGAATGAATATTTATAAGGTGAAAGTGTTATGTATTGGGGTTGGCGCAGTCAAGCTAGCTGGCACCACAGGGAAAAACATGTATTCAGAGATTGAATCACAACAGATCGCGGGCAAGCTGTGCTATTCTCTGTGACCCCGTAATAACGCAGTACATCGTCCGAGCTAATCGCGTCCATATGCTGCATGTTCGACTCCCGATTTCAATTCAATTTAATACAATTCACTGTTATTTTAGGTTAATTCCGTTCAACGACAAGCATTTTGCGCCTGTGTAACAAGGGCTCCCGCATCCACGCACATACCGGATTTGACCTCAGGACTCTATACAGCAACCGGTTTATTACCTAACAACTCTACCCTGTTTTCCATATACTCTACTTTAACATGCACGGGACCACGTGAAATTATCATGCACACGCTAGGCTCGTAAAAAAAATCCAAGGCGTAATGTAGTTATTTTAATGACACAAGGAAATTAAAAAAATGGTTTACTACGGCACCATACAACCATTTTACCCAATAACTGCCATATGTACTTGTTAAAAAGGCGACGCACATATGCGCCTTAATGGAACATGTGCCAATTACTATATTTAACTCCATTTGCGCAGTTACTAACTAAGCCGAAACTTTGCTGTTAATTTGGTTTAAAGTCCAAGTAATGACTGTTCACGATCCGTAGCTATTGCGTACTGTGATTGAGGACGTTTGGTATTCCATTTATGCGTTCTCTTGCCAAAGTCCTAATCCGTAAAGTCATATAATTTGCACAATTACAAATCAAAAACAATTGTACGGCAAATGAAATCCCATTATACATCACGAACGCATTGAAAATGCTATGCATGGTCATGTGCAACAGTGCTCGCGCCGTGTCGTGTTCGATATGCGACAAGTGTGACGTATGAAATACACTGTTTGTTTTACGTGAAATACGACGACTTGGGTGTTAAAAAAAGGCGGAGAGAGCATTTTACTCGTCGTGCTCAGATGTGTCATAGTTAAACCCCCCAGTGTGAAATGGTTCGCGGATAAAAAAAAAATACACGAAGCACACGGGTGGGAATGTTTTACAACACTTTAACCTACCGTTGCGTGTACGCTGAATGTGTTTCATGACTTGGATGAAGTATCAGCCTTGTCACACTGCGAAGATGACATTGACTGCGGGAAAAGGTGGAATATCTATAATTTCTGTTGTGATACTTATTCGTGATGAACGGCACGCTTATATTTATTTTTTTATAACAGAGGTGAGGGTAATTGTGATGCAGTACATGGAAACCGTCAATAACGGAATTTTCTCGTGAATGTTTTTAGTTGATCTAAGTTGCATTATTTAAGAGAGCCACAACATACCCTACCCTAACTACTTATTATATGGCGCCATTTTTTATGACGCTAGTTAATGTCACTGTTTGCATGTGTAACTGTTATATCATTTCAGCTGTTGGCAATTTGGGTTTTCAATTATTAGAACGTACCGCAGCTGGACCTAAAACAGCTTCATCAGGGAATCAAATTGGGTCTTACAGTCGCTGTACTTTTTTTTTTACATAAAAATATTTTCAAATAACCGATAATGGTGTTAATGGGGTTTTCTCTCACTTGGGGTTTCAAAACGTTACTCGAGGTTGTTGTTTTGTCTTCGATCTTTAATAAATACACTATCTAAATGGGCATCATATACGCTAATGGGCATGTGTTCACTTTCACAATAGACATTGATAATTCAATTGTCCAATGACTAACTAGTGAAACGTTTGACAATAATTACGAGTGCTCGTATTGACAGTGCACTGTGGTCAATTGGAAATACGCTCATCGAAGTGACATCACATGCAGTGACGTGCACATCCAAACTCTGACGTAACATCGACCTGGGTCATACATATAGAGTCAGGCGCGAATACATTCTGGAAACAGGTGTCGAGTGGTAGACGTGAGCTTTATTTCCTAGGTAAACATAATAATAGCAGGCGCCGTCCAAATCTGATCAATCATTGTCATTCGCTGGAAACATATCTTAAATTAGAAACCGCTGATTTCAGAGAGGATGTAAGCATGTTTTCACACCGCGTAGTAGCACAACATGGCTCTATAAATATCCGACCGTCTGTCGTGACATTTCTAACACAATAGACTAGACATGAGTGGACTACTTAACATTAAAAAATCATGCTGAGCATGAAAGTTACTGAAACAGCAAAATCGGTTATATTATTTGGGTCAAAAGGTCGCACAAACAAATAATTTCAATAATTCACATAACATGACATTTATATTGAAATCGAATCTTGAAGCAAGGTATGATATATTTGCCGTACATATTGCGCCATACTAAACGACCACTGATATTATGTATCTAATACACACAGAAGGTCGAGGGTTAATCCGAATCTTTGTAGTGGGATTAAACCCGACAAAGCACTAATCGAAATAACAGATTTTCTTAATCAAAATAGTGTGTATAAATTTATCTTGATTAGCCGCAATACGTTTAACGGCTAGCACTCCCGCATTTGGATTACCTGAGAGACGCGTGTTGGGATCGTGCTCAGAACACAACAACATGGTTTTACCCACACGACAACCTCTTTCGCTCGTGCGCTCACCGCAATTACGATACGGGAAATCTGTAAATTTTGAAATGTATTTAATTATTCTCACTGTTTTTTTCTAAATTCTAAGCACGCAGTCGACATTTGAAACACGCTCTCCTTTATTTATCAGAAGTGTTTGATTGAATCGTGAATGTTGAACGCTCCGTTTGATTGAAATATTTCAACCATATGTTTAGTATTGGATCCTCTAATGGCTTTACTTTCACCCGTGTGTGTTTGTTTGTGATGCTGATATTGTGTGTGTGTTTTGTAAGTTGATTTTCACTCCTCCACTCATTCATATATGTATTGAAACGACAGTATACAAATATCATCGATAGATCAATGATCATCAAGATCGATGAATATATGAAAGAATCCAAACGAAATCAGGTGACGTATTTTGAAAAACTGCTACAGTAAACCTAAATAAAATAATATATATTCCCCCTTTCTAAGCGCCCGAGCAAACGTCCGCTACAGCGCTCAACGAGATAAAAAAGCACGGCGGTGTCAAAAGATTTATGACATTCTCGCGCACCAAATCGACGCCCACTCATCTGCGAAATTGCAATTGTATTAGCAGTAAAAGTAACGTCGAAGAAACGACACTCACAGGGCAGCTATTGAAAAACACGCTATACGCTGCTTGCATTTGTATCGACTTGACTCCGTTTGATCTTCAATATGTTACTTTCGAATCATTTGCACCTTGACCTCAACGCCCGTCTACATGAAGCACTTAACTGTTAGTAGGAGATTGTCACTACCACCGATCAGTCGTCGCCGTAGATGACTAACGACTATCTGTCTTTGTCGTAATCTGCTGCGACATTTTTCATAAATAAAAATCAAATCAAAAGAACACCGGCTCTCCACACTCTAATCAATACATGGCAGTTCGTTTAATTTAGCTCAGCATATGGTAATTTCGCCCGACTGGAGGATCGTCATGGGAAATTCCACACTGTTCATAATCTACCAAGTTATTGAACGCCCAGTTATCACACACGTGAAGTAGTGTGAAAAGTTCACGGAACGTGGCTAAGCCCAGTTCAAGGCGGTGAAGAGCAAACTTGAAATTGTTTATTATTTGTCCACGGCACTGAGATACAGCAAATGAAATAAAATGAAACGGTGGTGTTGCATGTGAACTCAATAATTGAAAACATGCGATCACTTTTTCTTTGTTTTTAAAAGTAGTTTTTTTGTTTGTGATAAAAACTTTTTATCATATCTAACAAATCTTTGTCAGTGATATGATCTGAAAAAGTCGTATGCTTTTATATTGTGACACATTATCAAGGTAATTAATGAGGTCATTTTTCCATTATATTCTATATGATTGTCGCTCCCACAATGCATTGCCACAAGCGCTGGAGCATGCTCAGTACACGTTCGCCATTCAACCGAATGCTGCTAAATTATATACTGCATTTTAATGGAAAAAATGAGCACACATTTAGTGCATATAACATAAGTCAAAATATGCCTATAATTATTTATTTTAGTATTATTCAGTACATTGTGAATCTGTTCACCAAGAATCTGTTTTGGAGAAAAAAACATGTCGAATAATATGTTAAGAAAGACACAATAGTTTTTTTATATACAACAATGGAAACACATTTTGTCACAATTACGAATAATGAAAATGTAAAATTTGTAGTATTTCTTGACATCAAAACAATTTACAAATAACTTTCTAGACACTGAATGTTGAAATCTGGGCACTTGGGTATTTTAATCCGTGATTTATATAATTATTGCAACTTCCTGAAACGAAGTGAAGGAACACGTTATGCAGTTACGGTCTACATTAAGCAAGATACAACGTATGTATTTCCACCAGACAACTAAAATCATACATATTACCACTTAGTAGTTCTCATATTCCATATGATCAAAAAAGAAAGCAATGTTTGGCAAAATTCAAATGCATTAGACCGATTACTATGCGTTTTTGTGATTAATCACGATTCATACGAAATGTACGATCCCGAGTACGTCAAAACCATATAATGTCATCGAGGTATTGAATCCATGATCTTGATATCATGATATATTCTTGCATTAAAACAAACTACATCATCGTGCTCGACATCAACATATGTTAGTTTCAGCATAAATTGAATCTAATTAAAGCGTAGGTTGTAATTTCGCAACATGCAACATGAACGCCCTCTCTTATAATACAGAATACGTACGACATCCAGTGAATATCATACCAATTAGACTTTCTATTAACGGTCGGTTGTATTTACCGGAATTCAAATAAAAAAACCGTGTACCGATGTTGACGCAACAATGCACAGATAATTGTTTATACAAGTAACAGTCAACCGTAAATACCACACAGTGTACTATGACAAACAACAGTGTAAAGACATACACGGAGTATCACCATTGTATTTAAATATCGCGCAACTGTGACTTATTTTTAAAACGCGCGTTAAATATAATATTGACCGAGTGTGCTCATACAGTGTGGGCACAGTTTAGCGCGCGTTGTTACTATTATGACGTTTTAGTCAACTTACGCTTAGCTGCGTTGTTATGACGCTCTAGTCCGCTAGCGTTTAGCGCGCGTTGTTCGACTGTTACACCCTTCAAAAAGCTGATCTTTTACGACAACCCAGTCAGCTCACATCTAGCGTGCGCCGCTGCGACGTCCTGATGACCGTTAGCGTGTGTTGTCTAGTAGTACCCTTATGATTAGCGTGCATTGATATGACGTTCTATTGAGCTTACGTTGGGCGCGCGTCATTACGACGTTCTAGTAATCTGACGTTTGGTGTGCGTCATTACGACGTTCTAGTTGTACCCTGATATTTAGCATGCGTCATTACGACATTTTAAGTAAGCTGACGTTTGGTGTGCGTCGTTACGATACTTTAGTGATACCCTGATGTTACGCATGCGTCGTTACGACGACTGCTTACAGAAACTGACGAGAATGTATCTGAACACTTCATTCAATCACTTTTCTAGTTATGTACCGAATTTCCTCGAAACTTAAAATAGTACTATTCATGCTTCGCAAAAAATGTTTTCAACTAATAAAACATTTTTTTCTTTATTATTACATAGATAACATTTCATGTTACAAGATTGAAGAACGTAAATAAAAATATGGGGTCATCATAACAATTTCTTAGAAAATCGGTGTGGCAATGTTCAGTCAAAAAAGCACGTTTTGGGTCGACAAACAGTAATTTACACACAACCCAATGTTCTCTTCCTTGTTAAACATTGGTCTCGTTTTCTGTATTCGCTAAAAGCGCAATAATCGAAGTAGCAATTTTTGTGAATGTGGAACTTATATTTTGCGCATGCGCGGCGCGACGACCGCCATAGAATGCTATTCAATAGTAAAAATAATGTCATATTCTTTTTTACGTAATACATTTCACAGGGGTTTACAAAAAAGAAAATATGAGGTTACCGTACCCAGAACATTTCAAGACATTTTAATACACAAGAAAATAGAAACTAAGAAAAAAAAGAAATAAACAAATTAACAAACTACGAGGCCATTTGGGATTTTTTATTGATACACACATTCATCTTCAGTCCAGAAGGGCCTTGAGTGGCTTCAGAAATTTAAATATGCAATTCATAGTTTCTACTTCTAACTGACAAAAGGAACATACTCGAGGGTGATCAACCTTGAGTGATTTCATTCTATATAAATCTTCATTTGTATATGATAAAATACGGGCATTAGTTTAAAATGAAATACTCCTATCTACAGTGTCAATTGAGCACTTAAATGGAATAGTATAATAATTAGATAAATCTAACACCAACAAATGTAATTTATTCTTTCTTTAAATAGCGTGAGCCTACAGGAAATTCGTGCGTTTTTTTTATCCTGGATGTTACTTTTTAATTTGTCATTCAAATCAAAACAAGTATATAGAGAAACAGCTGGCAGTGTGGCTGGCATTCTTTGGGTGAGGGGGTAACTTCAGGTCAACCAGATTTGCATACGTGTTAATTGGTAACGGACTGGAAATGGATGATAGATTGTAAATTTCGCATGGTAATGCATTATCGCGATATATCTTGCCCCCAATAGTGATTTTTGTGTTATTCCATAGTATATCCTTCGTGATAGATTCTTGAAATCAGTTCATACGTTAAGAACTTCCAAATAAAAGTCGCCAAGATGTGTGGTTAATATAGCTGTATGAACATTTATACAACACATTTCCATCCACCTTCTTCCAGCGTTTGTGGGGAAACTCTTTCCAAGGGTACTTAACTTATGCCTACAGATATATTTTAATCCAGGAGATGCGCAGTACTTTATGTAAAGTTATAATATCAGGTACTTGAAAATTATAGTAAATATTATACATCAATGTTTTGCGTGGCATTTTGTTTCTATCATTGCAGATAAAATAAAATATTTTCTCCTTCTTATTATTTAAAATACCCCTTGGAATATTAGTCATTCTTATCAAGAAATCAATCTCCGAGACAGCTAGACTTTTGACAACTTAAATTTTACCCTAAAAGGCCTAGTCATGCTGACTCTGACAATTTAGAATTATTTCTAAATTCTCTAATGATTTAATGTAATTTAAGTTCGTTCGTCATTTTTATCATATGATACATAAACGCTAAACATTTTAATGGGCTCAGTTGGCCAGTGTTTGCCAAATAATTTATTTTTCTATTTGTTTCACTTACTAATCTAAATTGCGTGATGCATTATGAAATTGTTCCAAAAGATTGAATAGAAAGGTCACTGAGTTTTCGTCAGAAAGTCGTCAGGAAAAGCAGTTTTCTTATCATGCTCACCGCATATCTGAATTCCATGTATAGTTGGATTACATTGAATGGCGAATAAAAGAGTTTCCAGGGCTAATACAAAAAAGACTTGTGAATGAGGGTCACCCTAACGGACCCCCTTTTTAGTTTAAAATAGCCAGCTGTGTACCCATAATCGACAACTGAGCTCTCAGTGTGATTGTAATAGGTTTTAACCTTATAAAGAATTTCCCAAAGTTGAATGCATGAAGACATCGATAAAGGTAATCACATTCAAGGGAGTCAAATGTTTTTTGAATATCATTCGCAAGCAACAAATCTGGAAGGTTTTGTTCATATGTGTACGACATAATTTCATCGATCACGCGTATACAATCAGAAATCTCGCGTTCCTGAAATAAGGCAGGGTGTACAATGTATAATACTAGGAAAAATTGTGTCCATCCGCGTTACAATACAGATCCTATGTTTGTATCAGCATTAATTGAAATAATAGGGTGCCAGTTTTTAATTAGTTGTTTATCTTTACCATTGTTATCAATCAACGTAATAATATACTATGATCACAGCCATAGTTCAACTGGAATACCATCATTTGGCATCCCACATAGGGTTTTAAAGGCTTCGTTGACAATAATCCGGCCTTCACAATCACCTCTTTCACTAATGGATACCTGATATCTAAAAATGTGTTCGGTGACATAGGATGAAAGGAACTTGTATACATTGTTTTACAACGTATACGTTCATGTCTAGAAATAATAAATGTTAGTGGATTTTCTATGACGAGATGTGTTTCCATTGTGGTCTATGGAGCCGATGCTAAATTGACATTTTAAGCATATTATTTTTCTCAAAAAATGACAGTGAATTAAAAAAAGACCACATACCATTGACTAATACAAAAACGATTAAAATAGACTGATATTGATATGAAATATCGTCACTGCCATATGTACTAAAATATGCTCGCAAGTCAAAAACGGACGAGTAGAATTCTACTATCTAAAGTGTATATGTTTGTTTTCATACATCTAGCATCGAATTCGAAAACAATACATTTTGCTGATTCTGCGTAAAAAGCCATTATAACAGCAGCACTTATTTCAAAACGTATTTGCACTAATCTCGAGCGTTCTAATTTGTCCTTATATGTGACTACGCGTCGTAACGCCTTCGTGCATACATACTTAACAAAACGAAATAAAACTGATCCGATAATTTGGGGATGGAGGGTTCCTAGGTGCCAGTTTTAAATGCCTAAAGCTGAGTCTCACTGACTTATGAAATCCTCTGCTGATGATAATTGCAACACTTGTTAATAAAACCGAATATGACTGCATAAAGGCTGAACCACCAACAGAAAGACGCAATACACGCAGAAAGGAAACATATTCTAGATAGATGGGTAATTATGAGGCATGTGTCCTTCAGCTGAAGGTCGAGTCGAAGAGCCAAAAGCCCGTGACTAGAACACAATCTAGCGCGACTCTTCACTACCGACCACCATGATGGTGTTTGACAGCTAGCAGGTTTGTATTGTTTACCTTCTGCGTATACAAAGAAATAATGCATTACAGTCCTTCTGAATCTGTTTTGTGATTGTCAGGTAGACATGAAGGACAATGTAAACACTCAATAAGGCGATTTGAACAACTAACTGACTCCATGGAACGGTGATGATAGCAGTTTCCCCCTCGCAATATTTCTGATTCTTTGCCCTGAAAATGAAGAAATCAACAAGATGAACTTTGACCTGTTTTCAAACATGTATCTATGACTGATGGACAGCGCTTGGATTTCACTGTAGTGCCTGCCTGAGGCCAGAGCTAGTAAAAATACCGTTTTGCGAGACCACACAGTTAAAGGTGCATCTACACTAGTCATAGGGGGTTGTATAAAGTAGTTTAGCACTGCCAAAAGAGACCACGGTAGTGGTTGCTAAGCAACCACGGGCCGTGGGGCCTGTTTCTAAAAAGGTTTAAGTAATCCACCGAATGCATTCTCATACAAACCCAAAGGACTGAATTTATCGGTGAACATTAAATATGATGATCCTGGGTGACCTGTCTAGGTTTCTGTGAAGAAGACATATGTACTAGGATTGGGTGGATGACGGTTCCTTGAAAGTCACTAATGACTGGTACACTTAATTAGACAATTCAAGTTTATGTACAGCCTCCTGCTTGGCTAATGCACTGGAACACTTGTGGGTTCATTGGTGAATGGCCGTCTAGTGTTACTTGGTCGGATGAAAAGTCTTTTGGGTGGTTCTCTTGCAGGGCAACCACGCCCTGCTTGGGAAAACTCAGCCGGGCTCTTGCTGGTCTGGGGATTGTTAAATAGTTCTATGAACAGCTTGGGTCACAGGCTGAACCCATCACATCGACTCAAAATGACCCAGGCATGACAGTGAATCGTCTGTATGCTATTCAATTTGCCCTTGAGGTGTCTTGCTTCAAACTTGATGTCATTGCCCTCGCACCAAAGGAGTTTTTTTCCACCGTCACATTGTTCAACATTGCTGATTTGGTAACCCCTTGATAAGGTAATGTACCAATGTCAACTACATATCAGCAATTATCCGTATTCAGCTGAGTGTTGAGACACCGGCAGTGTGTGTTGAATTGCAGTCATTTACTGACAATATATGATGAGTTTGTTCTTGTGTGTTTGCCACAACCTCTTGACACACTCCTGCAATACATGCCCCCACTTCCAGTATCTGACACATTGGTGAAGACTGACATTATCACTTGGTTTGTTGGTACCAAACAGTTGAGGTGGTCACCAAGGGAGTGCTTTAATAAAGTGTATCAGACACAGAACAGGTTGGTTGATAAGACAACTAATTGGTAGCTCTTTTGTTTTGTCCAATATGATGTTTCATCTAGTCGTGTGCTGTAAATCATTTTGATTCATAGGGCTGCCTGCAGTACAAGTTAACTCCAAGATGAGAAAATTCAAAATAACTTCGATAAACACTGGAGTGAGGCGCTCCTGCCTGCCATGAAGTGATCTTCTAACACGATTGCTGCTTGACACTGTCCAAGCGATAGATGTATTAGAATCAATGCTGTGCCCAGCTCTACCCCTAAGTTGATTAGAAAACCTACAGCTCTTATGTTTGCATTGCCATGCTTGTTAAAACTAGTCTTTTTCTTGTTAAGGCTTGCCAAAGCTTGGCTTGTTAGTTTGGACGAAAGAATACAATGTATTGGTTTTAAAGTTTGGGTGAAAGAAAACAATATCTTTTTGAACAGTCTGCATATTTACAATGAATTCTGGCAAATGAGTTTGGAAATGAACACTACACACGTGGTTCATGGAGAGCTGGCATGACTTTCATGTAAATCCGTGTCTCACACATGTTGATTTGATTCACTGAAAGTGGAGACAAATTGGACTGATACAAACACCAGGAAATAAATAATTATCATTAAGCTATAAATAGGTCGAGAAACATGGACACACGATTTACCAGGCATTAATGTTTAGTGCTAGAATCACTGCAATCCGAGTCACCCTCCTAAAAATAGATGAAAGCATTATACTCCTAGATATCATCATGTAACTGGGCATCAAGATCCAAAACCTTATGCAACCAAAACAATTATCATATACCCCCAGCTTAGTAAGTGTAACAGACGCCAATACGGAAAAGACGACAGAATTTTCATCCATTATATGACATGGCAATCATGATAAATTGTTTAACAAGTCTGAACACGCTAGATATACTTACATTGGAAATAAACTCAAACAACGTATCGATTCACAGCTACTAAACTAGAAAAATGAATAACACACATGTGTTTTAATCTAAAGCCGAATTATTTTGATGATGAATTTGGACACTATTTACTTGCCTGATGAGACTCTGTCTCGTGTTTCAGGACTAGAAGCATTCCCTCAGATCAGGGATATAATTCTTTGATCATTTCGCAGAATGTAGTAGTAACGAAGTAACCTAATTGTTGTCAACCCATACATTTTTGTACACATCTATGATATATTGTACAAAACAAAAATGTGAAGAACTTTCATATTTAGAAAATTGAATTGAATATGGTTATTAGATAATCAGATATATCATTTTAGAAGGAAACTACTTGAGTCTGAGAATGAAATAAACGTATGCACCATGTCGTTTGTTCGCACTGTTATTTCCCCGTTTTGTTTTACTCATTTTGTGTAGTGAAACAATGGGCCAATGAGCAACAGAAATCGCACCTGATTCGTGTACATATTATAGTAAACTACATGTTTTATATATTTAGCTTCTTATTCATGCATCCATACAGCTCGGTTATAATCCAGGGCATTGTTAACTCCAAAATTTGTTCTTAACTTCCTAGAATACGAGGTTTGTTGAGATCAAAAATGGAAATTATAAAACGGAAACAGTTTAGAGCAAAACATGAGTACTTTCATAGTAAAATCTGACAAATGATACTTTTTGCCATCGATGGTCGAATGATTGTGCAATTACTGTACATAACTATCGTAAAGAAGAATTTTCATCTTAGCTAAGACTAAAGCTTCGGTTAATGTGCAAGTGTGTGAAGTTGGCGAGTAGAGAGTGAGAGTTCTTCTTCGATAAGGATGGGTTTTCAAACATGTTATATCAATCACAGTGGTACAGGCTCTCGGATTGTCCTTTCAAATCTTACAAGATATGTATAGAATTATTAATGAATTAACTTTAGTTGTTCACTGAACAATATGTGAAGTAATTACTCGATCGTGATGCAAGTCAGAAATGAAACTCGTGCCATTTACAAGTTTCTAACCAAAACACGATTATCCTGAAAACCAATAGCCACAGGTTGAATTGCTTATACAAATTCATCCTCGATCGAGTTTTAATTTTAGCAGCATTCAGTATTGCTGGCTAATACATTGAAGAAGGGTTCTCTGGGATCATTTACATTTAAATTTATGATGTAAATAGTTTGAATATGAAACACATCTGCGACTGGAGAATGTTTAATTGACCTATGTAAGAACTTTGATTTTCATATTACAAATGGTAGATTGGTTAGTGGCACAGACGCTGATTTCACGTGTATACCGCCAAACGGTTCATTGACCTTCTTTTAGTTAAGTAAACGGTTTTCAGATTGTGCCCCGGGTAGAATCAGATCACCTGCCTAAATCAGTTGCAAATTATACATTCCAAACAGTTTAAGTATTTACCGACGGTGAACAAAGTGACATAACGCATTTAACATATTTACGTTTCCGCTGGGCTCATAAATATGAAGTTTTTTTCTCAGGGACATTATAATCTCGTAAATCCCTTGATTTAATGAACGGAAAGACTGATGGTTTGCTAGATATTAATATTACGCTCATATTTTCCCGGCAATACAACTGCACATGCAATATGAGAGTAAGGAATTTCAGTTTTCAGAATAAAATGCAGTACAATCAACTCAGAGTAGTTTGAAAAAAAGAACACAAGAAATATATGCGATGTTGCATAATTTCCTTAAATGTCTTCGCTTGTGTTTTGCGAGAATGTGGTGTCATTTTTCACACGTAGGTAGCAATAACGAATAAATGATTGGTAAACATTTAAAGATGTTTTACTAGCATTTCATATTTGACTGTGTGATTTTTATCTCAACCCTGATCTCTGTTTTATGCATATTCATCGTATGATAGATCTCTGAAATATTCAGCGCCACGGATTCTAAAAGTACAATGTTCATTTTGAATAAAAAAAGTACTATACCCTCAAGGTTATATATAACACGTTAAAATGAGCTAAATAATTCTCAAACATATTGGCGAGAAAAAACATGTCGCTCAATTCATGCTCTATATTTGATCAATTTCGATTACTTGTATTTATTTGCACAATTGTAGTGTGATTAATATTATTAATATTTTAAATATCAACATTATAATTAGCACAACGTAAGCTTCAAAATCATTTGGAGATTTGGAAATATGCAACAATGATTTTTTGTATTTGATGCACAAAATATTTTCCCCTTCAGACATATTCCAACTTCACACTATTGTCGCCAGTGATATTCATTCTTTTCTATGAATATTTAACAAGATTCTCCCATTTCCATTCTAACAATAATACTTCGTAACATCAGTTACTTATTACCGCTGTTAGCGATGCAGATTCCAGCTTGATTGGTATTTCATACGTTCATAAAATTAACGTGGCCGCATCGATATAGGTTTTCTTCTTTATAAAAAGAAATACAAAAGCTATAAAAGATATAAAACAGATACACATGTATTCATCATGTATGTGGCATGAGAATATAAAAACGGTGACCTTCACCAATCATATTTCAAATACGGTAAATTATTTTATTTTATACTTTTCGAAACGCGCAGGGGGTATATTTGGCTGGGTTTGTAATTTACTGCCGTTCATATAAACCACGTGAGCGCCAAAGTCAATTTTTTTAACCATTTCAACTCACATAATATTTCATAATTTGTTCAAAATTTGGATCAAGCCAATAGGTGAATATGTCTATTTGGTCCGAAATACAAAACAGTTATAGGGAAATAAATAACACAGACAAAACGTTTAACCAAAAAATTCTTGCGCTCGAAGGATTATACACAATCAAATATATTTGTGGGCGACATACACAGTCAAGGATCGGGAACCAGCGTAACACGTAATGTCATTTATTTCTGAAGTATTGCAAAATAATTACAGAGACTAGTGACATACCATCTCTTAGTTTACTCATATTTGTAACACTACAAATATCATTAAAATGTTTTCGTTTGTTATTTCAAGCGCCGTGACAGTTTATGAACCTTGTTTGGTTGGCATCAGATAAACATAATGTCCACTACATATTCTCGGTCCGATTGCGCAGCTAATGTATCCCAGAACCGGAAAAACTGGTGTCAAGTAGTGTAACTTTCATGTGCACCACGATCTTCGAAAAAATAACACATTATCTTCTCAACACAACAATTGATACTGATAATTAACAGTAACATAAGGAGTTATACTGAATAACGACAAAATAATACAAATACAAACTATACAAATACTAAATCAAAATAAGTATTGAGCGCATTGCATGAACGTACGTGTACTGTGCTTTTACTAGCTCACATCCGAGTATGTCAATGTAAATAGAATACCTTTGTGTGAAATATCTATGCATAAATACTTTACATGATAAAATACACTTTTTTTCTGATCAGATAAATCTCTCCTTGAATCGTATTGCCCCCTGTATACGTTATATTGACTGTCACGGACGTGATCAAGGTAATTTACCTACTCAATCCGTATAGCTTCTCGCTGAAAATATTGTATTCCATTTACATTTAAATATCATCTTCAGAACAATACATGTGATACAGTTGCGTGCGAGGCAATCATGTTTTTATCAATGGCGCGGGGGGGGGGTTATATGTTTAGGTTATGTTCATGTGCGTAAGGCTTAGATGGTTTGGAATATTAACACTCACAATAATAGTCTGTATTGTATTGAAACGTATTTCAATGTGTTTTGTTCGTCATCGTAACCAGAACCGTGAAAAAAGGGTCAATGAACGATAAACTGAAAGTTTTTTTCTCATATCGGGGATTGAATCAACCATTGCGTTTACGTTTCTATGAAGCACGTTTACTAATACCTTGGAGGATGTGAAATATACAAAGTAATACAACAGACAGTATTATCAAAATATGATTTAGTCTGCGCATGCGTAAAGTCATCCATTTAGTTGGTATCAACGCTGATTTCATATAACAATTCAATATGATATGAAATCCCCCAAAGACATGAATACATCACCCTGATCTTAATTGAAAATTTACGAGTACGACATACTGTCCACGGTCCCAATTCGTGATTGCAGTCGTTCTGAAAAAAGGGGTGTTATGTATTTGTGCGTAGCGCAATTAAAGGAAAAGATGACGCATAACAGTGAGCGATCACGATGCTATCGTATCATCATTTTATTGATAGTAAGAATAACGCAATCTTTTCCTAGTTTTAAATCCTAATCTTCTTTCTTCGCGTTGCGAAATTAAACATTGTTGTTATAATTGGAGAAGAGTTGCCGTAGCAAATCCATCTTATTTGTACAGTATCTGTAGTCCTGCATTTTCAATTACTGTTTTCTTTAGATTTCCTCCGTAGTTTGAGGTTTGACTGTCCCCAGGCGAACATGTGCTTATACGCAAAGGTTATTAAGACGATATTGAGGAATATGCACGAAGACACTTGGTACACTCAATGTACTGACCGATGTGAAAATGACGCATAGACAATTACGTCAGAGTCGGAGTGTCTATTAACGTGTTTTATTATTAAATCACAAATTCCGTTTGTTGACACCGTCTCGACGAAACAGTAATATTGCACTTTTATGAAAACGTGCATGTGAAAGACAGTATAAAACTAAATGCGATTATGCTGAGTGAATACTCTGAATATGAACTCTGATCTGAATTTTCAGAAACATATTTTGCCTGGCAATATTTAATTTACATTTTAGCATATGATGTTCATTATTAATTTATTCTGTTATTTTGTTGTTCAGTGAATCATATAATTAATCTGTGGGTATCATGGCCATTTCCTGCTTTCAATATGGCACGTATAACGAGTAATTACGTACATGCTGTATCAATGTCATTTGTGTTCTTGGACAATGAAATCAAAAGAGCCTTTCAAGGTTTTTATAGTTTCGCATTTGCTAAAACAGAGACCAGCTCAAGATGAAAGTAAATGAGGGAAATATTTACTCATAAAATGGGGACACGTGGGATATGCCTAAAAATCGAAAAGAAGAGAAATATGCTTTGAAATGAGGACATACATTCGCTTGATTGGTGACACACATACACTCTAAACGTGGGTATATGTACCCGTGAGCATGCATTCTCTTGTCTTTGACATTATACACCCTTGAAATGAAAAAACATACATGCACTTGAGATAAACACAGTACGGCAATATATACCCTTGAAATAGAGACATGAATTTGAACCAACCGAGGAAGTATACTTAAAATATGGGCACACACAGCCTTGAAATGTTTGCATACATATCCTTGCAATGTGGGTATATGTACAATTGAAATGTGGACATACATAGCCTTGAAATGTGGACATACATAGCCTTGAAATGTGGACATACATAGCCTTGAAATGTGGACATACATAGCCTTGAAATGTGGACATACATATCTTGAAATGTGGACATACATAGCCTTCAAGTGTGCACATACATAGCCTTGAAATGTGGGCATACATATCTTGAAATGTGGACATACATATCTTGAAATGTTGAAATACATAGCCTTGAAATGTGCACATACATAGCCTTAAAATATGGATATACATAGCTTTGAAATATGGGTATATGTATACTTGAAATGTGAGCATACATATCCTTGAAATATGGGCATATATAACGTTAAAATGTGGACATACATATCCTTGAAATATGGTTGAAATATGGGTATATGTACAGTTGACACGTAAAATGTGGGCATACATATCTTGAAATGTGGACATACATAGCCTTGAAATGTGGACATACATAGCCTTGAAATGTGGACATACATATCTTGAAATGTGGACATACAAAGCCTTGAAATGTGCACATACATAGCCTTGAAATGTGGACATACAAAGCTATGAAATGTGGACATACATAGCCTTGAAGTGTGCACATACATAGCCTTGAAGTGTGGACATACATAGCCTTGAAATGTGGACATACATATCTTGAAATGTGGACATACATCGCCTTGAAATGTGCACATACATAGCCTTGAAATGTGGACATACAAAGCCTTAAAATATGGATATACATAGCTTTGAAATATGGGCATATGTATACTTGAAATGTGAGCATACATATCCTTGAAATATGGGCATATATAACGTTGAAATGTGGACATACATATCCTTGAAATATGGGTATATGTACAGTTGACACGTAAAATGTGGGCATACATATCTTGAAATGTGGACATACATAGCCTTGAAATGTGGACATATATAGCCTTGAAATGTGGACATATATAGCCTTGAAATGTGGACATACATATCTTGAAATGTGGACATACATATCTTGAAATGTGGACATACATAGCCTTGAAATGTGGACATACATATCTTGAAATGTGGACATACATAGCCTTGAAATGTGGACATACATAGCCTTGAAATGTGGACATACATATCTTGAAATGTGGACATACATATCTTGAAATGTGGACATACATATCTTGAAATGTGGACATACATAGCCTTGAAATGTGGACATACATAGCCTTGAAATGTGGACATACATAGCCTTGAAATGTGGACATACATAGCCTTGAAATGGGGACATACATAGCCTTGAAATGGGGACATACATAGCCTTGAAATGTGGACATACATAGCCTTGAAATGTGGACATACATAGCCTTGAAATGTGGACATACATATCTTGAAATGTGGACATACATAGCCTTGAAGTGTGCACATACATAGCCTTGAAATGTGGACATACATATCTTGAAATGTGGACATACATGGCCTTGAAATGTGGACATACATGGCCTTGAAATGTGGACATACATAGCCTTGAAATGTGGACATACATAGCCTTGAAATGTGGACATACAAAGCCTTGAAATGTGGACATACATAGCCTTGAAATGTGGACATACATAGCCTTGAAATGTGGACATACATAGCCTTGAAATGAGGACATACATATCTTGAAATGTGGACATACATAGCCTTGAAATGTGGACATACATATCTTGAAATGTGGACATACATAGCCTTGAAGTGTGCACATACATAGCCATGAAATGTGGACATACATATCTTGAAATTTGGACATACAAAGCCTTGAAATGTGGACATACATAGCCTTGAAATGTGGACATACATATCTTGAAATGTGGACATACATAGCCTTGAAATGTGGACATACATAGCCTTGAAATGTGGACATACATAGCCTTGAAATGTGGACATACATATCTTGAAATGTGGACATACATAGCCTTGAAATGTGGACATACATAGCCTTGAAATGTGGACATACATAGCCTTGAAATGTGGACATACATAGCCTTGAAATGTGGACATACATAGCCTTGAAATGTGGTCATACATAGCCTTGAAATGTGGACATACATAGCCTTGAAATGTGGACATACAAAGCCTTGAAATGTGGACATACATAGCCTTGAAATGTGGACATACATAGCCTTGAAATGTGGACATACATATCTTGAAATGTGGACATACATAGCCTTGAAATGTGGACCTACATAGCCTTGAAATGTGGACATACAAAGCCTTGAAATGTGGACATACATAGCCTTGAAATGTGGACATACAACGCCTTGAAATGTGGACATACATAGCCTTGAAATGTGGACATACATAGCCTTGAAATGTGGACATACATAGCCTTGAAATGTGGACATACATAGCCTTGAAATGTGGACATACATATCTTGAAATGTGGACATACATAGCCTTGAAATGTGGACATACATATCTTGAAATGTGGACATACATAGCCTTGAAATGTGGACATACATAGCCTTGAAATGTGGACATACATAGCCTTGAAATGTGGACATACATATCTTGAAATGTGGACATACATAGCCTTGAAATGTGGACATACATATCTTGAAATGTGGACATACATAGCCTTGAAATGTGGACATACATAGCCTTGAAATGTGGTCATACATAGCCTTGAAATGTGGACATACATAGCCTTGAAATGTGGACATACAAAGCCTTGAAATGTGGACATACATATCTTGAAATGTGGACATACATAGCCTTGAAATGTGGACATACATATCTTGAAATGTGGACATACATATCTTGAAATGTGGACATACATAGCCTTGAAATGTGGACCTACATAGCCTTGAAATGTGGACATACAAAGCCTTGAAATGTGGACATACATAGCCTTGAAATGTGGACATACAACGCCTTGAAATGTGGACATACATAACCTTGAAATGTGGACATACATAGCATTGAAATGTGGACATACATAGCCTTGAAATGTGGACATACATAGCCTTGAAATGTGGACATACATATCTTGAAATGTGGACATACATAGCCTTGAAATGTGGACATACATATCTTGAAATGTGGACATACATAGCATTGAAATGTTGACATACATAGCCTTGAAATGTGGACATACATAGCTTTGAAATATGGGTATATGTACACTTGAAATGTGGACATACAAGGCCTTGAAATGTGGACATACAAATATTGAAATGTGGACATACAAAGCCTTGAAATGTGGACATACATAGCCTTGAAATGTGGACATACATAGCCTTGAAATGTGGACATACATAGCCTTGAAATGTGGACATACATAGCCTTGAAATGTGGATATACATAGCCTTAAAATGTGGACATACATAGCCTTGAAATGTGGACATACAAATCTTGAAATGTGGACATACAAAGCCTTGAAATGTGGGTATGCATATCCTAAAATGTGGGCATACATAGCCTTGAAATGCGGACATACATAGCCTTGAAATGCGGGTATGCAGATCTTAAAATGTGGGATAACATATCTTGAAATGTGGACATGCATATCTTAACATGTGGACATACAAATCTTGAAATGTGGTTGAAATATGGGTATATGTACAGTTGACACGTAAAATGTGGGCATACATATCTTGAAATGTGGACATACATAGCCTTGAAATGTGGACATATATAGCCTTGAAATGTGGACATATATAGCCTTGAAATGTGGACATACATATCTTGAAATGTGGACATACATATCTTGAAATGTGGACATACATAGCCTTGAAATGTGGACATACATATCTTGAAATGTGGACATACATAGCCTTGAAATGTGGACATACATAGCCTTGAAATGTGGACATACATATCTTGAAATGTGGACATACATATCTTGAAATGTGGACATACATATCTTGAAATGTGGACATACATAGCCTTGAAATGTGGACATACATAGCCTTGAAATGTGGACATACATAGCCTTGAAATGTGGACATACATAGCCTTGAAATGGGGACATACATAGCCTTGAAATGGGGACATACATAGCCTTGAAATGTGGACATACATAGCCTTGAAATGTGGACATACATAGCCTTGAAATGTGGACATACATATCTTGAAATGTGGACATACATAGCCTTGAAGTGTGCACATACATAGCCTTGAAATGTGGACATACATATCTTGAAATGTGGACATACATGGCCTTGAAATGTGGACATACATGGCCTTGAAATGTGGACATACATAGCCTTGAAATGTGGACATACATAGCCTTGAAATGTGGACATACAAAGCCTTGAAATGTGGACATACATAGCCTTGAAATGTGGACATACATAGCATTGAAATGTGGACATACATAGCCTTGAAATGTGGACATACATAGCCTTGAAATGTGGACATACATATCTTGAAATGTGGACATACATAGCCTTGAAATGTGGACATACATATCTTGAAATGTGGACATACATAGCATTGAAATGTTGACATACATAGCCTTGAAATGTGGACATACATAGCTTTGAAATATGGGTATATGTACACTTGAAATGTGGACATACAAGGCCTTGAAATGTGGACATACAAATATTGAAATGTGGACATACAAAGCCTTGAAATGTGGACATACATAGCCTTGAAATGTGGACATACATAGCCTTGAAATGTGGACATACATAGCCTTGAAATGTGGACATACATAGCCTTGAAATGTGGACATACATAGCCTTGAAATGTGGTCATACATAGCCTTGAAATGTGGACATACATAGCCTTGAAATGTGGACATACAAAGCCTTGAAATGTGGGTATGCATATCCTAAAATGTGGGCATACATAGCCTTGAAATGCGGACATACATAGCCTTGAAATGCGGGTATGCAGATCTTAAAATGTGGGATAACATATCTTGAAATGTGGACATGCATATCTTAACATGTGGACATACAAATCTTGAAATGTGGACATACATATCCTTGAAATGTGGACATACATAGCCTTGAAATGTGGACATACATATCTTGAAATGTGGACATACAAAGCCTTGAAATGTGGGTATGCATATCCTAAAATGTGGGCATACATATCTTGGAATGTGGACATACATATTTTGAAATGTGGGTATGCATATCTTAAATGTGGACATACATAGCATTGAAATGTGGGCATGCATAAAATGTGGGTATGCATATCCTAAAATGTGAGCATACATATCTTGAAATGTGGACATACATATCTTGAAATGTGGGTATGCATATCTTAAATGTGGACATACATAGCATTGAAATGTGGGCATGCATAAAATGTGAGTATGCATATCTTAAAATGTGGACATAGATATCTTGAAATGTGGACATACAAAGCCTTGAAATGTGGGTATTCATATCTTAAAATGTGGGCATACATATTTTGAGATGTGGACATTCATAGCTTTGAAATGTAGACATACATAACCTTGAAATGCGGGCATGCATATCTTGAAATGTGGGTATGCAGATCTTAAAATGTGGGCATACAAATTTTGAAAAGTGGACATACGTAGCCTTGAAATGTGGGTATGCATATCTTAAATGTGGACATACATAGCATTGAAATGTGGGCATGCATAAAATGTGGGTATGCATATCTTAAAATGTGGACATAGATATCTTGAAATGTGGACATACAAAGCCTTGAAATGTGGGTATTCATATCTTAAAATGTGGGCATGCATATCTTGAAATGTGGGTATGCAGATCTTAAAATGTGGGCATACAAATTTTGAAAAGTGGACATACGTAGCCTTGAAATGTGGACATACATATCTTGAAATGTGGATATACAAAGCCTTGAAATGTGGGTATGCATATCCTAAAATGTGGGCATACATATCTAGAAATATGGGTATGCATATCTTAAATGTGGACATACATAGCATTGAAATGTGGGCATGCATAAAATGTGGGTATGCACATCTTAAAATGTGGACATACGTATCTTGAAATTTGAACATACATAGCATTGAAATGTGGGTATACATATCTTAAATGTGGACATACATATCAGAGAAATGCGTACATAAATTGATCCTGCCCAGTCAGTGACCAACAGTAAATAAAAAACATTTCCTCCTCAAATGCAACCTTACAAGGAGAAACGGGAAAACAGGATTAAACGTATTAATTTCAGTAACTCCATGACGGTCGATATATGTTATGAAAGATATGCTAAGGAGTAATAATAACAAAACAATCATTGAGCTAGCCACCCACGTTCAGAATGAGACCAGACACAATCCTGAAATGCAAGCTGTCGCAACCAATCAACACATAAGGGAATCAAATCATTTTTATTTTGTTTTCATCCTGCCAGTGCAGTTTTTTTCTCTCTGCTGCTGTTACTTTACTGTTAACATCGAGATACGGTTTCAATAAAGATTATTTACACACAAAGTGAGGGCATTCATACTCTTGAAATGTATACTAAATGCGCATGAAATAGAGAGCATTATATTCATACAAACCCTTGAAATAGGGGACATGCACATGTCTTTGTGAAATTGGGGCATTCATATCCCCGAAATCGACACATACATACTTTTAAAATGGGAGTAATATGCCTTTGAAACCTTGAAATTAAAAACATGGATAAACCCTTGAAATTTCATACCCTTGTAATTCATACCCTTGTAATTGGAGACGTGCTTAATGCCCTTGACATTGTATTGACCTCGTTATTGGAAACATGTACATGCCCTTTAAATTTGGGCATTCATACCCTTCAATACATACATACCCTCGAAATGGGGGACATGTATATAACCTTGAAATTGGAACATTCATGTCCTTGAAATGGGACATACATACCCTTGAAATGTACACTTAAAATGGCTGGAGATATGATATATACCTTCGAAACTGGTGTTATACGTACTTTTGGAATGGAGACATATGGAGAGCCATGAATAAAAAAGTTGGATAAGCGAATAGTATCTTGAACCTCTGATTAAATAGCTGATAATTTAGTATCTTTGAGTGTCTACAAAACATGTCTTGAAGAAACAGGGCTCGCTAATCTTTGGAACATTGAAAATTGCCGCTACTCGGGGGAAATAGAGATAACGACGACGTGGATCAGTAGATTACATCAAGTAAGTCACAATATATACACAAAATGAACGCGCTCGCACGTGTGTCAATGAGAAATTCCCAACTAGGAACTTATAGTACTCCATAGTATCCGCTAGTAAAGTGAGGATAATCTGATATTGTTAATCTCAAAATAGAATCCATTCTTATAAAATAAATTATTTAAACATTACAAAGTAATTCTCTTTAATACCGTTGGTAAAAAACATTATGCATGTTATATCAACAGAACATATAAAGACTAGACGAAAAACTTACAACAAACACATTTGACAGTATGTGCCATCAATGCATACATGTTTTCATGCTAAAATAAGTATACGCGGTTGTGTACGTTTTTCGCTCGTAGCATCTGAACGTACAAGTTTGTTCGCATGCTACTGTAATTAAATATACATGTGTGTATTACGGATAATAAAAAGACGTATGGGCAATTTTATCAAAGCAGATCGTGGGCCAGTGTTGATTAACGTACGATATTTTCATGCGTTTGCTGGCAGGCAAAATGTAACCAAATGACGTCATAGTGCACCGCCCTATAGAGTGTCCTACGTGTGGTTCAGGTGTATGATGGTGTCGAATGCCGCATCAACAGAACTTACACTCTGGGCTTTAGTTTATATCATTAATGATATAGGCACATTTGATATTAAAGAATATGCAAATTGTGCCAATTAATATGCACAAAAACATGCACAAGTGTTGCATCCAGGTTAATTGTGATGTTTTCTCAGTGAGTATATGTGTTAAATAGCGTAGTAATATGCATCGAGCTGCACGTGGGTGATTCAGTTAGACCATATTCGATTTTTGTTATTAAAATTTGCCAAACTGACACACGTCCATCGATTTTTTTTTTCAAAATTCCTATTTGTCTAGGCAATTGTAATGTAAGATGTTTTTTTGCTGTGAAATAACTTGTCCGCCATTATCGTACATACAGTACATATGTTATGCTACACCATGTATGCTACGGATTTTAGTGACTTGTTCCATAGTGTGGTGTGAATAAACAAACCCATTGTACCCCTTGCTACATACGAAAAGCAAAACATCAATGCTGAACACAGATTCGACATAATAACGCTGCCAACAGAGTATAGATACATTCAACATCTTTATTCAAATTGATACCATTATACGTTGCTTTACTTTGTTTATTTGGACGTATATGCTGTTTTGAGCGTTCGATAATATTTGTGTCGCAGTGGAACTGAAATTGCGATTGCCGAGTCGTAGACATTAGATTTCAGTTTGTAATTATCGCACGTTTTGTAGACGGGTTTTGGTTACATAAGTTTAATTGAATTCAGAAAAAGATAAGAAAATAGGAGATACACAAGTCTACAGACGATGATAACACAAGTAATAGTGGGGCTCTGATTTGCCAAGCAGACACACTTCCATCGAACATGATTCTTTACGTGCTTCTGTCACATTGACGTATGGGGAAAGGAAGTGTCATTATTTTTTCAAATTAGTTCCCACAGAGCGCCGGAAATACCCGTCTTGATGACGCGTATTCACTCATATTCACAAACTTTGTGAGAGATGATATTCTTCTATGATGAAATGTACGCATGATTTGCATGCACATTTCACTTCACCCCAAATATCAGGATTCTCAGTGCTTAGACAATCCACGGTTGTCAGAGCATGAGAGCATCTAACCTGACAACTAGCAATACATCACGCAGCATGTAACTACGGACCTAGTCTCGGGTTCAAAGTAATTTCCCCCAAAACATGCGCGTTCATCTATATTATTTATTAGACTTCAACGTATTTTCTTTTCTGAAAAAATGCAAACAAACAGCTCTATATACTTTGTTCCCAAGTGGGTGAGGGATTATTCACGGTACGCTGAACGTTTATTTTCATTATAATTTTAGGATATGCAAGCAACTTTTTCTAATTGAAAATATGACTGTTCACCTGCTGCTCTGAGTATATCACCTTACTGAACGTGTTAACCATATCCATCACTGACTTAACCTGACGGGGCGATTAATTATCATACCAAAGTAAACACTATTTTTAGAAGAAAAAAAATCAATCTTTCTAGTTTATATTTACATTGTCATTTCTCGTAATAGATGTATGGCATAATCGCCTACGTGAATTTATGTCTTGTCTTTGCGCAGGTTATAGTTTTTACGGCGTAGCACAGAGGTTTATAAATTATGATTATATTATAGAATTTAGAGGTATGCAATTTCATTTTCTTACAAGCCTATGGTTATACACATTCGAGCATATTCGCTATACTACGGTATGTGTATGAGGTCCATGTTCCGGGACTTTTAAAGGGACGCAATCTTTCATCTTTCAAACTTTTACCGATTTTCTTCCAAGAGCACGTATTTCATTAAGTTCAAATGGTAGTTTAGTAGATATAAAGAGCTTATAAAAGATAAAGATTAGTGAGAAATATATTTATGAACCTCAAGGCATGTAGCAACAAAGTGATACCCGGTGTTTTTTTTTTATAAAAAGAACACAGTCTGCACCGGTATATACAAGTTGGTGGCACAGTCTTGTATGCTCCCTGTATGTACGTGTTGGTATTCAGGCAAGTCGTTGAATATTTCAAAAAGTTATCGATTTTAAAATTGTGGCATATTACGTTGCGCTGAAATGATACTAACGTAATTGAACTGAACACATTCTACAATATTTGTATCGTGGTTGAATATTATAACAGTTTATCTGTGGCGCACATGCACATGTACTTAAAGAACAATAGCAATAAGATACCTTGCTTCCGTATCGGGAACTATATATGAAGCCAAAAAACAACATTATGATATCGGAGAATATACTACTGTTTGTTTAACTCACATTTCAGAATCTATTTGAATAATTAAACGTAAGCTATTATCCCCAATGCCAGTCAGTATATGGTAAAAAAGATCAAAACTTCAACAGACAATGTCCTGTATGTCATGTGTAGGCCACACGAGACATCGCTGGATTACCTTGAGTTACACTAATCCCCACATTTACAAATACAACGTTAATCACTTTAATAGTTTGGATTATATTTATTCCCAAGATAAAGTAATTGTGCATGCGTACAAACATACATGGTTGTTTAATTATTGCTAGCGAGCAATTAAGCAAAAGTCAACAACATGCGCTTAAAAATCTTAGTAAGAAGACAAATCGATCGCTTATTTACCGTTACATGGTGAATGGTGATCATTCATTTTATTATTTGAATATTTAAAATAAAGATACAGTATTTTAATAACAATAATCACCTGCACACAGTGCCAGATTAGTAGGGGAATCGTTTCTATGCGAGAAAGTGTATTTACTACTTTATTGCTTTTCATTGTCCTTGATTCTGCATAACACTGATGTTAACATTGATAACGAAAAGTCAGTGAAATGCAGTATTTCCGGATTAAACACAAAATTCACGTGATGGTCTGAAATAATGACGATAATTAACTCCTCATAGTACCATAGTTGAATCGTTCAACAGTTCAAATGTTCACCAAACGTGTTCGCTATTGCCATAATAATGCGCAGCAATTAGCCCAGGCACTGTCTAAATATGGGAAATGGTCTATTATTATCTTTATTCTATTGTATACATGCAATACACAGTCCTCATTTCAGTTACAATATATTTTCCGTTAACTGTTCTTAGTAGATCACACCCCTTTCTGATAACCAGAGGAAGTGTATTTGAAAATGATGTGTATATACCATGCTATGATGACTATCTAAACAAATTAAAACTATGTACATGCTAGTAATAGCCCCATGGCGCATCAATGGAAGGAATATTTTTCTGCCTAGAAAGAGATGAGAATATTTACATATTAGAGTAGGTACAATTAACTAATATGGCTATTCATATAACAAATCGTAATAATATGTAATAAAAATTCAGTCAAACCTTTTGACTGGGAATCTCAAAATATCTCAATATGTTTTTTTTAATTATATCTCTTGGAAGATTGCTAGGAATTCGGGTATTTCTGGTTTTATGTATTAGTTAAACTATATGTTTGTGTAATAAAGAAAGTTTCATTCCTAATTCTGCTAACCTCAATAGTTCGCGCAGATCATTCTCACATATCGTTTAAAGTTCTCGGATTGAACACGTAACCAAACCCCCCCCCCCAAAAAAAAAACAAAAAAACAAACAAACTAGGAGTAAAATACGTTGCTTAATCTTATATAGGTAAACCGACTATATTCATGAGCGCTAATCCTATATATTAATGAGATATAACGCTCACGATATTTTGAATACTCGCTCATCGAAAAACATGAAATACCCACTATGTATTTCCAAACAAGAACTCGAGCATAATTCAAATGTACGTTTGAGTATTGCCGCAAATATTACTGCTATAACCTGTAGCTTTAAATTCAATTTTTCTTTTCTTTTAGTTTTCACCCTCAGTGATATTCATGAGACCATTAACCTAAATAGACTATGTAACATAATTTCAGTGTTGATTCAGTATTCATTTTTTTCACTCGGACAGTACAATTAACTGATGACTGCAATCTACGGTAACACATTAAAAGAACGGTGCTTTGACCACTTGATAACTGTCAACGGTACGTGATTTCAAGAGTACGAGTATTCCATAAAAAAACAGCAATATTTCCCCGGGGAAATATTGAAAAACTATGTTTGTGTATTTTTAAGACAACTGAAAGCATTAGTACACCTGTAGGTGGCGAGGGCCATGCGAGTTTGAGTTTGGGCCAGTCGGGTTAACGTCGAGGTGAAGCATTAAGCATTCGGTTATGGCGTCTCCCAGACTATCACGTAGGCGTAATAATTGATCTTCATCTCAAAATCTGAAATGAATATTGAAAAAAATATATAACAAAACTAATCAACCAACAACACTATTGACCCCACAATTTTGTGTATGCATGCCTAATTAATTCTGCTTCTCTCGGCGAGTTCTGTAATTATTATCGCTGTCTCTCCGCACTCTCTCTATCTGAGATATCTATCTATATATATATATATATATATATCTATATCTATCTATATATATATATATCTATCTATATCTATATCTATCTATCTATATATATATATATATCTATATCTATCTATCTATCTATCTATCTATATATATATATCTATCTATCTATCTATCTATATCTATATATATATATATATATATATCTATCTATCTATCTATCTATCTATCTATATCTATATATATATATATATCTATCTATCTATATCTATATATATATATATATATATATATATATATATATATATATATATATATATATCCATGTCGCTCCTACATTTCACCTACTCACAATGCTTACTCACAATTACGGGCCCTGCATGTAATACCGCTGTCAACGTATAGCTTGATTCATTTCCAATCAAATGCGTTAGTCTTCTAGCTAATGCCGATGTTAGATTAAACAAACATCATCGGAAGCGTACCCCTCACCAGCCATGCATGTATTCAAAACAAATTTGAATATCTACCAAGTGTACGTCATGTGAAATATAGCATCTATATTTCTAGTTTACTTATGTCCTTAATTATTTGTATCTTCTTCATTTTCTCGGAACACTCGCACTCATCTTTAATGTTGAAGGACCAGTCTGGTTTCATTACAAATATTACCTTCAATGTACATGTTATGAACATTTGCGGCTATTTTCAAATGAGTGGTTTAATATTTGTTGTATCGATTAAAAAATACAATTGATTGGAACGTCATTAAGGAGGATTATTAGGGACATCAAAACACAAAAGTTGGACTTCGTGTAATGAGGAAAACTACCTCGTTATAATAAGATAGTTATAATTTATTTCATAAAAAGACATCTCATTATTACGAGGTATAGGCTGTCGTTATAACGTGGTTGTTGTGTTCGTCAAATGAAGAGCACATTTGTGTTGGTTGTTATAATAAGGCTTTTGTACGGCAAATCCCAATTTTTGAAACTGATTATGATAGCTTTGCGAACAACGTCACTACTGGTGAAATAAAGCGAAGTTGGCCGAACCCAGCATGCTACTGAACGCAAGAGCAGTTGCCTGTCAAAAAAACTGAATGAGTCCATGGCACTGAAGTTGACCAATGGTTCCCCCGTACCAGTCTTCACTGCCTTGACAGGGGCATAGTGTTTGTCGATATACTGTGTATCTGATGACAGCGTTATTAGAATACTGATTGTAGTGATGATAATATCCCTGGTGGTGTACGTTAACTGACTCGTGATTGCCAGTTGTGTGCAGTGATTGATGGCAATTCGAGAAGATTCCCACTGGCGTAGATTGTCATTAATATGCTCTACTTCAAATACATGTTAGACGCCGTGTATACGTAGACGCCAACGTGTGACCTGGTGACTGGCATCATCCCGTCTGCATCTGGGAAATCATGGAGCAAACTGACAGCAACGTTGGCATTGAGAACCCACGCGGGTACCGGGAATCATCAATGTTGAACTGAATAATGTTCCAGTGGAAGAATGGACATCCACGTGTAGTTGATGATGGATATCAACGCTGGTACGCTGGTACGCCGGGTACCGTGAAATAAACTGCAATATATTTCCATTTACTTGCTTTAGTTTAAAAATATTGAGTATATTACATGACACTTTTAAGAAGCAAAGTGTTGAATGTGATATTTGGAGTGTGGTTACCTAAAAGTGAATCATCCCACCGTTCTTGATATAAATTTGGCCAGGCAAATAGGTGAATCGTCCAGCGAATAGGCTTTAGCAGAAACGTCACTAGAACTATTATGATCCACAGCAACACGAGCTGGTAATTAAATCAACATATGTTGTGGTCGGCTGGTTTGGGTGAAAATCGCGTGTTCTGAATTGATAACGAGTGGGAAATAACGTGCCGTGAATACACCATGACATTGTCAACAAATCGACTTGCTGTGATGTTGACATATGACATTTAGTGGGAAATATCACATGACAGCTGATTGCCACGATGTTCACGTTACACGTCAACATGTTACGTATTCGAGCAGTATAATAAAAGCCCACGACGTCACTCATACTTTCTCTACAATCAAGTGATTTCATAGAGTAACACTCGTGCATGTTTCTTGCCTTTAGACTTGGATTGTCCCAAAATATATTTTCTTGGCGACATTGGCAGTAAACGTTCGCACATCAGGTAAAAGACTGACCAGGTGTGCTCCAGGTTAAGACAAAATCAAAGATGGCCGCCGATAAATTACCAAGGCGACTTTCCATCCTTTTTATTGCCTAAGCACTTCCTAAATCATCAAATCAGCGTGTCTTCAATCGTATTTCAAGTAAAGTGGTTCAAATCGATAGAAATACACTGTGACATAACTAGCACGATTCAAGTTTAGTGAAAGTACACCGACTGCGACATTATTGACATACCCACTATTTGTAAAGTTTGTTGCAGTACAGTTGATTATTATTTGTGAATACACATTTCCTACAGCTTCGGCATTCCAGGCATGATATATTCGTCTGCCGATTTTGAAGCGACATTTAAAACGTATATATCATGTATATATATATCATGTAATAACTAGTGAGTATGACGGCGTATACTATAATATTATTACATGAACAATTGGATTACGGCACAAAATGATATATGGCGGACACCTAATGTAAAATATCACTTCTTATTTATATATAAGAATATATAGCTTCCCTGGGGTCCATATATCTTTATTTCACAGATTTGATCATGTAATGTAATAACGTGTGTCAGTACATTGTTTATTAGGTCTGGTGTTGTGTCATCATTGTGTAAGTCCACATCTTAAAATATGAATTTTGTCTATGAAGTTATTTTTACTTTTTGCATCATGTCGAGTATTTTGCAAGTCTGTCTATTTTACTAGTGGAATTGTACTTTATTGTACAAGTAGAATTCTACTTTCGTTAATCAAACTGACAAATTATTTCGATTGGATATTTTGTTAATTTTACTGCCACGATAGAAGAGCACTATATGTAGCTACCATTGATCGACGAATCAGGCTGAGGCCAATGTTCCGAAAAGGCGATGTCGACATAACGTAACCAACAACTCATCTATAGTAGAAACACTTTTAAATGAACAAAAACAAGTCTCGTTTTATTTTTCGCATTCAACATGATATTCCTAAGAATATATTTTGTGTAGACACCAGAAAACGCATCTATTATATATACCCACTAGTTATCGCAACAAACACGACGCAAACCTATAAACTGCATAGTAACAATCAATATATACAATACGAACACATGGGATAATCAACCATTATATATATTTTAAAGATTTAAAATCTCTTTGGAAGCGCTAATATTTCCCCGTGGGGATCGTGATTGAAATAGCCCGATTCTTACGTTCATGAATACTAAACACAGTGTGAAATGGGATTTTCTAAATTTGTTTCTGTGCCGATTGATTTCATCTGCAAGGTCTTTTAAATAATAAACACGCATGTCATTGCGGTGAGAAATCCTAATTACATGGCTATCAGTACTTTTTAGGTCACATTTTATTTGGATGTGATTTACAGCGGACCACTATTGTTCTTTGGAATCCAGTGAATGTGAATGTGTAGTATTTTTGAGCGAGTTGACGTCCTCTGCGATTGCTGCATATCGCACCTGTATTATGGGAAGATTGCAATAATTTCGCCATGTTCGCTTTGAAAGCAAAGTCTGTGTTGTCTTATTGTAAAGTGAAATGAAATTATGGCTTTTCACTCATGGGATATAAGCATAGATGAATAAATCAAAGCTGCTTAGGAAGTAATCAAATGCTCCTGCCAGTGTGCACAATAAATTACGAGCTTGTTTACACGATGGCGTAATTAATAATTTATTTCCAATATAAAGATAAACACGTGTCAACCTTTGCATTAGAGCCGACCTTACGTTTCGCGCTAGTATAATCATTGACGGCTAACGGCTCCAAAAATATTGTTGATTTCGAATGATCACGTGATTATATTCTCTGAACGGTGGTAGATAAGATATAGATATAAAGTTGCCTTGGGCGAGGAAGATAAAATTCTTTTGATAATCTTATCTGGTTTTGTGTAATCACATACGTCTGTCTTTGTGCCTTTCATCAAACTTCTACCAGTTATTCATTGCACTGTTGGACGTTTGAATAAAAATTACAGACACATTGCGAGTACTTAAACACGCAACACAGGATTTGAACTCGTGATCACGGTAAATCGTTGTCGACCGTCCGTCTGTCGTGAGCGGGGGAGGGTACACTGATTAATTGGAACAGAAAGCAGGGGCGGGTACAGTTTTTTATGGGGGGGTCCAAACTTTAAAATCGCCAGACTAAGTTAATGATATTTTATATTATACAAAAACAAATTGAATACATTTTTCAACGAGGGGTCCGGACCCCAAGAACCCCCCTCTAGATCCGCCACTGGAAAGACATAGCTGCAATAAATTTATGGGTGTGAAACAGATGAAATGTGGACAACATGCGCAAAATGTTACCGAAAATTTCAATCACAGCTGCGTTATTTCGCTTTGACTAGGTTTGTTGGGAAACTCAATTGTATTATAGTATTTCAACGCAACGGCAGTTATAATTCCGACAGTCGCTACGTTAGTTTCAGTTTACTCATTTGATTGTCCGAATTGAACGTCTTTATGACTAATCAATTATATGACGTAATTCTTAGTTACGTCAGATGAAACAAACGCTGTCGTCATCGATGAACGGCTGATGAAAATTCCGGATGACCTGATGTGAAATACTTTTCGGTATACAAACAAAGCGATGCGTTTCTCTTCACTAAACTGCAATTACCCGAATGACGAGCAGCACGCTAAACAATCTACAGTCTGACAAGGACATCTTGTGATTACGACTGCTTGACACAATTATACACTGAGGCCGAGTTAACAATCCATCGATCAGTAGTAGGATCGATAAGTCGTACCCCCTGCAACGCTCCCTGGAAGTGATTAAATATAGTAATACATCACATACCATACAAATACTAATAATGTATAGTAATTAAGTGCGCTGTCACGGATATAAAGAAGATTTTCGCTTTTTACGCGAGGGACCGACGGAAAAGACGCGAAACTTATACTACCGTGTCTCGAGATATGACTGATATGGTAAACGATCCCCTGACCTCATTGAACGACTGAACCTGAATGAATGATAGCTTCGATCGGAAGTTACTCATCTTCTAACCCGGGGTCTTATGAATTCTGGTCACGTGGTGCGGATATTGCTTATTTTGGACAGAGACACGGATATGTCAGGTAGCCGTGCTTTGGTTTCATACATACCCGCTGTGAGAAAATTGCTTGTCCGTGTCACGTATATAGCTACATCAACGTTATTGTAACACGGACGGCGAATCCAAAACTCGATTACTTTTCTGTTAAGATGGTTATCTTACTATACAAGCAAAAACAATTTACTCACGTGACCTTCTATGTGAACCTGATTTAGAGAGGTTCTTCAATTATCAATTGTACTTCCTTGTTTGCGGGAATGCATATGGTTGATGCCATGAACTATCTATACAAGGTGATTACGTAAGGTGGGTGTCCGTGAACCGGGATAAGTTAGTGGAGGTTATTTGACACAACAACATCAACAAATGACGTGAAAATCGAAGATGCTACTTTCAATGAAATTACTAGGATAAAATCAAAGAAAGTTTAGAAAGAACTCCCATATTCTGGTGGTATTTTGTTGGCATATAAAATCAACCAGGGAATAGAATATCTGAAAGCCGCCTGATCCGCAGAATTCATAATACCAACATACAAAAACATTCAACAAGAATATTTAATAATATTTAAAAAAAATGATTGTAAATCCCGGTTTGTAATTTGGTTTATCTTAGAGCACTCATGCACGTAGTTTATTGAGATACGAGAAATATTATAATTCTATTCAAATAAGGTTATTAGTATGCGTGGCTTCAGCCCTAATATAATTAAGTCTGATGTAAATTAGGAAATTAATGCACGGACTCTAAACTAATCATATATGAAGAGTATTCCATACGACGTATTTTTCAGTTTCAGTTTAATCTATTAAGATATTATTGGAATAGGTAATCAATGCCAAAAGACTGTCATTGTGTGAAAAACACGTCCTGTCTTGTTGATGACAAAAGATTTAGTATATTTTATGTTGTCGTCTGTCAAATGTACATCCTGTATTTCTCCACAGTGTGGCACGGCATGCAGTCCATGCGATGTTACTGACACGGGCGTTTCGAAATAACGCCCAACATGATCAGTGAGTAGACAGTTATCAATTGTCAGCAGACCCCGCATTTTTTCACGTTCCAATTCGCTTCGGAATATGATACACGAGCTCGAAATTAGAAATTGTATCTAGTTCATTAATCGCACCGCCCAAATTAGTTGAAAATTAAGAAACTTTACGTGACATATGATGTTTCAAAAAGAGTAAGCTATATCCTGCTCCACGTGTGCCACTGATCACAAATCGACCATGTATCATTCTGAGTCATATTCGCATGTTGGAAACTGTTAGACTTAGGTTGACACATCTTTGTTACACGTGTGTAACTGGTTAGAATTATTAGTTCAAGTCCAAAGCCACATATTTACGAATTCAGCGGCAAGTTTGAGACCGATCAGAGAATTAAAAATAAATATTTGCTCGGCGGTAAATTCGAATCACGACAAATTGCAGTTATTATGTTGTTGTCATTATTATAGCACCTGGATCTAGTGTTTACTATTGGGAATTGATCATTTTCTGGTACAACAGTAGCTGAAAGTATTGCATAATTCTCAGTGTGGCAATACCGTCCCTCATCTGCACGATGATTCTCATTCCATTCCTCTCTTACTTCGCTCGGGACTTATTACAATACAAATACTGATTGTCGTAATTCTGCATGCTATCGTCGTTCAGCGGTGATGATTTAGCCCCACTGATTGCAAATACGCAAAGATCAATTGGACAATAGTAAGCATGTGTTGAATATGAACAGCACGGATTAAACGTTGTCCTAGTGATGACATCCGGGTCAATTTAATTTGTCGAATTTGCATAATATTAATTTGTCTTTCAAGATAAGGCTTGGTAAAATGAATACTAGGAGAAATGGTGACAAGTCCCCAAGTGAATTATACACAGAATTATTTGACACTATTTTCCTCTTCCCCCCTGCGGCATGTTGCACTCTCTTTTAATTTCATAATAAAGTGATAATACCTGTAGTAATGGTATAATAGTACAATGTAATTATGACGTGCTAGTGCAACGTAAAACATTTATCGAAGGTTAAAGAACAGGTCATTGCCCTGGGACATTTAAATCTGACACAGTAGGGGGTATTTAAAGTGGGTTAACATTTAAAGTATATCCTCTTGTTTACAAACTAATAGGTTATTACCGACACAGAGTTTGTTTAATACCAGTGTTAAAATTGACGCTATTTTTCATATATTATATTCATCCACGCAAATGTTCACATTGTCAATATTGAACTTGGTCATGATAAAAATAGTTAGATAATAAGCACTTATATAGATGATTAAATTTATAAAACAAAAACAAAACACGTGGTCACATTTTTAAGACCGTAAATTGAATTGGATTAATCCACAGACGATACCATTAAAGTAGTTATTTTTTTGCAATGTAAACTAAAAAAAATTACAACCGCCGGATGTAGGGCCGCAGCATCACGTACTTAAATTGATGTATACCACCGCGTTTTAATGTTATCCACATGATAAAGATGGCACCCGGCGGTGAATGTAAAATAAACATTTATAACGTTTAAATGTTTTATATTATCTCAGTGGGCGAAAATTATTCAATATTATTATGTGTGTTTTCTTTCTAATTATCTCTGAAAAATTCAACATGTTGACTATGAATGGAAAGAAGGTTCACCGCATTTAGGTGATATTGTCCAATCATATAGATCAATTCATTCCAAAATAGTTGTGCTTTACTTGACGTCAATTACAATCAGCACTATTCACATATTCAATATCACAAAAATATAGTGTTGGTATTATTCAAACTGGTTACATTGCAGTACGTCCCACCCTAAAACCAAACTGAAATGCAATTATAACTCGCCTTTTGTAACTAACGGCAAGGACAATATATTTTTTCCAAGGTTAGAGTCAAACATTGATAATCCAGTTTAAATAGGGACAACTACGTAGCGTGATTACTTCGTATCTCTCACGTGCTCAGATGGTATGTTTCAACAAAAGCTTCAAATAATTGAGATATATATTAAGGAATGACTCATGTCAATTGCTATACATTGTTCAGGATGTACATTTCCTTGATGCCCTTCTACTAACTTCGAATGCAAATATAATCCATGATATCCACTGTTGACTCAAACTGTCAAGCTACGTGACGAAAATAATTGTTATGTACACCTACTATCAAATATGGAGTTTTGAATTAGTCTGTATGTGGACTTATTGCTCACAGGTACAGTTTCTTCTTAGAAAAAAAATACAATACATGAATCTGAAATAGGATAGGACGCCATAACGGCTGAACAACTGTTTAATTCACAAACCTGCGGCCTGTATTAAAACGACAAGAGATATACAGACGCACGTATCTACGCCGCGGGATATCATTGTTTGTCGTACTCCTTGGCACCAGTGACATCTGAAAGGAGTTTCACGCACCTTTCGATCTTCCATCTACGTCGAGCATGCTCAACACCTGTTTTCTTTCCCCTGGCTGTTTAAAGGCAGTTGAATAAATAAGGCCTACATTCGTATAACTTCCGTAATTGGCATTGACAAGTCTAGTTAAGATATCATGGTTTTCATTAAAGCTTTCTAGTACGTGCTCAACCTATCTAATTCAGTCGTTATCTCATCCACTTTCTCGGGAGGCATTCTCAACTGATTTCTATGCTTGTCCAATTATTATGTACGACAATTCCATGTTGACTGCCTAGCCATTAAAATGACAACCGATGACCACGTACGAAGTGAACGCAATCGGAGGAATTATATTTTTTTAATCTAATCACGATGTTTGTACTTTCGGACCATGACGTGGCCAGTCATGCCAGTGTTTACGGAGACATCTTTTAATAATAGCGCTGGAATAATAATAAATAACCTATCAACGACCAACAAACATTCGGTAATAGGTGATGGAATAATAAATACATATTCTAACATTACATGTTATCGCCGTGGCACCACGCTGCCGTACAACTAGGTCACGTTAAACCGACGAATGATAGCAGATTTAAGACAATGCCGATGAAGCGTGCGTAAATGCACGACAATAAGTTACATGTTGAGGGCGCCACAGAGAGCAGTACATTTGCAAACCAATGTTCGTTTGGACACGGTGCTTTTCAAGCGTCATAACCACAGTCAGCTGGCGCACACGTGATAATAAAATAAATACGATATTTACTATACGGGGGCCGCCATCTTGAATGACGCATAAAACTAAATAAGAGACAAGTTGTGAAACGCGTTTTTCAGATTCCTACAAATCAGGACAATCATACCAATCTTTCACAAAAATACGGTCCGTTGGGGTTATATTAAGCCAACCGATAACAAAATTCGGCCTAATTCGTCGTTTTTGTGTGGAAAAATCCCTTGCATACGAACACCTAATTACGCGAAGAACCTAGAACACTTTCTTGGGGTATTTAAAACTAAAAATTGGCATTCCAGCTCAGCAGCCAATCAGCGACGGCCTAACGCTTAGATGACAATTCCGGTTTCAAATACCCCGCTTAGTGTTCTACGTTCTTTGCGTAATTAGGTGTTCGTATGCAAGGGATTTTTCCACACAAAACGACGAATTAGGCCGAATTTTGTTATCGGTTGGCTTAATATAACCCCAACGGACCGTATTTTTGTGAAAGATTGGTATGATTGTCCTGATTTGTAGGAATCTGAAAAACGCGTTTCACAACTTGTCTCTTATTTAGTTTTATGCGTCATTCAAGATGGCGGCCCCCGTACAGTAAATATCGTATTTATTTTATTACCACGTGTGCGCCAGCTGACTGTGGTCATAACCACGCACACATTGCATCATAATTGATAATAGTATCAACAGTCTACTACTCAAATTGCAGTATGTGCACCCTCGGCAATGTACGTGACTACGTTATCCTGTCCAGTGTGAGATTTGCTAGAAACTTGTAAACTGTATAAATACGGGATGTGTTGCTCCATTGCGCCCCATCATAAACGATGGACGTGCACATACATAAATAGCGCCTTCATAATATAAGGATAATCTGATTCCTACAGCAGATGCATATTTCCACCAATACGTTACGTCATATCACATATTACGTCATATCACGACGCATACGTCGTCACCGATTCGACCACTTTATACGGTACACTTTCATAGCGGAATTTCAATGATACAATTTATCGATTGAAATAAAATGCCCGACTTATTGATCGATTAGGCGACCAGTTTATTAAATAAGATGAATATTATACATGATTTCGCAATATTCCACCAAACGAGTTAATACACACCACACACCATGATGTCGTATGCCCTACGATGACCTACAAATCGCTGGTAATGGTGGTGTGCCGTGTTCTTTTTTTCAGACGACAATCACCATATTTTATTGACCTGTCAGACTGTTACAATATCGCACACAAAAGAGGATGGGGATTAATTGGTAATACATTTTAACGCCAATATTAAAGAAGAAAAAAAATTAATCAAATGCCATACAATTGTATTTTTTAAGAGAATTAGCCGGTTGCGACGAGGTCAATGACTACGTATGATACGCAGGTATATTCTCTCCCATTTGCCGCCAAATATATGACACTGTTTTCTGCTGACACGAGAGAGGAAACTTGAGTAAGGTGAGAGGTGAGGGCCGGTGCTTTTTTTTCAAATTGGAAAAGTAATATCACCTCAGGCTTGCATGCTAAAATTATTATTCGTTACAAAGAGATCTTCCTTGCATACTTAATTTTTCGCGATGACAAAAACAATTATCAAATGTTAATTTAATATATAGCAGAAATGATTGACTCTACACGCGATGATAACATTGGATTCACTATTGGGTTTTTAGACCAGCTGTCATATATAATATGCACATAGGAGCACCGCCGCAATTTTAGCTTCTCCACTACTCAGGCGTGTTGAACGGAATAAGAACACTGTCCCGCTTACTGCTTCTAAATATTGAGGACGAACAGACACGAGACCGGTGAAACGGGCGAAGTGATTACGTTCCTCATATACGGCGAAATTGGGTTGTGAAGATTAAATGGATATATATGAAAGATCGTGGTTGCTTAAGACACATATGTGCGATACCAGAAAGCAACATAAAATTACAACAAAACAGAAAAGTTTCATGCATCAGACCAGTGTCTGAGTCAGAGCTGGCAGTGCAAGAATACTACCAACGGTTCTTTGATAGGTCTACTTCTGCAAAAAATAAGGTTGAATACTCACTGAAAACATCGTCTCATGTGAATACAATTATGTACTAAAATGAAGGTTGCTAGAGTGATAATTGTGTTGTATTGGATGTAATTACGGCAAACGTTTTTGAATGAGAATATACCACTTTGTAACCACGAGAAAATTAAATAACCACTCGATTATTGGGGGTTTGTATTTTGTGTAAATATATCTACCCGCTCTTGCCTAAATCGGAGCAAAGGAATCAGCTGTTAAATGTTGGAGATGAACACAAATTGAAATGTACAGGTTGGTCAACGTTCACTGACATATCTTAACTTTTGAAACATTCATGAGCGAAAACTAAATTATCTTCGGTGCTCGTCGTGAATAAATTGCAAACAATTTCCTGATTAAGTAACCAAAGAATGTATGCAAAAGAAATATCGTTAATCAAACAAATCAATTAATTAAAATGAAAGTATAATGAGCATATATAAATAAGTATTATTAGAATAAAACAGCAGAGAAGAAAATTTCTCTAGGGAATCATTGTAATATTATTACTTATTATGGGTAATGTCAAGCAAAATAGGTAGAGTGCAAACCAGCGGCGTAACCAAGGTAACGCATCGTGGTGAATTTATAAATCAGTTAGATGATATCACGTGAATCATATTGCGGCCAGTCGACCAACGATGAGTACAGCTCACCATGCTACTGTTACTGACGTCATCTTTTCATTTATATTTACAGTTTATAACATTATTATTGCCTGAAACATGAGATTCATACTTCAGCCATTGTATTTAAAAATGTAATGCATGTATATGATTAAAGATCTTTAGATACATATACATCTTTCCAAGTGGTTCATCAGACACCAAATAATTGACCGTCATGTATATGTTTGATTATTGCAAAAAAATCTAAACCAAAAACATGCGAATGTGTACTGAGTTGAGTTATATAAGTCTTATACGTCACATTGTGGGTATTCTGTATTGCTGAAAGTTTTCAATTTCAGGACTATAGAGTTAAGCCCAATTTTCGGGGAAGAGTAGAATTAAGCATCATCTTGTTGCTAAAATGCGTCGACCCTACATTTTTAACAAACTGTAAAACTTCGACTCTCCATGTTAGAAAAAAAATGAAACGAGACGCTATATTTTAAACAAAATATTGAAGAATTCTTATTAAAAAAACTACTGAACAGGAAGCCAATTCATTCTTATTTGGGGGGGCAAGGGTTATTTTCGTTCAACGTAATTGCAATATTTTTTTGTTCGTACAACGTAAGTAGAACAAATAAATTCCGTAATTCTGTAATCACAGGCTAGACGTACAACGTAATCAATCAAATATTTTTTTCGTACACTGTAAAAATGTGTCATTTTTCTCGGTACGTACAAGAATTTACATCCAAATAAAAAAATCGTAAAAAATAATCCAGGGAAATGACATTTTAGAAACTGTAAAACGGCTAGATGACACAATTCACTGCAAAATTGAATGTCAAGACGTCTAACCGAATGAAGAGCATTACGAGGGTAATGTGCGCATGCGTCTCCACACACGGCGCAGTAATGGCGGAGAATTTGAGTCAGCTTTTCGGACCATTCAATGTTCCATTTTTAACACTGTAAACTGTAAAAACGTCTTTTTTCCCCTTGTAAATTGTACAAAACCCTTTTTATTTCCCGTAAAACCATACCAGCTACCCCCCTTGCCTCCCCTCTTATTTGCCTGAGTACACCTCCGGATACATAAACCCATATCGAACACAGCGAGGGCGGCTATTATACTTCGACTTTTGCAGCGGTCTTGGTGACATGACTTCGCCCTCTTACGAATAGTATCCATCAATATACTAACTCTGGACGTAGACGGCGCTATTAAAAAAAATAGATAAAAACATGCCCGAAGGAAAAGTCATTTTGTCATGTGCACATGCGTATTAGAGAATTTCATTGTTTTATCGAACGAAACCTCAGCTGTATGCAACAAGAACACCGTTTTCTCGTCACAGTAAATCATAATACAATGTATTGCAGAAATATGTAGTACTAGGCATATATTTAACTGTTACAACTACAGTTAGTTCTAAAAATGCTGATTCTGTATTGTAGTCACCCACGTTACCATCGGAAGTTTACGAACTCTTCTTAAAATATAGGAAACATAAATCAATTACGTAGATAGTACAGTAACCAGATATGTTGTTTTCATTAATATACAGTACAAGTCACTAGTGCCTCTAAAAGTGTTTTTGCCGCCAAAATCCTAGACAAAAGTAGGTTTAGATATATTGATGTGTTACGCAATTCATGTTTCATAACCATTCTGTAAGGGTTTTTTTAAAATTAAATTAGTACTTGTACTGTTAAAGGTACAAAAAGTTTATTATTATATCTTTATTAATACACATTTAATTATTTATACACATTTATTAATACACATGTATTTATTCATTTATTTATATTGATTCACTGTTTTGAAACTTTAGATAAATAAAATTTAAGTACAATTAACTGAGAAATAAGAAGATTAATTCATTTTATAAATAAATGAGTCATGGAAAATTTAATTTGAATGGCCAACCCATTGTTAACTGTAAATGCAAATGTTAATACTATTGTAGTTAAACCATCGCCTGACTTGTAAGCACGTATTGTCACTGGCGGCACGGTTCGATTTAACAACTCGTATGAACCTATGATTGAAAGACATTTCAAAGACTGTCAATTCTATTTAAAACGTACCTTCTTGTAAACGTCTTTGCTTGAACATTGTGTTCTATGATTGTATACAACAGAAAAATTAATTACGCTGCGTATTCTGTTTTTCGAAAAAGAGCAATTTTGTGAAGCACTCCAGCATGATGCATAACCATGCTGCGATTTTCATACTGATTTCTGTTCTGTTATCTTTCCGTTTATACACCCGGGGCCGCGGTTCAGCACATAGCTTACCTTATCTCATAGCCCATGAGCAATCACGGGTAAGGTGTTGAATATTTGATCTATGTTCATTGACATGGCAATGTCTACTCCTTTTTGTATAAGTTTGGCGTAGTTATCTAGGAGTGTGGGTGTATTTTTGGCTCCATAGAGATGTGATCAGTCGTAATGGACAGTGCATATCTGATTAAACTAAAAAATGTAATGTGCAAAATATTATTATTATTATTATATTATTTATCTGGAGCTGCAATTGTGCAATTGGGTATGGATATTATTTCAACTTGTTATCAGAATATATTTAACGAGAGTGACCTTAAAAAAGATTAAAATCTATACACATTGAGGCTATAACTATTGTTCTCTTAATTCTGCCTAGAAATTCCGTTTTTGCAGGATGATTTTCATAAGTGGTCTAGAAAATGCTTGTCTTAGAGTTAGTGTTAGATGTTTATGTACTGTATCATTTAAATTCTACGACAAATTTATATTATATCGTATTACATACGTTGATTATATTTCAGAGTGGTACATACTTACAAATTGTGTTTGTGTTTGTTTACAAGACTCATTTCAGAGCAGACTCAACTATAGAAACTTCCTTATGTAGCTTATACAATGGGCAGTTTTTTTTTAAAGAAATAATGTCACTTATTTATATAGTGTATTCAATAAGTACATTAACAAATATATCAAATGACTGTATTAATTAATCATGGCATAGAAACTGCTTATATACTAAGGTGTTTATTACTGGTTTATTCAAATGTCTGTTACTGTCACCGCATCATAGACTGATACTCGTTGCAAATATTCGGGGTTTTTTTTGGGGGGGGGAAATTTTAACATATTCCAGCACAGTGAACATTATATTTATTTAAACAAGCCAATCACAACTAATCGTGTCACAAGAATTATCTGTAACACTTTAAATTTACATATTACGTACATGTTATTAGTTTGCAATTGAGTTCCGTTATGGTAAAATGGATGAAAATCACCTTCGATGTGTAGAACTTTGCAGCAATTTCGTTGAAAATCACACTGCTTGTCTTATATCAGACGAACCTGACAACTTCAAATTTAAATTTGGTATATTGACCTAATATTATATATAAATTCGGCGTAAAACCTCTCGCTTTTTAAATTATATTTTAATATATAATTAAATATACTCTTTGCTATTTAATTGAATACAGAGATTTGCATTTATTTAGCAGTATACATCTAATCTATTTAGGGTTGTGTGTAAATAAGCTGTGTTCGGGGATTCACTGAGCCACCTTCTACGTATTACGGCAGTTTAGTCGTTTAACCACGGCGAAGATATTTCTTCACCGCTGCTTTATTTACGCTTTCGAATGTAAGCAGAATGTCAGTGCTAGGGTCGGCGAATTTAGGCACAAATTGTGAACGCCACTGATTGATTCTTTGCTCGGCGCTTCCAACTTATCTGTATGTAGTGGGATTTGAAAATCAATACCTGAGTGGCGCCGGTTGTAGTTTGTCTTAAGGTAGAGATGCAGTTTACCTGACAGGTATTTTAATTAATTAATTAATTAATTAGGAAACCAAGATGACCTCCCATGTACACAAAACTATATATTTTCAGAAAGCTGAATTTTAAAATGCTGTAAGTATTTTTTTATGGACACTGTAGTTTGAAATGTGTTTTTTGGTCAAAAGTGATTTAAAAAACATTAGCTTCTAAACCATGCTTCTGTTTCCTGTCAAAATTTGTTTACGGGTACATCTGTTTACTATGAAGAAAGTGCCGTTTTTAAAACTGTCTACCAGTTGTCAATATTTCAGGGCAGCAGCTCAAATTTCACTACTTCAAGTTTATGCATAAATTAACACCCAGGCTAGTTGTCTGTACGATTGTTGTAACACTGTTCAACCAAAAACAATGCCCCGACGGCGTTTTGAAGATAAACACATTGTCAATCATCTGTGAAAGGTCAAAGCGTCTATGAGCTATTTTTTCATAATGGATGTAACAGTTCCAAATTTAAATGTATTATCGTTTTGTAAAAAGTTAAATATAGTGCATAATATGGAGATCCCGTCATTACTTTTTTTCCAACATGTTTCTTTTTTATTATTTATGTGCAGCCTTGCTAAATCTTGCTAAGCATTCAAAAGAGAGAATGTTGGCACCTGTTATCTATATTTTAAAATCGTCTTTTGAGTATGTTCCACTATTCACAATTCTACAAAATGTTAACAGTCTATATATAGCTAAGACTGTTTCGATAATAAAAAGCAAAAAAAAATGTCATTCCCAAGTGCCCACGAACCTGCATCTCTACCTTAAATCACTACTCACTGACAAACAGTACTTAACACTTAACTCTAGATTAATTAGATGTGCATGTATAAGGTTTAACTAATCTGGCGAAATTGTTATAATTTAACTTAATTTTGAGATTTTCTAATCGCCATTTGCACTTACTTATTGTATTTGAGTGTGTATTTTGCATTCCCTAAACCGCATCACAGCTACAAAAGGGGAGCAGTACTCAACACTGCATCTGCAGGTACTAAATAAGTAACTATGCAATCAGATTAATGTATATTGAAATCAATACTAGGCTTCTATACTAGGTGTTGTTGAGTATTGTCTCAATGTTACACAATATTTCATTTCACGTAATCTGATGGTATAGCGCCCTCTTGTGGGAAACCTTGATATTTGCATTAAAAGTTCCCGGATCTGCCATGCTTTCCGATTATACAATAATATCGTATTGACATCTCTGCTTAAAACTGTCGTCAAATCATACATAATTTCCTCCACCTTGCCTAATCCAGCGCCTCCAACAGGTTATGAGCCCAGTAGAGAGTTTCCTAGGAGAAATATACAAGACTGATATTCGATGGGGATGAAACTAAATAGAACAATAGAAGATAAAATTCCTCGGACACATGCGACTACAGAAATTGAAAGAAACCTTGGTGTCGAGCGATGAACCATTAATAAAAAGAACAAAGACGCGTTTGCTGACCTTATCCAGTACTTAGACGATAACAGTCTTAATTTGACAATGAGAGATTCGATAGATGATGACAGAAAAGCATTGAAAATACTGCGAGCTCACTACGATGGTACATGTAAACCTAGAGTAATTTCCTTTTATTTATACATAACTCACTTCGCTAGTGAAGTCATCAAATGAAACTGTAACTGATTATATTGTTAGAGCAGAGACGGCAACAAACGGCTACCAGAAAGTTACACACCATTTATCGTGGTTATATCAGTCTAGTAAATGTGGAAACAGGGTCAATAGTAGACTGTCGTGTAGTCATTGTAAAAGCACCACACATAGTGATATGGCATTTCGTCGTAAAAGTAAAGACCACATGACAAAGGTGGGTATAGTTTCAGTAAAGCGAATGAACACTCATTTGCAATCAAAGTAGGTGACACATGTTTCAGAAGTAAAATGTTATTAGTCAACTGTGATGAAACTGCCCACAGATGAGTCAAATAATATTGATCTAAAGACAGGAAGATGTGGGTGTGTAAATTTCTGATGGAAAAACAAATGGAAAACAAGTAAAGGCAACACTGAAAAATGCGTTCTATATCCTGTCATATCCACAAGATATATTCCCCGTACACGCAGCGACGAAAAAAAAATGAGCAACTATCAACTTCCGGCCAGGCTCAGCAGGATGTCGCGACATTTTCCACAAAGAAACATGGTAGACAGTACTACTTAAATAATTGTGATTAAGAATCTACATCTGATACAATTAATTACACCAGTTCTGTAATCTGAAATGTTGGCATGGAATTTTAGGCCACTGTAATTGTGAACATGATCTGAAACTAAAGTCGGCAGTCGATCGTAGAATAAGCCCACTTGTAAAACTACTGCCTGTGAAATATGTACATGAGGCAATCTAACACGTGACAAAATTAGAAAACCTGATGCCCGAACTACTTAACCATTTGAGCTAGTCCATACTGATCTTGCTGGACAATTAGGCCCAGTATCCAAAGAAGGTTTCAGATATGCCTTAACAGATGATTACACTTCTTGAAACGTGAAAGTTTACATGCTGCAGAGAGCTTCTTAGCTTATTCTTTCTAAATGTACGAGATCAGACAATGGCACTGACATTATGTCAAGTGTCAGTCACTCCTTAGAAAAAATTAGGCATGACACGTGCGCCTTATTCACCACATCAAAATGGTACGACAGAGCGAAACTGGAGAACATTCTTGAGATGGGTAGATGCCTACTTGTTCAGTCTAATCGGAATAAGAAATCATTATGGCCATATGCTGCGAACAGATACGGAACAGATGTTATAATAAACGCTTAGAGCATGTGCCATAATTCGGTCCAACTGGACAAAAACTAACATATCTAATATGCAAGTATGTGGGTCTGAATGTTACGCATACAAGCAATTCAAACAGAAGTTCGACACTCCGATGCACAAAGGGCATATTCGTAGGACATGACAATAGTCCTGCCTACTTAGCATACTTGGCATACAGAGTTGTGAAGTTCAACACAAAGAATGTCAGTGAACAACATACCCAAATTGGTAAATTACCGAATGATGATGAAGTGTATGTTCCGAAACAAGTAGAAACAAATCGAAGTCATCAATCACGTGCTAATACAAAACAGAAAGAATTTCCATCTGAAAGCCAAACCACTACAATTACGACAGAACTAGTACATTCTGGTGAAAGATATCCAAAAAGAGAGACACGTGAATAACTATGTTATCGACTTTGAAGTCAATGACGAGACAGGCAATGTGTTGTCTGCCATTACTATTACTATCCTATCATATGATATCTAACTTTACTCAGACGTATGAAGAAGCTATTAGCTGCACTGACTCAGAATATTGGCAATCGTCTATAAAGGCGAAAATGAACTCTATTAATACAAACAAACAATACATTCACATTAACTACTTTACCTAAAGGTCGAAATTTAGTAGGCGACCGTTGGGTTTATGCAATTAAGGAGGACTCAAGTGGTTCTGAAACGTACAACGCTAGATATGTTGCTGAGGGTTACAGCCAGGTTCAAGGGGTAGATTATCTCAATTCGTGCTTTATTTCAAATTGCAGCACAACATGATTTTATTTTGCATCAAATGGATGATAAAACTGCTTATCTTAATGCTCTAATAGATCGCGAAATTTACATTACAGCATGCGATCAAGAGGGGGTGTTATAATATGATCACAAGATCTTATTTCATGTTATATAGCGCCCTCTTGAGGGGACTTTTAATATATTTGAAGTTCCCAGATCTGCCATGGCTTCCGGTTATACGTCAATATCGTGTTGACATCTGTTTCTTACTGTCGTGAAATTATACATAATTTCACCCATCTTGCATAGTCCAACGCCTCAAACACTAGGACAACATATGGGTTATATCTGGGTACTCAAATAGGTTTTCTTTCTTCAAAGTTATTCCCTGTGTACGTGGCTAGCAAGAATAGAGTTGTAGGATATTCGCAAAGCGTAGTGGGGAGTATTTTCTTGTTTTAAGGGCGCTGAGTTTTTCTACAGAATACATTCAACCCCTAGTCTCACAAAATGTTATTCGACCATTGAACAACCCGTTAAAATCAATATAAGCTATGATCAAAAATCATCCAAAATCTGGTTATCCAAACTCTAATCATCACTTTATATTTTAATGATTCAAAGTATCCCAATTTTATAAAATCTTAACATATGTTCTATTTCAATATATGTGTGTGTGACCCATATTATGAATATGTATATATATATATATATATAGGTGTGTATATATATATATTATATATATATATTATTCTATTCAGAAGCGTGTATGTTTGAGGTCGCATTTGATTGGATGCGATAACAAAGTTATAGATTAATCAGATTCGTTGTTACAAACATTAAAATGTCAAATATGGCGTTCTTGTTGGCAGTACTGGTCGGATGTGCCGTTCGCCAGGATTATAAAAATTGGCAAAGCTCGTACCTAAACTTTATTCAATTTTTTTAAAAATAATGCTAAATTATTTCTGACGTGATAGTTTCTGTGCTCTTGAATATTCATTAAATTCAATTTCAATACATTTTAAAAGAGTTAACACCTTTCTGAGGACTCTTTAGAAAAGAAAGAGAGCTGCAATGATCGTTGCTTCAGTCTTTAGATTTCTGTTTTGTTTTTTGACGCAGAAAAACCTATTACGAAAATCATGTATTAAACTGCAGCATCAAAATATTACAATTACTTGTTTTTAAAAGGCAACTTAGTGTATCTTTGGCGGGACGGCTACTATGGTGTTTTGGTTCGGTTACTGATCTGTGCCACTATGTGCAAACAATTGTAGTTGTATTCTTCCTGGTTTTGAATGTGCGAATTGATTTCTGATCTATGGCCATTGGTGTATGGTTAAAATGGGCCGACAATTAAATGACATAAGCTTATTTATGGACACTAAAGTTGATTTTAAAACATGTGTGACATTTTATATGATGGGTTGATTAAACTTCTAAAATAGGCCCTGTTAGGGCAGTTGTCACACACACCTATCTAGAGACTTTATATACGAGTAGCAGAATTGTATCTAGCCTAAAAGCCATTGCCCAAAGTAAATATATATATTTTAATATAAGTTTTGCGAGAATTCTCGTACTTTTGAGACCTTCAGTGAATACTATTTTGTTAAGTTTTTAAACATTTTTTGTGTTCTGCTTGAATGCCGTGCACGTGTGCGTGAGCGTACGCGTTGACCTTTTGAAATACTAGTATATGGTCATTGTTCTCGTAAGTTATCTGCAGATGGGCTGCATACACAAGATCTGCATAATGATCAACTTATGAATATTCATGATCTAAAACAAACAATGGTGACATCTTCGTTGTCACGTGATATTGTATGAAAGTTCCAGAACAATGTTCGAAAACGTGGCAGTGTAAAGTCCCACAATAGAGAATTCTGACATCTCGCCACTTAATGAATTTTATTCGAAATGTAAGCCGACTAACTATAAACAGCTAGGATCAAAATCTATTTAGTTTGGTTAATAGATGAAATTAAATGTATGGTTGATATAGTATTATTCCGCGCACACCTATACGCAAATTCAGAATATAGTAAAATACTAAAGCGATTGAATTGGCATTAATAATATTTCGCCTATTTTTCAGAATTCTTATTGAACAGTTATTTTAAAAGGTTATGCACGATTTACCAAAATGTGAATAGATGAAGCGTAAATTATTGGAGTTCAACTAGTTGGAATTTATTATGACAGGTTGTTCCATTAATTGAATGTCTAGTTTTAAGGTAAATATGTTATATATATAATGCTCATCTTCTTTCTCTTTATTTTCAGGGTGTGTATATCTATTATCCACATAAACGAGGAAAAGGCGAACGATAAGTTACACACTCTTAAGGTTAAGCATGGCACTGATGGAATTCATTTTAGGAAATGTGACGTTAGGGATATAGATGAACTTGAAGGTATATGAATAAAATTAACTACACGGAGAAGGTCATAAATGTTGAACGACGGACATTACTTGTGTTGTCTTATGTGTACTAGAATTACGTCTCATATTAGTAATACATACCTTCATATTCCGTGACTGGTTAATGTGATCCCAAGAATTATCCGTCGAAACTTTTAAAAACATGTTAAGTCATAATTCAACAGCCGCTTTCAAAGACTGCGTTGAACGGTTTGATCAACTTGGTAAGTTCCAACGGATATGGTCTGTTACTTTTTGTCTCTGTTGTGCCAATTTAAAGCCACCCTTTCTACCCACGATGGGCTTATTACATCATCGTCTCGCCGCTCATCGTCCGAATCGCGCGGTTTCGTGGGCTCGATGTAAACGTACCCCCACACGAACCCGTGCGAGATTGAAGATTATTTCTCCTCGGTGAAATGCGTAGATCTGATTGGAGGCCCATCTGAAGCATACGCCCAATCAGAGTTGGTGTAACATATGACAACAGGTCATAAACAAAAGATAGTGTTGTGTGTCCGATTACGAGAAATCTCAGAAGCCTTTGTTGGCGGCCATTGCACAGTTCCCACGATTGTGTTCGTTATATGGTCTGGTACTGAACAAAAACTACAATAGTTGGTCGAACTATTAATGGACTAGGCCATCATTTGATCCGATTACAATGCGTATGACCCAGGCACCGCAGTCGATTCAATGCGTTCGTTTCTGTACTGGGGCCTGAAGTTCGTGTGTAGTTGGGTTCTGTGGAAGTCAATACATGGACCGTAACGTCTATGGGGAAGCAAGAGCATGTTCCAGTACAGGACCTTATTCTTCCTCAAAATAACTTAAAGTACAGAATTGAAACAGTTTGATAATGGACTGCATGCATTTCCCCAACAATCACCAATATTCGTTTCTGGTCTATCAGCCACCGGCAGAACTATCACAAGGGAGGAAACAAAACAAACATTTTGTTTAGCTGCCGAAAATCTTACCTCAAAATACAAAGTATCTTGTCCGCTCCAGGTATGGGTGCTTATAAGACACTGGACTATTGGAAGATCAATGTCGACCGCCCGTGTATGACAAAATATGATCATTTCTAATCATCGTGATATCAGCTTTCGAGTAAATTCAAGACTGCGCATTTTAACTGCTCGATCGAGGGCGCTCCACGCGTGCGCAGATTAGCAGAAACTGAGGTAACTGGTATGCTGTAGGTGGCTGTAGTGGTGAGGCGATTGCCGAATAAATTAAACGTCTTATTTATAAATTTGCATGCCGCCATTTTGTTTGGAATCCCTTGCCGTACAGGTATCATACTACAAGTAAAATATTATCGACAACCAAGTAAAAAGTCGTGAAACAGCAATATTTTATAGATACATGATTTAAATGAGTACATGTACAATGTACTATAAACATTTTACAAAATTGAAATTGGCCAGTTTTTGTTTCCATTTCTGCATAAGACTGGATTCCTGAAAAGCCCCATAACTGCTCGACTATCCAATTCTTTACTTGGTGCTTGGTAGAGTTGTTTAACTTCATTAACTCTACTTAAGGTAGAAGCCTAGTCACAATTTTTGACGAAATCGGTCATAAATCGCATGACAATCATGAATGTTCATTAGTTTATTATGTACAATCATGAAGCTAATGCCATTATTTTGTGTGTTACAGTTATGCTTTTTGAGAAACGTGTCCTAATATTTCTTGAAAATTGCTATCTTAGAACAATTCCATAGACAATGTTAAATAAAAATAAAAAGTACTCCATCATTAACAATATATGATTTGTTCAGCCTATGTCACCAGGCTAGATTTTGAGATATTGCATAATATCTCTGCCATAGGAACCTGTGGTTAAAGTGTCACAATAGTGTCAAAATAGTGACTTTCCACTAAAATATAACCACCAATTCTCGAAAAAAAGGCTGCGCTACAAAAGCGCTACATAGTTGGTGTGAGCTATAGCGCCTTCGCCGACGGATTCAGTCGAATTCAGTCGGACGCACGAGCTCAAATTGCTACGTGGCTGGTGACCGTTTCCACCTTCGCTGCTACTAGTACCCGGCGTCTCCTATGAGCTGTATATGGGAAGCCCGTAACAAGTAGTGTAAAGTGTTTATAGTTTGTCCCTATATTTGATATACAACTCGTCAAAAATCAGTGAAAATAAACTTTATACAAAACAACCACAAATAATTATTTTACAGTATTGGACATTTCAATATTCGTTGATGTGTAGTTGTTCGTCATATGAAATATTAAAATATATCTCTCAAAAACATACTCGTCATTGAATGACTCCGTGTCACCCAATTATGTCATAGTGGTTGCGTTTCATCGTAGATAATATTAAAACAAAACATATATAGTAAAAAATATGTATTTACATTATTGTGATTTATTCAAATAATTTAAAAATGATTTAATATCCCAACTAAACGTCGGCATATTACAACACCAGTGATATCACATCAATGATTTTAATGACTGCAGTCACATATATCACCCAGAAAGAACTGACATAAGTAGTTGCATTAAAATAGAAACCAACAATATTTTCATCGAAGTATAACGTAATGGTATTATTAACACGTGTGTCGTCTTTTCCCCGAGTCTGTTCAATGCTGTCACTATGAGTTTAAAGTGCCCATTGATAAAGCTATAGTACAACAAGCCATGCATGGCACAGTCTCCGTTAGTTATCAAATTTAAGATATATAGTTTTGTTTATAGTAATATAGCTGGAATATAACCATGTCAGAAATATGATTTTTTAACATTAAAATGATTGACATTTGTATCTGATCGTCAAACAAGTACTTGTCCATATTGTGAGATATTGCTCTGGAACAGCATTCAAAATCAACCATTTTGAATACATGTATATATATAACATGATTTATAACGAATATATAAAATTTGAACATAATCAGTCAAAGCATTTAAGAGACATGGCTCTAGAAGCCCAATCATTAAAACAAAATGGCCGCCCGTCAGCCATTTTGAATCCAATCTGACAAATAAAATGACGTGCATCAGGAACCAGTAATGTCTAATGTATGTACCACGTTTGATTGAAATCCATCCATAAATGTCAGAAATGCTTGATATTTGATGATTTTTTAGCACAAAAATGACCACCATTCGGCCATTTTGAATATGATCGTCGAACCAATATATTTGTTTATCTATGACATGATGTATAATGAATATTTAAAATTTGAACATAATCAGTCAAAACAAGTCAGAGATATGGCACGAGAACCACTATCATTAAAACAAAATGGCCGCCAGCCGGCCATTTTGAATATTATCTGAAAAACAAAATTATTTGCATGATGGGCTCATAATGTCTAATGTATATACAAAGTTTGAACAAAATCCATCTGTAAACAGCCGAGAAATGCTTGATTTTGATGATTTTTAGCACAAAAATGGCCGCCATTCGGCCATCTTAAATCAGATCGTGAAACAAATTGACCTGCATATGTATAATATCATGTGTGATGTATGTGTGAAGTTTGATTGTGATTGGTCCAGGCATTTCTAAGATACAGGACCGGACGCACGCACAGACGCACGCACGCAGGCACGCACGCACGGACACACGGAGGTCAAAACATAAGAGTGCAACTTCTGGGGGAAAATCCATATTGTATAGTGACGTTGATTAATTATGAGAAAGTTGTGTTGACTGACTATAAAGAACTACATAAACCACGATCTGGGAAAAAGGGCGAATAAAAAAAGGGTTTCCATTGCCAAGCAGATTACCGCGCGGATCATGTATATCGAGTGTAAGGGCAGGGGCGGATCGAAGATTCTGGAATAGGGGGGCGATAAGTTGGCCTAAGGCCAAGTTCGCGAGCGCCGATGGCGTGAAGCCCTGTTGGTTGTTAAAAATAGGGGGGCCTCGGCCCCATCTAAATCCGCCAATGAAGGGTGATAATGTTTTTGATAATTGAATCATCCGTGGCTCTGTCTTCAATTAAAAGATCAATGGGGAGAAGGCATTGTGCACAATACTGATATATCCTGGCTATGCATGCATGTTTCAAGTGCCCCCGGGGTGGGGAGCGAGGGAATAGACGGCGGACCTTTGCTTGTGATCGAAGATGATCACCTCCCGATCATGGCTCTCCGGTTATCGCCGTGACTTATTTTCCACGTCGTGACGAAAGGCAAGGTATTACTCGCCCATTTCACACATTATTTACACCTCCACCGACAGCGATCCTCCCTTTATTCCCAAAAAGTTAGCATGCACTTTGAAGTAAATATTTTTTCCCTCGGTTCGATAGCATAGAGGGAAAATACTGTCTTCAATGTTACGGTGACAGTATTTGGTGAGATGGGTGGGGCAATGAGATAGGGAATAGCGGGAAGCAGTAGGAAGTTAGTCAGTCTAGTCAGCAACTCAGCAGCTCACAGACGTTCAAGTTCAATTACATCAAATATTAATTTTAAAAAGTTCATTTAGTTTTGCCCTTATGTGATAACAGTGCAGTCCGACACTGTCCCTGTACTATTTACTGCATTGCTTTCGGACACAATTCCAGAGAATTTCCTGCAATATAAAGTATAGGGTTCTGTTTTTTTTTTTCTGGGTGGCGGTCATAGGATAACAGGGAGACCACAACTAGTAACAACCCACCCTGGTAAAAGTGCAATGTAACATTTTTTTCTGCCCACGTCTGTAAATAAGACTGCCGCATCTCTGGTTCATCCATAAAGCTGTCGCATCCATCATTATTGAATAAATGAAGTGTAATTGAATTTACTCAATGGAATGAGAGTATAGTTAAGACCTCAGAGAACTGACTGCTGTGTCGACTGTGGCGAACTTCTTGAAATACCGCCCTCCAGCGGTAGCATTGTTGCAAAAACAGGCGCATGCGCAAAAGCTTAACCGTCTCACCGGATCGAAGTGATACATTCATTTCACCGTGTCTGTTTTTACATATATGAATGACATATGAAATTGTTTTGTTTTTTTCAGAAAATATTCAATAAAATATATAAAAATATAGTACGACACTTCAAAGTGTTGAATATTAAAATACAACATAAAAAAATGATCGACCCGTTGGACTAATTTCTTTGTCGCTGTGTGGTATTTGTATTGTGGTAGTTACTCGGCTTAGTTACGAACAAACAGATTTCGAGTCACCATTGATCAGCTGAAACACGAACTTCAACATTTTGTTAATAACATCGTCACTTTAAAGGCTAATTGACGTTTCTGGTATTACTAGAAATGTCTGAGGTAAGGATTAGATTGTGAATTTTAAACTGGGTCATGTGTAGTGGCCAGTACTCCTTTAGTTGTCAGCCTCGCAGCTCAACAACAAATTACTGTGATCTACTAGTCTAGTTTAATAACATTGCTTTGGGAACGCGAAGCATTCGCTTATTATAGTCGATACTATCATTTATATGTACGCACTTAGTTAATATTCGATTGTATCTATTCTTAAATTAATTAATGATTGGTATTTTTAGGATAAAAAGAAAGAACCGTCGAAGGAGGAGCCCAAGGGGGACAAGACAGCTCTCGAGGAAAATGCGTTCGAGGCGCTGGAGAAAGACTTCCAGGAAGTCTTGAACGAGCTGATGGGCGACAGAAGTTTGGAGAAATTTCGTATGGAATATGAGAAATTGCACCGTGCGCTGAAGAAGTCTCATGAAAGTGAGAAACGTCTTATGCAAAAATGTCGAGAGTTGAACGCCGAAATTGTCGCAAACTCTGCCAAAGTGTCCACAGCGCTGAAACTGTCCCAAGAAGACCAGACAACAATTGCCTCTCTCAAAAAGGTTAGTGGATGGCGGTATTTAATTTAATTAATTGTAACTAGTAGCGTATATATCCATTATGGTTTTTTCATGTGTAAATTTTGCAATTGCTGTTAAAATTCATCATTACTGTTACTGTATTAGGGGTGTAAATTTGGCAGAATTCGGTCACCGATATCCTGAAAAGATGTATGGGCCCTGTACTGATTCAGCTTCACATCAGTTATAGATATTCCCTCAATCAATATCGTCCAATCAAAATTACTCAAATGCATCAATTGACAGTATCGTATCATTTGCCCATTTCATAAAAAAATTACACAACATCAACACTTTCATTGGCCATATCAAGGTTACTGAAAAAAGTCTAAATATTATCACCAAAATCTAGTTAATTTAAGTTTTACTGCGCTTCCGTCAGTGCATGGAAGCCCAATTGTCAAAAATACCTTTCTTCCTTATAGTTATATAATCTGTAGAAATTTTTTGAAAGTTATTTAATAAAAATATATTAATTTTTGTAATAAAAATCTGACCATTAAGTAACTTGCCTATGAAAATAACTCATCTTAAAGCTTCCTAGTCATCGTGTCACACCGCATTGTTATATATGGGTTTTATATGCATTCAATCAATGCATGTAAAATTCATTGTTTACATGAAAATTTAATTTGTGCTACATGACGACGATGTTTTAGGAGAACATAAAGTATTTATCAAATCAAAACACTGATGCTGTAATCAACTATTCTTTGGTGCTATATGTATAAAATTATTAACTCTCGATTAATGTAATTTGTTTAGGAAATTGAGAAAGCATGGAAAATGGTGGATGCATCTCATGAGAAAGAACAACGTGCAAGGGAAACTATTCAGTCTTTGAAGATGGAGATTGCAAATTTGAGCAAGCTAGTAGAACAAGGTGCTGGTCTCTCAATGGGTCAAGAACACAGGTAAATAATATTACAAATAGAAGATAATATTTGGTAATTGTAGTCCTAAATAACTATTAAAAATAGCTAGACGTTTCGAGCAATGGCTCTTTATCGATAACATAGAAGAAAATGTTAAAACGTACAGGTAATATTACTTTTATCTTCTCACCAATTACAATTGCTTGCTTTATCTAGCTGCAGTTTATTTTGTCTGAAAGTAGTAGTTTCACTTAGTTTTATTTTCTGCTGAACTTATCTCTTCCATAAAAATACAGTATAATACAGCATAGTCTGAAGTACTTTGTTTGTTTGTATGTACATGTATGTACACTACATTTTATGAATTTCAAATGATTACAAACCGCCTTAGATGAATATTTTCCGTATAGAATCTAGAATCTACAATAGTCAATGTGACCTTTGACCCTTTCACGATTATTTTCCAGCTAATAAATTTATACTGGATTTTAAATGCCAAAATGTGATGATAATATTACTTGTACTATTCAAATTATATTCAACATGTATTTTAGACCGATTTATTTGAAGCTTTTTGAATAAATTAAATAAGATATTCTATGTTAGTTAGCCAAGATTGGGAAAGACCCATAGTACCGGTAATAGATTTTACCGAAAGGCTTAGCTAACCAATGAAAACATCTTCTTTTGATTTGAATGTAGTACAATGGTTTTACGAGACAAATATTTTATAAATTGAAATGTTATAAAGAGCTATTGCTTTAAACATCTATCTAACGATTACCAATCTACTGACAGTCTATGTACATTGATCGTCATAGATCATCATAGTATTACAGTTCACTGTTGTAGTGTGGCATCTACATGTGGTGGTCATTTCTCATGCAATTCTTTTATAGTTTTAGCTGTAACCAGCCCTATTGAATGAAATGAAGTTGTAATTGGTTGGAATTGTTTAGACTTGCAGCAATCTCAAATGTTAAGTCCCAGCAGTGTTTGATGACATAGATTTTAGCCATTGTACTTTATTATCTTTCAAGTTATTTAGTTACTGCGTAGATACATACATTTTCCCACATTTCTGACCAGTGTTCGAAATTAACTGAAAATCATAAAAGGCCCGAAGGACCTATGTCAAATTGAAACTGTAGGTCCTTCTAGCTAACTGTAGGCCCTGATATTTAACAAAGACTAAACGGATAATACAAGCTTGCAATTGCAAAACCTTTATTTACTAATTAATCAGATATATTATCTGCAGCCTCAAAGAAGTCATCATCATTTCTTTCATCGTCACTAAACTCATCAAAATCTTCAGAAAAAACACTATCACGATCATTCAGCAAGCTTGAATTAAGACTCGTATGCCCAGGTCGATGAGTGATGCCATTTGTTGATCAAACGTGCAAGAAAACGCAATTTTGAAACAATTCTGGAGTTACTATCGATATTTATTATATATTTGGTCTTACTATCATACTTAATAATGGAACGTTTTTTTTAAATATAAATTTATGGTCGGTCACAAGGAATGATGGTTTTTCACAGCTCTAGGCCCTTTACACCCACTGTCGGCGTGAGGCCGACGGACCGACGTTAATTTCGAACACTGTTTCTGACATACAAAATACATATTTTGCTGTGCAGTTGATGGTTGACTTATTGATTTCTCTCTATTGCAGCGTTAATGAATTACTCAAAGCTAAGGAAGATCTCACCAAAGAAAGGGATGAACAGTTGAATGAGATTGTGAAGCTACGCGAAGCTTTAACTGAGGCTAATAATAGAATGGCCAAGGCTGAGAAAGATAAAGATGATGCAGAATCTAAGATAGCTGAGGTAGGGAGAAAAGAGAGTGGGGTCAAAGAGCAAATAACAGATCATAATTTTGAATTTGATGTCCAGGTTTTCAACATTTCATCAATCTCACACTCACACTCTTTGCTGTTTTCCTTTTTCAGTTGAACCAAGATATCCAGGTGCGAAGCAATGAAGCCCAGCGCGAGTCTCGTAGAAAAGACAAACTGGAGAGGGAGTTGAAACAATCCAAAGCTGAACAAGAAACCAAAGCGTCTGAAATTAAAACAATGTCAACACAGCTTGGAAAGTACAAGGAGGATGTTTCAAAGTTGGAAACACAGCTGAAGGAGAATAGGGTAGGTTTTTTTTAATTTTAATTCCATAATTAAAGTATGCTGGCTAATCTACAAATATATTCATTTAAGTTTGTTATGTAGGAATTGCCTTTTCATATAGTTTAAGTACCACCAGTGATTTTAGTATTAGTATAGCTACACTTTCAGTGATAATTTCATTCTCACAGTAATGTACTGTAAAGTGATTTTATTTTGTGAAGCAACAAATATCTTGTATCTGTGAGCTAGGATTCTAAAGCTCCGAGTCCCTGCATCTTTGGAGATTTTTTTCCTCGTGGACACCGATAAATCGTGAAAATTCCTGGCAACGAAAATTAAACTGTATACAGTTTTCAGATCACATGAGTAATAACATGAATGTTTGGTAGTATTATAGCTTAAAAGCATCTTATAAATAATGTCACGATTTCTAAAAAACTTTTTTTTTTATTTTTCCTTTTACAGATTCTCTATGAGCGTGCTCAGAAAGATAGCGATATATTGAATGCCCGGTTTACCAAACTGCAGACTGATTACGAGCAACAACTTATTAACGCTGATACACTAGCTCAAGAAAACCAACAGAGAGTTGCTGAACTTAGAGTAAGTATAGTAGCTGCAATTGTGCTGCAACACACCTTGTCTTGTAATTATAATAATAGTATTATGTATTTCTATATGTGTGCTTTTCCAACTGTAAGTGAGTATGCATGAGCACTCTATTATGGAGCAGGTTTTTCAAAATTTTCTTTTTTGCTCAACTTTTAATGTTATTTTATCTTTTGGTGTGCAGGCTAAAGAAGATGAGATCAATGCATTGAAACAGGACACTATTCGTCTTAGTAAGATGCGTGAAACCATCCAGCGTAGACTGCGTTCAGTGGAAGATCAGAAAGCTGAGACTGAACAACAAAAAGAGACTCTAAAGAGTCAGATTGTTGGTCTTGAAAGAGGTAAACATACATATATGATTGCTTTCAAACACAGCTACCAAGAATTATTAGAATTATTTTTTCACTATAAATATGTGAAGATGGTAGTTGTTTTCAAAATTGTTCTATTTCATTCTCACAGACATGAAGTTGATGGTTAAAAATATGATAATGAATGTCATGACTGAATTGATTACAGAGTAGTTTCAATCAGAGCTTGACCTCTGTATTCACTACCAGAATATAGCAAACAACTCTTGACAGTACTCTTGTTGTAGTCACATGTAATATATAATAAACCGTAATAAACCGTGAATGTTGAATGAAGAAAGTATGCTCAATAGAGCTTTCCTTGGCCTCAAAACTACATGGATAGTGTCTGGAAAATTTCACTCTGGTTAATTTAGGCAGGGAGTCAGTGATTTTCATATAATTCAATCCATGTGACCAACATTAAATTATCATATCACATCATGAGTGGCAGTTTACAGTACATTATGTAAACCATGTAGTATCTAAATAAAAAATTGCATTATTGTATACTTGGTCATTTAAATGTGACCTATTTTAGCCATAGGCCGTTGTCATTTACATATCTATTGCAGCAAATCCATATTTTAGGCAGCAATAATTATTTTCGGTCAAAACATACAGTACATAATTCTTGAGAAATCCCATGTTAACCTGAAAAAGGTTATTTTTTTGTTATCTGTTTATATAAACAGATGCTGCTTCAGTAAGATATCAGTATTATTTGATTTAATATCTCTCAATACTTGTGCCTACATGTAGAACTGATTTGGCAGTCACAGAGACTCAAGTGTGAGTTTGTATTTGCTATTGTTTACCCCAGAAATTGAAGCTGGTAAAAAACAGCAAGAAATGGACAGGAAAGCCATCGACGACCTTGTGCGTGAACGTGATATCCTGAATAAGAACATGTTGAAGGCTGCCAGCGCTACGCAGAAACAACTGAGCTTGGTGAAATTGCACGAACAGTCCAAGAAGAATCTGGAACAAGAAATCCAGAACTACAAGGAAGAAGCCCAGAAGCAGCGTAAGATAATCTATCAGTTGGAGAAAGAGCGTGATCGTTACATTAATGAAGCCAGCGAACTTACTCAGAAGGTACAGTTACGTTAATTATTTCACGTTCGTTCTGTTCAAGTTTTCAAATAATCTGTGAGTGAGGTTATTTCTTTGGTTTATAAGTTCATGAGAAACATATTTTAATTTGAGTGACATTATTCATGCAGGTTTTACAACACATGGAGGATGTGAAAGTCCGTGAAATGCAGATCTTTGATTACAAGAAGAAAATTGCTGAAGCCGAAACCAAGTTGAAACAGCAGCAGAATTTGTACGAGGCTGTACGCAGTGATCGTAACTTGTACAGCAAGAACCTGATAGAATCCCAGGTATGTTTTGTACATCAGTGATTTTTTCATATTATTTTTTTAATTTTGCAGATACCTTTTGGGCATTTTGAACCTCTACATAAATTCCTCAATGGTTGTATTTTGTGTAGTACATTATTATATTCAAAGATGCATTACTGTCAATGAACTTCATTGGTGCTACATCCTGTCATATTGATAGAGATGTTTACAAAATTGATTTTTCAAATTTATGCATGTAATATTTAACGAGATCAGTTCAGATCAGATCAGATGTACTGCAATTAATTATTCTACTAATATTTAACGAGATCAGTTCAGATCAGATCAGATGTACTGCAATTAATTATTCTACTGCATGCAGGATGAGATTACAGAAATGAAGAGGAAGTTGAAAATCATGAACCATCAAATTGATCAACTCAAGGAAGAGATCACTGCTAAAGAAGCCGCTCTGGTCAAAGAGCATCTGGATCATCAGCGGGTTGAGAAAGAGAAAGAGGCTCTAAAGATGGAGCTTCAGAGGATGAAACAACAAGCTGCTGAGAACAAGGCTTACATCGAATCGCAGGAGGCAGAGGAACGTAAACTCCTCAAGATCATCTCTGAAGCTGATGCTGAAAGACTGCGACAGAAGAAGGAACTAGATCAAGTAATAAGTGAGAGAGACATTCTGGGTACTCAACTTGTACGTCGTAATGATGAGCTGGCCTTGCTGTATGAGAAAATCAAAATCCAACAGTCAACTCTGAATAAAGGTGAGATCCAGTACCGACAACGCTTGGAGGATGTACGCCTGCTCAAACTTGAGATCAAAAAGCTGCGTAGGGAGAAGAATATTCTTAATAAAAGTGTGGCAAATGTTGACGACTTGAGGTAAGTTCAGTGTCATTTAACTGTAGTCACCACTTGTTTCAAATTTTATTTTTATTGATGCAATCAACTTCTACAATGTATATTGTTCTGATCTTATCCTGCTGATGTTTCTTGAACTTTTCAGGCGAGAAGTCTATCATTTGCAGCGAGAACTTCTCCGCGAGAGAACACGTTGTAAGGCACTGGAGGAGGAACTAGAGAATCCAATGAACATCCATCGCTGGCGTAAACTCGAAGGCAGTGATCCCAGCACATACGAAATGATACAGAAAATCCAAACATTGCAGCGCCGTTTGATTCAGAAGACTGAGGAGGTAGTGGAGAAGGAATTGTTGATTCAAGAGAAAGAAAAGTTGTACGTTGAATTGAAACATATCCTGGCAAGACAACCTGGGCCTGAAGTCGCTGAACAGTTGCAGATCTATCAGCAAACACTCAAAGAAAAAACAAAACAAATGAAAGTGAGTCATGTGTTAATACTCATTATTATACATCTGTCATCGTAACGCCATTTAATTTTGCGGTATTTTCATACTACCATATTAGGAAATGCGAAATCCAAATATGAAATTATTACGCACGTAAGCGTCCTCTAATAATAAAAACAAACATGGCTGCTACCAGAGTTTGACCGGACTCCACACAAAGAAATTCGCTGATTCTGTTGTAAACTTTTTGGATTTCGGCATTCCCGTAGTGTATCCTTGGAAGAAAAAGATATATAATAATAAGGTTATTACGAGGATATCTCAAAGTATGCACTCAGACAGTTCGCAGCCCAACGACCTCCACTGCGTGTCGGTCGATACTCCAGCTGTACTGTCTTCATGCATACTTTGAGGTATCCTCGTAATAACCTCATATTATTCTGAATGTTTTTTGATGTATCTCTGTCTGAACATCTGAATGCAAAATAGAATTTTTTCAGAATCCTGTTGATGTAACCAGTGATAAAAATGTATGTACATTTCTGAGTTATGCAATACCAAACTCTTGTGTTCTGTTGCTAGGCAATGTCTTCTGAATTAAACATGTACGAATCTCAAGCTAACGAGTATAAATATGAAATAGAGAGACTTGCTAGAGAGCTGCAAGAAGCTAAGAAAAAATACTTCATCCAGAAAAGAAAAGAGCAGCAACAAAGGTGAGTACATTTGGAAAAAATTTACATTTATTTTGGTTTGCATCTACTAAAATTATGTTTTGTGATTAGACATGTTTTTCAACATCCTCATAATCTATGTTGTGTGACTGTGACTGTGTTTTAGGATTTTTGAATGATGGGAATATACAATTGCAATCATCATTAAGTAATACATTGTGTTTTTACCAAAATAAATTTCTATATCCTCTAAAACTAAAATCGATATACATGTAATGTAATACATCCATAATAAAATAACAGGTGTCGAAAATAACGTCGTTTTTTGTTTACACTCATTAAAAAGCAGTATATGAATTAAAATGAATAAATAAAAGCAGTTGTCGAATGAGAGGTTATTAGTAGTTGTATTTATTTGCAGTAACAATTAATAAATAAATGAAAAAAAAATGTGTCATTATAACATCATTTTCGAAAAAATTACCAGGAATATTTTGTTGTGGCTGGCTGTTATGTTTATTTCAATGATATGCATGTATTGCCGAGTCTGATTACACATCACAAACACCAGTGACATTTTTATTTGACCTGGGTTCCTCCACTCATTCCTCACAAATAAGAGACTTATCCAATTTACTGGGACTATTTTTAAGGGTAACAATAACCAAAAGGGAATAGTGGTCCCATCCAACCATATGTCAACTATTACATTCACTAAAATATACTCTTTTTTTTTTCTCTTTCATTATATTACAGGGAGCGTGAAAGAGCTTTAGCACAGGCTGGTGCTCCAGTTATTCAACCTCAGCGACACGACGGACCAAGGTTCACCGGTGGAGGATTTAATCTCAAACCAAAAGAACTCAAAGCATCTTAAAACTAATTTACAATTAATATCAGATGCAACATTCTTCATTTGGACTTTGATTTATTTGTGCTACATGAAACCCATGTATCTGCTCCCTCTGGAATTGTTTTATATTAATTAAACTACAACAAGCTATACTGTTTGGTTGTTGTGGTTCATTATGTGATGTTACTTCATGTTATGTTGAAGCTGTGCATTCTTACTTCGATCAAAATGCAGTATGGAGTACTTTTGATTTCCCTGTGAGGAGATTGTGAAGTCTTTACTGCTGTCTGTAGGCTAATATGTGCCAAATTTTGTTGTGTGAATATGCGTCAGTTATAAGATACCTGGTTGAAATAACTTGGAAAGTCAATAACAATAATACATACACAGGGTATTGCCATAATTGATTATTATGATTATTAAGATTCTCCTGGTATATGCTTCTGAATGTTTTCTGATACACAATTTTCAGTTAACGAATTACGCAGCTTGATGTAATTAGGAACAGTAGATTAACATTTTATTTCCCACTATACTAGATGCGTATATTCACACTTTGAAATGTGTTACCGGTGTATACTGGTCCTGAGACATCGATAAACCTGTTGTAATCCCCTTGGTGTGTCAACTATGCAACTTGATTAAGTGTTCTCTTAGAAACATTAAATGTTATTTTCTTGAAATCTAAAACAAATTATTGAATTGTTATCTCCAATAAAATGTACCAATTATATTTTTTGTGTTTCCCCATTATTTCTCCATTATTGTCCATATTGAAATCACAAACTGTGTTGTACTATGCAAGTTCAGTTTGTCAGTGGTCTCCATAGCTTTATGGTCCAGTATGATGATGAATTTACAAATAAATGTTTCTATATCTTCTACATCCTTTATTGTTGCAACAGGCAACATGTTTTCCTTTTTTTGCTAATGAGTATCATGATTTACCCAATGAGACCTAGACAGCTTGAAAAGTCTAGGTTCATTACAATGAATATACTTAGCATATCTTTATATATGAAAATTCATGCATGTTGCTACTGCCTTGCTTCATCGATACTGAATCACACTGAACAACACTTTTTTGAAAAATATAAGGATTAAACTGATCAAATTGATTCTGTATATAATCTCATTCATACTAAATGCTAAAATCGTTGACACCTTTCCAGAAACCTTGTGACGAGTTGGGAGAGAGGGGCCACTAGTACAAGAACCTTTTGATGTACACGGTTGTCAGTCACAACAGCGCCCCCTAGTGGTAACATCTACTGTAACTTCCTTTCTGAAAGTTGTGCTTTGGATCATTTATTTGGAGCACAGTCCGCAGAGGGTCTGTGGTTGGAGGAAGTCTGAAGAAGAGCGTCCAGGAAACACAAATTCCTGTACAGTCCCAAATTCGTAGGGAATGGACATGGACACAAATACTGTTTGTGCCCAAGGATTGTGTGGTCGGTGTCTCGCATACCCATATATAAATAATACAACTTCTTACAAGTGATCCCCAGGGTCCGATTCCTGGACTAAGTAATGGTAAACGACTAGTTTGAATTAGACTGGCAAAGTCGGGACTTCATTTTTGTTTTACAATAAGAAATAATTAATTGTTTGAAGTGATCGCAAAAACTAACGTGACCCACAGTTCCTAAAGGGACTGTGCGTGACCGCTAGTTTTCGCGATCACGTTAAAAAGGCTAAATTGACAATTACCTTTTTTTTTTGTAAAACAAGAAAGAAATCCCGACTTTGTTAGTCCATGGAACTGGGTTTATAGTTCCATGGTTAGTCTAAGTTTGAATATATCCTTCGAATAACTTGTTTCTCTGATATATTATTTTCTGAGGGAATAAAAATGTTACAAATATAGAATAAACGCAGAAGGTAATGCTGAATTATTGAAAATTACCTGATAAAGTATCAGTTTATTTGGCAGATTTTAACAAAATTAAGTGTTTGCAGTTTGTTAAAGGCCCAGGTATTTCCTGGGAAGTCACGCTGTAGTCACGTAAAGAGCTCAAGCCAAGCTCCGGTAAAGACGCGTTTTCTCGAACTTTCAGGTCGATTACGTCGTGCCAAAGAGGATGTATGTGATTATAAATATCATATCAGCAGTGGCTGTGTGTAGTATTTATGACAATAAATATTGTACGAGTTTAGATTTTGTCGAATAAACGTCAAAAACGCAAACCGCAAAAAGAAACGCGCTACTAAGCTTGAATGTTGTCAATCAATGTCACGTGACGTTGGGCCGCTGAAACAGGTTGCGTCATCTAATCTCCAAAAACATTTACACAGTTCCTAATGTTTTTCTCACTGTCACATAGCGGATTCAACGAAGACAATGAAAATCGTGTTCGAAAATTTAAAAAGCCACCACAGAGAGTACGAGCCAGAAATACCTCTAGGCGTATTTTAGTGAAATGAATACTGCGTTTAGTATAGTTATTGTTACTCAACTGTTACTTGATGGTAAAGAACGTTTTCCGGAAATAGCGCAGCATATGACAGTGAATAGAACAGAAATGAGACTTGGACCAAACGATCTCTAGGATTGCCGATGAATGTTACATGTAACTCACCACGAAATAATTTACTGGCTTCTTCGTTCCCACTGCGCTGGCCCATAGACAGGCAAAATCGTGATTATTTTTGTTTTCTCTATTTTTTAACGTGACTACTAAATCTAGCCTGTATTATAGTCACGCTAACAGTAGGTGAACAAATGACTAAAATATATATTATGGATAATACAAGTTCAGACTTTTCTTGTCCAACCAGCCTTGTGCATATTGGGAAATGTACACTACATTTCTAATGGAAATCACAAGTATGAGGTTTGACCTGGGCGCGACTTGCACTAACTATCGCCCGATACTCCTTCGATACCTTCCAATCACCTAAATATACGTAATTAAAGCTTGGTAACATTTCAGTTTGTACTCGGTTATCTGCGCAAAAGCCAATGTCGCCATCTTCGTTTATATGAGACCCACATGTCTCGCGCATGCGTGGCGCGGCGACTGCCACCCTTTAACATCACAAACATAGTCACAAACGAATTACGAGGACAAACAAAAAAACGTCCGTTGTAAACCACCAGCTATTTCTCAACAAAATTTAATTTTCACATTTGTCTTACTGGAATCAGAGTCCAAATTATCTTTTGTTTCGATGCTGATACTGAGGCTTTCTTTTAATCTATACGCTGGTGCACAGATAGAGGAACTGTGGCTGGTGTAAAGAGACATTGGTGCGAATCACGAAGTGTGAACATGTTTAGTGAATCGTTCATTGCGATAGGATGAACCGTGGTTCTTCAAGTCAACCCTGCGAACCGATAAATCCTTCAAATTAGTATCGTGTCGCCAGGCTGTGATATGCAACTAAATCATGAATACATAGCATTACCCTGCATGATGTTGCAGTGTTTGTACATTATTGTTACATGGTATGTACGCGTTAGAATAACCCGCTCACTTACCTACAACAGCCTGGTGAAGCGATACTAGTTCAAGAAGAAGGAGACGTCTATAATAATAATCTTGTCACAGGTCGTGTATTGTAGTATCATGTGACGTTGCTGGGCCCCGACTCCACCCCTGCCAACGTGACCTTGGTAACTATTTGTTGAACACATTTTAATTTTAACATATTCACATTAAAATAATCTAGGATCCATGATTGTAGAACGAATTTTGTTCTATGGAACGCAGTGTTGAAACAGACATAGACACATTACTAACAGTGATTGCATTTCTTCTTTCATTTTTTTAAATTTCAATAGCTCTTCATAAATAGGTTTAGGTTTTTCAATAAACTTCTTAATCTCATTAGGCAACTCATCGAAAAATTGCATCGAGTGATCTGTTTTCATTTCGCGTAGGAACGTGCTGGATTCTACCGCTGACTTATAAGTCAGATCGTAAATGGGCGGCTTCAGCGTCTCCTTAACAACGAATGGAGCGACGTTGCCAGGCTCCCAGTTCAACATAGACTCAGAAAATGATATTCTAACTTCACTGCAAAATTTCTCTAACACGTGTCTTGGATTGCTGACCAACTCATCTGCATCAACTGTGATAGGTGCTTGATCAAGCTCTTCCTGTGCGTACATGGCAAGGCGTAACTGTGGCTCCAGCGTGCCTAGACACGTACTTGATTGGATTACTGAACCCGTCAAGACCATATCATTATCCGTTTCTTGGTTGCCATTGTACCGTGTTTATAAGTCTATTAAATTGAAAAAAAATAAATATGTCATTGAACATAAGCAATACATAATGTTTAGTGCAAAAATGAGTGAAGGAAACAGTGTATAACTGTTGTAGTCTTCGAATTTACGCATATATCGATTTTTCCAATATGGACACTACAGTGAAGGGCATATATAACAACTTGTAAATACAGATCACCAGTTTTCATTCAAATTCAAACATTTAATAACTTATTCAAAATGAGGCGCTAGCTGATTGGGTAATGTTAAATTAATTCATTAATATTAATTTGAACTAACAATAATATCACGATACCATTTCTAGAATGGCCAATTTGAAATCGAAATCCATTTTGATTTATAAAAATGTATATTTATAAAACAGTTATAACGACGGTCACCCCCCCACCTTCCGCCTTTCGACACCTTTTGTATATAGCTATATAATCACGATTACAGATCACAGTCAGATGGAGTAATTAAAGGGGCTTTAAATGTAGTGCGCCCCGATACACATGCCGCCAGCTGGTTGTGTGACAGATATACGATGGCGAAGGGGAAAGGTCGATGGACCATGGATGGAAAAACTAAGAAGTTATGTCAGGGGTTTGGACAATGAACACATGTGATTCATGTACTTATAATGATTCTAAAAATTGTTACAAAGAGTGTCATTGAAATAGTGTCAAAATATGAAAGGTTGGAAAGTAAACAGGCGAAAGGAGTTAAAATGCTTACATGTAAGCCTTTCATTGCCTACATCGGAACCGTGATGACTGGAAGTAGAGAGCTAACATGTCAAACGTGCAAGTGTAAAAAAAAACACGAAAGCGGTGAACTAAAATGTCAAACCTCAGACTAGTAATATTATTAATAAGGCCGAAAGTCAAGGGTTGCGGCGTCTCCCCATCGCATCGTCACGGCAACGCTGCAGGTCTCAGTAAAATGCAGGAAGCGTACGATACAGGGCATAAATGTGACACGTGCAGAATACTATCACCGTTGTCGGAAATAGATATGGATAGAATTATTATTTACTATTTTTACTGATATTGTGTATCGTGTTATACTGCTATATACATCGTTTATACCGTCTAAGCTTGAATGTAACAAAACGGGATACGATCTTGAACACTGTGCTATGAGCGAACGTGAGAGGCAACACCACAATAGTTGTATTGACCAATCACAGTATTGTATATTTGTATCTAAGTTTCCCCGCTCAAATTCAGAATCCCCACGAGGGTATATAAGCATCCATTGTAATTGTTTCAGGGCTCTTCTATGTTATGTTCACGAATAAACAACTTGTGTTCTACTCTTGAAAGTATTTGTCTTGTCTGACTGCTGGACTGCTGGTATTATAAAGAATATTACGTCCAAAAATACGACTTCCCACAACCGTGACGGAATCATTGGAGTTTTGCGATACATTTAAAAACTATACAATATGTCATATAAGGTGTCTACACGTTAGGAAATACCATGGACGTACTAGTCTCTAGTACGTCCATGGAAATACATGCGAAACGTAAATATTAACTCTGTGTTGACCAAGTATCTGGGCAATAAAACATAACATAAACCTAATTTAACGAAAGAACACATATTATTTAATATACTGGGATAGCGAGTGTAGTCGGTTGTTCCGTTACTCCGAATGTACTTTTGCTTATGTCTCAGTCCATTCGGGTCTTGTAACCAGTCACGCCCGGTCAATCACAGGTACTCAACAACTTATTTACGACTGCTTGGGAAAATCAACAATAGCAATTATCAACATCATTGTCACTCATAAAAATTGTGAAGCTGCATATTGTGACTCACAACACTTCAACTGAAGAAATGACGTTGAGGGATTGTGGTCCGGCAATATACCACTTTCCCCGGAAGTCGAGGACAGATGTTTCGCGCATATCGGATATGGGGTGCAACATAAAATGGCACACGTAATATTGTGCTTGTGAATGTACCCTTCGACGTGGCACAAATAAGATTGCCAAACTTCAGAAGAATTACATACTGTAGAATACTTTATTTTCGCTTAGAATTTATTTTCCCTATTTTCGCTGAAGGGATGATTCCGTGAAAATAAAATCCAGCGAATATACGTTTTTTCCTATATTACACATTGAACTCATCTAAAATCAGTGAAAATAAATTCTAAACAAAACGCCCCAGCGAAAATTAATTCCAGCTAAAATAAAGTATTCCACAGTATGTTTATTTGACGCCATGACAAAGGCGGGTGTCTTGCTTGCACCCCAGTCTCGCTACTTCCGGGAAAAGTGTACAAAGCTACCGAAGTACGTTCTCCATAGACCACATTGTAATTCCAAATGTTAGTGTATTGTGTGATGATTATTCCAGGTTACATAAGCCATGGAGGTATATACCTTTATGCACGAGCGGACGCGCTTTGTGATTGTCGGAGCTGTGTCCGATCTCGGACCACAAGTGGTCTGAGGTTTGATCGCGCGTCTCAGGCTATTCGGTCATAACAATCCCACAATGCGCTATAATTTGGAATCCGACATGGGTTCGCTACTTCACTAATAACGCCAATAAGCAGCAATCGCATATAAATTAGTATTATTCAACATACCTAACTTCAAAAATAGTAGCTCGATCTACTATCCAGTGTCAGTCAGAACCAGGGGCGGATCCAGCAAAATGTATTGGGGGGTCCAGGCCTATAGGTCGAATACACGGGACCGTGCGATTCGATGCTATGCGTAATCCAGGTGCATTTTCATGCGTTTGGAGGGGGCCATGGCCCCCTGCCCCCCCCCCCCTCTGGACCCGCCACTGGTCAGAACATATAAACCGAAAATGTCGATCAAGACAACAACAAGGATGTTCAGGAAGGATTGTTTGAGGGCGCTTCCACGCTGCGAACGTCATTCGGGTTGTCACTTGCGAATAGGACACAATATAAGAATGAAAACGTAACATAAAGCATACATTCATCATAAATACATAATAGTGGTATTAATTTCTAACATTACATGCGAAGTAAACATGAACACATAATAACGACATAATAAAATGTGGCCACCCACCGAAATGTTTTGATCAATAGAAGCAATGTGTACTTGAATATTTACAGACGAGTACATTCTGTCAATTGAAACAGCGCCAGCAGTGGTCAACTACTGTAACGTCTTGACTCCAAGGAGGGCTTCGGTCTATGTTCAAATTTGGGTGGAACTTTCAAGAGATTCAGAAAACACTCACGAATACCCATGAAGCCCAAAACTTGGAGAAGATGGAAATAGATATAAATGTTAGTGTTAAATTGAGTGCAATATTTGAAGAAGCCTGAGTAATGCCGGCAGCGATGGCATAACTTATCGGCCTGTATGCTTTCGCGGACTGACCATGGGAGCTCGGTCACATATAATATACTTCCCTGAATACAGATTACTTATTATCCGATAAATTATCAGCCGAGTTGCTAGATTTAAACCAAATTATGTGTCTGCTATCTGCTCATAATGAAAGTAACTTATTTTAGAAATAATAGAAATTAAAGAAAGTCATGGTTTACGCTCAGGCTGCTAAACATCAGGTACCCCCCCCCCCCAAAAAAAAACACCAAATAATGTCACGTACATATACATATCATTTTCACTGTTATTTTACCTTAATTAATGTACAAAATACATACTTCTGTCATGAGTGAACCACGGCCTGTGAACACATTCAGTAAATCAGTTCAGTCTGGCATGAAGCTAGGCGATTAGGTGCCGTACGCGAGCGCCGGTTCGAGTCACGCACGTAGTACGTGTTTACTGTAATTAAACGTAGTATTTACCTTGCCGTTTATTCGGTGTTATTTGCTTACAGTTTATACAGTGATGCTTTCACGCCCGGTTCGGAGCGCGGACAAATCTTATAGCAAATGTACTGGAATTGTTGTCGGCAGCGAGGCGGAGAAACAGTCGGAGGAAGCTAGGGTAGTTATGGTAACAAATTTGACAAAAGATCTTGTCCTACTGTTGTACTGGCAATGGCCAATAGAGTAATTGTTTGTGTCGCCCAGGAGATCGCTAAACATCCTACTGGCTTGTATCTACCTCATGGTCAAAACGGCTATCGTCATATTTGGCTATTCACTAACATTATATGAAATTTTGCAGAGAATACTCACACATAATTGGTTAACTACTGAGGAAGCTCTAAAACGTGATAGTTTGGTATGGCGGTACACTGTCATGTCACTGACAGTCATAAGGAGGACGCCCTCAAACTTGACACCATGTCGAGTGTAGCACGCGTCGCCAGTATTTACCTGGGTGTGATTTGATCTGTATTCCCGGTTTACACACCATGAACGAATTCAATTGAAATGATCATCACCTACTTTTTCATTGTTGGTGGAAATTAAGTATCCGTCATTTTTTTTTAAATGGAGACGATGTGTGTTTGGGTAGTTATTGGATTGTTGGAGACTATTTACGGTTAGTCAGTTGAATAGCGCCCCAACCGCAACTTCAACCTCGGACTCCAACAACTTGAAATGTTTTGGAAGATCTGAAGAGAGGCTTTCGAAAACTGCGGGAAACACACACGAATACCTCTAGAACTCAAAACTCGGAAGGAATGTAAATGAATATATAATTGCTGGTGTTGTTTGTATTTAAGGGTTTTGGGGCGATAAACGCAAAACTGTGATCGATTTCTGTGCAAACACACTTTCCCCGAACTAGCGAGACTGGGGTGCAAAAAACAAAACAAAACACCTGCCTTTGTTATGGCAGCAAATACAAACATGTCAGTCTGCTGATATTCGGTAAAGAGGGATTTTATTTGTGTGACGTCCATTAGTACATCAACATGCACAATATTACGGGTGCATGTGTACGTTGGTTTACACACTAGGTCCGGTATGTGCGCTGCGCACGCGAAACGCTTATCTCCGACATCCGGGAAAGTGGTCTACTGGACTCTCCTGGTCCTAAATAAACGTCATGGTCTTAAATTGAAGTGTTGCGAGTCACAATATGCAACTTCACAATATTTGTTGGAAAAAAAAACATGACATAGAAATCTTTATAAATAATCGACTTCCGTGAAAGTCCAGGACTTGGGTAAATGAGTTATTTGGAGTCACATCATGTTAGTTTTGTCAGAATACAATCACTATGTTTAATGATAACATATTTCATGATGAATATTTGGTTAACAACTAACTTTTTAATTTCTTCGCAAAATAAACAACCTCTCTCCAAACGCCACTCCGTCCAATAGACTACTAGTTCCTACTGTCCTTCCACAAATTCCACTTCCCATGCCGGTTTTCATTCACACTTTCAAACAGTATCCTTTCCTGGTCGTTTGTTTTGTTGAATGACGTCAATATTAAACACGTGTGCCACTGGTTCATTTATCGAAATGCATTGCCGTCCCGGTGATTGACGGTTTGTTTTCACGCCATTTATTTTAAAATGGCCGCTTCTTATTATAATAACCTGATATAGTAACACTCACGAAATACAAGCTCGCCGCGATGTGAAATTAGGACGATGTGTGCACGCAGCTGATGAATGAAAATGTAATTGTAGTAATTGTTATCAAATCGATCAATATTACGTTTCTCGTCATTATAACAACAACAAAGAGTCCAACTTCATAGCGTTATTAAATCATTACGTTATTGTGGCGTTAGAAAATAACAGCATAATTACGCTGTAGATATTTAACTTATTAGCAATGTTATAAAATATAATAATACTGTAATTTTTGAGTATTATATAAGTATCTTCGATGAGTTAGGCTTGTTAAAAAAAACGCTTAAATTTAAAAAAACGTTATTATGATGTTATTTTATTACGGAGAAATACAATTATTTTATTGTAATCTAGTACGTAAATTCACATTATGCCATAGTTCTGGTGCATAAAACACACCATTGTATAAACGCTATTTCAATATTAAAATAATGACAGACAGTAACATAACATAACGTACTTTGTTTAACAATACAATATCGCCGTTTACTTCCCGAAGAATCATTGTAATACAATTCGGATTGGAGAATTAAAGAATGCAATGTAAAGCAACAGCATAAGTCTTGATCATCCGGCTCTCGGGCATACTATTATTTCCTTTCCAAACAACATTATTCTGAAACACTAAAAAGCGAAGAAAACAGGTGTTACAAAAGAAATTTCTTCAAATCCAAAAATATTATTAGTCACAAAACCACCAAAACAGGAGAAAAAAAAGTGTTGCTGGCAAGTTAAAATGGCCGGTTCCTGCCTCGCTTAGCAACTATTTCTTGTTAAAACGCTTGATCTGTGACATGCCTCTCAAGTTTCTGAGTAAAAGTTTCGTCTGATTCGTATATAATAGCAATATGGAGCAATCTATATAGAACTATTTGTCCACTTATGAATGCAAAAGACGAAAAATGCCGGCAACTTCTATATCTACACACAACTCCGGCTGAGAAACCCACCGACTTAGCCTGCTAACAGAGTAAATCAAACATACTATTAGTTTGATACGGGTGTATCGAAAAAGTCTCTATGCGAAATTAAATAATTATTCCATAATAACTAGTTGACTAAAAATTATATAATAATATTTCTGAATTACATCTTTAAAATATAATACGGTGATTGATATAGTGTTTTTTTTAAATTTTGTTTAATTTTACAAACAACCAGCGAATAGCGAACTTGAATACCATGATGATGGAAATCGCATTACTCATATTTGAAAATAACCAGAATTTATTCAATTTACAATAAACTGTACCGCACAGCAATACAAGTCGGGGTGGACACCAGCCTAATTTTCGTGAAAATGATAGTTGCATTTTAGTAGATAGTTGTCATTTTGTCAGTATTATAACGCTTTTACCTAAGAGTTTCTATGGCAGAGATATTATGTAATATCTTAAAGCGACTTATAAATTATATATCGTTAATGATGGGCTACTTTTTGTTTTCCTGAATTATTTCAAAAATCTAGGTTTTAAAAACTGTTGCAAAATGCAATTTTTTCTTTAACATTGTATTCTATGGAATTGTTGTAAAAATATAAATTTTTTCAGTTATTATTTTTGTCCATCGCTTATTTTAATGTGAGTTCATTTCTAAATATAATGTAAATTGATGTGGTCGGTTTATTATCGTACACTCATATATTGTATAATGTTTCCTTGCTTAACAATTAATGTAAATTATTAGCAAAATTCACATGGTTCAATTCTTTGGTTGTGCTGTGATGGCCGAGTGGTTAGGTAGTTTTTTTTTTTTACAAAAGATCCCACAAGAACAGATTGATACGAATCACTCATGTGATATTCATGCCAACATCTCGACTTTTTCTTTTTAAAAATTTTGAGTTGATCTATTGTCCGATTCTGCAAATGGCGCATATTATGTTATAATAGATTTTTACGTAAATAATGCTTTATCCAAAAAAGTTCGGCGTATAGACTATCATTATAAATATTTTGGGGATTTAATGGAAAATAGAGGATATGCGAACATTTTACGCATAACATAATATCTTTATGTTATTGAAATTATAGCTGACGAGAAGCCATGATGTAGAGTTCAGCACGCGTCGCCGGTAAATTGTCACCGATGCGCTTTGCAGTTTGTATGATGCGGACAGTGATTCAATGTGTCACTGCTGAAAAGAATGCATCGATGCATCAAAATCTCACTCATATATGATAGATATGTGGGACGAAGTATGTGTTGGAAAGATATTAAAAACTACAGCACGTGTTCACACAATGAACTGCCACGTCATAGGTGAGTGAACTCAAGAACAATACATGAATAATTCATTAGAAGAATTGACTTCGTCACGGTGCGAATCGCTGAGTTTGTCAGCGCTGGGATTGGTCGGTATATTGGAGTGCACGTGACTCATCATACATGAATTTACGATCATTAACTGCATGAAAGCTTGTTTGCTTCCACTTGCGTGACATCAGCATCATTTTCATTGTTCAAGAACAATTGCTGTGTTAATTAGGTATCCGGCGTTTATCAAAAATAAAGACGATATCGTTTAGATAGTTATTGAATGGTTGAAGAACACGTACTATTCATTGGAAGTTTATTCTAAAAATACTTTATATGTTTACATCACGGTTTCCGGGGTAATTGCGCGTGTTTTTTCTAGTTAAATTTCCAACTTTTTAAGAGCTGTGTATGGTTCAGTTCTCCAATCAATCGACAATATAATGGCTCTTTATTCAGTCTTTGCTAACAATAGGTGATTTTCCGTTCATTTCGAGATCTCGCGTAACCTTTGTTTGTCCAGTGAACGGGATCTCGTATTGGACGGAAAATGGTCTTTTGAACAATTAATGTAACCAATTTATTCTAAAAATCAGTTTTTATTTCAACTGTCGCGGGGCCTTCACAATATCTTTTTGTCTTAGTACGGATTTTCTGTTCTCTATAAATATATCACAGTGAGATAATGAGTTCCTCGTACGCCGCAGTGAGTTGTCTTTTAGACAATACCTTTTTTGTAGTACGGTGCTCTTGAGAAAATCTATCGTAAATATATTCCCTTTCTTTCAATTCAAACAGTTTTATAAAAATCACATGGCATATTTTTGGAGCAACATTTTATCCGTTCAATTAATATCTGTATTTTTTAATTATTTTGGTAAAAATATACCTTAGACTCAAATGGCCGCCAATATCTCGTCGAGAGTGAGAGAGAGAGCGACGAGACTTGTTTTTGCCTCCAAATACTGTCCAATAAACTATTTTCCGTTCACTGCAAGATCCCGCGTTATGCGTGAAAAGGAACCTAAAACAGGACAAAGGATTCGACAAATATTTGTTGGGTATTTCCACACATTTGATGATGATCAATTCTGCTGAAGTAAGTATATCACAACGCCATATTCCCATCTGCAAGCTCGGCATTTCGAAATGGTAAAATTTTAGCAGCAGACGTCCAATCCGCGTCTATCACACACTACGCAAGACATAACAGTGAAAGGAAAGTCAACTATTCTCTCCCGTCATGCAGCAGACATCGAGTGGGTTTCAGCAATATATATATATATATATATATTATGGAAATACGTTACTGTGCGTACTATGTGCATACAACTGCAATGAAGCATACACAATACAACTCTGATATTATTCTTTCCCCGAACAGTAATCCTATCCAGAAATTAGCTAGATTTTGCAAGACAGCAGAAGTGTTTCTGCACCTTCGTGAAATCCCGTGACAAGAATACTAGAGTCACGTGGTAAACTTTGAATGTCTATTATTCGATTTTCGTATATTTGAATACATGTAATGACAGTTCAACGATTCATTTCGTTAACTCTTTAAATAAATATGCTGATGATAGCTGGCCAGACTGCGATCCAATTAGTGAAAACGTCAAAGCCATGTTAGAAAAAACTAAAACTTCGAAGTAAAAAAAAAAATAATGTTGGCGGCGATTTTTGTGTGATTGAAAAAAAACACCTACGGATATCTACAACCACGTGAACGCTGTGCCCCTCATGACCAATTATGGATTACGATTTACTTAAGCCGAAATGATTCACAAAGAAACCATTGTTTATAAAGAAAATATTGCAACGAATTAAAGTATCTTTGTCACTAAGAAATTTACAATGCTTAGCCAACAACTTGAACTGAATTCCGAGATGTGTTTGTTTATCAAAGGAGTCGTCATCCCTTGAACATTAACCCTGCTTTCTCTGGTGAATTAAAAGAGTATAATATTTACAACTGGGGAGGTGGTGCTGTGTGTGCAAATAGAAGTGATAATGCCACGTTATCCCGCGATGATACAATTACTCGGATTTCATTGAGATGCTCGATATGTCGGTTTCCCTAGACAGAGGCGCCGAGTAGGGGGAAGCGAAATTGTGGAGTAAAAATCAAAGGCTATTGAATGAGAAATGAGAGGCAATCCAAAGGCTTGATTTATTATCCAGTCATTATTTCATTTGAGTCCATTTACTAAATAACACGGTCACAATGGCCGCCCTTTACAACGCGACATGACGCTGACGTCACGACCACGTTGCCACGGAAACTAAAGAGCTTCTCCGGAGAGAAATTTCCGCTGAATAGGGTAGTGGGAGTCGCTTTGAGTAGGCCTGTCGTTTTCTTAACGCGCCTGGAATTCTACGTTGTCAGCCACAGTGAACACATGACTGTGTTGATTTCATTATCAATAAAGGCAGTTGGCCTCTACAACGAATTGACGTTCCTTTGTTCATATTATATAAGATGTGTAACTGTATTCACCAACCCATTCCACTAATTATATGTTTCTATACATTTGATCATCTCTATAGTTTTTGCTTTGTCACGACTTAAATAAATTAGACCTCGAATTTTAATAAAACTAAGGCTAGGCCGCAGTCGCCAAGGAAACGGTACGCAAAAGAACTTGTTTTTCCCATCATGGCATACGACGGACGGACTCCTGACGCCGTAGCAGTAAGCATGAAAATATCGATAGGTACGATAAAAATGAGTTTACTTGATAGTACTTTCTAGCAACAATGAACTATATTCCCATGAATAATTCATATTACCTGCAGAAATGGTACAATTATAATCAACACAACAGTATTCGACTAATAATTACCACAACAAATAAAAATAACTACTACAACCTGTAGTACATAACTTCTTAATATTATCTTTCTGTTATTAGGACCAATCAAAGATAATATTATCCTTTTCAGTGATGGGCCGCTCAGAGATATATCTGGCCCCTTGTTTGGGACAAGAAAGTATTATTTTCGTCACTTTTGGGATCACGGTCGAGGATAATATTATCTCTCCTTGTTATTGGAACCACGTAGGGATAATATTGTCCGTGTATGTAAGATGGTGCTATTAAATAGATTTCAGTGCCACCATGGCGTCTTTGTAGGGTTCTTATTACAATGAATCGGCAAATAAAAATAATTGTTGTTGTCAAAACTATCTCGACGGTCGAAGAACAGGATGTCGATAACTTTACTTTTTCTCAATCATTCTGTCAAACGATGGCGATCATTATTAATAATACAGAAAGATTTTACTTTTTAAAATATATTTTAACTGGAGGTATTAAATTTAATTATATAAAAATTCATTTGTGGAAATGAAATGAAAAGGAAATGCACATTTAACTCCGACATGTTGCATTGAGTTGAGATAGAGACAAGTATGCCTCTCTATATACCATGAATCTATGGCGGAACAAGCTAAGCTCATTATCGATTGCCATAGACAAATTAGTCGGTGTTCGCCTTCGGGTCTCACTGATCATATCAGGTATGATTATTTACATTTGAGCCCGTGGTGTTCAATGAATTAGTGATATTATTTATTTCACCTATGTAATACTAGTAGTACGTATACGCGTATTTCATATACCTATGCTACGCCGCGTAGATTCAACAACAGCCTAGAACGCGCGGCGTCGATTCAACAACTGTCTAGAACGCACAGACCTGTAGTATGTATGTGGGTTCAGGGGTCATACGAATGAGAATATTTAAATTAGGGTTCAAGTTGTTTGTTGGGTAATACCTCACTCTTGGGGATTTTCAACAATACTGCAGTAGCAGTGGATGTATTATTATAAATCTCGTACTAATTGCGGATGTGACCTTTAGTGTTAAAAGCGCCATCAACGCCGAAAGTATGTAATTCAACAAAAGAGTGAGATGCTTAATATATTTGTCATTTCTTCTCTATAAGCTTAGAAAATGCGTTGCCATAGTAACTGTCCATACACCATGATAAGTGACGTAATATATCGTAATGCGATTTTCATTTCTTGCTCTTTACAAGACGTTTAAGTTATTATAAATTTATTATCATAAAAAATCATGCCTTGCAATTTTTGACAATCGTTCACAGGAGTGTATCGTATTTTCGTGGCACACCTGAAAAATCACTCTCGCTTGTCTCATTTCACCACATCATAACTACACAATGCATTCGAAAAAATCTCAAATCGCATGATTAGTTAGTCACCTAAAAAGCGGAAGTCTGTGTTTTTTGCCACATACTTTGATATAAGAAGGATAATTCGCGCCGCTTTTATCTGTTGTAGTTCGAGAAATAGACCCAATCCTACCCATAAATAATGGTTGCGACCTGAGCACACATAAGGAAGCTGACAAAGGCAATTTAGCGATAAAGCAAAAAGAAGAGGAAGCCACCGGTGAGAGCTTGCCAAACACTAATAACAACACAATCATAATAAAATTCATGGTGACTATATTAACTTTTATTTCACATTTGGCCCCCAGTGACCGTCTTTACAGTAACGTAATTAGACTGAGCCATTGAATTCACTCAAGTCTAACTACGTCGTAGGGCGGATACGAGCAACAGGCGGTTATCGATCAATTCGAATAGTAGCCGGCGCAGAGTAAAGGCACATACCAAGCTCCCGGTCACATATCACAAAGTGCATCCATCAGAGTACTACGATTGCGCTGCTGCAGTAGACACTTGCTGAATCAAGGTGTGATTGATCACGGATACAAGCACACATAAGGAGACTTCCAAGAAGAGATAGAAGGATCACACAAGGAATAATTCGGGAAAAGATACTGCAGGTGAGGTGAATACTATTATTCCTAAGGGTCAAATTATATACAGGGACTATATTTATTTAACTGCAACCTCGCAATTGAATTGAAAATCGTGTTTAATCTTTTAAATCCGCGGTTTTTATTTTCCATATTACGTGAGCGAAATACGGACATAGCGCGATAGACCGAATGCAGCGAAATATTTTGATTGGAAACAGATCTATCTCTTATTGTGTCAATATATTGGGTGATTCATCAAACAAACAGTAGAACGAATGATGGCTGTGATTGTAAAGAGTGCTGCACGTTGATGGGAAAGACTAGAGGAAATTGTGATCCCGTAACGGAATATTTTCATGGACGCTTGCTCTTCGGATCTCACCAGGGAACGCTTATTATTGACATCATTAATTAGGCTCAATGAGACGTCCACGCACTGTGCATCACTTTACATGTCTGCATCACACATGCATGATATTAATGTTTCGTAAACGTAACCTCTGTTATTTTTTGAGGTTTGACCAATTTTAATAGATAAGACGTTACCATAGCTATGATGATTCATAATCGACTTCGTGTTTGTTATAATAAATAATATTTTCAACGTAATGCTGTCAACGAAAAAAAAATCGACGATGACGAGCAACGAAAAAAAAAATACCCAAATGTAGTTGATATTTAACTCTAGTCTTTATCGGCGCCGTTGTCATAACATACGTCAAGTATTCCTGAATCGAGGCGATTGCAAATCAATATCCCTCAAATTCAGCCACAAATTGGCGTGTGTAGCCATATTCTATCCTCATCTTCATTTCACGAGGAGTTTAGTAACATTCTAGCGTAATTGCACAGAGAAATAAAAGCCGCACCAAGTATGCCGTACAACCTCGTTATGTTTCAGCGGTCATATATACCTTGGCGATAAGGACCGAATGTTCCAAACGTATTATCACGTCATTATCGGACGTTCAACTCCCGTTCCACAAGGGAAGTTTTTTTATGATCACGCCCGCGAACACTTCAGTAAGTTTATCACCGCGTAGAGAACAATAAACTATATTTGACGATGAAACGACTAATTGAACAACTATGAGTAAGTAATTGCGCATGCTTTGCTGAACGGAGCAATTTAGTCTAATACAGACCCCAGAGAGCCAAGTCAAATCAAGTTCGTACACACCTCCAATTAAAATCGGGTGGTGAGGGGAGACAGTTTAAATGTGAACATGCAGGTAAACTGTTTATACCTACACACACATTTGGTCGTATCTATACGCCACAGCCGTAAAACGTAAATACATTAAACTCGTATTATCAGAAGACGATAATCGCTTAGTATAGGTTGTAAAAGTTAATCAATAGACTGATAGACCTTATTTGCAAATGGCGGCCGAAATCTCGCCGAGACAGACTGTGACCGAGCTGCGTACACGTGTACCAAAAAGCCGGTTTGGAGACCAGCTTTATAATTAAGCTGGCGTTGAAACGCGTATGAACAAGATAAGCCGGTGCCACGCCGATTTAGTTTAAGACGGCCTAAAATGGCAAGTCTCGACCGGTACAGAAACTGCTTTAGCACGTGTGAACAATCACGCCGCCTTAAAAGCATGCCCTCAATGTCAGCTTTGCTCTGGAGTTCCATTCATTGCAAGTATTTTAAAGAAACATGGCGGCCGATAACGACGCCGACTCAGTTATACACGTATGAACACAGTATCAATTAAAACCACTACTAACGAGTGTTTACCAAGTTAGTCAAACCGGCTCTTGGCCACACGTGTGAACACGGTATTGTTTTAGCTTCTCAAATAATGTTCCATTCTTTCCCTGTGACTATGACGCAAATTTCATTATAAACTAATATATCACACATACACACTATTATATAAGATTTTTTTCAGATTCTAAAAGCCCATATTTAAAGACCTACTGCCGATCACGTTAGTGGAGTTAAATTTATATTTCAGTATTTGAGTATTCCTGGATTCGAATTCTCTCAATTATTGTTTTGCTAACAGAGAATCACCAAGATAATGCCATTTTTATTTTGTACCTCATCTAAAACAATTACTTAATTGTTATTCTAATTTACTTCTTTACTTAATTACCACATATAGACGATCGAAGAAGTAAATACAAATGCCAGTCATGTACAATATAGAGGAACATGAATGATTGATACCTTGCTCCTTGATTCGAGACATGACCATTTGTTTCGTCAGATATGATGTTTAAATTACGAAGTATGATATTATACCTTGTCTCACTTGTGAGTAGGAACTACTTTAATGTAGCCAGCTAGCTCCTTGGTGACGACGCGATTATATCTCTAACAATCACGTGGCAATTTGTAGCGTTTATGGAGTTTTGTATAATAAAAAAATAATTGATACTAAAACATAACCTGTTCGAACATATAGATTTTACAATTAAGTGTTGATAGTAGTGTTTTTAATGTATGTACTAAATTGAAAATAAAGTTCTAACATATGCATTTTACCTTAAAGCGTTAATGGAAGTGTTCTTAATTGATGGGCTAAAATATAACCTGTTCTAACATACAGATTTTACATGTAAGTGTTTAATAGAAGTGTTTCTAATCGATGTTCGAAAATATAACCTATTCTAACATACATATTTTACCATTAAATGTTGATGGTAGTGTTCTTAATGTATGTACTAAAACATAACATGTTCTAACATACATATTTTACATCTACATAAGTGGTGATGGAAGTGTTCTTAATTGATATACTAAACATATCACCTGTTCTGACATACAGATTTTACATTTCAGTGTAATTTGGCGTGTTTTTTTAAATTCAGAAATATTCCCTTTCGTAATATACTATTTTAACATTTAAATTTCTGATCGAATTTACGTCTTATCATTTAAATACTATTTTCTACAAAAAACATTACACGTGAAATATTCACACATGAGAACTCGATCCGGTAGCCCCCCAATAAAACTCGTTAGAACACCCAAAACATGAGTACTTTAGGCAACGTTATACTATATGCATCATTTTAACTCCTTATAATTAATAGTTGACTTTGATGCCATTTCCACCTTAAAAGCAATAGTTTGATGAACGTATTGTAACCTAGATACGATAGACATGAGAGTACACATGACACTCAGACGTGAGCCGTACATGAATTAAGTATGTCTGACTCAACAGGCGGTTAATCGTCTTCGACATTTTAACCGAAAACAGATTGACAATGATGTATAACATACTCTAGTTGTTATGACGACAATTAATTTTTGTTTGAGATCTTCCTTATAATATATTATATAAATATTATTGTAGAATTAATAATATGTATATCAAGCGCAAGACAATATGTTACTGTATGTTTTCTTAAACACACAAAAATATGTATATCACCAATTAATGATAGCTTGCATATGCTAAACGATGAACATAGTTAACAAGTATGTGTTAATTATATACACTGACCTATGAATTCAATGAACAATTGTATAATAAGTAATTCATTAATTCGTCCATTCATTCATTCATTCATTCATTTATTCAGTCAGTCAGTCAGTCAGTCAGTCAGTCAGTCAGTCAGTCAGTCAGTCAGTACGTACGTACTGAGAAGGATATACTTTACTTTTCTGTTTACCAAACAGACGTATGTAAATATTTATTTTATTTATTTATTTATTTATTTATTTATTTATTTATTTATTTATTTATTTATTTATTTATTTATTTATTTATTTATTTATTTATTTATTTATTTATTTATTTATTTATTTATTTATTTATTTATTATGTATACCAATCGTATAAAAATCACTACGTTTAATTTCAATCAAAGTTAATTTTCCACACAACAAAGTCATTGTAATGTTTAGGATAATGAATAGAGGTAGTTAAATAGACAGGGCGTCGGAGGAGTTTGTTGTTAAGAATTCCAGTCTCAAAAATCCGTGAATGGGCATAATGTCGCCCTATAATAAGTTCTGATACGACACGGTTGTCATCGCAACGACCACTCAAGTAGTTAGATGTCGTATATATTTATGTATCTGGTTGGTCGTGGTGTTCATAAACACTAAACTCGAGGAGACTGACTGTTTTTAATTCTAACACTTGCACTAATTTATACTGACTACTTATATTACTATAACCGTGCTGGTACATTTACCAATAGGGAACGCTACACATTATTGCCCCGATGGTTGTGAAATTAAGAAATATAATCACGGTGAAACTGGACGCAATCACGATAAATTTAAATACATAATTTGATGTTTTATAATACAACATATTGAATGTGACGCACATTGAGTTATTCACGCGGGGTGTGATAAAAGCCGTTGAAAATCGTAGTCGTTAATAGAACACGTAGAACGTCTTGATTACCGATCCATACCAAACGTTTCCCATTCAATTCACGATACACAATGGTGCGTCACTGTCACACAGGGGGTGGCGTGACAGTACTATCCCCAGGGCCGAAGTGAGGGTTATAGTAAGTACACACATACACAGACACAATACACACACATTGGAAAATAGAATTGATTTTATCAAGCTGTTGTCGACACAATACTATCACGCTTGGTAACCCGATAGACCAATAACCAGTATTTCACTCGCTTATTATATATATCAAGGCATACGACGAGACAAATCACAAGAAGGCATCGCAAACAGATATGTACTTGATCTGCTTCTGAACTCATTCTTTTGGAATGTGTTGCGGGTCACGTGATACAACCAATGTTGTTTAATAGTAAGTATTATAAAATTATAGGGCGCCATATTGTCTCATGATGTACAATTGTAAACTGTAAAGGTAATATTGTTTGATACACCAATTGATTGATTACTCCGTAAACTACAAAGTACACTTAGTATTGACGTTGAGTCAATGCAGCTGCAATGATCTGAGCACATACTAAATTCGACAATATGTTTGAGATTAATCGCCTCCGCCTTGAGCAAAACAGACAAGCAATGCAGTTGTATTCATATGCAGATTGTAAACCACTGCAGTTGTATTCATATTCCTATCATAAACCGCTGCAGTTGTATTCATATACAGATTGTAAACCACTGCAGTTTTATTCATATGCAGATTGAAACCACTGCAGTTGTATTCATATTCTGATTATAAACCACTGCAGTTGTATTCATATACACATTGTAAATCACTGGATTTGTACCCATATGCAGAATGTAAACCACTGCAATTATATTCGTATGCAGATTGTAAACCGCTGCAGTTGTATTCGTATACAGATTGTAAACCACTGTAGTCGTATTCATATGCAGATTGTAAACCACTGCAATTATATTCGTATGCAGATTGTAAACCGCTGCAGTTGTATTCGTATACAGATTGTAAACCACTGTAGTTGTATTCATATGCAGATTGTAAACCACTGCAGTTGTATTCATATTCTGATTATAAACCACTGCAGTTGTATACATATACACATTGTAAACCACTGGATTTGTATTCATATGCAGGTTGTAAACCACTGCAATTATATTCGTATGCAGATTGTAAACCGCTGCAGTTGTATTCGTATGAAGACTGTGGACCACTACGATTGTATTCATACAAAAATGTTAAACCGTTAGAACTATGAATCTCTGAAAAGATTGTAAATTGACTATATTTTGCAACTTGAGTAAAGTGCATGATCTGCAGTTCACAAAGAGCTAGTATTTTTCTAAATTGAAGAAGGAGTTGGCAAAGGTACTAGGTAAAGACTCTAACGTCAGAGCTAACTGGATATTTGGTTAGAGATACGCTGCAAATATACGTATTCGATACTTTCCATTTCACACGCCAGGTATTGAATCATGAATGAGGAAATGACAGAACATGCAATTGACCAAATTGCTTGACGAATCTTTCAATTTTATTGTTTTGATCGTGTTATAAGTCGGTTATCGCAACTCGTTCTCATGTGTTTTAGACAAGATGTAGCGTGCACAAAGGGAAACGGTCTCTAAACTCGTCTAGTTATCTATCCACATAGCTTGTCACGCTTGTCTCAAATTATGCATGAAATCAATATATCAAAATAAGCGGTTGATCATTGATCATTGTAACTCAGATAGGTGAGATAAAGAAAAAACAAAATTTGTTGGTATTTTTCCATTTTGAAAATCTTCCAATTACTCAAATGCCTAGTCAAATTGTTGTTCTAAATTCTATATTACCGGGTTCAGTTACCTTCAGAGCTTTTACAAACGTTGGAGTGACGCAAATTCTTCTGTTTGTCGAATGTAATACATGGATAATTGAAAATTAAATTTAGAAGTGACACTCATACACACATACAGACCACAAACCAAAGCTTTATCAAGCCAGTGTTTCAATGCAACTGCTGCAATGCCGCCGGTCTTCTTATATTAGTTGAAATTATTCTCGTTTCGCTAAACCAAGTAAGTTCAGGTTTAGTTGATTTTCTCACCAACGCTAAGCATTTGGCATTAAATGGTCGTTTGGTGTGCCGGGGGCCTTTGGTGATGATAAGATATGATTATTTGTTAAAGAAAACCACATCGCATACAGTACTAAGAATGCATAACACACTTATACCAAGTGTCTATAGTATTGATATTATTTGGTAAATTGGTCAATCTATCGAATAACTGAGCCAGGATTCTTAAAACAGCAAACACGAATTGCTTGTGTTTCGAAAATGGATTCCAGTTGAATTATTCCGTCCACACCAATAAAGTTAAATAAAAAAATACGAAGTATAAAACGACAATGCATTGGATGCAACGTACGCTAGGTATGGCATATTTTCTGTTAATGTCATTATGGAAAGATTTGTTTGTATAGTGGGTTGAGTTTATGAGTAGTGAATCACTGGATGTTTATTCTACAAGAACATTAATATGTAACAAAGTGCGCAGTGGTATATAGTTGTCAGGAGCTGACATTTAAAAAAAATGCAATTTTTATTTAATTTCATGTATAATAAAACTGAATATTATATGGCGAAGTGGTCGTTCTAGTTATATAGCCTTACACATTTGCTTCACGTTCTTTCCCCACTTTCGAAATTCAGAACAAAACAATCGATGAGGGTTGTTTCGTAGGCTCTCGACAATGACAGATGCCGGTGACAAATCAGTGAACATTATTCTAAAAGTAATTCTATAAAGTCGTCGATAGAGTCTCTGGCTCAATCACAGATTCAATAATGCGATGCACTAAGCCATGTCAAACGCAGATATCCTCTATTCTTCATTATTGGTCGGTGTGTAATCTTTTGATTAGACGTTTCCGTCCTAAAGGCTTCCTGTTACTCTGACGTTCAAAATGTCAAGATGTGATAGAACTTTGAAAAGAAAGAAAAATGTAGCATGATCACTGGCCCAATATCTCGGTTGTTAGGATGTCAAAAGCTACCCATTAAATCGTTCTATTTTTAGACGTTCTATTTTCGTGCATTCGGCGCCCCAGTGACGTCACAGTAATGTCGGACGCGAGTCTTTATTTTCGGTTGTTAGCCAGTGGAGAATAACAAATATAACACCCACATGTGAATGGAAATGTTTTCTGACGTGTTTCTCACGAATACCTCCCATAACTATGATGAATATTAATTACTTATACAATGTAATTAAGTATCAATTGTATTGTACCGACAATTGTCATGTAGACAAAATACATTTAATTCTCGAATTGTTAATTTTTTTGAAGGCCATCTTTTGATGCTTTATTTTATTTTCACTCCATAATCTATGAGAGATATAACTAAATAACATTCATTCTTAGTTAAATTCTGGTGAGTGTCGTCTGCTTGATATAATTATATAATTCGTACTTCAACCAAATACCATACTTAATTAGCAATTTGACTTAGCCTAATTATTTTAATCATTGTATTATAATACTTACTAGGCGGATCACTGAACCGTTTCAGCCAGCCTTCGAGGCAACGCACGTACAGACACTCGACCAGATTAACCCATTGGTTCTTGCTAAATAAAGCGAGTCTGTGCCTGTCAGCAACCGTGGAATCACACTGACGTAATAGCTCATATATTTTAGTGTATTTTTGTTTATAAGTTTACATATTTTGTGACCATCGAATGGATAGACATGTAATTTATTTATAACATTGCACAGAACTGTCTTTTTCGCATACAATATGTTAAACCTGAGTCTGGGGTTAAACATTTCATGTTTATCAGCTTGCCAAAAAAAACACTAACACAATCGAATAGAACTATGAAAATGCAGAAAATTCTATTGTGTACGTATATAGCATTTAAATCCACTTGAATAGACCGCCTCTTAAACCATTGAAATATGAATAGAGCACAGCCCGACATCAGACTCGAAGTTTATATTGGAAACAACCCAATATAAGTCAATTGTAGTGAAAAAAAATATAGTCTTCAATCGCAGCCTTTCACGACTCATTTCCTCCAGCCTAGCATTTGCCTCACGAATAAATGAGAAAACGTTGGTATGGTATACAGAATATCAAAGTAAATTAACTATGATGGCATTCATATGCATTGCTAATGGTCACCCACTGAGTCGTTTCTGTTTTAGATTAAACGATTCTTTTTAATAATACTGAGAAAACAAAACAAAACGAGTTAATTTAGAGGGCGACGACGACCCTCTTCTCAAGATATTTATTCATTAATCACCGTGACAGTAAGGGGCAAACAAGATTTTTGAGGTAATATGTGAACTTCAATCACACCAATATAATGATACTAATGACGATTTCTGATACACATTATATGCACAATAAATCGACCTAAAAAACTAAAATTGTTATTCTGGTATTTTGATGGTTGGTATACTGGAGCGATTTCGCTTTATTTTTTTTCTCGCTTTTTTTAAATCGCTTACACATTGTTAACTGGCGAATTAAATACACTACTACCCTATTCCAGCGTTATTTAAATTACAGCAAAACTACCAATAATAGAGAAATACCAGTAAAATAATAGTGATACGCCAACGCGAATATACGGCATAGCATTCAGTGTTTTCTTCACGGCGTTGCTAACAAATTACTGAGTAATGGTTCCTGGTGCAATTTTGTTCATTCATGGCATCATGATTGGACCACGCCTACGCCGCACTTGACATCGATTATTCTCGAAACTTCATACATTCATTGTCGCATCCCCCAATCACACAATCATTGAAAGGCATATACGAATATACGTTCTCATCCGGGGGTTTTGTGAACATAAATATAAGCTAAACCACGCTGTGTTAACAGCACCCAGGCAAGGAAACAGCTACTTTACTCGCAAAGGTCGTGACACGGCACTGTGTGTTTGTTAATTCAGAGGCGCTTCACGTAGGCAAACATGGGAGGCGAATGAAATATACTTCGCAGTTGAGGAGATTGGTAATGGCGGCCTACGTGGCGACCGGGATAAAGATCAGAATAATGTAGAAAACAAATATTGTTTTATACATTGTTTGATATTTAAAAAAACCGTAATTCGAAGCAGGTATTTGACTATCGCATAAGCCTGTTACCGCACTACAGCCGAGTTTATAACATAGTCCGATTTTATAATGCCGGATTATAGATACAATTAGAACATCAAACAGTAGGTCACATAGTGATTTATCAAGGTATAGTTGAACATTTACTCGTATGTTCTGTTTTTTGTTTAGAATGTCACTGCTGAAATAATATGTAATTATTAAATCTTCTAGAAAAGAAACGATCCAAAAATATCTGACTGATTTGAAGACTACAGGAACTATCCATGTAGCAGACACATGTAATTAAATAATATAAACAATAATATAGACAAATTAGAGATTAAGTTGGGAGAAATGATGGAGTTCAATTTTAAATTTAAACATGTATCAATGTAGCAAATTGCCATCTAATCTTGCCGTATCTCTTGGTTGTACAGTGGGTACAACACCTCTCGTTACAGGCTGGTACCCGGAAGTAATAAGTGTTTCTGTCTTATAAATGAATTACACGGCGAAACGTTAAATAATCCGCTGTTTTTTTCACAAATAATACGTGTAGATTGGAGTCTTAACGCTTTCAGAAATAAATCTCATGGCCATGACGAACTCTGCCAAACTACATTACAAAACAAATCAAAACTTGGATGACGTAGTGAGTCACTGTTACCATGCCTACCACAGATAAACCCTGAAAAAAATCCCGTTTTAAATTAAATCAAATATATTTTATCAACTGTAGTAGATGGAAAACCAAATTCCTACCCAACCAGTGTCTGGATATGACGTCACACAATTGCGCTACCGTTGTCAGCAGTCCAGCCAATCAAATAATTGCTCGTATTTCCATTCAAGTTATGTTAATTGCCTCCAAGAAGGAAAAAATTTTAATATTATGCCCTAGTGGCAAGTCTCATGTTCGTCGATACGAGTAGCAACTAACTTATACCGCGCTGTAATTGTGTCAAAGCCATGTTGAGGTGACTGAAGAATCAAACCACGGTCTGTAAATTCCCAACACGTGAGTACATATAATGTCATCGTGTATATATGCAGTCTTTGTCTTAGAATTATTTGATTTTTTTTACCTTGATGGATATTCTTCTATGCCAGTACAGCAAATAAATCGATCAATGTTCAGTTAAGGAAATCTAATATATAGGTATTGCGCAAGTACGTGGTTATGAAGGCGATGAATAACATGTCAGTTAACAAACTAGTAAATATTTCGATTTAATTTGTTCTTTATTATTATTAACTGAGAAATAAAATACTGAAATGTGGGAATCTTATTATGCCTGCTAGTAGTGTACGTTCCAATTACCGATCTACTGCTTTGATGGATAGAAAGCATATTGCAGCATTATGCTTACAATAGGGCACAGTGCCTAGTTGATCAGTGTTTATTGATATAGAGTGCTGTTTGTGTACTGTATTTATAGTTATAATAGTAAATGCTTTGTTGACTCTGATTTAAACTCTGACTTAATAAGATCATTATATGACTACTCCGCACACCCCGTGTGTTTTCTTTTGATATCTCGAAACACGTGACTGGTGTTTTTAATTATTATTAATACATCGTTAATATTCGAGATGACAAAATTAATTTATACATTCTTCTGTTATATTGGTTGAAAAATAAATACATTTTTTTATTATTTTTTTTTCACATCAATTCAGTGATTTAGTGTTTTTTAGTTTCCAATCGGCGTTTTGAAAAACTAGTTATATGGCATTTAAATTGATACAATAAAAAATGCCACTCATTGTGTACATTTCATAAAACCGGAACATAGAATTGAAACAATACACTGTCATTATTAATTAAATAAGCATTATATTAATGAATAACGCATTTGAATTACTCAGTTATGTAATCATTTCGAGAGAGAATGCGATTTCATCTCATGCTATTGACAATTCCATGAATCGTTGGCAACAGGCGAATCCCACGAGGTATTCGTTTATACATCTTGCTTCCTGTACACATTTACCCGCTGTTGGCGACCCATGACATTCCCCTCATGTCGTGTACGCAGAAGCAGCTATGTAAGCCAACCATCCAGAAAAATACCTTTGATACAATTGAAATAATGTCTATTCAGGAGAATCTTAAGTTATTTTATCTAGATTTATTTTTTTACGCGAGGCGCGCGTTCCTTTAACGCGATACTATAACAACATGCTATTGATTTTATTCTATGCTAAACATAATTTTTATTCCACTGTGAATAGATATCGAATCTACTATAACAATCCACGAAGCTCGCCGACTTCGTAGTATTGTGCCTCGCAGTGCCTTGCCGATTTGAGGCTTAAATCACATTTAAAGACATTTAAAGACACAAACTGAACGCGACGTGGCAGGTTACTGTTCGCAATAATCTAAAGTCAGTCTTTTAAAAAGTCTAATTAAAATTCACGGTCTTTCAATTTTACGGTCGAGAACGTAAATGACTCTATTCACCGTAGCTATGACAACTAAGAACCGTCTCAATGACACACAGGAAAAACTAGCGCCCTAACTAGAAAATACTAGGTTACGACCAAATGAGACTGAGAGAACATAACTTATCCTACATTGGGATTTAGGCGCTGACATATTGGAGGAATGTATAGAAAGGTTTTATTTCGACTGTGATGTGATTTGCCATCGTCTGTGATTTACTCAGAAATTGCCTGTATTCAATCTGTGTTAGACTCACACGTGTGAAACCCAAAGTTTTCTTTGAACGCATATTACAAATCACGTACATACATACAAGCCCATCGTTAGAAGCTGTGCATCGCATTGTACTGCTATAGTAATCTGATGGTATCCCACCTCCAGATTTGTGGATTAAATATTATACATACACGGTGTCCTTCGAAGTAATTACCACCGTCGATTTACAGAGGCGAAGTACACTTGTTGTTGACCGATTGTGTATACCCACAGCAAATATATATATATATATATCATTATAGTGATCTTAATGTTGTCACAGAATACGTTTAGTGGCACGCGCCGAGAACGGGTTAATCAATAACCACACGCACCATTCTTTAAATTTAGATTTGCTGACATATTTACTTGTGTTGTATTGTATTGCATTCGTTGATTCATCGCCACGCGAACACCCGAATATAAAAATACGCCTGTGTGGTCGATCGATGTAGGCTCATGGTAATTTCATTGTGTGTTCAACGCAGCATGTCATTTTCTCTGTAGCCGATGCGAATAAGACAAGCTACGAGTGGCAATTACACCTGACGCTAAAATGTGGAGATTTTCAATCGCTCCCAGTAGACTGTGCACGCTCTCGTTGTCGCTATACAACAAGAATTCGATTCAGCGTAATTATACAAAATGGCGGCGTAAAAACCAATGGGATCGTTTTATTCGTGCTTAACAAAAAAAAAAAAACGAAGCGTGTTCCATAGAAGAACTGCTCAATTAAAAATAACATATGTTTCAGACAGTTATCTGTATTAATTTATTTTGTCCATTTTCGCTTTCACGACGCATTCTCAGAGCGATTCCTTGAAGCATTAGTTTCGTATTAGTAATAATAGTATGCGCATTTCAGCCCGGGCAAAAAAATCGGTAAAATGTTGAAACTCAAATAAATAGTTATTTACGACAAAGAAGACGATTAAAACATCCGAATTCATTCGGGCTTAATATTTTCGAGGCATGCGTAAAATTTCACCAAGACGCCGCAATAGAGATGTTTATCGTGAATGTGGACGAAAAATATACATTCGTAGCGCGTAGTAAAACATATGCGGAAATGAGTTTGTTCAATAATTACCCCCATTGCGATAGAAATACGAAATAAAAGATTCCTCTTCCATTTCGTACATTGCAATATAACCATGTATTTTTTTTACGATTAATACAGTTAATTTTAATTACATGTTACCGTATTTAGACTTGTTTTCGTTGACACCACCTTAATTGCACATGACTTTAGTCTGTCAAAATAAGTTATACTGTAAATCGCCACAGTTCTGCGCTCCGCGTCCTGTTCGACGTTAGTCTCAACACATCCCACGCCGATAATCAGAATGTTGGCTGTTTTTTTAACTAATCGGAAAGGAAAAGATGCTCTTCTCCCCTCTCATACTCGTGACAGTAATAACGAGTGCAGACGATTCAACATTCAGTATGGTGCCGGGCGAAGTTTGTTTTAGTCTCACCAACGAAACAATCATACAACTTTTGTTGTTTTACCTTTACAGAGGCACTCACATTCCCCTATTTAAACAATCACGATGCGGCTTTCATCATGGTTTGAGGTGAAAAGACAAGAACTTTATCAATGGCATTCAGAGTTCACTTGGCATGGATTTTTTGTCCAGATTCGTTCGTCGCGTCGCCTTGTACTATTTATCGTATTCGTTGCCTTGTTACTGGACAACATGTTATTGACAACAGTAGGTGAGTAAATCACGCCTTCAACGGCAGTACGACGGCGAGGTTTCAAAGAACCAGACATCCATTTTAATTTCCTTTTCAACTGTTCAATTTTAGTCCTCTAAACACAAACGTTTTTATTTAATTTGTTATAATTACCAACTAATAACAATTATGTGCTCAGACGCTCGTTTTCTTTTCAAGAGTTGATAAACGCTTCTTTTGTTTTCATACAGTTCCCATAATTCCAGATTATTTGTTCAGACTTGAACATCCAGACGAAGTGCGTTTCATAGATGGGCACGGAGAAACCGTTACTAATACCACCAACGTCACTTCCGCTTTTAGACATAGTTTAAATTTTACCAGTGAATATAATTCCAGTATGTGTTCTTCGGCTAACAGTGCCTGGTTTCCCGAATGTAACGTGACTGATGACGCTTATACACGTAGTAGTTATGGACAAGATTTGCGTGACGAGAATGTGGAAGTCGGACTACTGTTTGCATCAAAGGCATTCATTCAACTGATAGCTAATCCGTTTATTGGCCCCCTAACGAATAGGTAAGTACCGATAAGTTCAAAGGGTATGAGCGGAATGATATAGTCCAGGATAGCTGTAAACAAAGACGTTCGACTATGTGTGAAAACATACCATTTATTACAAATTAATGTAAAACATGTTGAAAAGCGACATGCAATTTTAGCGAATTGTTGTAAAATGAGGTAATAGCGAAATGTTGATTTAGCGAATCTCTCTTGTCGTTGTTGATTTCATGTTTTCACAATACTTTTCTGTTGCGTGCCAAAACAAATGCGCAGTTATCACCTCCATAAAAACAAAGAAAAACTGTCAAGTGTAATTAGGAAGCGCCCCAGAATTTTATGTTCTGAATTATTGTACAAAATCCCCAAGCCTTTGACATTTTGAATTTATAATAAAGTCATTAGCGACATCTTGACTTAGCGAATGAGTTATCTCGCTAAATTCGCTAAAAAGACATGCTCGCGAAAAAAGACATGTTTAACAACAGTATATGCAGTCACAAGTTGTAGCAGAAACAATGAATTAAATTTCGTTCATTGAGGACAACTAATTTAAAAGTCTAACTACCACTAACCACCGTATTTGAACAACTGCTAAGTGAATGAGTCCTAATCTTAATTCATGAGAGATCGGTAAAAATGACATATCAATATTTAATGTATGCCATTGTTCATTGGAGTATGAGTCAACATCATTATGTTGTATTGTTTCAGGCTAAATATTATGCAAACAATTTCGAGAACAGTTTACACAGGACACAGCGATAAATCATTATTTCATGTTTAACCTTTTTCTAAAACCAATGCTGTAAACATAATTCACTACAGTAACTAAAAAAGAAAAAGTACTATATCAGTTCGGCTATCTTTAAATAGTAACCTACACAATAAATTATGACAAACCAGTATTCATGTTTATAAACAGTACATCAATAATTATAATTATACAAATTCATATTTGTTGATACAGACAATAATTTAATCTTCTGAATCTTGTATTCGTGTTTACCTTCCAAGTCGTCGTGCTTGTTGTCAGGGTGTATTTTATGTATACTGCTATGTTATCGGTGCATCGTGCACTTCAATATTAGGTCAATTGTATTGTGAAGATTATTCTTAATTTCATAATTCTCTTAATTCTTCATCATACTCATCCATATCAATATTTTCTACATTTGGACCATGGTAACGTTTAAAAGAATATTTACCTCTAGTTGTTTTTCATCAGCGTTGGTGGCTGTCATCATTAAATCGCACAACCTGAAATGTATCTTGGTTTATATTTTACTCGTTTCGTATTTTTCGCAAACACCCTCCCCTCCTTCAGGAAATGATGTTAGCTTTATCGTCGTTTTCGTGAAAAACTTATTTTTTGTTCATGCTACGATTGTGTTTTAATCTCATACTCTGGTCTCCATCAAATAATTTCGTATTATGGTAAATAGAAATAAGTTTATTTATAATTTTGATGGACGGAGAGTTGTGCGGTAATTTATTTGTTCATTACTTGTCACAATGAAATCATGTAAAAAATTAGAATATGTATAACCATGTAAACCACTGATCAGGGGTTATAAAATCAGAGATGAAAGTAGACCTTAGACAAACATGACCGCCGTGACGTGGTTTTTCCAGTTAAATAGTTTTTTTTTTGTTCTCCTGACCTACGTAACCATAGTAATTTGAACAATGAATGAGATCACCCGAGAAAATGAAACACTATTTGAGAGGTAAAACAAGCCTCGTTGCGTTCTCACACTCAACGAGATTTCGGCGGTCATTAACGTCTGAAGTATGTTACGAATAAAATAAACTTTACGATACTATGCTATAATAAGCTTACAAGCTATTTTTGAAGACTATTTTAAGATGAGTGAGTCGCTAGCATACATCGTACAGTGTGTTCATTTGTAGCACGTACCTTTTCTCACATAAAATGTTAATCGCATTATAAAGGTGTATATCCTATATGTACATAGTATATAGACTAAATATGAGTTTCCTGTTTCAGGAGCAAACAACATGTACAGCTGGTTTTTTTTTTATCCAACATATTCCTGTCTGTCTTGTCTAAAAACATCAATTAATACACTTGTAGCAAACAGATGAAATGAGTTCCATTTTATAACATAACAATGAAAAAAAATGAACAGTATGACGAATTTTATTGAGATCAAGTTCAATCGAAATCAATAATTAATGAACAAAGAAATGGAAATTACTAGGCCATTAAACAATAAACAAATTGTTATCAAACATATTACAATTTCAAGACATACAGCCTATTTTTAATCTCGCGATAACAAATTATTATATTAACATATATTATAGAACTAATAACTCACAGTGGAGAATGGTTGGTTAGCATAAGCTGTAATATGCAACTTGGGTATACTAATCACATGACTAACACGTGATATTCTACTCACGGTGGACGTAGTATTCGTTCGAGTTTCGTCAATGGGGCTTCTGACATTTTAATTGGGTTATTCAGACTCAGACTATAGTTTGTCTATGAATGAGGCTTGGTGTGATCTGCAATCAGTTGTTCATGTGTGGGGCGAATAGACAGTGGACTCTCTGACTTGATAGGATCGGGATATTGTGTTTGTGACTGAGGCAGCTAATGGATTGCCTGTAATGGTCGTAACACCGTCGTAGAGTGTAAAGACGTCACAAGGAAACACGCACTTATATTATAGTTGTCTTAAACAGGCCGAATATATGTAGATATAGGTATTCCAGCGATAAAATTGCAGTTAACTTAGGCGTTCCCTTATCATCCCCGAGTCCCATGTTCAACAGAATGAATATATTGTCACGTTTGAATTAATAGTATGCTGGCTGCTGTATTACACCACAAAACAGAGCGGGAATTCGGAAAGTCACACCCGCTTTTTAGTAACTAAATTATACATAAACTATAGAAATTGAATTCATGTAGTGTGATAACATCCACCAGTCTTATGTCGTAGATATTACTAGTACGCGATTTTGTTGAGACCCAGATGGGTCATCGTTAGACACAAATTAAAATCGAGAATGGTCTCGAAACGCATATAAGTCAATAAGTTAATCTGGGTGTATCAGACGACTGACACTGCGCGGACATCCGTCTATTCCGTTTAATCCAACTTTTTTTCTGTATCATTACGTTGAAACTGCGATATGACAACAATAGTTATCTCCGCTATGACTTATACTATTGAAACATTGTATACATAATTTAAAAGATGAGGTGTTCTTTTCAGGTCATTTAAATAATACTCAATTTCTATGTTTTTTTGATAACTACAAATTAATACACTAATGCATCCAAACATCAGTGGACCCAGAATACCGCTTAAATGGTGATATTTATAAAAGACGACGATTTTCAAATAGGATCAACATCTCAAGTCTCTTTTTTATCCTTATGAACACACGTTTAAAATATCCCCAGTTAACTTCAAATCGGACGCGAATAGCCTATGCTTTTTAAAATGAATTTCGACCAAAAAATTATCTTTTATTTTAGGATATTAAGGCAATTTCATGTGAGTTTAACTTGGTTTCAAAGTGTAGGTCTTCTCTCAATATTCGTGTTTGTTATTACCCAATTAGGGCACAGGTCTATAATATTTAAAAACCATACTATTTAATATGGTCATTTTACCGACAGCCTCGTACAAATCACTCGGTACTGAACATGGTTCATGCTAAGAATTGTTTGAGAGATTATCTGGATTTCGTAAATTACTCTTTTTTTGCTTTAAAACGTGCGATTTTTTATCATAACATCGTAACATTATGTACACCATTTAACGAAATACTATTTTTTTTTGCAGAATTGGTTATAGTATCCCCATGTTTGTAGGTTTTATTATTATGTTCATTGCAACAATAAGTAAGTAATAAACAATCATTAATCTCATTCTCGTGTGTTAATCACAACGTGACATAAGAGTGATTTTCGCTCTGAGTTGATTTCAAATCAGGCGCGCTGGCGAATCCGCCTCCTTGAGTATGGGAATGTGACAGATACCCGGTATGAAAGTTGGTGTGGAGCCGAGCAGGGTTGTTAACTAGCAGTACAGTTTCAGTCAATTTGGACTTAATTTGTTTGCACTTTAATCCACCACACATATGAGTATATCTTCAAAATGATGTAAGAATATGTAATAAATGTAAACAAAGTTTCAATACAATGTGTCAAGTCACCGATTATTGTAAAGTTTCGTGAACAAATTTCCAATAATTATCTCCTATATAACAGTTTTTGCAGTAGGAGAAAGTTACAGTGTATTATTAATAGCGAGGATGTTACAGGGCATCGGCTCAGCGTGTTCCTCCGTGGCAGGTATGTAATAATCGTTTATTAAGACATCGTTATTTTGAGCCGTCTTTTCTAAGACGGTTACTGTTGTGTGCGTCTGCTTACATTGACTAGAGGTTTTGTCGTGGTCGTTTGTTTAAACAGATGTTTATATGTTTGTAATATGCCTGTATTTTATATCGCGAGGGGAAGGGGTATTTTATTGGTAATAACATCAGCACGCTCAAAGTCTTCAATATTGAAAATTAAGAAATGTAAAGTAAAGTGTAACGTTTAGGTAAATGCGAATATCAACTTGAATTTATTGTAATCATTATGCGTTTTAATTGCATTTTGGTTAGCCCGATAATGCTAATTACATGACACGGGTGGCATTTGACTGCTCAATATAACTGGCAAAAATAGTAAAAATAACAAAATAAAATAAAAACGAAATTATTTTTCTTTTCAATCGGTGAGGGCGCCCATCATTAATATGTCACGTACGAGTACGACATATTAGTATTAGCGATCTTCAGCGTGCTATTTTAAAATTTACCATCACTCGTACGAATATATCATTAAAACTAAATAATAAATAGGATGACGTCTTCATATAATGATATCCGTGTGCGACGTACACGGAAGCGTACATAGATCGCTGATAAATGCAGCGAATCACCGAACACCTAACTTATAGAATGGTGTAGTGGCTATCACTACCACAGCCTACTTTAACTGTTACAGTCTCTTCATATTAGGGATGGGGATGTTAGCTGAAAGGTACCCGGATGATGAAGAACGGGGTAATGCTATGGGCATAGCATTGGGAGGCCTTGCACTGGGAGTTCTGAGTACGTATTTGAAAATAACAAAATTGTTGTATACATTTTAACGGAATGACACGTAGTTAAATGTGGACATCACACAGTGATTGGTCTCAAATACTGTCTATGACGTGATGTCAAGAATACAACTTGAATGATGTTATAGAGTAGGATTCTTTGTTTTTAGATTTTTTCATTATTTGTGCGTCCCCCAAATTATAACAGCCCTTCATAGTATGTATTCGTTGTAGACGAAAGTAGGAGAAAAGTAGATTTGCCGACGTTAGTGGGCGCTGTATGTGTTCTTACATTGCGATCTTCCTGTCTCGCAGTTGGACCCCCATTCGGAGGCGTAGTTTACCAGTTTTTAGGGAAAGAAGCACCGTTCTACATTTTAGCAGCTCTAGCCCTGGGAGATGGATGTAAGTGTGATAGTTTATTTTCTTAATGATATATTTACTGAGCTTGATTCATTGTTCTGGTCACGTCGTATCAGAACCGTGTAAGTGGCAAACATGTAGTCTAGTCACGTGTATCAGTACGTTTTGTTTCATTTGAACATGATTGCGTCACTAACTTTCCCTGAACTATTACACGTTCATTCTGATTCTGTTAATGTTCAAAAATATCACGTGAGTCAAACCTAAATTTAAATATATATATATTTATATGACGTCACTTATCCAAATGTTTTGTTAATTAGTAGTAGAATATTCTTTTCACCGTAGAAGGCGCGTTGCATTTTATTTTGAAACCTTAAAAAAGGAAACACGTTCCATGGAGAACGCGTTTTCATGTATCGTATTCACCTTGTTCCGGTATTGACTTCTTGGTCGCTAAAATCATATTGTCAACGTGAATTTACGTAAATTAGACAGATAGTTACATTAATATCTTCATTTGAAATGTAATAACACGATGTTATTGTCATTTCACGACGTGTAAGACAGAAACTATGAACGCGACACTGAACAAAATACATACACGATGATACTGTTCCAACAATAAATAATACGAAATTATGCACATTGTATACTAGTATACAAATTTATGTTTCATCTATTCCCAGTGTTGCAGTTATTAGTATTAAAACCCGGCGTGGGCAAGGAGGTTCAAATGGAAGGAACACCTCTACTGACTCTAATAAAAGACCCATATATTCTCATAGCTGCGGGTAAGTCGATTTGCATCATCGCATATATTGTCCACAGGCACCCATACATTTACGACATCGATGATGCAGTTTCGCTGATGGCACCCAGGGCGAACTGTGTTAATTCTTGCTGAACTTATAACATCGGGTCGCGCGTGGTATTAATACTTTATGACTTTAATCAACTCTGATCGGGAATTCAGCCGATGAAGAACTCATGATTAACCTATGATCCGTAATTTTAATCTCCTTCATATGTTCCAACAACTATGTGAGGTGATTGGATCGTTTAATGTCACGTGAGAGTTTATATCATAACCCGTGGTATGAATAATATATAATTCTAGTTCCGGGCTTGAACTGCAATCACTTTTTGGATTAACATACAGCGGAAGCGTCCTTCGAAAAATGATTAAATAGTTTGTTTTTAGGGAAGAGTATAAAAGGTCTCCAAACGGATCAGATGACATGTATTAGCCTATGGTTTTATTTTTATTTCTCACGAGACATTTTCTAATTCCTTTGTTTTTGTAACAAATTCTGAAAAAAATTACTCTTAGATTCCAGGCCATTTACTGTGAGTGTTACTTGGGTGTTTTTAATACAGCCACCTTTAGGGAAGTCATTGTTGATTGGGTTGTACATGTACTCCATGATTGTACAGTGTTTCGAATATGACGGGCATGCACGTTTACAACGCTTGAGGGCAGTGTTACACGCACACCATAATATTGACAGAAACAGCCAAAATGATTGGGCTTTGCACGTGTAAGGAAAAAAAACTATGTTCATGTTCATAAAAAACAAAATATGTTCATGTCATATTGCATGGCTTATTTTGAAATACGGCCCACATTCTACATGTTACATGCGTGTCCACTGTATTCAGTGGATATGGGATAGTTATATCTCCTCTCCTTTTTTTGTAAATAACTTTTTAACTTCTTGTTGTCATCATAGGCATTCTTCGTGGTTTTCACCAGTTTTGCGAGAGGTGTACCTAATTTGTACTCATAGTGTTGACCCATGACACGTCAAAGTGCCTCGATACCCCAGTGTTGATTTAGTTTTCAGCGATTTGCAACTAGTTATATGGATTAGCTTTGGATGGTTCAGGTTCATAAGAATTCAATTCTTTGCCTGCATATTTTCGCTGTGCTCGCCCGGGGGTAGTGATTATGACGCATGCGCACACCGGAACATGGTTTCGATCGGAGACCGTCAGTATTCTTGAATCGTTATTTCAGTAATATAAACCTATCTGACACGTCGACCGTTGAAGGTTATTCTGTGTTGCAAGCGTATTCCCTCGTCACGACATTTCGCTGAGAAATGCGATAAAACGTGACTTGAAAAATAATTGAATATTTTGTGTGAATTTTTATTACTTCAAACAAAATATATTATCAGTGAGTATATAGCGTCTATTAATGAAAATTTCTTTTGAATTCGTTTTTTTAGAATGAATATTTAAGGTTTCATTGAGAGTGCACTGTTTTATGAATACGTTGTCATATTTTGAGTTTCGTCACGGTTGTGTTCGCATTCTTAGAACATCATGCATTTTAAAATATGTTATTTTACGTGAGATAAATGTGTATACCAATTCACGTCCTTTAAGAGTAGTCATATGTTAATATTCCGTGTTTCGCATCGTAGAAGAAATTTACGATGTTACGTCTGAGCGTAATGAACATATACCCAAGTACGTCATAGTAAACTACCATTAATTGATTGTTGTAATACATTTGGAGAAGTGTTACTATTTTTGTTTTCAATTCTGACCATCATCCTGTTCACGAGAAAATGGTGGTGCAGATGAACACTATTTATAACTAGTTAGTTATTTGGTGCTTTTAACAAATCTACGATATATATATATATATATATTATATAAGGCATCATTTTTTTCTTATCATGTCATTGAATCTGACAGTGTCCCTCCAACAATACACACGATGCTTGTTTAGTATTGTCAATAAGGGGATGGGTGGCAAGACCTTGACTGATGACATCATGCGGCCTACTAAGCTACACGATATATTAACGTGACCACACGGACAATTTAGCATTTTAATATCATTTACATATATGTTAAAGATGCAATATGGTGGAGAACATGTATTTTTTAATATTGTTAGATACTGTATTTTGAGGAATACATTGATTTATCATGACTTAAAAACGCCGTTCTTGTAGCACACATTAGAGTTCTTGTTCAATGACGTAATGAAATTCTCGAATACGCATGTGCACTGGTTTTTTTGGTACGTACAATCGTAAGCACCACACATGCGTATTAATGTTTTTTTTACTCAGCAAATACTGGCGTGTGTCCTGCATGATTCGATTTAATATACAGAATGAACTATCGAACAACACTATTACAAATATACATGTTCACGTCCATATTACTTTTTTAAGGGCAACTCCAATTGAATCTGTACTAACTAATGATCGCAGTCTTGGGTTTGAAAAAAAATATGTAAATTACCATTAGTTCAAAAAATTTAAATACGTGACAATAATTAAACAAGTTGATTTAAATTTATTTATTTATTGTCTGTTTGTTTGTTTTTTGTTTCCTATTTATTCATCATACAACAATGCTTCACTGAGTGTAGGAGAGTTGAAGTTAGATCGGCTAACTTGGTGTGAGCTTTTTAGTTGATGCTGTAAGACAGACATGGTTCGGTTCGCCTTTAACACATCGCAACTGATACATATGCTTGTGCTTCGTGCCTTGGAACAGAGCCACTTTTATTTCAAATATATATCCGATCAAATTGGAATCTCTGGAAGTACATCGGTGGAAGGTTAATACGATTCGTGATTTTGGTGGCATTTTTCAGTAACACCCTGACTGATGATTGAAATGTTGATGTTTTAGTTCATAAGTTGACCTTAGCCCGTAGGCTTAATACCAGCGGGTGCACGCTTACATATGCCACCGAACACTGCGGTACATTGTGTGAAATATACCGGTCCATGGTCGTGCAAATGGGATTCCCTTGCGACGTCAGTTGTGGGTACGCTATGAAAAGGTGATATTTATATTTATAAAATTATGAATAAATCATACGAAATTTGACATATGCAAAACACACAAAAAACGGGCGCTAATCTGTCTTTGCCACATGGGATTATAGTAAACGTTGCCTAGCAATGAGTTAATAGAAACCAATGCGGAAACAATGTAGTGAGAACGTCTCCTATAGGACACACTAAATGCCACTCTTGTGTAATATGAACTGTACGCTCACATACAAAATGAATAAAATTCCGTGTTTCTGGATAACTTCCGTTCATAATTAAATTTCATTCTCTCTTGAAGTGACATTGAAAACATGAAAGTGCTATTAAGCTAGAATCGCATTGCTGGAAGCGACTGCGCTAAATATTAGCTTATATCACAGTGACAAAAAATCGCTTTTGCTTCAATTTCATTTAATTCCGATGACCGTGAGCTGACAACGTCGGTGTGAATTGAACGCGACACGCTCTTAACCATAGTTCTACATTAATGTAACCCGTTTTTCTTATTTTTTTTGATAGGTTCTATAACATTTGCAAATATGGCGATAGCACTACTGGAGCCGTCCATGCCTTTATGGATGATGGAAACCATGGAAACAGAAAAATGGCAACTAGGTACGATCGCAATTTGTCACTATAGTAACGCATTGCCCGTCGAAGTATTATCTCTAACAAAGTGAAATTCACATTGTGTGTGATGGAAAAAGATAATGTTACGGTGACCGTATGATATATTCGAGACATTTCACCCGTCCCAGTTTCCCCAGTGTGCGTCTTAAGATCCTTATACGGCGTCACAGCTTTCATTATCCCTCTCGCACTTTTTCAATTCGGAGATTTTTATTTTTATACCTTATTTCAAAAGCTGCTGTATTAATTTTATCACAAGTGATTAGTTATTGCATCCCCTCGTGCTAGTCGAGTACCCCCATCTAAATATCCCAGAGCAACCTAGAGCGTACGTGATAGCTACCACTATATGGGAAATTGCAGTTTTATTCAAATTATCTTTAAAACGTTATGGTCTACGGCATTTTCATTACATCGAAATGCAGAATAATTTGCACATGGTTTATTATATAGATTTGACATTTAAAACATATTAATTTCGAGTTGTACTTTGTTTGGATTGCACATAGTGCCTATGAATCCTCACGTGACATCCGGGTGATGGCGGCCTGAATGTGTCAGCTTAGACTCTACGATTCAACATTCAGAGAGTAGTAAATAATGCAGATCGCTTTGACAATATACTACCATGGCAACGCCGGATGTGTGTTGTCACCAGAGAAAATGAAGATAATTTTCTGGCAAGATAGCTAGCTATGAATAATACAATAGCGTACGTATTCTCCCGAGCCGGCGCCAAGTTATAAGAAGAAAAGACGGTCACTTGCCCAATTGGAATCTTGCCTAACATCGTACCTCGTTTGACCTATTATTTCTATCACCTTCAGCTCTGTTCCCAATTAATCTGTTTATCGTAGCGTTAAAGTTGCCCGCATTCATCATTCTCGTAATCTAGGGTATTTAGCGATAATAACACCCGTGTATCAACAGATCATGTGTATTAACACTTCGGGACACAAACTTTACTCTCACCGAACGCACCTTTATAAATACTGTATTAGTAAGAGTCAAACCTCCAACATTTAGCGAGGTATTACCAGTCCCTGTTCATTATTTATGCATCGTTGAATTGGCTGATAAATGTGGTATGTATGCAGAGTGGTTACCCGAAAACCTCTCAATGACCTTGGATCGATTCCGGAAAGTGCAGTCTGTGTACTCATACCTCATACCATACAGTGCACGATAAAGCCAACTACGTGGTCACGTATATTTTCAAAATTCTCGCATTTGTAACAATTTTAGAAGCAGGGTCTGACGTCGATTTTAAGAAAAATCTCTTACTGTTATTAACAGTTATATTTATATAACTCTTGTAGGTTTTATTGTAACCGTAATTCGCTCACAAACATATTCTGTTTTCATTTCGAATAACCATCGCTAGACATATATCGTCTGATACCAACATACGGATACATATCTCAAAACTGCATTATTTCTACTACGTTTAATCATATACTGTATAGAAGAAAGATATATAACCGTTGCAAACTTCAAAGGAAATCCATGTTTATTTTGGCACAAGCCTGACTAGAAATAATTAAATCTGTTACAGTAGTAATAATCAGAATACAAAGAATCTTTATTACTCCATGGTGTAGTAGCCGGAACAGGGATATTTCGTGTAACCTAATTTCATCTATACGGTCAATGGTTTAACGTACAAAAAGAATTTATGGGAGTGCGTATACACCGACAAAGCATTGTTATTTAATTTAGAAACTCCGTGCATCGTTCAATATTGCTATATCCACCCGCAGACTCACTATCTAATGAAATGTCGTGACGGATACTCGGGAGATACGAACTTGCCCCTGGCTGTCATATTCACAGGAACCCGGATTGAAATGAACAGCTATACAATGAATGCAACGTTATACTATTTACTTTACTGTATATGGTTGCTCGAGGATGTAATTTGGGATTGTATTTGACCCTAACAAATATAATGTATACCTATTGTTGAGACTATTTTGTACAAAAAAAGTATTGTCCAGAAATATAAGTCAACTTTATATTCCCGAGTGTCCCTCGCGACATTTATCTCCTTAGTACAATGGAGACACCGGTCATATTACAACTTTTGCACTTACTAACGTTCTCGGTGATTTATCATTGTGTTAACAGGGGCAGCGTTTCTTCCAGCTAGCGTCTCCTACCTGATTAGTACTAACATATTTGGTCCACTCGGTCACCGTATGGGAAGGTATACACCGTTAATAACACGACATATTTACCTCATTACACAGTCATGCTTCTCACGGCACGTACGTCGCAAACGCCTCACAGCGCTGAACACCCACGCTCACGCAGATAGAATCTGTTCGTGATACTCAGCTCACAAGACGCCTCCGGTGTTGGAATAGATTCCTGCTTAGTTTTACGTAACTCGTGTGTCACCAGGCATTCACGATGAGTCACTACCCCAACACGGAACCTTAGCGCATTACAAACTGCAGCACTTATTGTTTCATAACACCAAGCGTCTCATCTTCTATATCTACTCTAACCTTCAAAGCACTACACACAGCAGAAAACACGGTTATACTTATTCACTCTCAATTAACGTGTCTTCTTCTTCTTCAGCTAACGTTGAGCACTCTCTTTCTCTCTCTATTAAAGCTGGCACCTGCTACTAGCGATTAACGCCATATATTTTTTTAAAGTAGATTGTATTATTTATTTATTTATTTATTTACATAATCGGCACTTGCACATATCTTCTCTAGGTTCTATTTGGTTGGCACCAAGTATAGGTTATACGTTAGGCACTTACGTCTTTGGTTATCTAGCATCTAAACTGGGAAGGTAATGTCTCTGCCTCTTTAATGCATGCCATTTCTTACTACTCTTGTTTACTCGATAGCTAAAGCACCACACCCTACTTATGTTACCGCTGTCAAGTAGGAGGCAGTGCGAAAACTGCCTCCTGCAATTGTCTAATGCGCGAATTAACTTAACGCAATTTATAATCTTTCGTCACTACTTCCACAGCGTGAGGTTTGCTTTACGGTATGTTTTGCGCGATCCAACGATAACCACGATACCTGGCTACTTCGGCATGTACACAATATCGTATTTATTATATCATTTGCTAAACGCAAGTTATTCTGTTTTTTTCCTTGAATATGTTGATTTTACAAAATAATTCAGTCGCCACACTACTCTGATATTCTCTGCAATGGTGTCAAAGTTATGGAATACTTACTTATTATAATATATATTTACAATGTTATTATTTTCATTAATACAAAATAATGTAGCAGTAAGCTGTTGGCCATATTCGCAATGGCTAAGGTGTCGTGGTTTTCGTTGGAATTTGTCAATGTGATGCACATAATGTGGGGTTTATCCCGAGTCTGTGGCAATATAAGTCATACAATACTACTAGGCGTTCACCGATTCGCACATCAAGACGTCTCCTGTGAATAACTGTCCTGTTAGTTTTCACTCTGAAAAGCTTTCAACAAATATCGAAACGCAATCTGTGAAGTCATTCAGTTGCTTTCGTACCAATTAAACAGCAATGTGTCAGTTGCTCCACTAAAATATCCTTATATGGTAATAGATAATTTGAGTTAAATCCATTTTGTCGCAGGCACCACTCGCGGTGTCAAGTTTCAGGTAATTCGAAACAGAATTATTGAATCGTGTAACTCCATAAAGAGATATCATTTCTCGTGGCAAATGGTTTTTGTATACTTCACTTAAAATTTCCTTACTAAATGGAAACCGACGCACATAGTATAATATGACGACCATCTAAATTGATGCGCCCTCTAGCGCCAAAATAATTATGTGACGTAAGAGTCGTTGTTGGCGTCTATTAATAAAGAAAAATACTTCTAATAGAGATTCATTATTTTCTAAATGCCATTCAAATCAAACAGGGTCGTCCATTCAAAGGGCGGCGTCCATCGCGCTGCGTCCCGTTCGATAAGGGATTCAGAGCGACGTACACAACGCCAATAAAATACAATTGTTTTTGTACGTGAAATTCGAACTCGCTATATGTGATGGCCACGACTCTTTAAACGATATTGCTTATACCCATGTACACCATTTTGACGTCACAAAAATGCCTCGTCGCTAGAAAGCGTATAGGTCAAAATTCTTAACTAATCAGAAATGCTAATATAACAGATTTTACAACAATTAACAATAAATGACATTCAGTTTTCGATTCAGAAGTTGCTCAACGCAACAACAAGTTAACAAGACATTAATATACGTTGTATGAACTTCAGTGTACTCGCTTTCTATTGTGTAATACAACCATATTAAAGCTGAGCATTTACCAAAACGTTATAATTTAAATATAAATCACTGTAATCATGGAAATGCTCCATTTATCGTAATTTATTTCATCTGTGGACAGATAATTTCACCATCTTGCTGTGCATGTAATAGTACCCTGTGAATAAAAAAACGGCTGTACACTTACATTTTACATTCGGTCTCTATGTTTCAATTATTATTACATATCGGAATCTCGTATATAAAGAACCCAATCTTTGAATACACAACATCCTGTCAATTAGGAACAGACTTACACATAATGGATAATACATATGGATAAATATATTGATCAGAACACGTGTTTAACTATTAGTCATTTGGCTCGTTCGTTAAAAAAACTAAACAGAAAACAATAGCAGAATTCGCCCATTTCTGTTTTTTTTTTCGAATTCTCTAATTAAATTCCTACAAACAAACCTAGTGGCAAAAGCGTAAAAGTCTTTGCTAGTATAAAAGCCTACTTCCGAATATTAGCAGCCATAGGGTATATACCTTTTACGTAGATGCGCATTTACCGTGTCCGCATTATAAGGAGATTACTGTGAATACCAGGAAATTACTTTACGCTCTGAATTCATTACAGGTGGCTGTGTTCATTAATAGGAATGAGTATAACGGGCATTTGCATGGCTTGGGTAAGTAAAGCAGTTCATATTATCCATCTAGCTTATACTATCAGATCTCTGCTTTAGGTTATTTGGCGACAGAGTTGGTATCAAGAATGAGTAGAATGATGCCAAAAACAAGAATTCATATTCACACTATTACTAGGTTTGCACGTTCTCAATGTAAAATAAGCTTGGTTATTAAGCATCTTTTTTGGGGGATACCTGGTGGCCAAGTAGAAGCCACGCAAAAACATGCAGCAAGGTGAAGTGGTGACCAGTTCGAATCACACTTGTAGTACTATCTCACATATAGCATTACGTTTCCCATGAGTTATTTCCCCCAAAGATTCATATACATATAGTTGCAGCTTTAGAGAGAGTTGGTTCTTTTAATTAGTCTAATATCTTGTAGAATGACTAGATTATCCATATAAGTAACATACTATCCATATAAGGAACGTGAATTCTTACAGATGGATATGATTGCCTGTACAATTAACAGGTTTTAAGGAACCTGAATTCTTACAAATGGACATGATTGTCTGTACAAGTAACTGGTTGTAAGGAACCTGAATACTTACAGATGAACATGATTGTCTGTACAAGTAACAGGTTGTGAGGAACCTGAAATCTCACAGATGAACATGATTGTCTATACAAGTAACAGGTTGTAAGGAACCTGAATTCTTACAGATGGACATGATTATCTATACAAGTAAAAGGATGTAAGGAACCTGAATACTTACAAATGAACATGATTGTCTGTACAAGTAACAGGTTGTAAGGAACCTGAATTCTCACAGATGGACATGATTGTCTATACAAGTAATAGGTTGTAAGGAACCTGAATTCTCACAGATGGACATGATTGTCTGTACAAGTAACAGGTTGTAAGGAACCTGAATTCTCACAGATGGACATGATTGTCTGTACAAGTAACATGTTGTAAGGAACCTGAATTCTTACAGATGGACATGATTGTCTGTACAAGTAACAGGTTGTAAGGAACCTGAATTCTTACAGATAAACATGATTGTCTGTATAAGTAACAGGTTGTAGAGAACCTGAATTCTGACAGATGGACATGATTGTCTGTACAAATAACAGGTTGTAAGGAACCTGAATTCTTACAGATGAACATGATTGTCTGTACAAGTAACAAATGTAAGGAACCTGAATTCTTACAGATCGACATGATTGTCTGTACAAGTAACAGGTTGTAAGGAACCTGAATTCTCACAGATGGACATGATTATCTGTACAAGTAATAGGTTGTAAGGAACGTGAATTCTCACAGATCGACATGATTGTCTGTACAAGTAATAGGTTGTAAGGAACCTGAATTCTTACAGATGGACATGATTGTCTGTACAAGTAACAGGTTGTAAAGAACCTGAATTCTCACAGATGGACATGATTGTCTGTACAAGTAACAGGTTGTAAGGAACCCGAATTCTTACAGATGGACATGAGTATATGTACAAGTAACAAGTTGTGAGGAACCTGACATCTTATAGATGAATATGATTGTCTGTACAAGTAACAGGTTGTAAGGAACCTGAATTCTTACAGATGGACATGATTGTTTGTACAAGTAACAGGTTGTAAGGAACCTGAATTCTTACAGATGAATATGATTGTCTGTACAAGTAACAGGTTGTAAGGAACCTGAAATCTCACAGATGAACATGATTGTCTATACAAGTAACAGGTTGTAAGAAACCTGAATTCTTACAGATGGACATGATTATCTATACAAGTAACAGGATGTAAGGAACCTGAATTCTTACAGATGGACATGATTGTCTGTACAAGTAACAGGTTGTAAGGAACCTGAATTCTCACAGATGGACATGATTGTCTGTACAAGTGACAGGTTGCAAGGAACCTGAATTCTTACAGATGGACATGATTGTCTGTACAAGTAACAGGTTGTAAAGCACCTGAATTCCCACAGATTGACATACTTTACTGTACAAGTAACAGGTTGTAAGGAACCTGAATTCCTACAGATGGACATAATTGTCTGTACAAGTAACAGGTTGTGAGGAACCTGAATTCTTACAGATGGACATGATTGTTTGTACAAGTAACAGGTTGTGAGGAACCTGAATTCTCACAGATGGACATGATTGTCTGTACAAGTAATAGGTTGTAAGGAACCTGAATTCTTACACATGGACATGATTATCTATACAAGTAACATGATGTAAGGAACCTGAATTCTTACAGATGAACATGATTGTCTGTACAAGTAACAGGTTGTAAGGAACCTGAATTCTCACAGATGGACATGATTGTCTATACAAGTAATAGGTTGTAAGGAACCTGAATTCTCACAGATGGACATGATTGTCTATACAAGTAATAGGTTGTAAGGAACCTGAATTCTTACAGATGGACATGATTGTCTGTACAAGTGATAGGTAGTAAGGAACCTAAATTCTTACAGATAAAAATGATTGTCTGTATAAGTAACAGGTTGTAGAGAACCTGAATTCTGACAGATGGACATGATTGTCTGTACAAGTAACAGGTTGTAAGGAACCTGAATTCTTACAGATGAACATGATTGTCTGTACAAGTAACAAATGTAAGGAACCTGAATTCTTACAGATGGACATGATTGTCTGTACAAGTAACAGGTTGTAAGGAACCTGAATTCTCACAGATGGACATGATTGTCTGTACAAGTAATAGGTTGTAAGGAACGTGAATTCTCACAGATCGACATGATTGTCTGTACAAGTAATAGGTTGTAAGGAACCTGAATTCTTACAGATGGACATGATTGTCTGTACAAGTAACAGGTTGTAAAGAACCTGAATTCTTACAGATGGACATGATTGTCTGTACAAGTAACAGGTTGTAAGGAACCCGAATTCTTACAGATGGACATGAGTATATGTACAAGTAACAAGTTGTGAGGAACCTGAATTCTTACAGATGGACATGATTGTCTGTACAAGTAACAGGTTGTAAGGAACCTGAATTCTTACAGATGAATATGATTGTCTGTACAAGTAACAGGTTGTAAGGAACCTGAAATCTCACAGATGAACATGATTGTCTATACAAGTAACAGGTTGTAAGAAACCTGAATTCTTACAGATGGACATGATTATCTATACAAGCAACAGGATGTAAGGAACCTGAATTCTTACAGATGGACATGATTGTCTGTACAAGTAACAGGTTGTAAGGAACCTGAATTCTCACAGATGGACATGATTGTCTGTACAAGTGACAGGTTGCAAGGAACCTGAATTCTTACAGATGGACATGATTGTCTGTACAAGTAACAGGTTGTAAAGAACCTGAATTCCCACAGATTGACATACTTTACTGTACAAGTAACAGGTTGTAAGGAACCTGAATTCCTACAGATGGACATAATTGTCTGTACAAGTAACAGGTTGTGAGGAACCTGAATTCTTACAGATGGACATGATTGTTTGTACAAGTAACAGGTTATGAGGAACCTGAATTCTCACAGATGGACATGATTGTCTGTACAAGTAATAGGTTGTAAGGAACCTGAATTCTTACACATGGACATGATTGTCTGTAAAATAACAAGTTGTAAGGAACCTGAATTCTTACAGATGGACATGATTGTCTGTACAAGTAACAGGTTGTAATGAACCTGAATTCTCACAGATGGACATGATTGTCTGTATAAGTAATAGGTTGTAAGGAACCTGAATTCTTACAGATGGACATGATTGTTTGTACAAGTAATAGGTTGCAAGGAACCTGAATTCTTACAGATGGACATGATTGTCTGTACAAGTAATATGTTGTAAGGAACCTGAATTCTTACAGATGGACATGATTGTCTGTACAAGTAACAGGTTGTAAGGAACCTGAATTCTCACAGATGGACATGATTGTCTGTACAAGTAACAGGTTGTAAGGAACCTGGATTCTTACAGATGAACATGATTGTCTGTACAAGTAACAGCTTGTAAGGAACCTGAAATCTCACAGATGAACATGATTGTCTATACAAGTAATAGGTTATAAGGAACCTGAATTCTTACAGATGGACATGATTATCTATACAAGTAACAGGATGTAAGGAACCTGAATTCTTACAGATGTACATGATTGTCTGTACAAGTAACAGGTTGTAAGGAACCTGAATTCTCACAGATGGACATGATTGTCTGTACAAGTAACAGGTTGTAAGGAACCTGAATTCTTACAGATGGACATGATTGTTTGTACAAGTAACATGTTGTGAGGAATCTGAATTCTTACAGATGGACATAATTGTCTGTACAAGTAACAGGTTGTAAGGAACCTGAATTCCTACAGATGGACATAATTGTCTGTACAAGTAACAGGTTGTGAGGAACCTGAATTCTTACAGATGGACATGATTGTCTGTACAAGTAACATGTTGTAAGGAACCTGAATTCTCACAGATAGACATGATTGTCTGTACAAGTAACAGGTTGTAAGAAAAATTAATTCTTACAGATGGACATGATTGTTTGTACAAGTAACAGGTTGTAAGGAACCTGAATTCTCACAGATGGACATGATTGTCTGTACAAGGAACAGGTTGTAAGAAAAATTAATTCTCACAGATGGACATGATTGTCTGTACAAGTAACAGGTTGTAAGGAGCCTGAATTCTTACAGATGGACATTATTGTCCGTACAAGTAACAGGTTGTAAGGAACCTGAATTCTTACAGATGGACATGATTGTCTGTACAAGTAACAGGTTGTAAGGAACCTGAAATCTCACAGATGAACATGATTGTCTATACAAGTAACAGGTTGTAAGGAACCTGAATTCTTACAGATGGACATGATTGTCTGTACAAGTAACAAGTTGTAAAGAACCTGAATTCTTACAGATGGACATGATTGTCTGTACAAGTAACAGGTTGTGAGGAACCTGAATTCTTACAGATGGACATGATTGTCTGTACAAGTAACAAGTTGTAAGGAACCTGAATTCATTACAGATGGACATGATTGTCTGTACAAGTAATAGGTTGTAAGGAACCTTAATTCTCACAGATGGACATGATTGTCTGTACAAGTAACAAGTTGTAAGGAACCTGAATTCTTACAGATGGACATGATTGTCTGTACAAGAAACAGGTTGTAAGGAACCTTAATTCTCACAGATGGACATGATTGTCTGTACAAGTAACAAGTTGTAAGGAACCTGAATTCTTACAGATGGACATGATTGTCTGTACAAGTAACAGGTTGTGAGGAACCTGAATTCTTACAGATGGACATGATTGTCTGTACAAGTAACAGGTTGTTAGGAACCTGAATTCCTACAGATGGACATGATTGTCTGTACAAGTAACAGGTTGGAAGGAACCTGAATTCTTACAGATGGACATGATTGTTTGTACAAGTAACAGGTTGTAAGAAACGTGAATTCTCACAGATGGACATGATTGTCTGTACAAGTAACAGGTTGTAAGAAAGCTGGTAAATTAGTCTGCATCATTGTTGTGACACTCTCTCCCAATATAACATATTTTCGACTTTACTGTCGCTTCAATAAATGTATAGATTTATAATGACAAATTCATTGATATGTAAATTATACTATATATTTTAGATAAGTAGTGAATATAATGATGAATGTGGTTGGGTTGCTCAATACAGTTTCATGAAAGTCTTTGGAATTTTTTTTATTTTGCGAATAAATTGCTCATTGATATGCAAAGACCTATATAAAATTAAATCGTGATAACAAACCAAATGTGTGAAATTTACGTAATTTTACTGTATGTGAAATACAAATTCAATACATAAGACCCTATGGGGGAAAAAGTAAAAAAACTACCCGTGCAATTAAAAAGAACCGAGATAATGAAATAATGTGCCTAGAACTGTATAAGCTTCACATGTACTATGGAAATAAGATCGATTCGAAAACAGTGATTATATAACCTGAAGTCAAAGTAAATCGAAATGATCACATGGTTACAAATGTATTTGTTGAAATAGGGATGATACAAATTTTTTAGCGGGTGCGACCATTATATTAGAGTTTATTGGGAATATGTAATTTCACACACTATCGTAATTAGTTTACTTAGTCACCTTTCCAATAGTGCTGTTTCAACATGTTCCTGTGGTGCTTGCTAAAAAGTATGGGTGTCGTTGAAAGAAATGTTTTTTGTTAAAATAGAAGAAGAACGAATAAATAATGGCGTTTCTTTTTCCTTCAACAGATACCATTTGCCAGTAATATCAATGAGCTCATTGCGCCATGCTTCTTCTTGGGATTCGCTATAGGTAAGCTTTCTTTGTTGTTGCCACGCGCGTCTATACATTTAGACCTGGCGTGTAAAATAAAATCGTGTTGACAGAATAAATTTACAGCGCCATTAACAAACATATTATCGAAGCTATTTACTAATAGTGGCACGAACAGTCAGTTGTAAAGATGTGCGTTATTAGTCGCATGTAACATTAACACACGTTTGCCAAAGTTGACAGTATAAACAGATTTGAATCGCACACCACCCATCTTTGAATTGTACCTTGCCTGATTCCCACAATGCAGTATTTATTGTATTCATACTGGGCATATAAATTGTTATCATATCGTAATAGTCACGCGATCGTTTAATTTAATGACAGTCGTCATACTTCAAGGGTGGTGTTAATGACGTGAAACAACAATTGCCCATCTAATATAATCACACTCACAATATAAGTTCTGCCTGTACTTTCTGACTATAACTAGTCCCTTCATGCTGCAGCACATGCCATTTTCTTTGCAAATCGTTCAATCAATGTAACAACAAATAAGCACGTGGACAATGGCTACATAATAATGCACCGTTCCTGTAAACCACGCCCTCTAGAGACGGAGTTTCTGTGTCGTAATTGGGTGTAAAGGACACGTCCAAGGCATTGGTCTTATCTGTGGTCGTCTGTCATACAAAATAATATTCTAAATAGTGACCGATCGACAACCAAACTAAGTTGTATAATTTGAATTTACATTGCTTACACCCACGCCATTTTGACGTCATACAAGCGCTTAGTTGCTAGAGGGCGGTACTTATTGGAAGAGTCTAATATCGAATTGCAGGAATGGTCGACTCCTCCATGATGCCAACCATGGGCTATCTAGTTGACCTGCGTCATGTATCCGTATATGGTAGTGTATACGCCATAGCTGATGTTGCGTTTTGTCTAGGATTTGCACTAGGTAAGCCGATACCATGATAATCTACCCTACAGACCCCCACACATCGCTGCGAGCACTGAATGAACTAATTAATTATTCATCAGACATAGTGTAGATGACGCTTGGAACTTGAACCACGTACATCAATAACTTTCGTCGAGATCCTGTGACGTGGGTCTTTCTTCTCATCTTGTTTGCAACAACGCCCTGCCGGTGTTGGGCATGTTGTCACCCGCGCACTGAATACAAATATTAATTGAGTGTTCGTCCATCTTATAATTGCTAAAATAGTTCTAAAAACGATTTAACAACAATTATGGCTTTGCATGTTAATTGTATTGATTGTTGAAATGGGATGACTTCTGTGTTTTAGTGACTAGATTATTTTGTAAATTGGGTTCTCAGTATCAAACTATAAAATAATCATAATTATATATATACATCTACGTTATCATTGCAATCTATTGTTTGGACTATTACATTCGATATATGTATGCACCAGCAGATGCAGTTACACGTGTAATATTAATACTGCGGTTACACCCAGTCTCGTATTTCCGCAGTTATGTCTTTGAATATGTATATGCACGATTTTGTTCTGACGCTTTTACCGTTTAAATCCTCAGGCCCTGCCCTTAGTGGTGAAATTGTGAAGACTGTTGGCTTTGCTTGGTAAATATATATATATACACACATACTTGAAAAATGAACTAAGTTTGAACTAACCTTGCCCAGAATCCATATACTGACCTCGCCCAGAATCCATATACTTACCTCGCCCAGAATCCATATACTTACCTCACTCAGGATCCATATACTGACCTCGCCCAGAATTCATATACTGACCTCGCCCAGAATCCATATACTGACCTCGCCCAGAATCCAAATTAAACTCTCGTAACTTTTCCATATAAATAATATATAATTTGAGCGCAACCAACATAGATTGTGGAGTAAACTTGGCCGTAAAACATGGCCGTTTCACTGAAAACTATATTTCTGGTGACACGGCAGTGAAATCACAAAACCGCGGGAATGATTGTATGAACCAATCAGTTGACTGCGAATTGATATCAATTCGTATTGAAATGTACATTCAAGGATTTCATTCGATTTAAAATGGTCAAATTACCCACTATACTATTATTACGTTTGTGTGTTTAATGGAGATGTTGCTATAGATATAATTCACTCGGTATTAGAAACCCGTATATCTAGTACTTTTAACCCATACATGGCATCATCATCTCGACCTCGCACACCTAGAAATGTTTAACGAAATCCACGAAGTGGTTTGTGTCAGATATTATGGTTTAGCTGAATAGCTGTCAGTTTCCTGGTGATTTCCACTTAACAGCACATGAAAGGCTAGCAAAATAGTACAAGATACCATAATCAGATTACTGTTCGTTTTTTATAATAGTGCCCACTCTCTATTCTGGCTTTACTTCACACTAATACATACACGTTGTTGCCTATACTTCAATTTATTTTTTGGAATGTTAACAAACGTGAATTGGTTAAGCCATATCTGAATAGCGACTCTGTAGATATTTCATTTGTAGTATATAATAAATTATAATCACCTGCCATTTTTAAAATCTGAGATTAAATATATATGATATTTTTACCAAATTTGTATATCGTTTTTTTTTTTCGTCGGATGTCATTACGTCGGAAGTTAGAATGGGCTTGTTAGAATAATTGTCCATTTTGTACACTGATTATTTTAGTCGTTTTACAACATAGGATACCAGTGGATGGACATGTCAGATCTGAATGTGCCGCAGCGCCCTCCAACTTTACTACATCAGCGTAATTAAATATACCTTTTTCCATTAAATTGTTCTAGTCCGGTTCAGTTAACTCATACATCAGATAAAACAACGTGCCTTGTTCATCACTAAGAAACAGTGGAGATTATATTTCGATATTTGATGAACTTGAGAAGATTAGCATAGCATACTAATCCATGAAAACGCACCCACTCACTATAGTCGTCGATTAATACCTTAAACCGTATTAACGATATAATACGTTCACATCAGACCATGTATACGAAAATAACACATTTAATATTTTAATGTTTTTTTTCAGGCTTCTTCGTGGTATAGCTATTGTAAATCTTTTATATTGTCCTCTCTGTTACTTTCTTCGAAGGCCCCCTGCAAGAGAAGACAAACAGGTAAGCTAAATTTGAATAATTGAATAAGTATCAAACGCGCTTACGGTAGACACCTTGCTGAATGGTGTGTATTTATATTTCAAATAGCTGACAACTGACAACGAAATAGGACATAATTATTTACATTATTTATTATTATTATTTTGAACCGTGTTTTACATTTACATATCGTACATTTACTTCCTCCTTTTAGCCTTTTCTGAACATGGAAGAAAAAATGCCAGTATCATATACTGTACAGAAGCAAACAGACTACCAAACTCTCCAAGAAGATACCGAGTGATTTGGGAAAAGACCGCGATTGCAGCAGATTAGTTCCCCGTCAACGACTTAAACTTGGTTGCCATAGAGACCTGCCACGCGGAACACTGTTCACTGAAGTTCACGAAAGAGACCCGTGTCCATGAATAGTCTCAAACGAGCATTACTCGCTCGGCTGAGGCATTGAATATAGTCATTAAAAGTATTTTTTTTAGTGATGTGTACTTATTACTAGAACTTGAGAGAAATTCAGTGTCGGGTATTTATAAGAATAAGAATCCGTGACAGTCTCCGAAATATGTGAACGTACAGTGAAGTTTGCCATATTTATAATTCTATTGTTCAAAACAGCATAAACGTCAGTGCTTACTTTATTCAACAAAAGGGGGATAATGAATTGTTTTAGATTACGTAGTGTAATGTTTTGAACAGTGAAATGAAGTGCCGTAACAGAACTTTAATAAATAACAATGTTCCAATTTTTTTCGTGTACATGTATATGACTAGAAATGGACCGTTATGTAAATATAATTATATACACCAATATATCAGATCCGTATTGTATTTCAGTTCGTTTAAAGAATATTTTGAGCAATATACATCTTTGGTTTTCGGTGTACCAGAATATCCACTAGTTGCGCTAGTGGCTAATGTCGAATAGATTTAGGTATATGCGTGTAATGGACATGCAATCATGCACCCAGTCATCAAACGAAATAAACTCGCCGTATTTGTGCGGAACGCTTTAATGAGGAGCTTATTTTAGTGAGATAGTGAAGACGTCACGCCCACGCATTGGTCTATGTTCGCATCTTAACTCGAATGCTGCTATTACACAGAACGACGCACTTGTCATGCGGAACCTCTCATACACGAATTATATTGTATACGCCAGGTTGCGTTCTTATTCATACACGACGTGTATACCGCGTGCGCAATACGCCGTTTGTTTACGCAAAATTCGGACGAGCGCTGCGTGACAAATTTTACGCTTTGCTAGATCACCACGATTTACCGATTTTCTGTTTATTTATTTGATTGCACGTTTGTTTTAACATGTAAAACATAATTCATTGTGCCTTTATATGACGATGTTACCTCCGTTATGATATCTGTTATTGAGTCTTCTCCTTAATGTCCTGTATTTAATATTCACCTTGATAGTATACTGTGATATAAGATGTTGCAATAAAGTATGACGTAATTACAATGAGGAATTAATAGATTCGTTACGAATGTTATCGAACGGGATTATGTACGCATGCGTAGTGGCCACGCTTGTACAGTACTGCATCAAAGCAAGGAGTAGATAAAACTGATTTAATTGGAAGTTTTGAGGTTCCGGAGAAATTGTATTTCTCGTTTTATTTATTTTTTTGAAAAAGCACCGTGACTGTATATTTCAAACTTATTTTATTAAATATGGTAGCAGCACCCACAGGTTGTAAATTTGTAAGTTTTTTTTTTTTACTTTTCCATTCCTTACAAGCTCTTTATAAATAATTCCACAATACCCGGATCTGAGGCGGTTTTGCTATTTGCAAAGGTTTAGATCCAGATGAGTGTATGAGAATCCACATGACTTCAACCGGGACTACTACATCAGTAACATATTGCAATCTTTCTGTATAAACAAACACATCCTCAATCACTATATATACATTCAAAATAAGTGAATATATATATATATATATATATATATATATATATATATATATATATATATATATATATATATATATATATATATATATATATATATATATACACCGATAGATAATAGTTCTGCCATATTTGCATATTTATGTTCCTGTGAAGAGAGGAATGCCAATATTTAATGTTTGAACTAGTAATCTAGACCTACAATGCCCAAATGCAATCAAAGACCGATTACCAACGGCTTATTGGCAGACATATAATACGACCTTTATTGAGTTTATAAATATTTGACTCCCGGATATAAGGCAGAAATACAAGTTCTGGGATACAGTGTTATTCTAACACAGGTTTTTGATTACAGTCATGTTGACGTACAGTAATCTCGCGGGAAAAACACAAAACCGCGCAGTCCTCTAGTCTAAGTTATGTTTGAACATCGGAACGTTTTTAATGCGAAATAGAAATATTAGCGGATACGTACGCATATCTGTGTGTTGTACCTGATTGTATACATTGTATATGTACACAGGCGAGTCATAACCGGAAGAAAACACTAAACATCACAGAGATCGTGTAAGAAAAAAACATTGAGAAATTAATTTTCTAATTACGACCAGTATTTCCCCGACAAAAAAGCTGACCAGTTACGGTTGTAAGTGATTATGTTTCTATCCCCCAAGGGCGTACTTCCGCATCTGATATCAAAATCTTTCCCCCTCTCGGTATCATGATGAATTTATCAATTGGACAGCTAATGGTATTGGTGATATTTTTCTATAAATAGCGAAAGTCGTGATATATAAATAATTTACCTTTAAGTCGCAAAAGCGCACATATTTTCTGTAATAAAGTATTATTTTGTTACGAACAACCTGTTGAACCTGTGTTGCTTAACTTTGAAAAGCACTACATGGGACAGGAAATTAAATGCATAACAGAGTAATCGCCGGTATTTGTTTTGCGAGTCGATTACCCGACAAATTATATTTCAAACGCTAAAAGAACTTCCGTAAGTACGTGCGGCCCACATTCTGTAGTTCGTAAAAAGGCGTTGAGATCGAGTGAAAAGGGTGATTTTGACAAATATTATATTGCATTTGCAATTTAAAAAGCCAGCAGTCGAATCAATTAGATATATATGCGGCATCGCTGTGGAATTCATCACGAGAATAATACGATTAATACAGATGAATGCACAATTTACTATCCTACTGGAAACTTAATTTATATTTTGAAATCTAACAATTCAGTCTAATGTTGCTCTCTGGTGATATAGAGAATTTGCTGTGTTTTAGCATGCACTTATTAGGGGGGCGTATAATTGTTCGAGATTTGGCATCACAAATTATTTTTCTTCCTGAAACGTACCTTCGCAAACCTCGACAGGAGAAAAAGCCTCAAAAAGCTAAGGGCGAATGTAGAATGTGATCAGAGCATGTCCTCGTATTGACCTGTTGGTGGCCTTTTAAATAAACGGGAATGTCTGCGTTTCAGTCATGTTAGTTTATGTGAGTAGGCGACTGTAACACATATACTATATATAACAAATCTGATGTAGATGTTCAAGCGATTACTTTGCTGCATCTCACTTGGTATGCGCATACCTCTAAACTCTCTGCCAGAAAAAACATGCAATGAGACACCCTGAAAAATATTTTCCCATCTACATAGTGTTATGTGTACATCGATAAGCGAGATCATATTCACACATAGCCTACGTGCCATTTGGGTGTGGCTAGTAAAGCAATTCACACTAGGTGCTAGCGTTCCGGATCAACACATATTGATGGGATATCATATTAACAATAACGAACTCTTCATACTAGTGTCATATTGAACCGAGAATCGATCCAACGATTGATACAGTATGCTCGTCCAAGGCACGTACACTTTTCCGCATTTACTCTACTCTATCTATACAAAAGCCAGCTACAACTTGTATTTACTACCCACGCCTAAATTTTAAGACGAACAAAGATAAGCTCGCCGGACCAACTTTTTTATTTAACACACAAAACACGAGGTATAGCGGTGAGCGCAGTTAGATTATGTTTACCAAGTCATCAAGCATTTGCCAATAATCAATAAACATATTAGTTGTTTTATTTGAATGTTAGTCAATAATGCTGAAAATGCAAAACAGGGTAAAAATTAATGCCATGTGATATAAGATAACAATATTTGCATTTAACAATGGCAACTCTCAATATGTTCTATGTATATATTGTTAAGAATATAAAAAAAGATTTGTTGCTTACCTATTAGCCTAGCTATCTGTTATCCGTTTTTTCTATTATAGAACTAATGAAACTACGTCGTCATATTATATGGCGGGCACACTGTACGTGGAGCGTTTAATCGACTCCGAATTCAATATGACACTGCGAGTAGTCCATTGTTGTTATTATGGTTCAAACCCCGAATAGCGCGCTGCATAGAATGCCCGTCATGTATTACGTGGAAGCACGTAGACGACATACTGCGTCATTCGTTTACAAATAATATAAGTTATAATATTCTTTCACGTTCAGCACTTTATGTTATTTTCCCCTAGACTGTTTTTTTTTGGATATATCTTCCCAATCATTTTTGGCCTCTCAAATGTATCGCGTTCTATTCGATATCGAATTTAACGCTGCCATTTTATGAACTTTCAGAACCCGTGTCACACATGCAATATGTACATTAGTCGCGAGTGGCCGCCGAGTTCTCGTTGAGTGCGAGAGGGACAAGTGACGTGTTGTTGACCCTCAAATAGTGGCCCCACGTTACCGCAATGGAATCACCGTAACCCTGGCCTTGTGACCCTGGTATTTGGACCAGTGGACGCAATGGCGGAAGAGAATTAAACACTATTTCTCGGGCAAAAAATCTCGTATCGTTGCGCCCGAGCTTTTAACGAGATTTCGGCGACCATTTGGCTAAATAACGCCACACAATGCCAAAATATTGATAACCGTATATTATAATCCGTTAAACATTGTTGTTGATATATGAACCTATATCGAGTAGATGATTTCTTTTTCTGGAAAACTTTTAATTTAATAAATAACACTTATATATGTGGTTAATTATCGTCCGGTCTCAGTACAGTAAATAATTTAGATACAAAAATTGAAGTGTCCGCAAGAATAATGCGTTATGCTTTACAGGAAGTGGTTTTGATGCAAGAGCAATAGATTAATGATTCAATTATCCTCGCAATCCATGGTACGAGAGGTACACCACCGTATGAAACCCTCAATATGAACCCTACGGTCTTCCGATGACGACGTCAGAGATTGTTTTCTCATCATTCCTCCATAGTTCGTAACATGAAATCATATATTCGTCCACGAACGCAAAATGAAAAAAAAAGATCCATAATCCATCCATGAGTATGTTGGATTTCACATAGACACGTCAGATACTAGACGAATACACTCTGACACACAACTGACACGACTCGATTTGATACATACACAATGAATGAAAATGAAACACAGAAACTACTTCGCCTGAATTGATACGATGCAAGTACATTATTTCGCAGACATACAGAATCAATATTCTATTCAAAACTTCAATTGGTTCAGTTAAAAAAAGTCACGTGATAATGTAAACTTTCTAGAAATGTGTATATTGTAATTGTGTCTAATCGAATAAATACATTTCCAGACTATTCTTTATTATTCATGTGTATCGACTCAATACTACACTACGAATATCATTCGACTTTATTCCATTTACCTGATGTGTGGCATCAAGTTCAGGCCATGCATGCATCTTGCCTAAATCACGGCTATCCAAGTTGAGTGGGAATATATTTCTTTAGGATGGGGACAAAAAGCTGTCTCTCCGCAAAATATGCGTAGACAGTGCACGTTTAGAACACGTCCAAGTGCAACTAATGCGTAATATGTGTAGGGTTATAAACCCTGCGCTCTAGAATATGCATAAGCAGTTCCCTGGGACAATTTTAATATTGTATGAAATTTGGCTGAAATTTCATTTTTCACTATTTTTGTTTTCCCTTGAAAATTCGTTCATACCATGCCTAAACATATCACTGTATAAATAAACTCCACACCGATTTCCATCATCCCGTCATAGCGCCCTCTGTCAGTAGCAACAGACTTGAACACGGCGTGGGGCCATCCATATATTCATTTATGCCTGCGTGTGTGATGCGCCGAAGTGGTTGCCTGTAACATATAATTGTCCGCGAGATCACTAAAAATATAAACTGAACGAGCGCTTCGTTTTGTTCTGCGAATCGTCTCATCCACTAGCTTTGCAAACCATTGCAGATAGCAATCTCAGGGGAGCGTCATGTTGACAATGTGGGGAGAAAGCAAAGGACCGCGTAACAAATAAGGGTGACGACTTCTGGGCGTTACAATACCTTCATATCCATGGCCCAACACACAAATACATGAACACATTCAATGAGATAGCTTCGATAGCTGAATACCCCAATATCAAGCCCTTTCATAACCAAGGTGCTTTTTCCGCTTCAACGATTTCCCCGAGCAAAGAAACATTCCTCTGTTCGCTCTAGAGGCCACAGCTATTGCAAGCTAAGGATGAAGCTTTTATACAGTAATAACAAACATACACCCGCCAGTGAAAGTCGTACCTCATTACAATGAAACGTGAACTTGTTGCATAGATGTGTTGTTATCCCCCGTGTATATTTCTAAACCACGCCATTCTTTTTTTACGGATTATATTAGTACAACCACCTTTGGTTTGCTGAAGGTGTACATTGTTCTGTTTGAATTTCCATCCCACGACATATTATCCTATTCACACGCCGTTAAATACACATCAACAAACTAAGTTTTAACAAGTCGAGTGTAAATACGGGCTACAGAATTGAGTTCCCTTTACTAAATACAGTAAATTGTCGGGCGTTTCTTGAAAGTTTCAGACGAGAGGTTAATTTTCTTAAAGAGGGTTGGACGAAGTGAATTTTGTTTATACTTTGGATGGTGTATGGGTACAATAAATGAAATAAACAAATGTGGGTCACCAGACATTCCCAAAAATCAGACTCCTCATAGAAAATAAAAAAACAAAACATTTGCGTTCTCGGGTATTTTTCCCAGTCACGTAGGCAGACATTTATCGATATGATGAAACATACAACCGCTTAAATTGTGTTTCAATGTACATATCACACCCACGAAAAATTAAAACCCAGACAAATACAATTAATTATTAATACACACAATCTACTAAGAAACAATTGTCTAAAATATATTTTAGTCATATATCTAGCTTAAAATTGCGTTAAATACATTTAGTCTGCCAATGACGTAATGTATTATCATTATTCCAATGGAAATTTTACTACCTTGAATGCATGTAAAACTACGCGAAAACAAATAGATTCCTAGCTACAAATGAATAACATAACAACAATCAAGCAATGTCATCGTTCAGAAAAAAAGAAACGACAGATATGGAAAATGATTTAAATATAAACAGATCTCAAACAATACATTGTAAATAAATATCCACGGGGGAGTTTGGTGATAACAACAATAAAAGTAAACAACGCTCGGTTTAAATTAAGTTTATTGTACGAAGGGTAATGTTGTTCGGACATGGGTTTAATCAGTTTGCGGGGGATTACAATCTCCAAAGAGTCCACATTTTGATCAAATAAATAATGGCGTTCAGGGATATTCGCTTCATACAGGTAAACACATTGTGATCTCTTCATTTGATGACCAGAGAATCGTGACTATTCGAGTGTGTTCCCTACGCACACCAACGGACATTGTGATTGGCTGACAGTTGCCATTGCACCAGCGCATAAAGCAGTCGGTAGTACAATACCCGGATCAGTGACGTTGAAGCTACATTAAGAGTGAGCACGCCGCTCTATCTGTGTCTGTCGAGACTTCGCATTGCTCTGACCTCACTCGTACAATCTGCGGCGAGCAATATCCGTGGTTTTAACTATACTAACTAAATAGGATCGAGTTCCATTAATCTCATCTAAGATAACACTCAACGACCATGGCAGAAAAAAATAGCTAGTTAGTACCGTCTTGATTGTGTGCAATTGACTGCATGGAGACTTCTTCGGGTCGCAGATATTACACAGAAGTGTATGTGTTGCTTCTGGCCGAATCCTCAAATTTCTGATTATTGGGAGCGGATGTGACGTACTGGATGACGTACAGCTTGTATAAATTTGGTGTCACGATAAAGAGTACTGCGAGCGTAGTATTATCTATATAGGAAATGTAAGTTTATACGTGTATTCGCACATTAAGTTGAAATCGCCGACCGACGTGTGCTGGCAGTCTACGATGCGCAGCTTCCATTCCGGTATCCGGTTTGAAAACAGTGTGACGCTGAACGCCTCGATGACTGAAGAGTAGTACATTAGCGTGTCCAATACAGTACTCGAACATGTTGAACACGCCGTCAGCGCCGAGTTTGGTATGATGTCAGCTATATATTCAAGGTCTAACTACGCACCGATCCCGGTTATATTGATTCCCCCGTGACTGGATTCACAGTGAGGGAATACGCCTAAAGAGAAATGGACGGAGACAGAATGACTACTTTAATAGCACCGAGTCTAATGGTAAACATGACGTTGTCGGAACTAAGTACGGAAAACGTGTCTGTGCTAGAAGAAACAACAGTCGACCAGCGACCATTTGTGGTGGTCATCAAAGCCACTGTGTTTACGATTATTATATTACTGGCTATTGGTGGTAATATTCTTGTTGTGCTAGCAGTCTGCCTTCACCAACGGCTTCGCGTGCTCACTAACTACTTAGTTGTGTCACTGGCGTGCACGGATCTGCTAGTAGCTTTATTTGTAATGCCGTTCAACGCTAGCATTGAACTAACAGGCAAGTGGTTATTTGGTCTCCCGTTTTGCGACGTCTGGAACTCGCTTGACGTGTGTTTCAGTAACGCTTCCTTGCAGCATCTTTGCTGTATTGCTGTTGATAGGTACGTGGCTATTACACAGCCATTCGAATATCCCAACAAAATAACCAAGAAACGTATATTTCAAATGATATGCGGTGTGTGGAGTTCCTCTTTGTTAATCTCCTTTGTGCCAATTCACATGGGCTGGTATTCGACTAACGAACACTTGGAATACAAGAAAACCCACCCCGAAGAATGTCCATTCGTAACCAACAAAATATATACCTTAATTTCGTCCAGTGTGTCGTTCTGGATACCTTGCATTATCATGATTTTTACCTATCTCAAGATATTTCTAGTTGCCAGACGTCAAGCGTTGTTGATTCAGGCATCGCGGGCCATCACATTGGAATTATCGGGAGGGGACACTCCGGGATCAACGCAGCGACTAACAAAGGAACATAAAGCTGCAAAAACCCTGGGAATTATTATGGGAGCATTTATTGCTTGTTGGCTACCGTTCTTTCTGTGGTATACTACTACGATGATATGCGGGGACGCGTGTCCGTACCCAGATATACTTATTTCTATACTTTTTTGGATTGGATACTGTAACAGCGCTCTAAATCCCATCATCTACGCCTTCTGTAACAGAGACTTTCGCAAAGCATTTCGTCATTTACTGGTAGATGTGTTTTGGAAAGGCCGCCACTGGGGAAGAGACTATAACTCTTACGCTACAAACGGTAAGAACGAACCCTCTTTTCGCACGCGATCGCGTTTAAGCTCCACCGACGAGGCCATGGCCAACCATACACGTCCAGCCCCGCGTAAAATACGAACTGGAACTCGTCGAAAGAAACAAAATCCTAACCCCGGAGTTAAAAAAAGAATTTTTGAGATGAAACCTCGAAGAGCCCCCGTGAGGAGCCAATCTGAGAATGGCTTTACCGCTCATTACAAAAGCCTGGACAGTAATTGTAACAGCTTTAACAGTAACAATCAACAACAAATCGAAATCGATGTAGAAAGGAAAAGGACGATGACTATGTAAATCGGACTCAAATCAGACAAAATGAGAAATATAATTGTCGGGGGGCAATTAGAGAGAGTCATGATGATGGGACGAATACGATGCCAATTATTTATCAAGCAAATCATTTACAAACGTTGTACTTCTTATGTGCAGGTTTTGCTATTTTCATCTCGTACTAGGTTATATTAAATTAATCATACATAAATTGGTTCTCGACTATAATTTGATTCGACGTAGCGCAATGTTCGCTAGATGAATACGAAACTTATTTCGCGACTAGCGACAATATGGCTTAAAAATACAATCACGGAAGTGACTAAACATATAATATAGCACAACACAGTACAATACGATGTTCAATGGTACATGAGTTATTGAAGAGCATTGTTCAAAATAAGACGCGAAACTCACAGTTTGTAACCAAATTCATTCAGATGGCGCTGATTCGATCTTTTCTTATTTTATCTTATCTTATCTCATCTCATCCTATCTTAATCTTATCCTATCATTCTATAATGAACACATCGGAAAGTACAGTTACGACAAAAACGAATAACCTCTGACCTCGACCTTTAATTGTAAACTCCCCGGAGAACCCTTCATACTGGGGTTGAGTTGCTTCACTGTGACAACGTAGTCATTGTGGTGGCGAATAGTACACGGCTAACTGCCAACTGCATGACAACGAGAAGTATAAAACTAGGCAATTCACGAGATCAGACAACAAAATGCCTTCTAATTGCGTGCTATGTTGGCGATCTCGCGGAATCACTTGTATTAGATTCATCGGACATGTCATATCGCCTGCAACGATTGAAACACTGTTTATCCCCTCAAATTCTACCACAATTCCCCCAAAAGAAATCTTCAAAAATAGTCCCTGACATTAAGTGACAAAAAAGGCCCTTCTGTTAAGTTACCGGTATTGTAAGAATCAATAATCGACTGTATAACTCCAGTACTACGACCAACCGAATACCCGAATATTTGTCAGTTGATGCGTGGGAGCAAGCATTGTTAATTCTGTAACCCGTGGAATGGAATTTTTCATTTTCACGCGAGTTGTATTGTTTGTGATATCTCTTCGGATGTTATTGAGACTGTGTTTCTTTTCCAGGTAAGACGCATTCCTCAGTCGCATGATTTTGAAATAACACAATATATAGTCCTTTATTGAAATAGATAGTGGCTTCACGAAATATACACTAGTATGTATGAATCATAGTACTATCATCAGCAGCCTGTTAATCAAGGCCAGTGGTGGCGTTTAAACTATCGCCGCGATCGCTCCATCGACGACAGTCAGCAATTTGTTTTTTGGTAATGAGGTGGTGGCAATGACAATTTTCAAAGCTATTGTTAGCAATAGCTGTGCGGTCGGGTCCGTTATTGAAAATATATATTGACGTGAATATTTGTGAGAAAATCAATACGTGACTGGAATGTAGTTTTTACGTAACTAATATCTTGTTTCTGTAAGTACTATTTGAACTGTTATTCGCCCAGTAGAAATATCTACGCGTGTCACACTCAGGCGTCTATGTTGCATCTTACGTGCGACATCTGAGAGTCGACGACGTTGCACATTCTACCTTAATGGATGTGTGTTAGTAAATCACGGTAATAACTGAGTCGAGTCGTTAAGTCCTGCCACATGTGCTAATAGTGGAGAAATTTCCGAGATGCGGCTCCCTCGTGAAATAGTGCATGTATGCGGAAAACGAAGCTAAGTAGTCCGAGAAAAAAAGCTGTCATCTGCTTAGTATGTGATAAAAGGGAATTCGTCAACAACAAAAAAATCCGACGATGTATTGCGTATGAGAGAATATGCATCCAAGTACATCGTCTGTTGATTGACTATTTCCAAACACCACGCGTGAATCAAAAAGTCATCTTCGCGCCCGTCACTTGAACACTTGAGTGCTGCATCTCTTTTGTTGAAATACAATCGTATACGTGATAGTCACCCATTCCACTGACTTACTTAGTGCTGCCGAGGAACACTCTATTACCAATTAATCCTGTTTAATCTGTTTTTTATTAAAATGACTTATTGTTTCTGAACCACCGATTTATCGAGTCCCATGTTCCGATTTGTACTTAAAAACGCGTTGTCTATATACTCAAATGATGTTTCGTATTGACAATTGCCAGTAAAATCTAGAACACAAGCCTGAATATAGTAAAAGAATTCTACAGGTTATAAAGGATCTCGTTGAAGGGTTTAGTATTCAACATAATTCGTGGGAAAACTTCAATAAGTACCTTATTCTATGTTGTCTAGTTCATTTTGAAGGTCAACTACATGCCAACCTGAAAGCAGTGAAATGTCAAGTGGTAGTCAATGACACTCATTCACTTTATGTAAACCAGTTATACGCAAAGATCTAATTTAAACCATTCATCAACGAAATCTTAGTACCATCTGAAACAGTTGTGAACCTCACAAGATTATCATGACCTTGGAAGAAAATGAATCTGAGCAGAGTACACATTTAATAGACAGTGCATTATGACTCCAACTGAAAGGTGAATACGGTGTCTACGCATTCATTCATTCACAGTCAGTAAAGTCATTATAATAAACTACTTTAAAATTACCACTCTGCCAACGACTGCCGATTTCAAGTGACGCAGAGTGTCACTTTGTCTATTATTATCAACTGGCACAAATAAACCGCGATAGGAAATCTAATTTTTGAATATATAGCCAGCGATTTTAATTTTTTTGCGGCAAACCGCCAAGCCAAAGACCCCGGCATAATTACTTTCCGAATAGTATTACGAGACCAACAAATAAGTGAGATGATGTCAAACGTGGCTGTTTGGAAGGAACCAAAGGCTTAATTTCCTGAATGGGTAATGCTAAGCCATCTAGATGACTTTCGTTGCGATAGCAGTCGATGTGCGAACTCATAAGTCGGCGATGTTGGTGGGGGAAACGTGAGTTATTAATAGAAACAGCTTGAACATGTACCAGAATAATATAGCCGGGCCGTGTGTTTTCTTGGTCTGCTGTAGTTGTGATCCGCCAACATATATCTCATATGCGAGAGACGTTAGCTTAACAGTTAGCGTGTATTTTATAAATGCTGTTTTCTCAGTTTCTAAAACAAACACAATATATTTATAGGCGTATATCGAGACACTTCACCGAGTGTATTGTCCTCGGTATTAGGAATCACACAATACCGTAAAAACATGTTTAAATAGCTACATGCCATTTTAGCGAATTTGACTCCATGCATGAATTAACCGTATCTTAATTTTGTTAAAGTGTCAACAATTTCATTGTAAAAATATACTTCATTTTAAATTAGTGACATCTTGAATTAGCGAAATTTCAGATTAGCTACTAGTAAATTAGCGAAAATAACATGCTAGCTAAAAAGACATGTTTTACAGTATACGTGCGCTTATATAACATTTATAATTTAAGCTACATGTATTTAGAATGTTACGCGATGATTAACACAGTTGCGGTTTAGGAGATGTTCCAATCTATAAAACCAATGTATAATTGTGCACGTCGTGGATATGTATACGTACACACACACACACACACATATACACACAACATGGTTACTCTCAAAATATGCCATTCGTTAGACAGCGACTGATTAGACGCAGTATTGTCTATTTAGCGAAGACATTTCCGTCGTTGTGTCAACAGCATGTTTATTTCCCTTTAAGTATGTTTTCAATTACATTAGATTTCCTGAGACGAGCAGGTTTATCACAGACTGTATATCAAACGTTTACGCACGTGTGTAAAATAATGACCATCATCTACACAACTGATTAAAACACAATTGCGTTCCCGGTCGAAGTAAAACAAAAAAAGAGACAGCCAGTATACGTGTCACATCGTAGGTGCAAACAATATAAAGAACGACTAACTGCAAGCGTTATTTATTTTACGAATCAGAAGTGACATCTCGTGTATTCTTTATTCTATCGATAGGCGTATAGTCGGGTCGCGTTGCTACATAGACAGGCACTATATATGGAATTAATATACCATGATTCGATTGCGTTTCGAAATAGGCATGTAAAACTAATCACCACTTTATTTCGCGACTATCACATGGAGTCCATTGAGTGCGTGGATTGTGTTAAATGACATTACATTAGACACACGTGTTGCAGATAGCATCAAGCCGTCAGTGACGATCGGTCGCGGTTACAGCTGAGAAAATTGCGTAATCTGATCAAACCGACGCATGATAGCCCCTTATATGATTTATTCAATGACGCTAACGCTAAATTATTGATAGACAGTGTCAGCGTCTTATTGGTAGTTTTCACAACTGCGTGTAATGTGAATACAAACAAAACTGGGTGAAGGTGGGCAGATTTGGGTTAATTTGGTCAACGGAACTTTGGATAAGCAATACAAATTTTCGCTATTTTTCAAATTTTGCTGAGCGGAAAGTTCTCATCAAATAAATCACAAAGCGAATAAAAAAATAGCGGTACTCGAACTTGTTTCCATGGAAAAAGCGATGACTTAATGTGTGTTTTCCCCGCTAATTTGGCGTTATACATAAAACTAGGGCTCATGATTCAAAATTAAATTGCCGTACCCCAAGTATTCTTATTGCAGAACAGCTAAGTTTCAGAGTATTGTGGTGTCAAACGTGTGTGCCCATCATTGCCTAAAGGGCGGTGGTCGTCGCGCAGCGCGTGTTAGAATTTCATGTAAATAAACAATGTATTTTACATGCGTTGTATACGTCGCTATGAGTCCCACATCGAACAGGACGCGTCGCGACGACCATCGCCCTTTATTAAGTAGTTACCTATGGTAGTCCGCTATGGCTAAATAACTAAACGTTATTTGAAGATGATGGGGTGTGCAATGAAGAAATTATGTCAATTAAGTAGGCCTGTTCTTCAGAAATAGGTATAGGCATTCATTCATTTATTCACTCTGGCCAAAGAACATACACATATACAGGTACCGGCGAATTTGTGCGTGATACTCAATGTACGACTCCACATTTGATGCATCGGAACGTGGTATGATATGTCACGAAATCAACACTGCATGCACATTCTTAGTACAGTTGGCCAGTTTCAATGCACTTCTTGACTACATTAACCCCATGAAGTTCATACAAGGTGAAATTCGCGCAGAATACGGGATGAAGCACACAGGCAACGAGTGAAGTCTCCTCGTGTTGCATTCGCCAAGGCGAGTTTACCGTTATGGTGTTCAATTTGCGTTCAATTTGTTACGCACTCTTCAACCCAACACCGATGAGGACATTCCAGGCGTTGCTGTCAGTATCTTTTGTAAGATGGAGAGTAAACCATATTGACTCTGACCAACCGTGATAACAAGGTGGCAGAAAATGACTCTCATTTGATCTGCTAATGGGTCCTTCTCGGGCAAAGGAGCTCAAATCACGACGTCTATTCATCAAATTTCTCCCAAAAACTTCTCCGGGCAGTGTCGGGTATCAAGTTGACTGCCAACAATACCTCACAATCAATGGCACAGTATGACATTAACCCCCGGAGTCGCTATCTCTATATAAATTATAGAAAGCAATTACTACCTACTAGAATAATGATACTGAATGCGGTATCACTGCATATATTATAGTCCAATAAGCGACCCCAAACATCTCAAAACGGTGTAGTCGTTTTCACCGTTAAACTGGGAAAATATCCATAATTGTTGATGCATGGCGTGAATAAATGGTAATATAAGACGGCAGTTGATGGTTACGGTAATCAGGTAAGGACGTGAGGAGAAACTATAAATACCACGTCTTCGTACCCGCTAAATTAACGTTTCATTACTGTCTGTATCGTTGTTATTAGTAGTTCAAATATTCAAAGAAATCATGGTAGCAAAGTAACTGTTTTTTTATTTATAAATCCCAGCGGCAGTTATTGGACATACTAGTTAATTTTAAAGTATTTAGTTGGAATTGTATAGATTTCTGTATCCTTTGCCTGTAACGTTACTGTGAAATGAAAGCGGTTCACTTAAAAATACTGTTTGCGTGTACCACAAAGGTTTGACCTGTGCGTCGGTACTTCGATTGATTTTCCTACATTTGCGAGCGCACTGTGCGATGTCAATTAAAGTTCCCGGATGTAGTCGACTCCATTTATGAATGGCAGCAAAGAGAGTGCTTTACGTAGATGCAATAGCAGTCTTGGGATTTGGATACTGGATTGAACTCAATATTCTAACATAGAATTGAGCACGCGGTAAAAATAAGGCAACTTCACAAAAATAAACATCCGGATATGGCGTCACGTTATGCACATTTATTCATTACAAGTGGTCATCATTGCATTTTCGTTTATAACGTCATGACAACATATTGCTTTCATAACCAGAATTCCGATTTGTAATCACATTTTAAAGTGAGATGACGAAATAACAACTGATGAGTTCACACCTCATTTTGCAATACTAGGCCTGTTACTACACATATATGAAAATATATTCCAATTGCGTATACAGTTTGACGTCAATTTAACAAAATTTGATTTAAACAAAAATAATAATAATATTCCATTTTCTTCAATTGTCACCGAACATAATTTAATCACAGAATTCAGTGCAAAAATGCATTTTTTGTATCCAAACTCATATAAAATAAAATAAAGCAGATGACATTTAATGATTATTTCGCCAAAACCTCTCCTAATAGGTGAACGAATATTGACACGCAAATTAAATCCCTACAGATGGAATCGCCAAACTAGAACCTCAGGCTCGACACATAATTTGTCAAGGGTATCATAGAGAAAGTACAACTCAACCCGAAAGCTCCAGGTGTAAACAATGCAATTGAACTTCGTTGTAAAAATGATGTGAGCAGCCTGAAAGCAATTCATAAATTTGATGAAAGGGAATATACACGTGACTAATTCAAGTTAACAAGCCGCTAAATAAATTGCTTTCACCATGCCAGCGTATTCCTCACGGAAATGACTTCGCACCGGTATTAAAGCGATTTCGGTCACTGTCAACATATTTGATCATCGCTACGCCGCCGTCTCCAATGATTGTAAAGGAAGTAGGCGTGTCGTTGACCGATATTCACTCCGTTTCCATATCACCACAACCCCAGTAAGTCACGCACATGTGCCACACTAATTCAAAGTTCAAAGACAAAATGTATCATGAAATGTCTTAAGAGTGAGTGGTGAAGTGTTTTTTTTAGTATACTCCTCAGTACGTTTCAATAGAATTCTAGTAGCCCGAACCACTATCACTCAGGCCTAACACCAGGTGGGTTAGCGGGAAACCATAACGTGCTAGCTACACACACCTCGACGTGGAAAGGCCTATCGTGGGCCTCGTAGTTAATTGAACAAGTAAAACCTCACGTTGCTGACAACCGCCTGATGCTCTACGCATTCCTAGCTATTAGAAGTTCAACATGATATCGGAAACGTGACTGCAGTGTTGAATCATTGCCCCGCGAATCCAGGTGTCACGCTGCGTTACAAATGTCAACATATGTATGGCGTCCGCTACAGGACAACCCCGAACAACACTATGTTAAGTGTTTATTTTCTATGGTTGAAATATATATATCAACATCGAGTGACGAATTCGAAGATGCCACATATATACATCGATAAAAATGTATGTTTCATTGTACGCCAACCGTACTGAAATGTTGCTTAAAAATGCACGTAGCCTTGATCTGTGGCCATATCAACACAACTGGTGTTAAACCTCAAAACCAAGACACGCTTTTGAATCCAATGATCAGCACTGTCTGCACTTCGAGATAAATAAGTCCATTGCACAGTACCCAGTTTGAGTTTCATATCAGCTAGTTTAATAGCATTTACTTATCACGATAAATTGAAAGTCTGATTATAAAATTAGTATCTGTTGAAGTGTCGTGCCACTGTTAAGTTCCCTGCATCTCAGCGATACAAAAGCGTACACGTCCAATAACGAAACTGCTAAGAAATACCATATGTTAATTACTAACTAGTAGTAAAGTAACAATAGCGTGAATGTCAGGCTTCAATAGATATAATCTGTTCATGCACAAAGCACAATCAAAGTTTCTCCCAAATAATTATAACCTTATTACATCTCCAACACGCCACTTGCAGTCATTGTCACGAAGCAGCGGCAGGTGAATTAAAATATAATACTGTATTGAGGATCGATCGCTTAATGACTCACCGCCAATAAGAACTACGTAGTATCTTACTTTACAGAGAAAACAATGTAATGTGCCCGAAAAATACGTATAATAAGTAAACATTTGCGTGTTTTTTTGTGTGTGTTCACTGTTAAAATCCATCGCTGAGTTTGCAACAATTACCAATACGTTTCAATGTTTATTTCTATTTAAAAACACACACACACACACACACCGAGTAACGCCAATCATCTTATTCTATTCTTACGGGCGGAGCTACGTCACAGAACGTTCTAGGTTGACGCACACCACTGTACCATGTGTTTGTATGAGCTCTGTGCGAGCTGCTGCGAATCGCCGCTATAGTCGAGAAAACAACACAAACTCAACGTTGAGATAATTCAGACAACAACACTTCTGTATGATCAGTTTCACATGCAGGGGTTACGTAGTCTTGTTACTCTGTTCAACAACTATCCCAAAGTATAGTTTTCTGAGGGTTTTCGGTCTCTGTGTTTACCAGTGATGGTTGCCATGCGGTGAAAAGGTCTGGATGTCCATCCTGAGAATAAACGGCGACAAGCTCAATGTAAAGAACACTCAACGATGTAGTGTCAACGTCAATTATACCGCTTACAAACATCCACAGTGGAGAAGAATGAACGACTTCAACCATTAGCAGCATTAACTGCGATTGCACCACAAACTGTGCGACTAATTGAGAAAAAGCGACGCGTTCCTCTAGTTAGATATAGCAAGTCTATTATTGTATACACATACATTTTTATTTGTATTCGTGTCACATTAGCTTCACGCAATACTATATCCCTGTGTTATATACGACGATAATGAAGTACAACATAATCCAAAAACGTCACCCACATATGACATAGCAGGAACATTGCGGAGGAGAATTTGAAGCAATAAACTTCTGCCCTTGCGATACGATGCAGCTGGACAGGACGTATGGGTTGAAACTGATGTGTTCTATATAGAGGCATTCATCGGATGTATTTCATCGTGGTTCAATAATTTAATGATCGTCCGCCAAAATGGCTGTTTATTTTTAAATCATTGCACAATAACCCTCGTTGAAACATATGATTAAAATAAACAGTCATTAAGCTCTGCGCCTTAAAACAGAATTATTCACACATAATCTTTGTATTTCACAATAATATATTGACTGATCTAACACTGATGCTGTAGTGAAGTTAATGCCAGTCAAGCGAGACGAGTGAACACGTAGTTATACAGCAAGGACGCAGCTGCACATGTGTATATTTTGATCTATACACCCTGACATTTTCTGGGTTAGTAGAGTAACATTATTACAATAACGAGAGAGCCATGACAACTGACGAGCGTCTTAGTCACATACACTACCCACAAACGCACACTATTCTGCGATATTATTAAAGATGAAACCCCGGGTTCGAGACCACTTATTTTCATAGTTATATTTTACATTGAAGACGTTTTATTCATAATATTTTATAATGTCTTGCTTTGTTTTCTTACAACATCAGATGTTATTAATAACTAGCACTTACTAATCTCAACTGATTTTTGCACATACTGCGAAATTAGAAAGATGGAGAATGGCCAATGTGCATACAAGTTGTTTCTGGTCTTGGTCATGGGTTAACATCATAATGAAAATCCTTTCGTTTTTTTTTAACAATAGTTGCCTGGGAAAAATTTGAGCATTTAACAGTTCAATCCATTGAGAAAAATGAGCGTTTGCTGTGAAAATGTAACAAAGCTTGAGCATTTAGATAAAACATAAAGTTTAATGTTTAATGAATTAACATGGAGGGGCAAGTTCCTTATTGTATTACTAGTGTAAATAAAAAAAAAAATATTGTTAGAAAATTAGAACTAATTGATCGAAACATATGGAGGAATTAAATATAAATATACATGCTCAACCTTGTTGTGTATATGAATTACGAATAGCCATCCGTACTTAGCGCCAATGTAGTTCAACTCACCAATAGTACCAATACAGTACCACGGTGTAACGAACCTCATTGACCAGAATTCGACATCTAGACGTACACGCTCATTGCGATCGTAAATAAAAAGATTCGGGCATACACAGAGGCAAAAGCTAAAACTCACGTTGTTTCACTACTCTCGAATAAAGAAGATTAATTACTACATTATTTAGAGTAAAGTAGAAATCTGACTTCTGGGCAAACTGCATCTAATTTGAAACAAAACGTCTGCCGGGTTTTCCCGACAGAGATATGAGATAATCGACAACAGCCTAAGATCCATTTGTAGAAGTCTGTCTATTCTTACGGGATGTTGACATTACCTACCGGAATAGCCTGGTACCGATGCATATAAAGTGTCCACTGAGATTCACCGCAATGCATGACCGGTTTCACAAAAGCAACCTTATCTAAAAGCAAACTAATACTTATAGGGAAGTGATACCCGTAGAGCTTAAATTTTCAGTCTATATTTAGGTTTATGAATTGCAATGTTGATTCCATACATTCCGTATATAGTAAGACAATAGCATCGTAAACATATCACGCCCAAGAATACGGGGTTCAGATCATAACGTAATATAAAATAGATACTTGATGAATACCATGGCGAATACCAAATGATTTGTTTGCAATTTCATATATACATAGTCCAAATTAGTATTTTGTTAGCATATTAACCATTTATCTACCATGATACTGAGTATATTAAATGTAAATATTCGTACAAAAATCGAATCGGGAAACTGGCTGAGAATACAAAACGTGTTTATTTGCAATATACACCGTATTAGCAGATGTATACATTCGTTTCGATACATGTTGGGTAACAGACAGGGAATTCAAAGTTTATATAATTGTTAGCTACTGGTTAGAACGTGTATTTATTCATATATTTGCATTTTGTTGAACAGACTAAGGATATTACATATTTTAAAATTACATATTACGTGCCAAAAAAGGACAAACATTCGTAGACTGAGTAACTGACAAAGCACGTTTAATTGTTATGTTCTGTATCTGTACGTTAAGAAGATGAGTACATTTCGTACATACCTACATACATGCCAAGCCACCTTCTGAGAATACAAAAAGTATGTGGACGTTTAAAAAGCTGTAAATACAAAACATGTCTAAGTGTAATCTACTGTATAAACGTTTGACAGATATATACATTTGTATAGATACATGTTGAGTAATCAAAGCTTGGAAACGCTTGGAAAATGTATACATTCAAATAGATAAATGTTAAGTAACTGCAAATACAAAACATTCATAAGTGTAATCCGCATCCATTCGCTCTAATACACGTTTAGTAATTGACTGTGAATACAACACATATATGAATGTAATATAATGTATAAACGTTTAAAAGGCGTATATATCAGTATGGATACATGTTGACTAACATACTGTGAATACAAAACATTCATAAGTGTAATCCGCATCCGTTCGCTCTAATACACGTTTAGTAATTGACTGTGAATACAACACATATATGAATGTAATATAATGTATAAACGTTTAAAAGGCGTATATATCAGTATGGATACATGTTGACTAACATACTGTGAATACAAAACATTTATAAGTGTAATCCGCATCCGTTCGCTCTAATACACGTTTAGTAATTGACTGTGAATACAACACATATATGAATGCAATATAATGTATAAACGTTGTTGACTAACATACTGTGAATACAAAACATGTTTAAGTGTTACTGTCTAAAGCTTTTGGAAATGTATTCATTCGTACAGAGAGATTTTGAGTGAATGACTTATAAAAGTTTAGAAGATGTATTGCAAAAAGCAGAATATTAGGTTGTATTCCGCAAATATCATTAATGTTTCAAGCAGCACTGCACGTTATTTACAGTATAAGGCTATAATAACCTTTTCATTACATTAGCTGCACTAATACGAAAAACCTGAAACTGACAACGAGCAAGTGGACGAGTGGGAACAGTTAAGGGCCGAGGTATGTGGTAGAAAACACAGTACACGTACTCCAGGTCGTTATTCTTGCGGGAGACACTAATCTTTGAGAGGGAATTACTTAGGGAATAATATAATCCAGAACTTCTCATTATTGCGTGATATAAATCACCACTATTAGAATCACATTCTTTTATAACGTCATAGTTTTACATTATCAGACGATAATGTAAACATTTATTAGCAAATATATTCCTTTCAATAACAAGCCTCCAAATTTAACTGTTTTTTTTAAAAACTCTGATGTTGATGATTTATAAAAACAATAATTAACCCCAACAATGTCATATCGGATTCGAAAAGAGATCTAGACGTGATATTATGTTTAGTTTCGCCTCACCCATCTGAATCCTGACAACGCCTCACATATTACCTTGAAATAACCATTGCTCCTTAGGACAGGGCAAGGATGGAGACGTGCGCAAAAATGGACAAAACGCTATTTTTTTATTCAAGTGATCATCCCCGTCCAATCCCTGTTATCACACAATAGTAGTCAGTTTGGAGTCCTTTATTTCCATTATAATACCCCGATATGGCGTAAAAATGAATATATGAGCAACGATAGCTCGAGAAGAAAGAAATCTACAGTGCGGTAAGTGCGTTGCAGATACCTGTATGTCAGTTCCGCATACAACTTTCACGGGCAGACCACATGCAAAAACACACTCTCATATTTTTGTTAGTAAGTTCGGTGCATTGATATCAACCACTTCTAGTTATAGTCTGAGAACAGTGCTGCACGTGGAACGCGGCGTGTTATTAATGGGCAACGCAAAGTATTATAATGTTGCACATAATACGATTTGACTTGTGGAATTACAGAATCAAAATCGATCTTAAACTAGCAAATGTTAAATATATTTCGATTTTTTTTTTGCAAATTGCTCTGTAAATTAAAAAATGTATATACTGTTATCATATAAGGTTATAACGTAAACAAGACGTCATCTTGCAGTTATTGTTGTTGTGACGCAGCTTAAATAATTGGAACACGAGGAGTTAACAGATGGTCATGTGATAATTATATATTCATGTTGGGTAACTGACTAAGAATACGATGCTTATTTATTTGAATATACTGTAGCTTATATACTTATATAAATTCGTATATACACACTGAGAAGCTTAACTATAGTACATCTACACCCACGCCTTGGAGCACATTCACATTTGTATTGATACATGTTGAAAACGTTATAGGGATAACCAACCAACTTTGTTTGCTGAAATCCAATATTCATACCCACTAAAAACAACCTTGAGAATAAAATCAAAGTATGTCATAGAAATGTGTATGTCTTTGCCTCAAAGGAAATAAAGAACATCTTTCTGTTTCTAGAAAGGGAGTTTTATGAATAAATCGTCGCCAAAGTATCGCCCAAATAATGGATAAACATTTTATGAGACTGTTAGAAAAACATCTTTATGTAGATACAGTTTCAGGGTTTCTAAGCTCAGTATAATTCAATATATTTGATTTTTAAAACATATTACGATATTCATTTACTCATATAATCAATACACCAATTTCGATGTAAATTGAAAACACACTTACATCATGCATGTTTATTTAACGCAATATCTGTACTACGCAAGTGTAAGATTTTAGGTGTATGGAAAACATGATATTGCCCGTTGGAAAAACCTAAGCTTTTTCATCGATTGCCGCCAGAGGACACTTCCAATTTCATTGCAATTTGTCTTCTACTTGACGAAAGATGAAAGACAGTAAAACAGCTGGGGGTCTATATGATCGATACAGGTTTCGGAAGTCATTGTGTAAATAGTCAAATTCTAGTTTTATTGCTAGTTGGTCGATAAATGGCTCGACACTATATTTACAATATGTCTGTCTCGTCAGTCAGTCTAATCTACTCAGCTTTTAGATTGAAAACTATAGCGATATATACTTATTAATGATATACACAATTTTACAAAATAACGACTAACGGTTTCTCTATTTGTTAAGGAATCAATTATCGATTTATTCGCCAAAAAGAATGTCCACTAAAATGACATAGATTATTAAGTTTTTCTAATAACCCCGAAGCAATCAAACAAAACTCAATATATTGATTTCTAATGATCATTGCAAACAGATAGTTGGAATAGCACCAATTATGTATTATTACATTTTACATAAGAAGCCAACTGTAGTGATTATCCTGTGTAAACAACCATTTTGCGATTGTGAGAGCGTTACATGTTAGTTGCACTATGGCATTATTAAACGACTGATCGTATATACTGAGTGTGTACATTGTTTCCTACCTGTCTCTTAGGATTGTCAGGCCAGTGGCTATTCACAAAACAGTCTACCTGATGAATTATTCAACGCACATAGGTCCAGTAAGCGCTAGCAGTGAGCATACGTAGCACTAACGACTGTTCGTTTGGTTAAATTTGTTTGGGTGCCTCTTGTGTATATGGTTAGCTGGAGGATGAATGCAATTATAAAAAGAGATGCGATTAGAATCATTAATAACATGAAAATTCATAACCTCATCCAAAAAGCCTTGAAATCTAACCAAACTGCAGTTGCAACTTGAAGGATGAATGCATTTTCATAACATAGTTATATTTTCAAGCAATGCTAATAAAAATAAGAAGAACTAATAATTGTATATAAAGACAATATAAAGATAGTAATGGCGAACATGAAAGTAACAATATTCGGAATGCAATTAATTGTTAACCAAAACAAACAAGAACTAACAAATCGACAATTCGGAGCTGATTGATACAAATACATACCTGAACACAAATATAAAGCACAACACAACTGGAAACACTACATGTACGTCGTCGTATCGATTGTGTTAACAACTTTTTGTAAGGTATCTAAGAAACCGTATGTGTTAGTTTGTCAACTATAATAATATAGCGAATATTGTGATTAAATTAGCTATAGACTAATTGGTTTTATTGATATACTCGTCGCATAGTAAGATGAAGCGCTGTATAAACATTAGTTAAAATGGCGCTCATTTGAATAAACGGAAGCGTGTTTATTTCAACGTTGTATGTTAATTCACAAGTTCACATGCTTAGGTGTTTCAAATACTTATCGAAAGTTATAAATTTTCGAAGTTGAACATATTCGATACTAACATTTTAATTTCTTCAGATATCGATGGAAACTGAAACGGATAATGCACTTAAATTGACACAATGTGCTGAGGCGGATTTGCTTGACACTAGATCGCTCATAATATAAGTATTACTAATCTGATTAATATCCGATGTAGGTAGAGCTTCTGTTCGATTTGAATTCTCCGTCGCCGGTGTACATCGCCTCTTACTACATATAATCAAATGATTATTCAAATACCATTCTGTTCTTGTTGGATCAGCAACCAATCACCATTGATATTGCATGCCTCTTTCTAGTAAGGTGCGCTCTAATTGATTTGCAAATCCTGTTAGCCAGTAGCTACCTGAATGCTTTTTGTATAGACATTTGGCCAGATGCAGTTAGAGATGATGCAAACCGGCGATCGGTATTGAATGCGAACGAAGCTTAACTTATAACATACTAGCCATTTAACCGGACGACCCACGTGTCCTTAGCAATTGTGGGGGTATGCTCAACTAAGCAGAGCATGAAAACATATTTGTACAAGTAACACATATACTCACATGTAAATTATTATTTGTAAAAATGTTAAAATTATTGCGAATTTCGCGAGATCCACTAACAATTCGTGATTCGCCCATAACGTACAAATTGTACACATTACGCTGCCCACGCGTCTGCCTTTTGTAATATATATGTTAAACAATTCGTTTTATTTCGAAAATACACACACATCGTTAGTTGCCCATTCAAGTTGAGTTCCAAGTCTGCGGGTGCAACATCAATATCCAAAATAACATGAGGCATTATCTCTACCATACGACTATACCACGATTGGAAGTAACCACATTTCAATGAATTCCGGAACCTTTCATTGGTTATTCTTGATAATATCATCATTTACGCGAAGTCACTAAGTAGACATTGTACATACCAGTTGCACTACAACTAATATTGAATGACATCAAAGCTCTATATCACCAAACATGCTTAGTGCACCAACGATTTCATATGTTGACCAATTTTTTTCCTGGGGCACATACACAATAGAGTTTACCTTCTCGATTTATTTTATCAGTTCATATTATTTTTTTTATTTTACATTTTACACGTAAGTTTCAGGAAATTGATGTTCCGTCTCGAATGGCTCATGCAATTCTTGTTTTCTTCCTCCAATATTTTCTGTAATCGTTCCTGATTCTTCTGAACTCACGATTTGTGTTGTTTTAATTTAATTTGATTACTCTCATTATGAACCTGGATGAAGATTATGACTTAGTTATAGCTGGCTACATACGTGCGCGGCTCTGAGTAAAGCGCTTGCGCAGAATTGAATATTTGTCCAGATAACGTTGTATGGAAATAATTCTTACCAGTGAAGCCACCCGTCGGATTATAAAATGTTGGCATAACCTTCAAGACGGTGGAATGATAATTCGCCAAACCCATGGTTTACTGTTCATTTCAGATTTACAGTTGTGATGCAATTCTACAATTTCTGTAGGAATATACAAACGTAACAAATGAAATTCGAGGAATGTTGAAGAATTCAATGTTAAGAAGGTATTTCCCGCAATTGGCACATACTCACAAATGCAATACGGCAATCAAAACTAGTTACAAAAACACACACATCAATAAACCGAGATATTCGCAGGTCAGATTGCAAACTTAATAAATTGAAATATTTATTTATTTCTATTCAGGAAACTATCCATTACAACGCCAATCGCAATTATAAAATTGAAAACTTGGTGGATGAACTGAAAGAATGCAAAGTGAAACTGGTTGAGATTAAAAAAGTAAGGACAACAGAGATACAAGAAGAATAGGATGTGTTTTGATCGGATCGTGAAATATTTGATAAAGATGAAAGTCGGTTTTGCCAAAGAGATAATATTGAATGCGTGCAGGTAGTCCATAGTTCCGTGAACTTCGTCTGATCATCGAAAGGTTCACTTTCTATAAAGACAAAGATGCTGTCCTACGTAATGTGTAAAAATTAAAAGACATAGACTTATGTATAAAGGAAAAGTTCTCTCTTAAAATGAGAATAATTCACAATAAGTTGCTCGAGATATGGCGAGAAATCACAACCATTTCATAAAGGTAAGACCCAACTACAATAAGGTGGTTGTTAAATCAGAGTCCCAGTCTTGTAGAAGAGTGTATACTTTTGACGAGATTACCCGTGGTGCTTGAAAGAATTTGTCGTGACTAACGTGAATTGTCTGGGTTTGTAGAAACATACGAAAAACGCTGATACTATTTCCTCTCTAAATAAGTACCCTATTGTATGTTTAAATGAAACTTGGTCAGAGAATGAGTTTAATAATTATATTAGTGGCTGTACATGTTTTCTACGCTCAATGTTAAACGTATTCGGTTAATATGGAAAAACTTTTTTTGCTTTCACGTGACAAAAATACAAAATAGGCAACAAAAATTGTCTCTTGTGGTATCTGGTCTGGATAAAGGTATATATCATGTGCTATCTGTGTCTCTCCGGACAATTCACCAATTAAACACTCATGATATGTTTAATTGGCACTGACAATTCAGACGAAATGTTGTTAGATACACATAGCAACTTAAATGAGTTTTGTCTAATTGTTACTGGTGTTTTTAACGCACGTACTGGCTTGCTATTGAATTACATAATTCACGATAATGATCAGTTCTTGTAAACAGGCTATCAAACTGACGTTTCTGATTTACCCCGAATTCCCAAACACAAAAAGGTCAACTTATGTGGGAGACAGCTAATTGAATTGTATAAGCTTCTCGATTTGCATATTATGCATAGGTGGTACTCGAGGGACAGAGATTGTAATTATAGGTGTTACGCAAATAATGGAGTCAGCGTGGCAGGTTATGTAATTTTGTATTCAGACCTCTTCTCAGTTGTCAGTGTTTTTTCTAGCATTTCATGCGAGTTTATCTAATCATCTGCCCATAACTTTAGACTAAGTAACAGAGAGAATGATTTAATCCCTTACAGAAATACGAAAACAAATTTAAAAATCTATATATAAATAAAAATATTTCAGCATACCCAGAACTTCGTACATATCAATATTTGAAGTCGTTGCTTGAACCTGAAATACATTTGAACTGTCTTCGTAACGGACCATTCCGAATAGAACTTTCAAGATTTTGCTCATCTTTTCATGACCTGTGTGTTGAAAGGGATTTCATAAAAGTGTGCGACTTGAGCAACGTTTTGTAAATATTGTATACCGTTCGTAATGGAAGATGAGTATCGTTTCGTAGCTATATGTCCTTATTATAATGTCTTAATAGTATGCCATCTACCAGAGTGATTCTGTATAATTCCTTTATATGAACAATTTAAGTTCTAGAAATCCAATTTATTTAAATCAATTGGCTATTTATAATAATTTTGCAATGAAAATTAAAATATAACTGTATTAATTTTGTTTATATATATTTTATTTTCTCTATAGTCCAGTGAACTTTATGTTTTTGCAATAAGCCATTGTTATCATATTTAGACTGATAAAAATATATATGTTGCTGCATTTTGAATCATGACACGATGGTGTTTGCATATACACACCATACACGAACTCAACTGAGCGCTCTCATAATTAATTGCTAAATATGCCATTAATTCAAAACTATTAATTCAATCAAAACTGTTTTTAGAACACGCCAACGAAAAATTTGTTTCTAGTCCAGGGATGTTTTCTTGTATTGTTATGATACACAGTTTCAATCCATTTTAAGATAAAACAAAATGCGATAGAACCGGTTTATTAATGAACAAACAGAGTATTATAAAGTAACGCTACACAAACAACAATCATGCACGCAGTGTCAGTCCATGTGGGTACTGTTGTGATGAAACAAAACGCGACGGAAACTTTGGTAGTAATATGCAAATTATCTTAATAGTATGCACAAAAATAAATTCCAAACTGATTAGACATTCACCTATACAAGCAGTATGTGGGTATCAAGTTTCAAGACATTTGGCCATACTATTGTTCTGATACAGAATACACAAGATGAATAAAATATTAGTATGCTAATTAGTTAATATATAGGGATTTAGACAGAGCCCACAGACTCTTTTGAATCTGTCCAGTCCATGAAGTGTATTTCAAACCATGAAATATGAATGCACAATCTAGAATGCGCATTACAGTCGCGAATTGAGACGCAAACAAACATGTCCAGCAACAAAACATATCGCGAATTCACCTGGAAATCTCTATATATTGTAATGCAATGAATATTGGGATATTATATTTCATTATAAGATGTTTTTCGGCACCCACGGCTTTTCGGCATGCCTATCATCTGTTAAACCTCACTTGGTGGCCCTGGGTCATATATAACGTAGCACCGTGCGACTATCTAACATCTCATCCTCCATTTATTGCTATCTGTAAGTCGAGTGATATTTCATACCAACTTTTCATTAAGATTTGATGTTGGATCGCGCATCAACTTACCCATTTTCTTTATAAATACCACAACAACGCGTACGCGTTACTCAGTTAACTCGTGAGAATGAAAGATGCAAGCGAATAATGCGGGTGCCGTCTTTGTTTATGAATTCGACACGCAGTTTAATAATTATTATCATATCATATGGTGTACATATTCACAGTCACACTTGTTTACTTTACACCAGTAAGCAGATTATGGTATACAATCTGCTCTTTATCTTTGAGAGTGGATTTGTATATTTTCCGTTCACATTTATAACTCATAAACTCCGTGATGCAGTACACGATGCATTGCCAATACACAGTGGTTGTTGCGTTACATGGGTTATCATTTCTTTATGACTTTGCTTTGCATATGGTTTAGACGTTAACAAATTTCCAAGATCTGACAACCAAATTTAGGGATACGTGTTTAATAAAGCATACTTAGTTTTCTGGTACACGTAATATTCTCTTCGATTACTTCATATTCTGTTCGATTACGTCATTAACTTGTGGCCTCGTTCGGTCGCCATACACAGAGTTCAATCACACTGTGCCAAACAAATTCAACTTTCTTTAGTATCTCGCGCTGTTTCAAATACAACATTTAATACCAGCCATGCAATGGCGTCATATGTTGATATTTGGAGGATGGTTTATCTGATTATTATATTAATGAGTTTGAACGTGACCGCAGATTGTACAACGTACCCGGAGAAAAATACCATGTTACACTGAATCCCGTATGTCATCAATTGGCCGTTTTACTCGCATTGATCTGAATAAACGAATACAAACAGTCAACACAGTAAAGAATGATATGAATATTTACATGTATTCCATATAATACACTTCACATTATTTTTCCATAGAATCACAATAGCTGAAAGCGCTAATTGCGTTCATATGACATGGTGCTGAATTATAAGAGTTGAAGGTCAAAGCGATCACTGGACTTAGGCACAGCTGATCTATTAAATAGGTCACAGCATGAAACTTGTGCGAAAACACTCACCCACTCGTTTTTGAAATACGATAACTGTGAATACACAACGTGAATTGTCAAAGTTGTAGTAAATTGATCAAGTCAAGTACTAATCAAAATTCAACATTTGCTCGAACCTTGATTTTGTAAATAATAGTGAAATTAGAAGGGCTGACAATATACTTGCTGATGGAAGTGTCATGAAGTACCAAACACGTAAATGAGTGTACTACATTGACGTACATTGGTGATCAGCGATATTTTGCTGATTAACCATTTTGTGTTAGGGTTCACAGGAACCGTAAGCCATGAACAGATTTTATGGACGAAATTACAGTCATGAATGTAAATACAGAACAGGCACTAACTGCAAAATATTAAAATATGTCCAGTGGCATTTTTATAACAGGTAAAATTAAATGTTCATTTCATCAATTCTTAACAAATCGTATCATGTAATCTGTGTCGGGATCCTTTTAGAAGCATTCAACGAGAAAAGTGAATCTAACTATGCAATGTTGGTATTAAATGCAACGCGAACACGACAGAACAAGCACTCAAATGTTTGACGACAAAAGTAGCTCTGAAATACCATTCAGTACATGTGACTGCATTTTATACATGATTTTAACATTTGATTGAACTCATTGAGGCCTTCATGTTTCAGCATATCGTGTATATACAACTTGACTGGATTATAACGTAATGCGATTGTCCATTCAAATACTCACGCAAAACGGAAATCAGTAAACATGCAATAAAAGTTATCATATAACAACCCGTACACAAAAATGATAAAAAAAAAAACAGAGCGTATTTGACGCAGTATAGTACAGGGAGCTCGCCTGCGTTCACAGAAAATGCGTTCTGCTGTATCATACTTTGTCTCCCGCTATATATCGTATTCTCATGTCCTGTTAACGTTGTTTCATCTTTCAACTCATTGAGAAACATTGATGATCTGAATATGTAAATTTAACAGTCGAGTTACGCATCATAAACTGAATGTCTGTGTTATACGGTACAACAAACGCCGATTACATCTCGTGTGGCAACACATGGGAACAGCACAATGCGAGTACTATGATTTCCTAATCGATTTGGATCTTAACAACGATCGGAGGCGATTAAAATCTATTGCATTCACAACCACACACAGATTAATTTGTCATTTGGGGGCAATGTTCAATGCACACTAACTGAGGCGAATTACAGTCTCCTAGCATTGAACTCAACATCGTTCAACTGAGAATATTAGGCGATCATCAGAGGAGCATCAATAAATTGCCGGGACATGTTCATATCAAATATACCGCGGTATCGTCAGAGATTAGTATGGATCACCGAATGTAAATTTTAAATGCTGTGGAGCAGTTGACCTTGGCGTCACACGGTTGTCATATTGTGTACAGGTGAATAATAGTCGCAGCTCAAAATCTGAAATGATATAGTATAATACCACTTGTATTATAACAGTAATAAACACCCCACAGTGCCGTATTGGATGGGGAGTGGATTGTATGTGACATAATGCGGAGGCAACAGGCAGGCTCACTATCGAACGTAAAATCCACTCCGAATCCAATAAATCACTACGGGGAGTTCATCATTGTTATTATTATACACCATCAATACGAGTTAAGTATTATCGTCGGTGATACCACCGATGTTGGTTTGTTTTACGTTTAAAGCCGTAATGGTGCGTGGAGTATGACTTCCGTCTAACCCCTAACGTGCACACACGTACAACTCTGCGTTGCGACACGCGAACGAAACTTTGAGTCCCTTTGTAAAAATGATTTTTGTTGACGCATGTCACAAGGGGAGTGCTTTATCTTAGTTTATTCAAATTAGTATGTGCTCAGCATGTTTATTCTATAGCGGAGTTTTCGTTTTCGTTATACAGATTTGAGGTCGATTGTAAGCAACGCTATATTGCATGTCATGTTATGACGCGTTGAACACATTTAAGTTAAATCAAAGTTGCTTTCACGTCACAGTTGGTCATGTGATCAATTCCGCTAATAAATTCCACATGTATAATCACTCGTTTGTAAGTATGTCTAAATGTCCACACTCACGCTCGCAGATCAAATCACGTTGGTTTAATGAATAGTGGGCACAAAGTCTTGGACGTGAATGGAGTGAGACCTATTGGAATTCAACTATTGAACAATTTGGCCAAGTACTTAGTTTGAACGAACACTAGGAAAAGGGCCATGTGTGTATAATATATATTAGTTGCACGACAAGTAGCGGCGCGAACTATACAATATTTTGATTTTACCAAGTTTCTAGCATAGGAGAAATAAATAACGACTCGCCTAAGTCGTCAGAAGCGCCCTCGGACTGAAATTGTGTGCCATACAAAGATGCTAGTCTAATGAACGGATTCATTCCCGATAGACAATAATGTTAAGTATGTGCTATTGAGAACACTGTGCATTATTCCAATCACGTTACTAACATAGTTGAAGATGAGACATATGGGTATACAATTGTTCATAAAATGTCCTTTGTCAGATTCATAAAAAGAATCATAGATTAATCGGCGTGATTGGCATGGTGCATTCCGACTATTGGGACAGCATTAGGAGCATTTTATACATATACACAAATACATGATGTGCCATTTCAAACACTGCATTGTCAAATTTCGGTTTAGCAAATTATTACCGGGTCGCAATGAGTAGGGGAATGTGCTTTACTCATTCATTGAATATATATATATATATATATATATATATATATATATATATATATATATAATGGTAAGTTTAATACATCAAAGTATTCGATACAGTGAATATTCTTTTTTGCACTCTAGCCAAGGTGATCTCAGACAACGTGACATGGTGAATTTCTTGGACAATTTCAATTATTGCTGCATTTGATATTTTCAATGTCAACCAATTATTTTTGTTTCACATACGATACACTTTATACACTTTAAATTCAAGCAAGACATATGGTCAAACAAATCAGTGACGTATGTTATTTGTATCGGATAATATAAACAGGATGTAACAGTATCAGACACCAGTTCCGGAAAGATAACTACAAGATACAGCTTAGTGACAGTGACCACATTTATTACAGAACGGTTAAAAATAAACAGCACACGCTAAAACACGTAATAATTTTATTTTACTCGAACAATATTTCAAATTGAAAAGGAGACGAATATTTTAAAGTCAAATATTCACAGACTAATGAAAACAAATGTTACATTCGATACGGAACCTATACATAACAATACAACCTTGGTATATTTAAAAGAATCTGAACAATTGGCAATTATAATTGACTAGAAATTCATACTGCGGAATACGTGGTGCAATACATACACTTAAATGCCAGTCGTATAACAATGGAAATTGTAATCGCCTTATAAAGACATGCGTCAGTGTTAGGAAAACATAATAGCTGATTGAGAGAGACAGAGAACGAGAAAGAAAGGCTTCATTCTCTAGAGGCATATCAACGGATGGTAGTTCTAACTAAGGTCGTCGAATGACTCATAGAATGTATCAACTTATGCTATGCTATTCAATGGATACAAACCGTATGGTAATTTAGCATTACACTGCAATATATAAGAACACCTATTTCACTATAAGGTAGAATGCCGCCATACGTGACAATATAGATATGTGTGTTGATGATAACAGAGATTCATGGATGGCTGCTGCGTATTACAATGTATATTATATATTATTTCAATGTGCCAGAATAACAAGATGACGTTGTAGTAATAAGAAGTTAGTTAAAGTTGTAGTATTTTATTAAGTAAGCTATACATTATATATGGGGATATTTGTTTATTTAATCGTACACAATTGTTTGCTATTGAATAAATAAATAAATAAATAAATAAATAAATAAATAAATAAATAAATAAATAAATAAATAAATAAATAAATAAATAAATAAATAAATAAATAAATAAATAAATAAATAAATAAATAAATAAATAAATAAATAAATAAATAAATAAATAAATAAATAAATAAATAAATAAATAAATAAATAAATAAATAAATAAATAAATAAATAAATAAATAAATATGTTTGTGCTAACTATCACTAAATTTAGACATGTATAAACATCAACGAAATGTGCATAGGAACCTCTAGAGGCATGGCTTGCTTCGCGACCTTTTGCATACGCATAGAACAGCCGTTATGAGATGTTGAAATCAGAAAGCAAATATACGTTTACTGAATTATTTTAACAATTAGTTAAATAAAGTTTTGTTACTTCGAATAAAAGTTCCACAAAGATCAATTATAGTAAGTCTATTATTGTGTTATCTTATTGCCCGCATACATTATTAAATCTTCTATCATAACAAGAATTACATAACATTGAAAGATACACACAGCTGGATATATACGGCTATTACAATCACGGTGCTTTCAATTGCCCGTGACGACAAACATGATATAATCAAGCGTAATATGTGATTGTAGTAGTCGTCAAGTGGTTCTACATATTCAACACATTGAAGCAATTCAGTTTATTATTGTAATTGCGAAGAGTAATAAATTATTGTGTGCATCGTAAATAATGCATTTGGAGTGATACATAACCCAGGAAGGGGATTCCTGATGACGCAGTCGAATAAATAGTCTTATAGTGCAAAGGGGGGAAGTTATGTCATGCGTTAGAACATGAAATACTATTGATTGAGTGTCACAGTCAGTGGAATTGCAATGCAGGTGGCCAATTATGCAGGCTGTACTGTCTGTTGTTATTCTCGCTTCGGCTCTGTGAATTTATGAAAAATACACCCTGATGAGTAATTATCCCAGCTTTGTATGGTTTGGAATTTATATAAAGAAAACCACTTTACCTCATTTTAGTCAGTCGATGCTGCGGCAATACAATTTGTGTAGGCAACCTAAATATACCTGATCAGTTAATGCCACTTTCACATTATCTGCGGTAGTTATCTCTGTTATTAGTTAGCTTGGCGTGACTTCACCACGAATTATAGTGTTGGAAATTATAGTTAGTACCATTGGTTTTGTGAAAATTGATATATCATGCGAAGGCGCTTGACGATATACATAATCATATGGACATTGTTTTATATACGATTCGTTTAACACACAGCAATGTTAATAGAGAAATATATTTTGTCATATATATTACTTTTCATCGTGTCACATCTGAGTAACCTTTTTTAATTGCATCCGTCTATGAATTAGATAATAATAAGATCAGGTGTTTCATAATAATATTCACATTTAAAGCAATTGGCTATTACACATAAATGTTAATTATAATAATTCAGTTTAATGAAGAAATAATTTAGAGGACAGGCACGGAACTGATAAGTGTGTCTGTCAAATTGAATCGACGGCGTACACGGGAAAGATACGTGCCAGCAAACAGTAATGCATTTCATTTAAACATTCTACGTGGTTACATAACCTGATATACATAGCTATGCATACCTAAACCCTGAATATTTTAATTGCATGAGAGCTAAAGTGACCTTCAACGGGACTGTATATGAGAATTGCGTGCGTTAATGGAGTAACTCCACAGGTGTCATAACCGCAGTTGGTTACTGTGCTGTAATGATACAGTAAACTAGAATTTATATCTAGGACAAACCATGGCCTAAATATTTAAACCTGTCCAGTTCAATTTAAGTTTCATATCATGACAGCACATTGATCGATTGTCAGTGAGTAAGCGCTGCCCAGTTGTCCCTTGATTACACTCCCACCAGATGTGCCATTATATAACGGTATTGTAGGGGTTATAGAGACTTTTAGAAGAAATTATATCTGAAAGTCCATAGAGATATAAACCACATCACTCGCTGTGTTGAGTTGGCAAGGCAGGGAGTACTCGGTCATCGACATGTGTGGCAATGCGAACGTGATGCAACCGGCCAGCGTGAAAAAATACTCGCGCATTTGTTGATGATTGCACAGAAGCTGTGTACAATCTGTATTAAGTCGTACACAGTTGTAAGAATAGGACGTGGCGATTGGCGTTACAATTGAATGTCACACTGATTAAGAAAAGAATTGTAGATAGGATCTTTTTTTTTAATTAAGTCTATTACTAGGCAGCTTGTAAATGTGACATTAAAATGTGCGAGTGAGGATAAAAGTGTCAATTGAATTGAGAACCAAAGTCAAGTACATTCTTCTACTCACTGCGTAAACGGTTATTGTACTATGTTATTAATACGAATTGGGTACCAGTATTCAATACTTCAACATTTCGTGAATGTACGCTTAATTAAAGATCCGTTTGTTCGACCTCAGATACAAAATAAATGTGGCGTGACTGAAAAGTATTTGAATCGAAAGTGGATACCTAATCACCCTCAATGTATTCTCGCTAAAATATTACTTATGAGACATATTATGTAGATAAAACAAATATGGTATATTGTTTGGCGTGTAGAAAACAGGTGACATTTGTCGCATGTTTCGATGTTATAACGTGTGGGTTGTATATGTGCGAATGTTACCTAGCACACATTTCGACTATTACTTGTTGGTACGATCCGCAGATAGAGTTCATTTTCTAGTGTTATGATTGGCTAATATGCGGTCACATGAGGTTACGCATATTACTTTAACAGCGGTTCGTATAAATTGATTCCGAAATGACTCCAAATCCGAAGAGTACGATAAACACTCTATCTGCGCAAGCGTAAAGTAGGATATGTCTGCGCCTAATTCGACTGCGTGTTGGCCTGCTTTTTTTTTAGCAATTCCATATGTCTGTAATCCTCGGGTATAGACGGAATGCATAGCAAGATTGTTTTCGATTAGCCCAACAGTCAGACCAATCAGAGAAAAAACTTGATTTTTGACAGGATGTTTTTCGACGTATGAAATTCAACTTTGTATACATGCTTCGACTCAACTGTGTAACTTATGTAAAGTTATATATGATTATGCTCATCATCTGTGAACAAAAATCACCCCTGAACGTCCGTTTTTTTTCTGTTTAAACCATGTACACTGAACGCCGAAATAAACTATAACCGGTAAAAGAATTTTTCGTGCGCTGGCTGCCTGTTTAGTTTCGTCTGTCTAGTAGGAATCTAGACGTATCGGTATCACATCCATACCAGGCTTTTTCCGTGTAACCACCTCACCCCGGGTCAATAACCACAGTTTCTCTTTATAATCCAAACAAATACGGATATAATAACCAGCACATGGGCGTCGTCACTACTAGGTTTATTACAAAAGCTTTGTGGGCCTTTCATGGTTATTACACATTAAGCGAGAAAAAGATATACTTTTGGAAATGATTAACGAGCTATTCCAACCTAGGTAACACTAAGACACGATCACAATAATATTGTTCTTCTTAAATGGCTGCCGAGACGTCGTTGAATACGAGGCACCCACGCGAGTTGTTTTTACTTTAACTCTACTCTACTTTATGGGCGGTGGTCGTCGCGCAAAGCGTGTTCTAATTTCATGAAAACAAAAAATGTAGATTACTAGCGTGGTATACGCTGCTATTATTCCCATATCGAACAGAACGCCGTGCGACGCTACCGCCCTTTAACAGTCTTCTCTCTCTCTCTGCCCTGTTCCGCTGACCTGTATAAACATGGCATTTGTAACCGGTGATCAGCAGTGTCAATGGTACTCAAGAACATTATTTTAGGTGAGGTTATTTCTTAGTTAAAACATCAGGACAGGTCGACTATAATAGTAATTAGCATATTCTGCCGTGTCATATATCACGTAAGTAAAATATTAAAACAGTAAATCAATATGCATATTAATTTCGAAAGATTTTTATACGAATCTTATTTTATATTTGTTCATACGACTGTCTCTTGTTATCTGTGTAAAATATGCACACAGAGAAGTTAGCTCCTTAGAATGGAGCAACAAAAAATAAATTAATTGTTGTCGAGCATGGTATGAAATGTATTACAGCTATATGTAAATACACACACAGAGCACCCACAATACGACATAGTAATGTGGCCACATAAAAATGTAAATATGCGTCCCTCCATCATACCATCTAGCCGCTCTTTCTAAAAAAAAAATCAAGTTATCGCAATGTATAGCGCAATTACGGATTTAATTTAATTTTGAATGGTTACTGTGATCTGGCAAATAGGCGATCTAAGGCACGTATTCAACCGTATAAGAAAGGTTGTTGCCACCAAATTAGACGCCATTAATGTCGCAACAAAAATAACTTTCTGGTGGGAAATTACAGCGAGTAACAAGTGAAGATTGCTCCCGCTTTGATAATACAGACAGTGAATAGCGACAATCTGCGTTGAAAGCAGGCTGCTTAATCTAGGAAACGCGTTTGTTAGCAGTGAGAAAGGACGTGAAAGAAAAAAGTAATAGAGTTTCAGATTTTCACACTAAGAATATTTTATTTTTTATCGGGGAACAAAAAAATACCATTTAGATTCATTATAGTTTCCCTAAATACAATTGCTGTCATATGAAGGTTTACAAATATTGTATGCAACATTTTGTATTTGCGTCACGTTTGTGAATTTGTCATGGGATGGTTCATTTCCAAAATACAATACCCCCATGCTATTTCACAATTATAATAGTGACTTAGAAATATTCTGTCTGTACACTCTCTTTGTACACGTGCACGTGGAAGTGGTGATTTTGTATAGCTTTAAAAAATATTACACCAAAAAGAAATCAATTAATGCCAAAGAAATATGAGCTCACCGAGAGTTTATACTCATTTATTGTGACACACTTTTATATAGACACAAAGTCGCATTTCAGTAATTGTTCACGTGCAAATATAACGAAGAATCTAAATCAGTGGATAATGATGACAGAGGCAGTGAAATTGGGAAATACATCACGTGCGTGCATATCGGATTGACCAATCTTTGCAACATCTGCAATTGACATTTCTTTACTCAAATCTGCAGCAAATGTAAGAAAAAAATCCACCCGGTTCGTAGGAGATTAATGCCATATATCTAAGGGAGTGGCGTGGATTTCTAATAATCGCTTACTTCCTCGTGTCTCACAGACAGATTAGGATAGTCCTTCTAGCAGACTGTTGACAACATAGAAAGAAAAGGGTGATAACCTTTAAGTGATTAAAAAAATAAAAATAACCCACATAAATACAAGACATGGCAACGAATGATGGTCCACACATAAATGTACATAACAAAAATTAAAAATGTTATTTGGATAGTTTTGATTTGTATTGTTTCATTCATATCTATCATGTTGCATATTTCTTCTCATTGTATAGAATTGTTTGGGTGCTAGGAACAATACATCATCTGCAATCGTAGTGCTCGTGCACTGGCAGCTTATAATAACTAGAACTGACCACACTTCAATAATTTCCGTCGAAAGCGACTTTTTGGAAAAAAAAACACATTAGGCAGTAGGCTTTATAATTACACATATCACTATGCATGTACACGCGGTATAGCATTTAGTTTATCATGACGAGTGTGACGCAATATACATGGTGTCGGTGACTACCAGGACAGGTGGCTGCATTTGCAGGGAAATCGGTTCTGAATGGGAGAGTGTTTAACGTGGGTAGCCTTTAACATTTTTTATTTGAATTGGCAGCTTGTCGACTAATTTGATTCTCAGTTTACAGTCAAACTGACAGGCATTCTTCTTGTCTTTTTAATATCACGTGACACGGACGTGATGGAATTAAGTTACTTAAAAACTTCAATCGATCGTAACAACTGTAATGTTGACACTAATTACGGCGAAATGGAGTGTAATTAGGGCTTCTCCATCCACTAGCAATAGAAGATAAGGTCAGGGTTTTTCTTTTTTTTAAAAAAAAATGGTTTAATGTTCGGGACTCGTTCCTACATATCACTTTGTTTGTCGAGACAATGTTCCACTACTACTGTAAAAGTGGGATTGTCCTGGGCGTGTGAGAGCGGTGGGCTATAGTCGATACTAATCGTTCACAAACGGAATGTGTTGTGGTGTATTGTTTTAATTACATGTTAACTATATTGTTGTGCCCTTCTTCATGAATCGAAAGAACTAGCAGTGGTTATGCCGATAACTGTGCACAAAGTGACACGCAAAACATATTAGAGGGCAAACACACAAACAGAAACTAAAATATACTATATAAATATATATATCAAAACTACGTTACATCGCAATGCGGCAGGTAACTCAATAGTTGTGGCTTTGACTCTACGTGTAATTTTAGTATGTTGGGTCTGGTAAATTAACAAAAAAATGACGTACAATCGAGTATATACCACTATTATTCATAACATCTTTATGAGATAACACAGCGAATAACCTTTCTAAATGTGACTAAGGATTGGACATTGAATTGAAAAGAACAGAGCTGTACACCGATATAGGACGAACAACCTTGAAATACAAAATTTTGAAAATGTGTCGTTATAAAAAAAACAGGATCGAGGGTGTGAAGTTCAACAAACGCATAGTCATTTTGTTACGTTAACTAATGTATGCGGGACGGTTGTGTGATTCTCTGTTACCCGGGCTCATCAAGGACCATTACATAAGCCACAGTTTGTGGATTTGACATACCACAGCTATCAGACCTCCATAGCACATGTCTTATTTTATTACATGATGGTGTTCGTGCAAGACTAATTGACCTCATAGCTACTGATACAAAGTTACACAGTAAGAATACTAGTTGAAATCTTCCTATATCTTCTTCTCATGCGAATTATGATTCAATTAAACAAGAACGTGTCTTGTTTCTTGGTATTTGAATGGTGTGTGAAAAATCGAGGAGGATGTGGCTGCCAGCAGAGTTCAAACATTCCGGACAGTTTTGTTCCACCACTGAGATACAACATGCTCATGACACAGGCCATTGACTCGGGAAATCGTCGTGACAAACTATTCGCATCACTACTTGTGAAGGCCTACCACTCACTGATCACTAGGAATGACGTAATTTCTCTGTTAAATGATCCAGTAGGTTAAAGTATGGTGACAATGTCCTAACGCGATGACAGGCTTTCTATTCTGCATTTATATTCATGTATGTAACGTTGGGTATTAATAATGGGAACGTAAAACTAAAAGAAATTCACATAGTGGTTATCGACCAATCAGAATGCTTTATTGAAATATTGTATATACACCGAATGTTTCCGAGTCTGACTGAATTTCTCATGTCAAATCTTCCTGTTCTCGTAAATTTGTCTAAGGATTTGATACTCTAAATGTCCCAAGACTTGTACACACCTTTGTTCTCATGGATTGTTCTACGACTTTAATACAGATCACGTAAAATTTAAAATGAAACACTGACCAAGATTTACTATGCTAAGAGGAAAACATCAAATCTGCGTTTGAAATCGGATCTCACACAACGGGCGAACACGCTGTCTGTTGAGCTGTCTGGAACACTATGTCGGATATTGGCTTCTTCCCTATATGATTTTTTTCGAGTTAGATAATGAATATTATACAGACCGTACATATAGGGTACGTGCCACAATTTCTGTATGCAAAGTTCAAACAATTACTACAAAATCCAAAATTCCAACGTTCACTCACATCTGCACTGCATTCACGTATTACGTAATACGTGCCCTTAGACTTTTATAGCATAGGCCATTTAGAAATAAGGACATGGTCTTTTATTCATTACAAATTTTGTGCAGAATATTTGACAGGACTCACTTACTCCGGTGAGATATATATCTATAGATGGTTTGGGCGGTGTTTTTTAGGTTGAATAATGCCCTCGTACTAGGACTCGTCTGGGATATAAAGAAGTCTTCCCCACACTAAAATGTATCACGTCGGAATGTTAATCCTCTATAAAATGAACATGACTTTGTGTCCGCGATCCCCGTCAATTGTTTGCAAGTCTGTAACGGTCTTTTACTACTAACTATTGAGTCAAAAGTGTTGAGTTAACAAAATAAATGCACGACCAAAATAGGTCACATGTCCGAGAGTGGTTTAAATTATTACTGCTGATTTGTACAGTAACACCATGATATTCACGCAAAACGTCAGCATTTAATGAATATTCAAAAAGTATGCGGAGAAAACGGCAAAGAAATGTGACACTTTTCACGCCGGTTAACAACGATTACTAGTACATGCAATGGTGTTAACTACAATTAATGTTGACTGCAAATCTTTGTCAATGCGTAATAGTCGACGCGCTTTGTCATGTACAACATAGGTCTAATAGGAATACAACACGTGTAAAATACTCAACGACTGTGGGAATTGAGAAAGCATAAATTGTGTTTATCATCGAAACCATTGACACGTTAATAAGCATCTGATTAGCAAACTTGGAAAATGACAATTTTCCTATCTCATTGACATGTGATAAAACAAGTTATCAACCGATATCACGTAATGGTCGAGTCGGTTGATGATATCAGCAAACTCAGCGAGGAAAAGATAATACTTCATAATACGACTTTTATTATGCTGATTATATTTTATCATCTACGTCATTCATGTCAATATATATCTTTCCATTTATTCCAACATACGAGTGACATAGCAAAGTTTTCGTATGCATATACTAAGTGAATAGTATCCAGAATGGGGTCGAACATGATATAGCATAGTGAATACTTAAACGAGTACACACTTCACATGTTCGAATCATGTTCGAAGTTACTAGGTGACTTGGACTTTTAACTTGTTCACACGTACTATGTACTAACACTACGTTACCGTGTTCTATGCAGCGACTGCACGATGAACATAAATGTATACAATTGCTAAGTTTTTTAGGAACGTATTAAATTATTTATACATCTAATTGTTGTACGTACGTGCGTGTTAATGAAGGGATACGAGTAAACGATAGTGTAAAATAGGCTGTTTGGTATCATTGAACGGATACCACCTGCGATTAAGATAACACATGTCATTTGAAAAAAAACATCGTGCAAAGGATAAATCGCTCACATTATAACTAAATGGTACAGACTTACACCAATTAACCATTGAAGACGAGATAATCGACAGAATATCATCATACCCGCCATGGGCAAAAGGTGTTCCATATTAGGAGATGTAGCTCAACGCTGCCTTTTGATACGTCTACTCACCGCGGTGAGTAACGGGTAATTACTAGTTTAGTAAGACTAACATGTCGGCGATTAAGTTTAAATCAATATACGCCGACACGTACGTGGAGTATCCTGATAACTCAAAAATAAATTACCAGATTATTAGATTTACACCTGTCGACACTTAGCGTTGAGGTAAATAAATTACGCTAAAAACAAACCACTCGTTAATAATTGACAGTAAAAGAGTAGATGTATATAGATTAGACCCGTTAAACGCCTAATCATTCCCGCCAGCATATTGAGGCGATATCTTGTATGTTTCTACAATTTTCTTTTCCATCTCGAACCAAATTGCTTCGAAAGAAAAATATTGATTGTCTTGGCTTTGTAGAGTTACAAAAATTCATAAAGTCGACAATAGCAGCGACGCATGTAATGCCTAGTAATCACAAGCCTTCTGACGTCAAAGTATTGCGAGATTATATAAACGAGGTGTATATTTAGTAATATGGGAAAGGTTTAGAAAAAATGACGGCAGGGAGTATGACAAATATAGAGGTATCAGCTAGTTGAATCTATGTATATTGAAGTAGGTCAGTTTGATCTTTCACTAATAACTCGCACACTCTCCATTATAACATAACGTTTCATTTGTAGCTTAAGATTGTAAATTATTCTGTCACTTCACGTGGAGGTCAAAACTTTCTCGATCACCTCCAGAAAACAATTTTAATTATACTAATATATTTTATGTAACCTGATTAGTGTAAACAAATTTGACATTTGATTGAAATTATTGCCAATTTGAGTGAATTTTCACTTTCGATGTAGTAGTATGTAATGGTCTATTGTTATGGAGATATCCATCAATATAGCCGTTATCTTGTCAAAATAATGTTTCGAATTTGGTTACTAGGGGTTGTTACTTCATTTGCCAGAAATCTCAGTAAATTGAGAAGCATGGGGGAAATGGCAGTTGTCGGATTAAGGAATGGGATGACTTGTTAGATCTGCGCATGAGCAAGCAGTGTCACGTGGATAATGGCCGAATGGGAGCCTACGCCGCGGCAAGAAACACAACACGGAAACAAATTGCATTTCAAACAATTTAAATGGTCTGATATTAAGAGGCATTGTGAAAACTGCATTGGTCATTATCGATTTGGCTGGCATTTACTCCAGGTATCATTAACACTAGAAACTAGGTGTCACGTGCATGCTACCTTACATACCCTGTTCGTATCACATGGACAATTAGGCAACACCACAGCTGAACATAGAAGCCGCTACTAATTAAATTAGTTTCTCCTAAAGGTACAGAATTGAAGACGGGAATGCATGCATCCGTGGGATTAACGAGCGTATTATTTGCAACATAATTCTCAATGTTAGTAGATAACCCGACACATGGCTTTCATATATACGCCCAATAAGCTCTTGGAGTTCACATCGTCCCGCACTCGGTTGTGTTCATTAGTTTGGTATGTTTTTTCTTTTGAAAAATGTGTCCATTTAAACATAGTATCGGGATTTTGTACATGTGCTTGTCTTGCATTTCGAACGTTCGAAAAAAACATTCGAATCGCCAGAAACATCACATCAAAGCAAATACCGCAGTTACTGGTACCTGTATTCTCCAGTGTGTTTGGCTATAACAATTCGCATGACGTAATACATTTGGCAAGGGGAAGGAGATAGAGGATCACCGTAAAATAACACCTATGTGTCGCCATGAGTGCTATGAGTAAGTCGCCAACACTACCTTTTTTCTTCATCATGGTTAGTTGGTATCATGGTCACTAGTTTATACGTAAATAATCGTGTTATAATAATTAGTAAAACAACTGACAGGCATTTATTTGATTTCTACCGCGTAGTCCTGATTTTTTCAGCGTAAAAATATTATACGTAGCCGATAACAGTCCACGCCGAGAAACTAAATTAATACAAGCCTTCATACGCATACCGGACTTCTGAAAACAATCTATAATGTAAACTACATTGGGAATATTTACTAAATGGCATTATGGGAGAAAAAAATTGAACATTGTCAGAGTAATCTAAAACCTGGGTCATTGATTTTTCCCTACACCAGGCTGACATTTGTTCAACACATTTACCAAGTCGAAATACACAATGGAATCTACTTGATGTATCCTACTCAAAGACTCCTAGTCCTTTTGAGCAAAACAGATGGAGTAGTGCATATATGTATATATTGAATACAATATCATCTAAAAAATGTTTACCAATAAACCACTTTGTCACGACGTCAGCAGCTGCACAGAAAATAAAACCCTTGAGTGATATTGACAAATATGTAACACACATACAGTCATATTCCTTTTTTTCATGCGAATAAAAGATTCATTATTAGTATGACCCATCGCAATATCAAACAAAATGAACGGAATCCATCCATTCATTTATAGTAGAATATTAAAGCACTGCATTCTTCGCGACACGTTCGATATTGTTTCCACATACTGACAGGCGGCGGTGTAGTTTAAATCACGCATTTTATACGTATTCAAAGTGTTATTACCATCTTAATAACACCTTTATTACAGAATGATATTATTTTCTTAATATTAACCTGGGAGTATATTATTAATTTATTCCAGTACTGAAAGTGGTTCCATATGCTTGAATGTATTATACCGATAGATGTATTGGTTGGCGGACTATTTTGATAATTGGGTAAATCTAATATTATTACAAGAACGGTACTTGCAATTTGCGTTGCACATTACGAAGTTTCGAACAAACTAATTAACCTTGCTTATATCTAGTGGCAGAATCGAATTTATTAAATCGTGACCAGTTTCTATTAAATTATAATGCCAGCAACGTGCTAACAAGACCAGTTTTAATTCCCAGACTTACTATGTATGTATATACAACGAAAAGTGGCCATCTATGGCGCCTAATATATTCGTCGATGAATGAAACTTAAATGACGTGGTGGTTACAGCAGGGAACATCTTTGTCAACAAACTGACAGCCGGTCTAACATCTTTGTAAAGATTGTGTGATAACATTGTTTGTAGATTCATGATCTACGAACAAAATCATTACGAGGTAAAACGTGAGCAGGCGGTCAGATTAACAGAGTGCAGTCACGATTGGGTAGTAAGCCATGAAAATATATATATAATTGAGTAAGAAATTTGATAAACGCTACTATAATAAATTATAATTCCATGAATATGAAGTGTTTTGTTTAATCATGATAAAATACACAGGCATATGTACAATATTCCAGGATGCAATATAGATAAATAAAAAAGTAGTGCTTTAATTCATGGAATAGCAAGGTGTAATTTGTTCTTCAATTAGTCTGTTTACCACCATCATGTTTAGCAACATTTTAATGATAGAGTTACTATCCTAAAACGAATCCGAAATATGAGTTAACGACCGTCGAAGTCTACAGGATGCACGTATTCCAATTATTAACAGAGTAATGCGATTCATGCCTCGGTGCTACATTTAAACAGCATTGTGCTTTATATTGCAACTGTTTGACGTCTTGTCACGGCGTTGGCTTTTAAAATGTTTCCTTTTTAGCCTGTCACTCCTTAAAAAAATATTTCACTACATATTTTAATTCTTTGACAGCCCCTCGTCACGAATAACCATTTTACATCGGGAGTAGTGGAGTGTGCTGACGAGTGTGGAACATACATTCGCCATTCCCGTGCTAGTAATGAAAGAGTGTAGACGTCAAGCGATGTAAGGTGAAAATATCGATAGGATTGGTTGACAATGAAAGGATTACCAATCCATATTTGTAGTTCGAATAGAGTACAGCACAAATAATTGAATAGAAACGGGTAAAGATATTCAATAGTACAACTGTCAAGCTATACAATGGGAAGTATGTTTCACGGTTATACAAATTCCAATCCTAATTGGCGTGAATTCATCAAAAATAGTTGATCAATAAAGGTTCCCCCACGTGTTAAAGTGTTAACAGAAACATGGCACAGTGGGCCCGTGAAAAAAACATAACTGCAGGTTTTTTTTCAAATTATATTGAGAGAAATACAAATAAAACGGCGAAGACGCGTTAATCTATGAAGGGGCTCGTGTTTAAATATTACAGCTAACACAATATGACTTATGTAAAACCTGTCTGGAAGCCCATAGCGGTAAAAAGGAATAGCTATTAGCACGTGGTTGCCGGAATAGAGAAATATACTCTATTCATACATATGGTATTTACAAAGCTGTTGGATGCACACACACCAACATTCTGGTATTCGCATGTTCAATCGATCGGTCTTAATTTAATTATAATTTATATTAAACATTTTATAGTTAACCAAGACATATAACATTTGTACATATTATACATATCAAAACTGGAAAATGATAACGCCAACAATGAAAAGAGACAATTTAGAATACCAGTACTTAGAAAAAACTGAAATCATTACTGAAGAGCTGTGTCGTAAGGTTCCCGTTGGCATTATCAGTGTTATTACTGTGCTTGATATCATATTGAGGTCATTCCGAAAACGCGTGGCACAGCTACAGAATACGAAGAAAGATGTCGTTCATTGTAGGGATTTCTAATCATGTAGTAGCCTATTATTGGATCAAACTTTCAATGTTTGAACCTTCATTTAAAAATGTTAGTTATGAGTTTTTCATTAAGAAATATCAAAAGTTTATTTTGTCACTGGCATTATTTATTTGTGGAAGACCTCTTCAATGTATCTATGAATGTTACTTTTTTGGAAGAATATAATTACCGACTGGTGATTTATATTATCTAAGAAAGTGACAGAGGGAAATATTTGTAAGAGTTGCGACTGTAAATGCTTAGAATCAACTGAACTGATCAGTATTCCAAGAGCCGACAGTGAGGCAAATCATGCGGCTAAAACGTCCGCAATAGCAATCATAGCAGAGGAAATCGCCCACTGTCTCGGCTTCATTTTGCAAGGTAAGAATGTCTATATTTATAGACTAGCCGCTCACTTGTCAAAGTCAGTACCACATGTATTCCCAAAGCGGCAATATATCCTGCCTGAACCATTGCGCAAACTCTTCGCTAAACAGTATGATTCACCATTGAAACTCACATACATATACGGATAATGAGAAGCATCAAAGGTAACTACGGAATTATACACGGGGATGTTGATCTACTGCTTGAGGACGATGTACGTCAATGCAACTATCTGAGCTTCGAGGCTGAGGTATACAGGGTTGTTCATTTCAAACTGACTCTGAGCATAGAAAGACTAAAAGTCAATTTGTAAGCACGACCCTCATGTGCTATATAATAAAATGCATTTTTTTTTGTATCCAAGACATAAACATTTAATTTTTTTGTCATAATAATGTACATATACAAGTAATACTATTTTTAGGGTACAAGTAAATTGATATGTCCCGACGAACATATATTAATCAACACGAGAAGTTGGAGGACGTACAGATATATTAATATTGAATAAGTATGGATATCTACTGATTGTGAATTACAATCAGATCAGTGTTGTTATTATTATAACCTGTGGAGAACCACCGTTTTGAATAATAGGAAATATTCATGGGTAATGGTGCAAGGTCGAAAAGCAGCATGTTGATGTAACACAACACCATACTATAGGAGTGAGTGACAAATATCCGCCCCTTTCAAGACTGTCAATCCCGGTGAGGAAGCGAAACTCAACGATTCATAACCTGTAGCTATTGTTCATTCTTCAGACGGGTACTATAAGAGTTAGAGTGTACCATTGCTTGTGGACGAATACACACACACACACGAGCAATGTATCATGAAATAAAAGCAGCCCAAATTATGTCGAATATTAAGAACGACACACACCATTTCAAACGATACACACGTTTACACCTCGATACTCATTTTTTTTCATATAAAACATTAGGTTTAATATATCAATTAATTACAATGTATTGCAATTAGTGACTTTGATACATATGCTCTCGACTAACGTAACTATATTTTGGCATGTCATATTGCTGAACAATAAGACGCAAACTTTACAATGGTGGAAAATTTTGAATTACAAATTTTGAGACTGGGCGAGGCGTATACACGTATGTCAGCAATGGCAATGAACAGTTGTAACGTAGACTTCAACTGCCAAATGACCCATAAGAGTTCGCTTCAGTTACTACGTCAACCATGCATTATGCATTTCGTTCTGCTAGTTAGCTACATGCACAGGTTTTAAAATGTAAAATTATTAAATACATAATATAACCCTAATTAATTCTATAAATACACATGTTACACTTTGTGTTTCTAAAATCGATCTATCGGTATTTATTAGTAGTGCGACAGAGCCATCCGGTGCAAATTGGATTCAGAGCATGAAATAGCATGCATCTGATAATAATGGATATTTTAATAGCGTCTATTATGACGGTGAGTGTGAAGCTATATGCAAATTCGTATAAATGAACGAATGACTGAATGATTGACCGAATGATTGACCGAATGAATGAATGAATGATTGAATGAATGAAAGAATGAACGAATAAATGAATTACACTACTCACTGATTTGCCATTTTCAAAAATCAAAAATTTACGAGTTGGTTATTTACAAGAACGAATATAAATGAGAACAATTATCACAGTTAGAATGCAACATGCAAAAAAAAGCATTGTCTAAACTAAATAGCGAACGGTGCAGATTATATACGTCACAGGAGTACGAGATATGAATCAAAACAAGTTCAATAACACAAATGTTTGAAATCCCGCAAACATATACATATGTTCATTTATTTACGATGGTCAATAAATCATCTTTCGAAATCAATGGTTCAAATAATAAAACCAGCTCGTGCGTATTAAAAAACATTATTCCGCTACAAACATTGTTTCGCTATACAGGCATATTATACAGCCAGTTGTGATCCGTCGTTGTACGTTTTAATTTGCCGGAGTGTGTGTCGTCAATAATAGCAATGATATATTCAATATACAAATGTATTCATAAAGACATAATTATGAAATCACGAAAGCAAGTAGCCAATGCTCGTCTTCGCAGTTTCATTGTAACAGCTTTGTCATAGACATACAATAATATAGCATACAGACAATTTAATAGACCGAATTCTTAAATGAAATTTCTTACTCGTGGGGCTTGGTCTAAATTGCCTTTATATGCTTCATTGCACGAAAAGTGTGTCTAACACCCAAATGAAGAGATTTCAAAAATAACAGTCCAATTGGGAAACGTGTTATTGGGTAACACAGAGACGGTTTGAGGTAAGCTTTCAAATAATATAAAAGATTGCGACCGAATACTAACGTGATTTGTATATTAAATATGTTCTAATTAGTTAAATTGGGTTTATTCGCCATCCATTATTCGTCTGTCATGTTCTGAATAATGACTTGTTCAATCCCGATGTTACCCGAGGTGCGCCCTCTGCTGACTAGGAGAGGCTAAGTGCCTTCTGAGTAAGAGCTGATTAAATAATCAGTTCTACCTACCGCCTAAGGTCGTAGCCATAATCGGACTAGAAGTTAGTAATATTATACGGCTCAATAATATGGGCAATACGTGCGTATTTGGTGGGAATAAATAAACTTTTGGTCTTTAGCCATTTTCCAGATTCTACTGTCATGTGTACATTATATATGTTATAATTGGGCAAATTGGATTGAGTTCAATGTGTGCAAACACCCACAACATCTTACATGTAGCAACTATCCGAAAGTCACGGGTTGTACGTATTTTACCACACTTACATGAATGCCTGGTCACTGTTATGAAAAATCAAATTCATGATTAATGTAATAATAACGACACAAATAGTCATAATAGTAAGGTGAGAACACTAGCATTTAGCCAGCTTGCCAGCAAACGGATTACGCTTGCGACTTTTGCCAAAGGCCAAGACGGATAGGGAAAATATCTTCCTTGACCAATCAGCTAAGTGATGCGACATGTTGCTGTTCATATTTCACATGCTGAAGCATTGCTGTAACTGATGTTAAAACCAGGATTAGGATACCGTGTCTTGGCGATATGATAGCCTGGCTTGAAGTTAAATAGTTGTAAAGGCAATTACCACATAATGATCAGTGATTAATTGTCTCGAAGAGACTCCTAAAACGGTTTCAATTGCTGTATTTATGTTAGACCCCGTGGATGGTGTTTTTCCCATTTGTTATAGCCACATAGTAGAGGAAATCAATTAGCTGTGACATAGAGGGTATAGAAAGAATGTATTTTGTTCTGTGTACACCAAGTTCGGCAATGCCCTTAAGTGGTTCTGGTATAACCAGACTGAGCTCTGATAGATGGGATTTAAATTCGGACCTGTTTTTGGTACCACCAAACCTTCTCCAAATCCGTCTTTGTGATGGTTTTATGTATTCTTTTGTAGTTCTTGCACTTGGATATCTAAGACTGTGCACGCCAAGTATACACTGTCAGGGAGCTGAAAAGTGGTGACTGGGCCCTCTTTTGCATTTATTTTGGCATTGTTGCACCTTATAGAACTATTTGGCGTTGAATTAATTGTTTTCAGGCAAGCTGAATCACATACAGTTTCATACATTATGTCTGGAGATCAATGTTTCATCTCAGAATTCATATGAAGATTCATCATATGTGAGGCTTCATCTCTGATGGATGTCTTGGTTAGAATTGACACAGCCAGACAAGTGGGATAAAAGGCATCCCAACCGACTAAGTGATCAGGGATGATCCACTACCAAATGAATTCCCAACACTCATCTTGTTTTCTGAGATAATATTTCTAGGCAGCTCTGTGTTGGAATTACTCTCCAGTAGATGCTTCCTCCTCAAGGAAGGAGTTGTTGTACAGGTATGAGCTGAAGGAAGATATTTAGTATGCAACAGAAGTAAATATAACAGTGTTGTCAAGGACTATGCAGCCAGGTGTGTGGAGCGATTTCTGATTTTGTCGTGGCGTTTTCTGTTGGGATGCATCGAGTGTGTGTCTATCCTGAACTCTAGGTAGACACGATTGAAACTTCCTAGAAGTCTTCAGAAAAACTTTAATGGCGAGATGATATAGACCCATCACATTTTACTGAAGTCGAGAGACCTTGAAATGATCGCAGATTGACTCTCAGGGTGACTTAATGTAAAACATGATGAAGAGACGGTTCTCATTCTATACTTAACATTTTTAGTAATTCGTTTTGCCGTTTATTCAGCAGAGACTTGGCAGCATCATATCTTTGATATGATTGATCAACAAGGTACCACTTGCCAGAGTCATATTTGACACAGAGATTGCAAAAGTTTTTGACAACAAATATGATGTTTGCAAACGACAAGATTCCTTCCAGAACTAAACTGGATTTTAAAGTTGGTCTACAGGCAAATTTCCTCCGTTTGGTGGTTGGAAACAATATATAAACCAGTTTTCTTGTAATTAATGTTTTTCAGGTCGCCATCTTGAAGGGGAGACGCAATAATAAACCAACTTTTGGTCTCAACAACAGGTTTCAAACATTGTAGCTCTCTGTATGTCCCTGGACGTCAGTTACAGAACATCAGTAAAATGAAACGAGTTATGTGTGAAACACAATGAGTTACGCAGTGTCTCAAATACAGATTGAGGGTCTGTAATTTGCGGAATAGAACGAATATGTTATCAATTTTTTCGACTAGTTTTCTACAGTTTGCATCAAATGTTATTTGATACTTTAGTCAGCTGCGATTTATGATTTAAACTAGAAATAGCGGGTTCATCTAATCAGCTTCATGTCTAGCAGCTAGAACAGTAAATGGGGCCAATTAGAGTACCGATTTTTCAATTCGATTACACTTTACACCTTCTTACCCGCAACGCATCCTTTGAAGAAAGTCATCCATGACATATATCCCCTCTCATTTATCCAGCCTCTAGTTGGATGAGCAGTCATCACCTGCGTGAACGTATTATTCCTGCTTGCTTAAACCAGTGCGCTGATTGGTCATAATGTGATCATGAACTCAGAAAAACTAAGCTTTCAATCAGAGTCAATTATTATCTCCATCGGCGCATGCTTAGTGGTAACAAAGGGGAAAGTATTTCTATTCCAGGTGAAAACAGGACAAACAAAATGTTGAGCCAATTCTACAGGGCACCACATTCAGGTTAGCTTTTACTTTGCAGTAATTATTCTCCTAAGCTAAGCGATTTAATACAGACCATCCTAGAACCAGTGTATTTTTGGGTTTATCTTGTTAAATGAATACACCAAGTGAAAAAAGAGGCGGAAATGATTTTGCTGTTGTATATATATTAATAAAAAAGCTAGGAGCTGAACCATGTCATTGTAATAACTATACAGTTTACGAGAGTATTAATATTAGCTTAACTAGGGTCTCCAGAAAGATTTCACAACAGTCAGGGGTCACAATGTATAGTCATTAGGATAATCACCCGAAATCGCATTGCGCTATTGCTGCATGTATTACACTGAATGAGTTGGTGTACGCTTCTATAATTGCAGTTGCATCTCGTGGGAGAGAAATTTTGAGCTGAGAAGCAGCCATTAGATGTTTGGATAAACGAATAGTTCGATAATGTCTCATATACGTTGATATGCATTATATCACTTCAGTTATATGACAAGTTTCCTTCCTTATATGCACGACAGCTGAACAAAAATAGTATCTAGATTGCGTTATTGCGAAACAGGTAACCTGGAATATATATTTAAAAACAGAATTTACTAAAAAGGAGAATTAGGAATATCATTACAGAAGTAAAAAAACAAAACAAAATAAAATGACAGAAATATAGTAGGGAATACACTTTCTTCACTAAAATATACGATTACTTTAATTATCAGTGTTTTTATTTATTGCAGGAAATACATAGATACAAGTATCACTAATGTATACTAAATAATATGACTATTGATTAAATTACAGGGTTAAATGAAACAATAGTTACACAGAATTTACCGTGATTATGATCGTACTGTTGGTCAAATTCTTATTTTCGTTGGCTAGTATCAAGAACTGTCCAAAAACGAAGTGAGTGAGTGAGGATTATGTTTGTGAATAGAGTCAGAGTCACTATGATGTCATTCATGCTTCACTGCAATACTGGGTAATTGAGAAAAAAACAATTAATATACGCAGCTAACCTACAATTACACGTAACCCTCTGAAACCTTGGTTTGGTATATTATCTGCTGCAAAAAGTCACTGTAGTCGCAGTTGATTGATATACTTCGATGGCGGATAATCGTCGAAAGCATGTCATCCGTAGGAGACACTTGAAAGGTATAACCAGTGCCCAAGACCAATAGACATGTTTTGAGAGTACAACGGAGGGAATAGCACAAACTATATCAAGGAAATAAATGCGGCAGGCAGTTTCAAGTGGGAGTTTTATTTCTGCGAATGATTTAGATGTGTTATTTCGATAGAAATCCATATCATGCTTGTTTGTGTTCAGTAAATCTACTGAACAAGATACGCAGTAATTCAAACGAGAACCTATGAGACAACAAACCAATCCTTGAATACTGCTAATACTTAAATATAGCCAGACTAAAATTCATTCCTCTAGCTGAACGTAAGATGTCGTACAGATGTCCTGCCCCTACTGTACCATGGGTAAGTTGTACTCTATTAAAACACCAACGTTTCTAGCTTAAATGTATTTGAACGTTTACGTTCCTCTTGGGTGGGTAGAGATTGTTATGAGGGGAAGGAACATCAACACCGGATAGCGTGGATTATGTTCCCTGAATGCTAGCCGAACCAACCATACTCAATAATTTCTCTCAATCTTACAGTTTAACTTTTCAAAGAAACATCCAACGGATTAACATGTAGTATTCTCCCGTCCCGGAGGACCAAGACTACATAATTACCCAAATGTTGTATATTTACTTAAAGCAAGGCACTACATACACACATGTGATACTTGATCGCAACAGAGGTATACACGCATAGCTCAAAGTATACATTTCAAATGACACATGAGTGAGCGCATCGTACTTCACTTATGCTTTTCATGCTTTCCAACTTCATTGAAGCAATATTCATCGGGGAAAATAGACTTGCCTTTATTTAATGATTGTCTTGTATGTGTACGATACATAAAAGGATATACATTTTGGGACTGCATTATAAAGGGAAACATGTTCGAAAAAATATAAGGTCAATTGGACATCCGATCAAATGTCGCTGGGTGATATGTAAACACATTGTTGATTTTGCAACTTTCGATGGACAATACAGACATAATTCGAACGTTCAGGCTAAACAAATACTGTACATTATGTGTCACTTTCTCTTATTATATACTGCATGTTGCCTATACGCGGGGTGTATTGTTATTACATAGACGCTAGACACCAAGATATATGTACAAATTAAATATATGTGATGCAATTAATAAATTGAGTTTTGGGAAAACAAATTAAAATCGATGCTTTTACCATGAGGCCAGTTTAGAATGTTTGAAAGGAATTTCAACCTGGTCTTTACTTTTTCCCAGACATTAAACAACATAACAGTGCAACATTGGATTATGTGAATAGAGTGACCTATTTACAAAGCTTATAAAATCAAGGTTCACGTACAAGAAGATAAGTTTGATGAGAAGTATGTATTATGATGTACATTACTCGCACATGGTTTTACAAATACGCAATTGATTGGTGGTAATTTAAGCACATTGCTATTTGTAGGATTTATTAAATTATTTAGAAATTCAAATAAATCGTATCCCAATGCAGGGTGTTTTTAGATTACAACTTATATTGTTCTATAAACGCAGATTATACAATCATTGTATACGGTACATTACCAGGTTTGATAATATTATTTGACAAAGATGAACAATACTGGAGGTTGATTGTCTATTGTGAGAAAACTAAAATTATCATTTATGCAGAACATAGTACAATATAGTATTACTATCCGAAATAAAAGGGGGAGCTGTTTGTAAAAAATAGCATAAAATATGCAAAAAGTGTTTTTATTGACATAATCAACATAGAAGAGTTTAAAACAAGCTATTCTGGAATCGTGCTTGAAACATATATGATATGTCAACATACACAAATCAGGAAATGTGGGTGAAATATGGTTAAAAAAAAAAGACATTGTTTTGGGAATTCAATTCTGCCACCAGGCTTATAAAAAGTCCAGGACTGCCTTGTTAAGCGTCCCGGAATATAGAAATTAAAAAAGGCTGGCAGTTTAATATACAATAAAATGGCAAAATAAATGCTCCATGCCGATCAAGCAATTCATCAAAAAACATTTGTGCTTTGTACCGTATTTTAGAACTTTCTATGACAGGTCTAGTTAAGACATATTTTGTATCTAGATGACCTGCAGATACTGCAAGGTACATTAAAGATATTTTGTTTGGCAATGGCTTTACATGAAATTGGGGCAGTCAAAACACATTGCTTCATGTGTGAATACAATTGTGAACAGGAAAAATTACATAATTTGCAAGTAGGAAACGAATATTTTTATTATGGTCGTAGACACACGAGATAAAAGAATAAGCTAAAGTCATACCATACATTCAAATTTAAAATTCATTTAGAAATTCCGACGTATCGAAATCCACATATTTTCAAATTTGACCAGTGTACGACTGTATTATTTTATTTAAAACATGTCCCAACTTCCATCACGAGTGATATGCATGTATTTCAAAATACATCTCTGCGTAATTTAGTTAAGCGTAGTACAAACGTACTAGGTATCAGCTAGATCAAGAGCGTGGCGTAAGCAGATGACACACTGACAGCTTTGTGTCACCTGTTTTTGCTACAATACCACATAGACACAGCGTTGCCTATGGGGGAGATCAGTTAGTGACGTCAGAACATATCTGCTGATACAAGTATTTCAGTTGAATATGTTACTTTGAGTCCTGAACCAATTAGGCGAATGGTGAGGATTTCTGGCAACCCAATTGTTGAATGAAAAACACCTCATATCCAACAAGTTGAGTCAATTGCTGTGTAACCAGGCCATATTGTAATACGAATGAATACTATAACAACAGTACACACCAAAATTGTTTTGTATTTGAATATGTTATTAATAATAACAGTATGCAAAACCTAGCAATATACGACACAAAACATGAGCTACATAATGTCAACATGGCAGGACCATCATTACATATATCATTCGGTGGGCCAGGCATAATACATGCCAAACAACAATGTCATATTAAGGGGAAAAATAAAAGATAGATTGATGTATATTGTATCGCATGTGTAGCGGGAATAAATCTTTCATCATAGGTGCTTTCAGAACATCTGAATCATTACTCACACATTCCCAGGGACACAATAGATAGACGCACAAAGAATGTACTTCGCACATTCATGGTGCTAGCAGTATAAGGTTCCATGGAGACAGCTAATTCACTGAAGCATTCCAATCAATTGACGATTTTTGAAATAATATCAATTTGTATTTTGATAAATAGCATGTCGTTCTAGCATGCAAGTCACTAGTATGAACGTTGGTTGGATTTGGGACAAGTAATCCGATTTTCACATATTAGCAGAAAATTCATGCTGGGTTTTCACGCAAATCTATGAAGAACGACACACTCGATCTGCATCATGACACCGTGATTCTGACAGTGTTTAAACAGTCATTTCCTTTCCTAAATTTAAATTTGTGTTCGAATCTCCCTAAAAAACCTACCTACCTAACTGAACTTCACCCTGATAATCACGTCAAATTAGTTGCACCAGACAAATTCCCAGGGCGAATCCTATATTTGTCATTACACATGAAACAATATTTTTCAATGCGAATTTAGGGATACCATAGCGATGCATTCCAACTTTTTTATTACGGGTTATCTTATTTAGTTATACAGAAGATGAAACGAAAAATTACTACAAATAATTGAACAGATACAAGAGCAGATACAAGTTGACTCACAATCAATTACAGTATGCATTCGTGAGGGTTCACTCAAGGGTGTTTATCGTCTAAACATACGTTAATCTGAAAGGGCGCACTCAATCCATAACATCGATAATCGATATAACGTTCACAAGCTGAATTTTATGATTATCAATACTAAGTGCATTTGGCAACTTTGCTAAGAGCATAAAACCTTTACAACAGCAAAAATATTCTAATACAATTCGGGTTTTATTGACAAGAACTAAATGCATTGGTGTAAATCTAACACTTTAAGAACATTCGGGAAAACATGGCACTAGAAAATGGTGTAGCATGAAAAAAGAAGCATTGACACAATATCCATCCTTTAATTCAATAGCGGTAAAAAAATTTAAAAGTGAAAAATAATTATGGATATATTACATATCACAATACGCAACTTCACCGATGATTGAGAATTTCGACATTCAACGTTGTACAGTTCAAATATATATTGGGTACTAGTTTTCAAAGAAAACGACAATAAGGAGCGTTTATCGTTGACAAGAATCAATTATTGAATACCTTTTGCTGTGTAATGAATTCACACGCATACATACTGGTTTGGAAGTTTGGTAAATCCTAGCGAGTGGGCGGCATATAGTAGTTAGACGTTGATTAAAAGTAATATTCAACCAAGAACGGTAGACAGTAACACAGGGCAACTGTGTCGTTATGTATAAAACAAGGCGGCGATTCCACAGGCATTCTTTATCAGATTTTCCTTTTCTGACATCCCTGAAGAAATCATTGCTTCTTTCCATATTGTATAACAATTGGTTTTCCTTTCAGCAGATATCCATTGATAAGCTGTAGTGCTTTCACTGCTGATTCAACACCTAAGAGACCGCATAAAAAAATGAGATGTGTGCTTAGATCATCCCTTCACTTTCTTAAGAATGTGTCTAGATGTTACAATGACGAAGATTAAAAAAAGCTGAATGCATTGCGGCAGCAAAACATGTTTCCATTTAAATACATATGGTATCGTTTATCACATTTAATAACGCAAGATCCGCACATGGTTATGAATAAGAGCAAAACATTTAACGTTTTAGCTAAAAAGAAACGACGATGAATATATCTACATACATATAAATACGAGATGTTATCGTCATGTCTTCCTTTACAAAGGCCGTCGTTTATAGTGTATTATTCCCCATAACATGTATTGCACACGAACAAGGATCACGTAAGTCGTACGTTATACGCCGTATTGCAACACATATGAGCGAATCGATTCGGAACAATACACATATATAGCAGTATTATGCATGTTTATAAACATTTATTGTCACTAGTACTCAAACATACAATTCAATAAGTTGAGACAGTGTGCATTTGGGTGAACAAATGAATTATTATTAACTAGAAATATAAATGTCTTTGAGATATTTATTATATATAGCATAACATATCTGATTTCAATATATACTGTAACAGCATATTGGCTTCCACACATGCTAACTACAACATAGACAAGTATATCGCCCTTAGGACTGAGAACTGTGTAAGTAGGGTGTCATTGAGCAATACCTATATGAAAGATGATCAGCATGAAGCTCAGTGCTATTTGCAACTGACAGCTATGCAGAGAGTGTTAACTCTTCGTATTTCTCTCAAATAGTTTTAGAGCACCAATGTGTTGACACCAGCCCGGAGAGTAACACTATATTTCATTTCAGTATTTGAAAGTTGGTTACACAAATAATGTAAAGAGGATTCGGAATTTTACTGTAGCCAGGATAATGCGCCTTATATTGAGAGCTCAATACTTTCTAATCTCAAGAAAAGTGCTACTGTGTAAAATTGATTGAATATGTTACCGAGGCAACCAGTCACGATTAAAGTGCGCAGGGCGTGCTCGAATTTCGTGTACACAAATAATGTATTTCTCAACCTTTGTATACATCGTATATAACCCATATCGAACAGGAGGTGGTGCGACGATTGTGCCGCTTTAACTCACTACTGACGAAGATGTCCTTGACATGACCTACCATTAACGAATTTAAAACATACTGAACCTTTGACACTCCTCCAACTAGGAATATTTTACAAATGTTTTTGTATTGTTAGCTAAGTGGTACAACTTTGCATTTAGATAGTTGTTTGCAACAACCAGACATAATCTAAATATAGACCATGTATACTACAAAAGAATGCACGGTGTTATGATATTAACACAAAATTTGACCCTGATATGACAAGTGTGCCTGCGAATTTCAAGGCCGATGACCTAAAAATTAATCACATTATTGGTAATTTATCAAATGTCTCTTAGCCGACCTCTCTATTAAGTATAAATTATGGCACATAATGTACCCAACCACGAAGCAGGCGCTATAAGGCTATGGAGAACGGCTTTCTGTGAGATGGAAATGATAACATATACCGGTCTACTTTGGCAGTTTTGTCCCAAGTGCCTCTTGTCCCATATCCGCCTCTTGTACAAACAAGGTGAGTGCTCACAAATTGGCAATTGGCGCTCGTTGCTTTAGTAAATACAACATGCAGACATGCAAAATATATAGAAATTCAATTTTCTTGAGGTTTAGAATAACACACATCTCACTTACGCATATTGTTCTCAAGCTCAAATTAGGTTGAACAAAAAAATGTCATTCCAACTGAGAAACCAATCAGCGACGGCCTTACAGTTAGATGACAATTTCGGTTTCAAATACCCCGGGAAAGTGTTCTATGTTCTTAGTGTAATTAGGTGTTCGTATGCAAGGAATTTTTCCACACAAAAACGGCTAATTCGGCCGAATTTTTATAGCGGTTGGCCCAAACGAAACATTTGGCTGAGAAGATTGGTATTTTATTTCTGATTTGTAGGGATCTGGATAACGCGTTTCTCAAGTATATTCTTATTTAGTTTCACGGCGTATTAAAGTAAATATCGGCATTAATCGCATTTATTTTATTATCACGTGTATGAAGCTGACTGTGCACAAATATTGACCTTATATACGTGACGTACAGTACATCCTGGCGTGGTATGTTACTTGAATTGAAGTTCCAATGAGATGATTGAACGAGCAATACAGCTGACACAACTGAATAGTTGGCATAGAAACGACATATCCGTGTTGGTACTTTCGAAACATTTATGATACTATTATCATATACTACATATAATTATAAATCGATGATTCATTCACCTGAAACCTTTGTTACGATTATGTTAGAGTTGAATGTATATGACCACAGTATATGTCAAATGAATACAACCTCGCATGATTTACCTAAATAACATTTAAACAAATTAAATTTAATGTATCACTCTTGATAACCTTTGAAATAGAATCTGATGTTCGTGTTTCTCGTATAAGGTTTCAGTAAAGAACGGGATAATCGCCATGACGTCAAAAACTTTGATTAGCCAAACTAACAACAATCAATATGAGAAACAAATCTACCTTTAACCCATAAACATTTGTTACTTAGCAGAATGAATATAATCGATCTGTCAGTCAAAGTATTTTGATTTGGTTTGCCTCTATAATAATTATCACAGTTAACAATTAGTTAGGTTGAATACATCCTGATCAGTTGGATGCTATCGCCGCAACATGTGTGCGTAACATTCACAAAGAGATTGATTATACTTTCATGGCTATACGCTATTCCCGTTGCATTCAGTATAACACTATGACGTATTTCAGATGTACACAATAGCACAGAGTGATGTTCACTGGGATCAGACATCTCAAGGTTATAGCGTATAATTACGGCATCAGTGTTGTTGGCAAATAAACTCAATTTATACCTGTAGTAATATATGATGCGTCAAGGAGAGCAATAATTAGGTAGTAAATACAAGGTAAACACCACGATATGACCTATTGTGCTGTCTAAAAATGCCTTTGAGATTCAAACAATTCACGTTTCGCAAGCCTATTTCAATTTAAAGCTAACAAAGTATGAGATAACTATAATAATGAGTTGCAATGCTAGGTGAAGATAAGCTTTACTTATTTCCGTCTTTAAATTCTAGATATTAAAGTTACTTACAGTCAAATGTAATGAATGCTTGGCCCTTCATTCGACCAGTTAATAGACGAAATAGGACAGGTGACCTCTCGGTGTTCTGGAACCTGATAAATAAGGCAACCAGGTCAGACTCAGTCACTCCACTTGCAAGATTCTTAACGTATAGCACCTATAACGACATAAAATCACGAATACAAAAGTGAATTGTGATAATTAATATACATAACGAACAAAGTGTATGCGGTCATTAAGGAGTGTACTAAATTAATTCAATAACAAATCGACTGAATTTATTTGTTAAAATGCAATTTCACAGAATAAAATGCTTGCTTTTGCGTATAAAAACACTCCGGCTACGTTCAAGCACCAAGAAAATACAAAACAGAAGTAGTGAAGTACTGTGAAAGATCGATCATCAAAAAGAAATAACATGTTCTCGTTACGCTTTCCCAAACTGAACGTCTGTACTTATAACTATGGAACACCACTTTAAGGCATACCTTCGATATAAATAGGGAAATACACAATGTTACAAAACGCTGAACCCAAAGAAGTCTAAGCCACCTGATAATTGAGTACCTGCTCTAATCCTGAGGGGGCTTATGTTTCATTATGAACAATGAGTAACAGTACACGCCTCGAGGGCATGTGAATAACGATACAGTGAGTATGACCGAGTGCGTTTTAGGTGAATAGTGACATGAAGGCCGTATTTGTAGCCATACAATCTGCCCAAATGAAACTTATCATATTTTATACTGATTAAAATCACCTGAGTCATTGACCACACGAGTATTTTAATGGTGACAGTCGCTCACGATACACCTTTGGCGAATAATTTGAAAAGAAGTCATGTCATGACACTACATGAGTCCCCGTTAGTTAAATAGTAAACGAAGCTGAAATGAGTCAGCCACTTTGAATCAGAACATGAAACAAATTACATGATGTATAATGTAGTTGTATAGTTTGATTTCGATCCGATAATGTATGTAGAATACAATGGTCTAGAACAGATGCATTCCGCCATTTTGAATTCGTGCATTGGTGACTTATTAAGTTGTATGTTCAGACCAAGTTTCAATAAAATGAACACAGCAAATTATGCTTGAAAACATGTTTGATGACATGTTAAAATTGTATTTGAATTTTTGGAAGAAAATACAGTACAAAAACATGTATATCATAACGTGAAAATACAATCGGTGAAAATGCATCGGATAGAAGACACGACGAAAAATGGCCGCCACTCGGCCATTCTAAATCAAAACAGGAAACAAAATGACCAGCATGAGTGATGTCAACACCAAACAAAAATGGCCAAGGCATGCTTAATGATTACATGGGCAAATTTATTGTGTTTTGGCTTCACAAATGGCAGTCAGTCGGTCAAAAATCGACGGAACGTTAAGCAAATTAACGCACATATGTATGCCAATAGGACGTGAACAAAAACGGACTGGACATGTCCAAAACATTTCATCGGACGGACACAAACTAGAAAAACGAATTCCCGTTTCAGACGGGAACTAATATTCACTAGTATATTTTTCGCACATGGCATTAACTTACAGCTAATCTTTACAATGAATTCGACTCAAATGGATATACTACTACACTGTATAATACAGCTATAACATAACTGCCCCGAGCCTAATTGGGGCATACATTTTGCTATACGAGGTATGTTGTGCATAAGCTTTCTAGAAACAGATTTGAAAATCAACATTTAAAATAGCAATTGTTGTGGGATCACACTAATTGTTCAGTTAATAATTTACTGTATACTTGTTTGCGTTTTGGTAATTGTTGGTAATTTTATGACCATATAGTTTTATTTATGGGTTCAACCAACCTTGTGTGGCATTAACAGTGATTATGCATAAGCAACTCCTTACTGAAAAAAACATAGTCATTAAGCCGATTCCGTACTCACATTCAGTACATTTGTGTGTATCAAAGTAACATAATATCTGAAGACTTGCTGGAAATATGATATCACAAATATAATAATAATTTAATTATTAAAAAATCACTCAATTTGACAGAGATGGGGTTACTATCAAGCATATGTGTTTTGCTACATGTAAACCGTAACACCCGCCATCGGGCATCACGTTAATTTCACTGTGATTTTCATTTAAGAAGCTTGAAGAAGACTACTCATCTTAGCCTAAGGTAGAACACGTTATTAATTACATATGACATTTGTATATAGGGTATATATATATATATATCTAGGGTAAATACAGTGGGTAGATGCTTAATCCGGAAAGATTATACATGTTGAGCCACTATTTTAATACCTGATTTAAAAAAAAAATAACTACATTTGAGCTTACAGTGGGGAATGTCAAGCGTTATGTAAGCGAATTCAACCAATATATTGATTGCACGGAGTTAAGCAATATTTATCAATTTACAATCGATGAGATATATGTTACTACATCATGATACATTCAATAGAATTTGTTCATTTTCAAAATAGAAAAAAAAAAGAAATAAAAAAAAATATTACAGTAAGCACAATTATATTGTAATTAATTTGCATTATCTGATATATTTTAATTGTAGCCTTTGACGTATGAAGAAGTACGTGCCATACGCCAAATGCATAATTACGGTATACGCACGCTATACGAGTCAGAAGTTTTTGGCAAACATATAAGCATTTATGTAGGTAAAGGTGCTCAAGATATTGGGCCGTCGTCACGTGCACCGAATCGCACGCGAAATTTATCGACTGATGTGTCATTTTTAATTAATCACAATTCGATGTGGAGCATTCACCTTAAGGATCTGTTTGCGAGGCACACCTGCCTATCGTGTTTTTGTTTATGCATTTCGACCCTTTTTTCCTAATTTATATTCGTTTCTACTGCATCTTTAACTTTAAACATGGTATATCCGAACTTCGTTGCATGTCATGGTTTGTCAGATTTAAAAAAAAATCAGGTTCCGGCACGCATAACTATTCATTGCGGTTCATGTTCCATTTAAAGACTTTTAAATATTTATTCAGAAATAACAACTTTTAATCTGAGCATTCACAGATGGCACAACAGACAGACGGACTATCACCCCCGATTCAAACACCAGCACATTTTACTCGTAAACCTTAATGTTAGCTGTACCAAATTAATGACTGTAATATTCATAACAACATTTTCAACCATGAAATGAATGCAAGGGTTGAAAAAGATAAAAACAATGACATAATGTATAGTGCAATGACGTAACACCATACGTAGTAAAAAAATATCAATCTAGTTTGCATAAACGCACGTCACAAAATACAAAGCAAAAATGACGAACAAACAGCTGATGAACACAATTAGATGTGATCAACAGCAGGTGAGGGATTTTGGTAGCGGATATAAGACCTCTCAAGGGGAACATTACCATATTAGATTATCTACCCAAATATGCTTGTTTGCCACAGAGAGATATTATATCCGGTGCTAAATGCCCAAGCGTAACATTAATAACATCATTAAAATATATTCGCAAGGGAAAACCCCAACTTGCGTTGACGTCAAGATACACTGTTTTGGTACGAAACAAAACAAGAAAAATGTTTATAATTGTATTTTTGTGCGCCGATTTACAAAACAAACGTCGAGCCCCGCAAGTAGCGAACAGACGCATCAATGACATATTTTGTTTGACGTGTACCTCGTACGCTATAGAGCACATGTCCTTCTGATGAGACGGAGTGGTCTTTCAAAACTCGTAATAACATGTTGGATAATCACATGGTTAGACTGAGAATAATCATAATCATGGTCAATTAGTGGCAGACATATATAAGGGCCTAAAGACATAAAATAAAAAAAAGTGGAAATAACTTCAAAGCGAATCGATATCGATACCCAATTGATAATTTCACAATACAAATACAACACCCTACAAGTACAAAACAACAAACAACTGCAAAGTGCATGGACAAAAATAATAGATGTCAGGTATCAAATGTCAGTAACATAGCAAGCAAATCGAGCTCCATGTGTCATGGTTATAATATGTATGATATAAAAGTTATTTATGGTACACATTAGAACGTTACATTTAAGATATTCACAACACTTTTTTATATTGCAAATATACTGGCCCATTACATCAATCGAATAATCTTAGACAATTTTGTTGAGCTTGATTACACTGCAATTCAAAGTTGTTCAAGGTATCTTATTTAAGGTAGAGATGCAGGTTTGTGGGCACTTGGAAGTGAAATTTTGTTTTTTGCTTTTTATTATCCAAACATTCTTGGCTATAGACTGTTAAAATTTTGCAGAATTGTGAACAGTGGAACATACTCAAAAAACGATTTGAAAATATAGATAACAGGTGCAAACATTCTCTCTTTTGAATGCTTAGCAAGATTTAGCAAGGCTGTACATAAATAATCAGAAAGAAACATGGTGAAACAAGAGTTGGCAGAGCCATCTCGATGCTGGGAAAATAAGAGTTTTAAAGGTGTGTTTTGGAGCAATGGATTGGCGAACAGACAGAAAAGCAAATTCAAAGACTTTGACTTTGTTTTAATGAAAACTTGAAGTAGACATGAGGGTACGTATTATTTATTTATTTTGGAAACTCAATTTTTAACTGAAGGAATTAAACTAACTTAAATAATCATGTTAGAAATGACTACTGTTCAACTCCGGACTAGTCGTTTAATTGTACTTAGCGTATGTTGCTATGACAATCAACCAATTCGAGAAAAACAGTCGACAATGACTAAATGCATGGTCACAGCCAAATCGCTGTTTAATTGAAATAAACAAAATCAAAGAAAACAGAGAACTCTAAGACAGAAAGAGAAACACGAGCGATGTAGTCGAACAGGCATTACGGCAACCATGTTTGTTTCACCTCAATCAATAAAGTATTGCCCACGATGCACTATTCCCAGAAGCGTGGGTATGTGGAAGTTCATAGCCAAGCGTACTGCGGTCAAGAACAAGGTAAGAAATTACGTGACGAGACGAGACCATCCCGATTTGCCTTCGATTTCCGGGTTCGGGTGCGGTGCTGCCCTGCAAAATTGACAACTGGTAGACAGTTTTGAAGACGGCACTTTCTTCATAGTAAACAAATGTACCCATAAATCAATTTTCACAGGAAACAGAAGCATGGTTTAGAAGCTATTTTTTTTAAATCACTTTTGACCAAAAAAGCATATTTTTATGCATATTTCAAACTACAGTGTTCATGAAAAAAAATACTAACAAAATTTTAAAAAATCATACAATATGCTTTCCGAAAATAAATAGTTTTGTGGGCAAGGGAGGTCGTCTTGGTTTCCTAATTAACTAATTAAAATACCTGTCAGGTAAACTGCATCTCTACCTTAAACACAAGTTAAGTGATTACAAGGAAGACAAATCGAATGTTGTGACGACATATACTTCTTCCTAACCCAAATCTGCAGACAAATATAGTGACCCCAATAATAACAAATGTACATTTTTTAAAAAAAATATACCGGCGCAGGTGAGAAACAACTGTCAAAAAATACTGTGATTCAGGTCAGTTTGTGTTCTAAATCATCGTAGAATGTGTATTGCGTATTTCACCTTCTTCCGATAACGTCACTGATTCCCACAATATCTTCTATTCCGAGGTTAACCAAAATGTAGTATCGTGCGACGATTGGTCAATTCACATTAATACGAATGCTAAGGTCCATTAGTAATTGCTCTAGTTGGTTCATTATAACATTATTAATAATTGATAATATATATTGGAACCCAAACAGTTTAATAAATCACCGAGAGTTACAAGAGACAAATATTGACTCAACATCTGTTTCCGTGCACGTACATCACGTACATCAAGGCAACACGCGTAACAATGACATTATTTCACCTTGAAAGCGCCTCATACTTCAAGAAATAATTGCAGTGATGTGACACGAGAGTGCATCATTTAGTGATGGTTATTGCGACATTAAGTGGCAGTTTGAAAATAAATGCTTTGATAATAGGTGTCTATTATTCTTGATGCATTCAATGTACTACGCTGCAGACAGTGCTGTTATTACAATTGCCAAGTATACCACGCATTTCCGGGTATTTTGTCTGAGCAAATTTGAGCTAACTAGTGTTGACTACTTCAAAGGCTAACATGGACATGTTGTGGATGTTTTCAGCATTCAGATAATTGCTTCCCTTGAGCATTTGATGCCGTTACATTTTGTTCTCGTCTACATATGAAAAAAACAACGAATTCATATCAAACAGCACACTAATGACCAATAAGAATTAGAAGCTTAGTTGCAAGACGGATGCAGACGTCTTTAGGAATCCGCACAATGAAAACATATACAAGTCTGACAGCCATTAGTTAAGACATACCGGAATTAAGGTGTATTTAAAAATTGTATAACTTTGCACAACGATATTCACTCTAATAAGAATAATCTCTTGGAACTAATAAACCAATTTCACGTCATCAAAAATTTAGTTTTTTCATTGAATAATTTATTAGGTAATAACAAATGTATATCAGTTTGCTATGGCCTGAGGCGCCGGCTAAAGCAAATGACCACTAATGCAATAGAATAATTGTTATAGTCCCCATATGAAGTTTTCTGCTATGAGCATTGGAAGACATAATAAACCCCGATTCTTGTTTCACAATTTGTTTTACTCGTATGTTTCATTGGCTAGAATGGCGTAATGTTCCAGAAACCTAACTATGTGTACAATTTCCGAAATTATCTATTGACATGTGTTTAGAATACTATATTTGTTAATGTATGCAATATATTTAGATGCAAATCGGCCATTCAAACCTTCATTTAGCCAATAAATTAATAATGATACAAATTATATTGAAATTTGCTGGCTAACATGCTTCAACTGTTGGGTAATTTTTAATGTCTCAATTTCTTGATTTCTGAAACTAATATACAAATAGTGAAACATATATGTTATCTTATTATATTATAGAAATGTTTGGCTCCTACAAAATATGTTGCCATACAATAGGATATCGTTATATCCGATAGTTCAGTTTGATGTACAGTTGACATTTCAGTTCAACAACTTAAACTATAATATCAGTAGAAACCTAATTTCCAATAATCAATTATGCTATTTACAAAAAGGCGCATCAACTGTAACTTTTGGAAAGTAGAATGGAATTGTAACCGGCCACTGCACCTGATATAAATAGGTTCAATTATTGGGGGGGGGGGATTAAATCCCTATTTATGATTAATTTGGTTAAAAGAGTTTAATTCACAAATATACATATATATTTGAAGAATGTATTCAATTTGATGGTGATTGATTTGTTTACCTGAACGAATAAAGCATATAATATAATATATATGCAATGAGGCACAATACTGGCATTAATGAGGAGGCGAAGCAGTTTCTGCGTGTATTTCCTGTACAACAACCCGAAGGACATACTACAGATATTGGTTTAATAAGCTACTTTTCGTCCAAAGGTTTGTTTCTTATCCTTGATTCTTCAAATGCTTTGCATGAGCATAAATACAAATTACACACTTGATACAAAAATAGAAACAAACAAGCAAGTCAAAACTCATACGACCACGGCAATGCGACTTGCCACAGCAAGCAAACACACACATCAAGCCAAAATGTAGCATTCTAGGTAATTCATAGTGTCTGTGCAGGTAACTATACCAACTAATTTCTCGCTTGATAATAAGTGTAAAATTTGATTTAGAATGACACATAATAAAAAGATTGATATTTGAATGATATACACTAACAAAATGAGTTACTTGTGACATTATTATTATTGGGTGTATTTTCAAGTGACCCGAATGCACATTTACCGGCTCAGATAACTGCGGTGGTTCACTTAATAGGTGAATGGATATTTCACTCTTCTGGAAATACCAATAACTGGTCTGTTCGAATTCATTCTATGTTATTAATCAACATTAGTGACGGTTGTGTATTCTAACAAATGCTTATGTCAAGCTTGTTATCATATTACAATCAGTGCCGTTATGAACTTCCACGGCGAAAGATAACTCACACAATCATTAAAATGACTAACTGTACCTTATTAGGGCTTCCGGGTTCGTAATCCTTAAATCTGGGTAATCCCCTGAGCACCTCACAACTCAGCCTGTTTTTGACAATTTGGTCTTCTGGAATACTTTCAATATCGCCTTTTATCTTGACAGGTTTGTTATTGATCATGTGTTCAACTTTAGCTGTCATACTGTCCACGGCACTTGTCAGCAACAAATCTCCATCGTTTACACCTGAAGGAATAGCCTCTTGACTGCCATATTGAGATGAGCTGACAACTGGTAGTGATGTACAGCCACAAATTGCTGCTTTATCTTCCTTAATGGCTGGCCCAGCTATGGCCAATGTACACTCAGCATGTGGAATTTGTGATGATTTAGTCTTGTGCTCGTTTACCTTTTTTATTTTCCCAAATAACTCCTGTGCGATGCAGTCAAGGTTATTGATCGGATCTTCTTCTAATCCCCGGGGGATTTCTCCTGTAAAATGTGTACATAAATTTAATGTAATTTCTCACAAATATAATTCAGATTCATACTCAAATGAAAAAATAGAGTTGGCACAGTTGGATTTGAGGAAGCGATTTGGGAAATCTTCAAAATCAATTCATTTATTAAGACAGTTACGAGTACAGTAACTGTATACGTGCATATTATTTTTTCATTTTGTTTTTTTGTCATTTTGTTGAATAAGAGGAGACATAATTTTTATAATAACTGTGGTCCTTCGTCTCGGCGTTCGATATAACATAAACAAATATATGACAGCCAACATTGGGTACGTTTTTAAAAACGATCTTTTATGAGCTAAACAACGGACATCTGAAAGAATAGGGTGGACTCTTTCATGGTGTTATGTCGACAGATAAAAGTCATTCAAAAAGACAGTCATTGTGCAAAAAGGAGCCAGTTTATGTTTTTGTATTTGTGATTATGATTGGTGAAGGCATAATATTGATAAGAAAGGGGAACAGTATTCTTTAAAACAAAATTGCTGTTAGTCAACAATTTAAATTCAACATCCCGCCATGCTCAATGTACGTACCAAATTTGCATGAAATATGCTCATTTGATTTTGAGCGTGTGCATACACATCTGACAATATTTGTAAGATATGTATATTTTATGTGAATAAGTTTGTCCAGGCATGTCCGTTCGGATATGGCACTGAAACAGCATTCGTTAACACAAAATGATCGACAGTCATTTTTTTAAAAACATCTATGGAAAAAGATGCATCAAGAAACCATTATAATTAATATACGTACCAAATTTTAATGATCCATGCATGCACGTACATACATGGCATGTCAGAAATGATCAATGCGGATGAATTGTTAGCATTAAAATCGCTGCCACCATCTTGATCTTGATGCATGCGCATATTTCCTTTGCAGGTGACTGCCAGCGAGATGAAATCCAAGTTTAATCGCATTACCAAGTAGATTACATTTTTGACTGACATACTGTGTTAAATACTGTATACATTGCACATTATGATGATTCATACCGCCAGTCGGTAGTGTGTCTGTAAGAATGCCAACTAGACGGAGTACAGAACATCAATAGCAAATTGGACTGTATGTATGGATAATGAAATGGAACACCGTGTCTTTCACTTTTCAATTCAACTAATGGTCAATAATCGTAGTCGTCTTGCTTGTCAATACATTATTACAAATTAATTAAAAAAGTACACTGTTGCAGAAATTGTATAGATAGTTAGCACGAGTAACATTGTGTATGTATATGGGATAAAGTTTATGTCCAACATGTAGCCCAGCAATCTTACTAGCTACCTGTCACGTTTTGCAATATTTTCCTGAAGGTCACGACGACGTCGACGTCACGACTTTCATTAACCCCGAAAGTCGTTTGAACTTCTAAATTGCATGTACTTACTTAAATTAGTCGTTACTAATGGACATTGCACATTCACCAGGTGACAAGATTTAGTTACGGTAACCGTTTATCGGTAGCACGGTGCTTACATTTATAAGCTCACTTAACGGATTGTCTAATTGGGTTAGTCGAATAGAAAATAAAGCTAATTGCAATTTTTACAAAAGCCATTAATCCCATCTCCAAATTAAGATCATTTATATGTGCAACAAAAATACATTTTGTTCAAATGTTGATTATGGGTTGGGTTCAATTTGCAGCAGCAAGAGCCAATCAAAACAGTCTACGATGAGAACCATTCAAAATGTATTTTACGATCAGCTCAATACTTAATAATGGCTTCACAGTGTTCCGAACCATCCTATAAAGCTTTATACATTTGTCATATTGACGAAAGTTTTAATAAATCTCCATTCAACAATAAATGAACACAAAGCAATATTTGGAGGTGTTATATTACCAATATAAAATGACGACAGTACTCACATTCAATGCTGGCATGAAATCTTACCCCTCCCTAATTAGTCATTCATTTTAGTTTGATGAAAGAGGCACGCCGTTTCCATGGCACAGTGCAAACATATGTTTGTACACGGGTCTATTTAGCGTGGGATATGGCTGATAGACCTGACCGATTGTGAAAGATATGGTGTCCGCTGTTGACGACTATCGACATCTTGATAAGTGTCGACCAGGGAATCCCACAAAAGCAATAGCTATGGCATGTTATGTCGAATCGTACAGCGTATAAGGCATTGGCTTGTAGCTTTACGTAAACACCTTGTAATCAATTTTAATATACAGTAGAGAACATTACACTTATTCGTGGGTAAATACAGGTTTAAGCAAAACTAAACAATCTTTAGATTTAAAAAAAAGAACGTTAGATGTTGCCCAAAATTATCCACAATTCAAACGGTTTGGCTGACCTATCGCGTATTTTTAGAGCGACACGGTCGTCGTGCAACGCGCATTCAAATCGTTTATTTCACACCATTGTATATGTGTATGCAATCTGACTAAAATCTAATGTGTACGGGCTTCAATTATTTTGGCTATAAACGTATTTTTATGTTATTTTTTATTACTTTTGTTATTAATACCTTTTTATTTAATTATTTCACTTTGATTTGTATTTTTTTTTAAATTCCGCCCTACATACATCTGAGCCTCTGCCTATGTAACGAGATTTCAACGAGACCCACTATCGACGATTTTAGTCAACGAATCACAGACCTCTGTATATAGCGCACCTGATGACGTCAGCGGTCAGAGTTAGGTCACAAACACACTCAAATAAAATGGCGGATTATACCGATGCAAACGGTGAGTTTATTAGTGTCAAATGCAACGAAAGTCATCTTTTATTTTCATGTTTATATTGTGGATTGAATGGTTCCAGTTTAGGTCGTTATTTTGCGTAGTTATTCCGGAGTGACGATTTTTTTTCCATCGGTTCGACCGAACACCGGTATCTTTTTCCAGACCGGTGATGTTTTGTTGACGATCGGACCAAAATTGTATCATGTATCAATGTATCAACACTTTGTACATTTATTAAAGTAATTGAGTTGATTTGAACTGGAATAAAATATTTTTTATTTGGAAAACATCGCAATTGATGAGGAAATATTGTTTGCTCCAATATCCTGCGTCTATGCCTTGTGCCGGTACCAGTGACCGTTATACAATATAAAATCAGTTTGCATTGTTTACTATAGTTGTTTACAGTGTTCTAATCATCATGATTTACTTATTTTTCGTTCCATTCTAGATAATTATGCTCAGTGTTTGGTATAAATTTGAAGTGATGACGATATAAACGAACCTTGGCAGCGACGTTGGCTGACAAAGATGCATCAGGAAGTGTACGCATTTGTTGAAAATGAAAAAAAAATATTCAATGTAATGACAAAAATTGTAAAATGCTGTGGAATCTCTTCTGTGAATAAAACATATAATAGTAATTTTCTATTAATTGTTTATTCAAGTGGGCAAATTATAATGTGCAGGAAGATTGTCCGTAAAAAAGTATGAAAAGTGCAACCGACAGTCTGTATAAAAGGAGGGCTGTGATTGGCTGTTACTTTCGCGAGATTTGATTCTTGTTGACTTTCACAATTACCAAAACTACAATAAATATATACTAGATCAAAATAAAATATATATACAAAAAAACCAGGATCTTATTTTAATCAGATTGGCGTGTATGGAACCCATATCGAACGGAACGCGGTGACACTACTAAGGTGTTTCAAACTAATGTACATAAAGATAAAGATCAATGTACTAGACATTGATCTTTATGTCAATGCACTAAATTAGTTGCGAGATCCCGCGTGAAATCGAACGTAAATACTGGACAAACAAAAGTCATAGCGTCGTAGTGAAACTATTTTTTACGGTATTTTCACACTCAACAATGTGCTATACAAATTTGATGATCAATTTTGATGAAGTAAAAATATCTCAAAGTCATATTCTTCAGTAAAATTTCAACATAAACTAAAAAAATAGTAATTCAAGTTCAAAATTAAATTATTTGTTGTTTTTTCCCTCTTTCCCGCATTATCTATTCAATGTATTAATGAAATTCCAAAATCTTAACAATCCAATTATGAAAACACATTAGACTACTGCTAAATATAATACATAATCCTATATTAATGATAAAATGAGGTTATTATCAGAATACCAGAACAAGTATTCGGAGGTCTATACGATCGAGTTACACATCGTTCCTGTCTGCAGCCATAATTTTGATTAGGAATGAATAACAGCCAGCAAAGAGGATCGTTGAGGTTCGTTCATTCGTGATTATTTGAGTTCTGAGGCGAGATTACGACTATTGCTGCGTCATATCAACTATGCTAGAGGACAGACAACTGCGGTAATTCCTTATATATATAGTTTCTTGGAATTCGAAGGTTCACACCCACGTACAAATCCCCACGCCAAAAAACAACAAAAAGTACACCGTCATTAAAATATTTTTTTCAGCCTATGAAACCAGCCTACAATTTAATACATGGCATAATAGGAACATATGGTAAAAGCGTTATACTACTCACAAAATTACAATTATCCACTAAAATACAATGAATAAAAAAACTCGTGACCCCCAACTTTTTGAAGTCAATATCCTTATATTGCCCCGGAATACAATTTATTGCAAAATGAATAAATTCTGGGTATTAGGCTTATACTATAACTACGTTTTTGATTGGCGAATTTCAAAACAACATTAACATTAAATAACATTGCTAATTAAATAGTAGGACAGAAATTAGAAATTGACAATTGAAAAAACATTTTTTTGTGACTCAATGCAAGTAAACGAACAATACGATCGTCGCAATTCATTCGTCGATTTTCAAAGAACTAGTCTACGTCACAGTATATGAACAGTAGTGTCTAAACTAGTAATGTGTGAACATATTTGATGCATCATGGTTTAAAAAATGGTTACAATAACTACACCAAAATATTGCAGTTGCACACAAACGTTTACGCAAAAGAACGTGGCACACCAAGAAACTTCGTATGGAATATCTTTCTATTATTTGTTATGACTTTATTCACTTTTATGAGACGAAATCATTTTGCAAATAAGGAAGACATCCGTATTTCGTGCGAACGCATGTATATGACTTTAAAACACGTCAATGCGACGTTCAAACGAGTAATTGTGGTCGACTAGTTAGGTTTGCGCTGCAACATGTAATATACGGTAACTAAGAGAAAACTACTTTGAATAATTATTAACACACTAATTTGTTTCATTAGCAAACTCAATTAATTTAGTCAATTCTAAAATTAACATAAATTAAGTCGCACACTGACCATGAAATGAATATACTTGCAATGTAATTACGTTAATGCCGGTTATAAAACTTAATGGCATAACAGTCTCAGCGGTACAACAATTAGTAAGCATACTTTTGCAGATGTGTACATTTTCTTCATATCCTAGATGTCATGTCAAATTTTAAATAAAAAAATCGCGTTATCAGATATGTGGAATTTGATGATGCGTCTTACAAGGTAATACATTAAAATCGATACATTCTAGTAGAACAAGTAGGTTTTTTTTCTTGCGTCTATCGGCGACAGCAATAGGTTGTGTGCAGCGACATTGGGAGCATGTGGCGCCCGGAGATAATTAACCTAGAGTATGTCAAAATGACTCAATGATTGCATTACAATTTCTGTATCTGCTAACAATATAGAATTGAATTGTCAAGATGCTTTCTTTGTAGACTGGCAGCTGTTATCTCCAATTGATACAGCTTGGGAATGGAAATGGGAAGCGCATACTGTTATTGCATTTAAGTCAAGTAATATACATTACTGGTCCATTCAAATTAACCACAAGGGAAATTCTAGGAGTCATTGTAGCACATTTCAACATGCTATCATTCGTGTACAAACAACACATTCAATCATATTCATCAATTGTTGTAGCTGTCACAATGCTGCTGGTGCGAAATTATGATTGAATAATATCTGTAAAATGAGTCTACATAATAGATTATTGCATCTGCATAGCGATTTGGAAAACCAGGTAATTCACAAAGTATGACAGTTAATTTTGTTCAGTGTACAATGAAATTTAGTTTTTTGCCCTGGGGATACCGGTGACAGCATTTTACAATATGATGTACGAGTGAATTGTATAAGTTACTTTTAAAATAAAGTTTCCCTTTTTTTAAAGTTTGCTGCAAAGTATTAATTAATGATAAGATGATTATACTTTTGTTATAGTCACAATGTTAACAGTTGAATGTTGGATGTCATGTTTGAACGAATTTATGCATGCACGCTTGAGATCTCGTTTCGGAACTGCATTTTTACCTCGCAACTCATGTAAGCCATGACTTTATACAGACTTTAAATCAAAACATCCAGGTATCTCTCGGTGGTTGAGTATCATGTGTTACTGTTGAGTTGTTTAATGGATTCATAAACGACTGGTTTGTGCAGACATGTTATATGTGCTACCTACGTGAATAGGTCTTCCTACCTTAGCAACATTCCATCAGTCAAAGTGACCTATTTAACAATATTCTTGTCATAACAGCCAAGTGGAAGTGATCAAAATATCAATTTAGTTAACGGCTTCAGAGTCATGGCACTATTGACCAGGTAACAATGGTTACCACCCACAGAACGTGGATGCATCCAAAAATAAACTGCGGGGCACCTACATGAACTAAAGCGTCATTGCAATCATTTGCTATCAACAAGGGTTTAACCATATAAACAAAGTCAAAGGCAAAGTGTGAATCATGTACTTTATCTTTGTTGGTGGAATCGTGTTGCTATTATCAGATGTAATAAATCACACTAAAATCAGTAACCAATGACTCACCAGTAAGTATTTTGTATTATTTAAACAATAATGTAAACCCCGACAGCGCTATATTGGATGACGAGAATCCAATATGACGATATGGGGGAATCATTATTGTTGTAATAAATCACATCAGTTTTCTGTAGAAAATAACTTACAACTTCATAACTACATCTAATTCGGACAATGCTGATTTTTATAGAATCACAAAGTTTGTTTTTACACAATCCCCTAAATCATTAGATGTGTTCACCCAAATGAGCAATTCTAATGGTCCTTGCCTGAATATAAATTGCAAAATAATCGAAAATAAAAATTTCAGACATTCATACATATGGAATAAACTCATTCGTTCCTTCTTGACGTGTATTCACGAAGGCAAACACAGATGTTTTTTTTATGAATGTCGAATTTGCATATGTCCACGAAGATTCCAAACATGGTAAATGCCAATATTGGCTTTCAATTCAGATGTCTGTAGATTGTCACTTATTTATGGTGTTAGTAATGACTAAGTGGCGAATAGTCCGTCAATACATAGATGGTAGTTTAACAAGAAAGTCTAATTTGATTACTGTGAAGGGAAACCTAAGGCATGTATATATATGGTTCAAGTGGCAATTGATGAATTCTATTCAAGTATAAAACGCTGCATCCAACTGTGAAATTTAATTGCTTGGCAACATCTGTACATATTTCTGTGTCAAGTGCACTGTGAAGTGCTAATTGTAACTCAATTACAAGTTTGTTGTTTTTAGCGCTTCACAATTGTTAGCACACAGCTTGGGGTAAAGAATGATGTTAGAAAAACACACACACACAAATATAAGTACATTCAGGTGCACGAGTCATCAAAATAAATTTAAGGCTCTCGTATATAAAAGTGGGTTTCTGCGTAAGTATCTAATCAATTTATGTGCCAGTCACCAATCTCCACTGATAATTTTATTTCCTGTCTGGATATGTCAATAATGGATATTCAATTGCAATTCTCTGTTTTGAATACTGGATTTTCTGTCTCTATACTAAATATAGGATTTTATGTATGGATACTGGTTTTTCTGCCTGTATACAGAGTATTAGATGGTCTCTGGACACTAGATAATTTGTGTGTCTGTCTCGATACTCGATATTTGATTATGTATTTGGATACTAGGTATGTGGGCACATCTGCTAGTAATAGCTACACTAGTGGGATAAAAATTACCCTTAGCTTAAAAAGGCCATAAAGGCTTGATGGATGTGACTGTGTTAATTTGAAGACCCATTAAGTCAACATGCATTACATAAACCAGCAATCATTTGATGCACTTTCAATCGATGCCCAATAACAAAGTCAAATCAATGTTTGTTCAAGCATGATCAATCAACATTTGAACACAAGTATAAGCCGTACTAGTAACTTTACTGAAACGCTGATGTATTTATTTAGGTGCAGTTATCAATAGACGGGAAGTCAGGCCGAGTGCTGCAAAACTGAATTTCCTGGGGTACCCACGAAGTGTGTGCGTTTGGGTAACTCTGAACGGAGCATACATGTACGTGTCTTAGAGCGGCAATAGCTGTCACAATATCGTTTTTACATGTTCAAAAATAATATTTCAACCTGTTAAAGGAAAATATATTCTTATAGAACCTTGTATAATAATAAAAAGCAGTCAATGTAATCTCAGAACTTACAGAGCAGTAGCCAAAAAAATACACTGGCTGAAGACAATTGTAGTTATCGCCGTCATTTTAATTTAGAGAGTTGTGCTAATCACCCGGACCACAAAAACGCGGTAGTCACTGGATCTCGCGCAAGCTTGGTACATTGCATAACAAAGATGACGTCTGGCAAGGTGTACGACAGGAGATATTTATGGACACAAATACACGTGTTTGCTATGCAAATGCATCGCTTTTTTTAATATAACGTGAATATTACAAGCTTTTCCATTGAGAATCTAGATTAAATAACAAATGAGTGGATGGATGGATAACAATATACGATTTTTGTAATGCATGGCAAAAGCCAGTATAGAAATCCTGGAACGATGCATTAAAATATCGAAACATTGCGCATTTTTATTGTGTTATAGAAATCGTTATTCATGTTCCTCGAATAATACTACGTGTCCCACTTTTCTAATAGACAGATACATTTCAGCCACATTTTACTCTATATTTTGAAAATTGCATTTTCTAGTTACACCAACATTAAACTTGGTGACATTTGATAATTATTGATAAAATTCCAAAATTTGGAAATGAAAATTACCATTGAAACCACAAGAAGGCAATTATAAGCAATTATAAGTTAAATTTTACCACTAACTTTAAAAAATATACATACCAAAAGTTGAACTTGCCCTAGACCCTAAACATGTTTTTTAAGCTTGAAAGAAAATTGATAGAAACTGTTTGAGTTATTGTAACCACAAGAACAAGTTTTACAATAGAGACAACGACAAGTAGGAGGACAGACATTTTCCTGCCATATACCTTGACATTCATTAACGATGATAAATAGCGGGCAGTGCTATTCCATCATCTCTGAGAAACAGCTCAGGATATGTCAAAATGGCGATTTAACAATTTTACATTGAAATCGACTAGCTATTCGGCAAAAACATCGATGCTGGTGTAATATTTAACTGAACTGAAACACTCATTGTATTCCAGAAAAACTGACATGGAAACCATGACAAATGGCCACCGGTGTGTGTGGAAGTAAAACATACTGGTAGTGTATAATGTAATTATAGCGATGTTGAAGTAGTGTATTAATTACAACTATTGTATATTATAATTGCACAATGGCTATTGTACAATAGCCAAGTTTTATATTCCATTACTAAGCTCGTGTTCACGACAGAATCAGGGATTCCCGAGACGTCTGTTGTTGTTGTCTGTCAGAGATATCCTACATTGTATATGTACTAAAATAATGTTTCAGAGGGAACCTACAACACAAACTATACTATAATAGTAAATAAGCGTTGACAATGCACAGTCCTCGTTCTGTGTGTAATATATTAGTGTAATTCTTCTGCTTATATCGTCATGTGATCAGTCGGTACTAGTAATGTACTGTTACAGTAATGGACCAAGCATATTTGGTTGGATCGCTGACGAACGTAGTTAATACTGAGATTGATCAAAATTAGACAAGCCATCTCAGAGAAAGAGACGTTAAAATGACAAGCACCTGTAACGCAGTTAGTAGATGCATGATTATGCACCACCATGTTACAACATTTCAGTCGTATATGCAATCTCTGTTACGGATAAATTTACACACTGAGATCTCGTGGTTTTATATCATGATATAAAAATGAATGGAGCGGTTCCGGACGCGTTCATCAAGTACAAAAAGTTGATAAACTTGGTGACCAAAATGATCACCAGTCAATAATACTTGATCAAGTGATTAAAAAACATCAACATACACATGTAAGTCATCATACACGGTATTTGTGTGTTTGTGAATAAGGTCAGTCAAAGCTAGCCCTGGATCCGCGGCTTGTCAGAGCGGGCATTATTCGATATTCGATAAGTAAGACACAATAGACAAAAACAGCAAGTGTTATTATGCTGCACACCCACACCCACCTCATTTTGCTATACCAGGATCCATGGCGGTCTTGAGTGGGCAGCTGAAGAACAAATATAAATAACACCCTTTTTGACAATGTATATCTGAGACATGGTCCCTGGGAAGCGGCGAAACCCAAAATAATAGACCCCGATTTCGTCAGAAACAAAAACTTTAGATATTGATATAGAGATCAACTCTAATATTGCCTGACAACTGTGAATGCATATCGTGACGGCTTATTTGTGTTCAAAGATGTGAACACTCACAACCTCTGAACTCAAAGATGATTCTGAAAGAACTTGTAGCATTGCATGGGCTAACGGTTATGCCATTAAAATCATCTACAAAATGTGTATCTTTCACTATTGAATTATGCTACACATGCATGTGACATAATAGTTATTTTGCCAAAGTTATGCAGGATCATACCATTTGCAGTTACACATTTTAACACCCTTGATGCTATAGGTCGGTGTTCGTTGCAATGCGTCGTGTTCGATATGGGTCATATGTCGTGTATAAAATGCATTGCACGTATAATTCAAATGCTCCCACTACCACCAGCGACTACAACTCTTAAAACATTATATTATATTATAGTTAAATCTGTTACGTCAAGCATTGATTTATACATTTTCAAATTAAGATATAGAAAACTGTGTAAATATGGCATGTGTTTTATAAACTATTTCTGAATTGAATGAGAGACAATACATTAAAGAAAGTACCACAGTCGCGCGTCCATGTTCTTCAAAACTCTTGTGGCTACATTGAGCTAAGTAATGGTCCACATCAATAGACAGTTTATCTTTCAATGACTGGATTGCATGTGCTAATCTATATTATATTATATGCATCATATACTTTAAAATGACGTGAAACATAACAATTTGGCAATGAAGTCAGGTATATGCCATTAAATGAAATGGTTGAATGCAAACTTAGAACGAACTCCTTACTTGCAATTAGATGATTCAATGATTCGGCTTTATCAGTTCCGTGATAAAGAGATCTTTCTATTTCCATCTCATGTCGGCTCATTGATTTCACATGCAAAAAAGTTTCAGGTTGCTTAGCGGATAACACTGTTTTCCGCAATTCTATTCTCCGTTTTATCTCCTTCACTTTATTTTTGTACGCCAGGGGATCCATACTGGACTTTCTTTTTTTCGTTGGCTGCAATTAAAAAAAGGAACTATAATGTAATCACTAAATTTGAATCTGGAGTCTAATATTTCATCATTATTAATTTCGCCAATGTCGGTCGATTTTAAACAAGTAAATAAATATTCCACGGCATAATTTGTGCTTATATAACAGCAAACATATTCATAATAGAAAATTACATATTCTAAAATGATAGTCTGAGACCGCACATCACCTACGAAAAGTGAATAGCAAATATAAATTTTAAATAGCACGGTATGAGTCTCAAAAAGAGATACCATCTCGAAATAAGATGATAAAATAAACGCCCCACTCGGAATCTGTAGAGAATAAATACGATACAATCTATCTGGGATATAGTCTACAGTAGTTACAAATGCAACTTAACGCTGAGTGAATGATAAAAACAAATGATACAAGTAATGGTCGACGATTCGATGACAACAGTACAGCAGATAAATCAGCGTAACAATCTTCTTTGTGACAAAACGTAACATGACCTATAGTACGACTGTAGAGCAACCGTCATTATTTTCGCAATCGCAGGTATCTGTGGAAGTGGAGCATTCACCGCGTACCATATTCGTGTCGCGCATTTATCATTTTCGTTTTGCATTGCATCCGGGTCAAGCAGTTGTTTCATTTCTCTTGCATCATATATTTTTTAATCATGAATTTTAACCACTAGACTGGAGATGTAAACGTGCTCTGGGAAAACATAAGTATCGCCGCATAACGTCTATGATTGTCAATGTCTTTGAGGTCATTTTTCTATGAGATGATCTAGTAAAAAATAAAATCACTATGGCTGACCCAGTCTAGTTGAAACGCAGTGTCACAATGGTGTATTAAAACGCGTGATAAGAATATGTTATATTAGAAGGAGATAAATTGGCGACAGAATGCGATACATTTGCAAATCCATCTATTCGGTTAGCTGTACTATATAGCGATATAATAAATCTAAAACGCTTCTTCTTATTTCAACAATGTGGCATTTGAATATTATTTTACCCATTCGGCAATATAAAGAGTAAATTAGTGAGAATAAGGTTAACAATTTTGCAACCACTACTCTAATTCCATCTGCCGTGTAGGCAGACGTAAGGATTTAAAATACAGTCAGCACAGTACAGGGATGCTAGTGAACCCTTTCCAATGATCATCAAAGCATCTAACACTTACAGCATGCATTAAGCACAATGAGAGGAGATACGACTTGAAAGAACAGTCTACATGTCTGATTAAGTATGGCCAATAGTGGAGTGATCAAGCTGGGAGCTGTCAGTGAATTATAATAACAAACCTTAGCTAGCACATATAATAATTAACTGTATAAACAGAAAAGAAATGGAATATTATAAAAGGTTTCAAGTACAAAAAGCCCTCAGTTCAGTTATATTGAAATATGTCATTGCATTATGAAATGTGCACTTATTTTGACAGGCTGTTTCTAAAGTAATCAAGCTGTTGTGTTTGAATAGACCGCTGATACACTCAAAGAATGCCCTTAGGACTGCTTATAACACAGTACAAGACTGGTGTTGCAATAAGCACGGTTAACATTTCACACAGCTATTTAAATGACACAATATAATTTAAACTTTCCTTTTTGAACATAATATCGATTAAACTAATGAATTTAGCAATTTGGTTAAGGGCCGATAATTGAATTGTGAAACTGTGCAGTAGAAGAAAAGTGACAGAAAGTGAATATAATCAACCTTAATATACATCTAAATCTTGCATACATTTTATGCAAGATTTAGATTTATATTAAGGTCATTTACGTATATTAGGGCCACACATAAAAATCCCAAGATTGAAGGGCATAATCGAGACACTACGAACATTCAAAATTAAAATTGTCCCATCAAACTTATATTCAAGATGCATTGAATAAATTCAAAACCAAGTGAGTAAGTTAAAACTCGATACCTCATAGCCTACCCAGTTTTCACAAAATACAGACAGAATTTGCTCAGAAGATATTTACTGAAAACCTGAGTTGAACAAAAATCACTAAAATACCAAAAACCAAAACCAACCAACACCAAAAATGTCAATAAACTTACAACGATAATCTTAATGGAATCAGCCCAGTGTTGAAAATGAGTTGTGTTTAATATGTTAACAAATACAAGTGAGAGCGGGTAAAAGGGTGAATTAGTCTTAACTGTATAAAGTTCATAATGTATCATGAATACTTGGATTATATGTGTGTAGTTATATACTATACACTGTGAGTACATGTCAAAGACTTAGCTTGTGCATTAACAACTAGCCACTGTGGGACTGTTCTCATTGAATTCCATTTTGAACCTGTCTTCTATGAACATGGACTGAGGGCGTGATGAAGACCATGTCTGCAGTAGTGGTTTGTCGTTAATACGAATCTTGTGTTTAGTTTGTGTTGTAATGTACGTAACTTAATTTGCCTGTAATTACATTAATTTGACACGCTGATTGTCTCTGAGATTATCCCTGGGGTCAATAATCCTAACTGCATAGGGTTAATATTGGACCATGCATACTTAACACATATATGTGTAGCTATATATTATATATCGGGGATTCGGTTTACACATTAACAACTAGTCACAGTGGGACCATGCTCATTACACTCCATTTGGAACAGTTCTTCTTAGAACAGTTACTGTGTCTTGATGAGAATCACATCCGCCTGCAGTGGCGAGATGCCTTTGATCACAAGTTTGATCTTTGTTTGCCAGTAATCACATGCAAAATGAATAATCAAAATACATGAATAATGAGCAAACTGTCATAAGACAGAAAGATGGACACAGACTGACATGCCCAAATTACTCGTCCCTGAACATATTGAAACATTATTTAGAAATAACAAGATTGGGATAAACACGACTACATACTCTATTTTGCAGGATCATTTCACTCGACATATGCTAGTTGAGAGCTTAATTGTCATCCGATTCATTCGTGAAGTTCCAATAAAAACATCTGCATGGTTATGGATTTTAATATCACCTACTGCATGCATTTGTAATATTATACCAAGTAATATATATTTGTAGTTCTAAATAGCAGATGAAAAGTGCTTAGTGCTGCAGCTTATGGAATTTAGTGACTTTGTCCATTAGACACGCGTAGATTAGGATTCAATTCTCTAACTTTTAAGAACTAGATGGAAATGCTTATAGAATGTAAATCTGTCAATCTTGCAGTCAGGTAGAAATTTAAAATTACTATCAGACTGTGGATTTTGATTGCAGTGGTGGATGTAGTTGTTTTGGTCGTGTGGGCAATGGTAGTGGCGATGAGATGCTGTCCTTTATGATTGCATACAAATTGCTTAAATCGATCAGTTAATAATACATTGTCTGTATTATTTCTTCAGGGTTAAGTGTATGCTCTTTTTAGAAAGTTGTAAAATGTTGATTGTATTACACTTGTATAGGAGTAAAGCCATAACAGTTAGTCTTATTTAATCCTAATCTGGGAAATCTGGATACAATTCTGTGACATGTTAATGTGTTGTCAGGATAATGCAATGTTATGTAAAAGATTATATAGACATGTCGTGGTGCCCACTCTTGTGGATTACAAGAGTAAATGTTATAAGCATCATTTCAGTCACAACAATTACATATATATGATGACGAACTTTTTTATGTATCCATTGCTAAAAACGCTGATTATAGTTATTAAATCTCCAAAAGATTTCAACAACTCATTTAAATTAGGCCGAATGCTCCCTTTCTTAGGTCAACAAATTGTGCTCCCTTTCTTAGGTCAACAAATTAGCATTAAAAGGTTATTTTTATAAGCTTCATCTCGGTCACAATTACCTATATATGATCAATTTTGACCTTCAGTACGCATTACCAAAAACGATGATTATAATTATCAAACCTTTCACCAATCCATGTTAATAAGGCCAAATACTCACTTTCTTAGATCAACAATTTAGCATGAAGTTAGAAAATAGAAAACTAGAGATTGTACTATTAACTTTTGTTGTTAGTGTTCGTTAAAAAAAATGTAAATTTAGCATTTACAGATTTATATATTTAAATATAGACGTTATATGGTAGATTTAAAAATATATATAACAGTATTTTGAATTCTCGCCAATGTCAGTTCATCACTGCAGCTCCGCACTTTTTATCAATATTGATATCATGAAATGTACTGTTTAGTGCGTTTTCCATGTATCTTTAAATGTTATGTTTAGCCCATTCTCTTCATGTACTAGTCTTGATTGTATATCTTGAAGTATACAATTTATCTTGTTCCCCGTAAATCATGAAATGTACCACTTAATCTGTTTTCTCCGTAAATGTACCATTAAACGTCTGACTAGTTTTCGGACAAATCTGGCCTTCACCTGTATATGTTGAATGAATTATTTCCAAACTCAGAAGCAAACAGTCAATCAACAACTTTAATCAATAACAAGAGTTAATCTCCTATTTCCCAACGTTATGCTTATCTATGAAAGTCAGTTTTTGACCTTATATAGAAAGGGTAGAAAGCTTTCGGTGATTTAATCATAATTAGCATTTATGGTAATACGTTTTAGAGTGAAGTTTGAATGATGTATTTATGAGTTCAATCCCATTTTAAACAACATATATATATTTTAGCAGTATATATGCCATATAGTATATGGGAGCTACCCCTTTTATTACTGTACATTTTATTCTCCGCCTTTGAAAGATAATCATGAAAACCAGGAAGTGAAACTCATTTACGAGGATGCACTGTATGTATAAACTGCTATTCATTATGGATGAGTGACATATATATATATATATATTTCGGGATCCATATTCATCCTAGCAGTTGTATTGTAAAACATACTTTTGTGTACAAGTCCAGTGGTAGATGCCCAATTATACTACTCTTTACACAGAGATAATATATTTCACCACTCAGTAGAAGATTGGCTTAATCTGGCCCTAAATTTCCTGTTTACTATACCCGCATTGTGGGGTTTGGCTCTGTATTATGCTTAGATTGTATTTAGTGTGATTTGAAATTTGCTACTGCACCTGTGCCATCTATTACTTTCTAATTCTCTCCATATTTAACCAACCCAAACTGTACCCTGGCAATTGGAATTTGACATGCTAAACAACCCTTTATGATCAAAGCGAAATGAAATTGCTTGGACACATTATTTTACATCAATGTCTATCAAATGTAAACCAATTTCCATCTGTTGATCGAAAATGATAAATAATGTGTGACCAACAAAATAGTTACATAACCAAGTTTATATATGTATGCAGACCAAAGCTTCATTTTCAAACTACCCTGTCTAGTGTTGTTTCAGACAGTAGCATATTGCAAAGCACAAGTTTGTTGCAGCTATTACAATAGAACAATGCTCTACGAGGCTGTTGTTGCAATGCTTTATGACGTTCATAAAGCTATTCGATACTACTGTACGCTATGATGTTGCTGCAGCTATTCACATTTCGATGCTCTACACTCATATACTGTAATACTGCAATTCATTATATCGAGTGCAATTTTTTATAAGGTTGCTGCAGCTATTACAATGCTTCACCTTGAAGATTGCAATTCACGAACTGTGCCTATTTACGTTAAATACAATACACAACACTTACATGCATCATTCTGACACATATTCCACATACGTTCTACTTTCTCATAACCAGCAATTGCATCTTGATAGCATGTGGCGCAATCTTTCGAGCAATTATAAGTGAAACATACGAGAATATAATTCCAAAGCATCTAAGAAGAACCTCAGGGGTTTATGATTTGTTACCAATGGAGAGTATAGCCTAATGAATGAATAAGCCTGCATATGGTACAGTAATCTTTTTCATGTCTTGACAACTGTAGCTGCTCGTTATATATTTCCGGACTCTATCAATTTGATTCAACAATTTGACTCTGTTGCTACTGTTAATTGTTTTTACTGTATTCAAAGCCCATATAGAAAAAAAAAATAAAAAAAAATAAAAAACACAACACTACTAATTTATATAATAATCGAAGTAGTGTAGAGCAGCAGAAATAAAATAGTAATGAAATTATGTTAGTACGCCTCCATAGCAATGTATGCAGGTGACTGATGATATATACATGTATTTATATCAATGGGATGATAAAATCAAAAACACAACACTACTAATTTATATAATAATTGAAGTAGGGTAGAGCAGCAGAAATAAAATAGTTATGAAATTATGTTAGTACGCCTCTATAGCAATGTATGCAGGTGACTGATAATTATACATGTATTTATATGAATGGGATGCAAACGGCCAAAGAATAGCATTTACAACTTCCAGGTAACAATTCATCAAAGCTTGCCCTAACGCAGATTCAGAAATTGTATATTGTATTGTAAATTTTATGATGATGCATAATGCATTTTGAGTCGGAATGTTTGAGTTATTTATTGTAACAACAAGATGAAGAAATTTTAGGTGAAATTTAACGACTTACCAAATCTAACTTGGTCGACAAATTGAATAAAAACTGTTGCAACTACGAACACAAAAATCTCATATACCTCGGTCTTCATCTATGATGATACGGTCAAGATGAAAAGGATGGATTATATGTGAAAAAATGCATGCAACTGCGTGTGACGGCAACCTGTATACATTTTTCACGTAGAATTTGGGTGGTAAATAGTGTAGAGATTTATAAGAATTGCTGAATAATGAAGTGTATACATGTACATGTTTTCAATCAGTGTTAATGTAAAAAAACACAAATTATCTCATACTAATAACTGTAATAAAAAAAAACATTCAGTTACAAGAAATTGTTAATCAAACATACAAGTACAAAGAGAATCTCAGTGAATCACTGAGGCACCACATGCATTCGCAATGCATGATGACCCTAAGGACGAGATGAGGTGGAAAGCCATTTTTGATGTTTTTCTACTTCTGCCTTTGTACAGGGGAAACCCAAGGATGTAAATTAGTTCAAAGTAATATGTTCGTTCACTAGCTAAACTATGCTTATATTGTTCAAATATATATGCTTCTTAATATATCAGTAGACTACGCAATTGTTATGTAAATTGTTGCTTGGATAAAAAGTTTACATATCAGGATACTCTTGTTCCATGTGGATGGAATGTCCACTCTCAAGGATGTGAATGATGAGTGAATTTTCGTTATATAGCCAGGACAGAATATATATTACACTATACAGTGACGCTCCTCACCTCGGCAACAAGACTCATTGATAACATAGAACCACTTGTGATTTGAAATCAGACGAGAGATGTCACAGATATATTGATAAATATGGTTTAAAGAATAACAGCGATTCGGGTGGCAGAAATTCAGACTTTCATCGCTGAACTTGCTTATATGATGACATGGGTGACATTAGCTGCAAAAGATCAATACAGTCTGAAAACGCCATGCATACGATGGTGGATCTGCAGCAGTTAGAGCTGGGACTTAATAAGATGGGTTTAACATTTTGCACCAAATCAACCTATTGCAGTGCTGGTGTAAACAAATACAGTTCATCAGTGGTATTCAATAGGGGCGAACCTAGATCATGGTGCAGAAACACACCTGTAGTCAATCCAAATGGCTTTTAACATCTATGGTCATAAACCATCCATTGATAATACATTAAGCTGCAAATTGTATAGTTAGAGAACGCATGTTAACCAAATGCTAGCATGACACATTCATTGCAATTGGATCTCAAGATCAGGTGAAGCAGTTGAAAAGCAGTCTACGATTGTGTAAAGTGAAATCCCTAAGTTGTGAAGATTTAATGTCAAATTGATAACAAATGACATCCATTAAATTATGTATCTTGACGTATGCATGATTTATGAGGGAATCTCCAGACAAGAAGCAAATACTAGATAAAATGAAAAATTTCGTAGCCATAAGCTATCAACGTGACAGTTGCATTTGGCTCAATTTGGCATTCTCATTTCATTTTATCTTTCAGAAAAGAAAGGTTTGTTCACAAATAACGATGCCTTAATTTGTTCTCGTATGAATACTACATCCATTACCTTCTTTGATTTGGAGGTCTTGTTGTACATCAGACAAACATTGTATATTTCCCATGCAATAGATATTTACCATCACATTAGGATAACAGTAGGATAACTGTTCACGGATCTTTAGTTATTGTATTTGAATAACTGGTTAAAATAACGCACATTCCAGCTATTACAGCCTATCTAATTATTAGGATATCAGTAATTACTGTCAATTGCTACTTTGAATATACATAAAATGTAGGTATTGAAAGGAGTATTTATTGAATTATCGGTAATTACCCAAAGTTGTCTAATGCTGTATTTAATCAAGTATGTATGTATGGATGGATGACCTGCCCACTTCGATCTAATTCAGATTTGATTATCTCCCATTATGTATTTAAAGTTTGATTACTTTGAGTTATTAAGTTATGCTCGAGGAGGGGTTGAAGTCAGCAACGCGCTGACAGACAGATATCTCCCATGCCATACTTATGCCATAACAATTAGTATACTTACCAGTGTTGCAGGATTGGAGCGCCAATAAATAAGGTAAAAACAAAAATTGAAGGTGCAATGTGACATGCAATTTCCTTGCTATAAATATTACCGCTCTTGCATTGATGCATATACACATGCACCAGTGCATAAATAGAATGCTATATATTGCAATCTCTTTATTGCTAAATTGACATATGATTTGTTGACAACTGATATAGAATTATATAATATTGACCGAGATATTGATTTGTAGTCGACAAATTTATGAATCTATAAACAACAGTTTTTTTAACGTTAGTTTGAAACAGGTTTATTGTGACAAGGAAAGCACGACATTTGGGGAAGTAATTATAAGAATGCCTTTTTTTGTAATTTGGCGATGTACATCAGTAAGACAAGATATTATTTACACTATTTAACGAAATCATTGTCATGTGATGAGAAATAAAATAACACAAGATCGAAAGAGTATTTACGGCAATACGGCATTTGAAAGTAATTAAATATAGAATACAATTATTCTGGTTAAAGATAACAGTAAGACTTGAAATTGCCTTGTACAGATTATATTATGTGACCTTTGCCTTTAAGCAACTTGAGGGAAACCAGTCATTATGGAAAAAATTAAATTAACCCTAAGTACACACTTAAGGGAATATGAATTTGTCTAAGACAACTACAAATGCTTGCCAGGTAAATGGGTATCTAATTTAATATGCATATGAATGATATGTATACTTTATCAGCATGAACAATTGGAGTGGCAATGGCATGACGTCAACAATCTGGAGTTGAGTAAAATTTAATGAAACAGATGATTTGGCAATGTTTTGAGCATGTTAGATTAGTTAGGGAGGGGGGCGTGTAGAATCTGGCACATGTCCAGCAATCACCATTCCATTATGGGTTACTACTCTGAAATCACTGGGTTGAAACCTTTGATAACAGATGTACAGACGCCAAAATAAACGTAATTGCTCAGATTATATAGTATGAAAGTAACTATATATAGACATTGAACAACTTTAACGCCATAAACTCGTATAAAACATCTTTTACTCACTGTATAAACAATGTAGTAGTACATTTGATGATGATTTAGTTAAAGAGTAAGATGTAAGAGTAAGATGATATGAAAACATTAAAGTTTTATTTTCAGTGATATACAGTTATTATATTCAAATAACGGATTTTCATCTCAACTTTATATAGAAATCTTTTTTATTTTATTTTTAATTGTATGTTTAAATTTTTGTATTATATTATAATTGTTTCTATTTTTAAAACGAAAATTTACATTTTTATAGATGCAACAAAAATGTAGGGGAATAAAGTCGTGAAAACTGAACTCAGAGCTCGGATATGTAAATGTCAATCAAGGGAACAGAAATCAGCTTAAACAATCTAACAAATGTTCCATTTAACATCAAATAACGCAGTATAGTAACGACTGAATAGTTAAGGAAAACACGTCTTTGAGCGGGAATCTTTTTTCTGTATACCCTCAGACAGCAGTGAGATAAAGTACAAGTTTACTAAAACACACTGGAAAATAATATTGTCACTTGAGGTCAAACACTCTGTAAAGTAATTGGGTGTCTTAATGATAAATGTTGCTCCTTAATTGATATGCACAAATAGTACATTAAATACAGTGTAATCAATATTAAAAGCTTTCGCCAACCCGATCTATCTGAATATCTATCTGAATTACTCATAAAATGCAACAGTGTATGTCAGTATAAACGTTTCCCGACAAAAAAACAGTTCATTATTATTCCATGCCCGTTTATTTCCATAACAACAATTTTAACCTCCTAACAAATGCTGCTGCAATATTTTGCATATTTGTTTTTAATTTTACTATAATTTCGTTGTTAATTATGGGCATAATTCCCATTGCATAAATGCCTTAATCAAATTTGAAAATAACTTTTTGTCTTGGGTGGCCCATTTAATATGTACTTCGGTAGTAATGTGGGTTGTGAATAACAAAGAAAATAACAACATCTTTTGGTTATTTACGAATAAACGGTTTAGTATTTCATTTCAAATGAATGTTCCTTTTAAATAAACACATTTTTGTACAAAATAATTACGATCCACCTACCCCATAAATGAGAAGGCACGCCTTATTGAATGTTACAAACCTAAAGTCACAGAATTGATACTTGCAGAAAGTACAGGATAACCTGGGATGTAGCCATCATCAAACAAATGGCTAGTAATGAATGTTCGTGTTTTGTAATAAACTACTTTCCGGCTTTCTGTATTGCCTACTTTTGACATAGTTTAACCAACGAAAATTTGTATATTATTTATTTCATACTTCTAAAATGTATATTCATAGTGATCAATATACCTAGAAACAGAATACTTAAAACCTTAGGTAAATAGACAGATGAGGCTGCAATGCTAGCAAGCGGTTCATCATATATATCACCAGTTTATTAAAAAGAAGAAAATGTAAATGTTGGAGATCCTGAAAACATTGAAGAGTCATTGACTGTCGACATGTCAATATTTTGTTTCCTTTTTGCTGCTAAAAAGAAACAAAAATAGCTAGTATTTTATTCTGATCTCTCCATCACTGCAAAATACAATTACATTACGTCATAATTAATTTAGTTAGAGACAGATGGCATATATACGTACTAAAAGAATCCTGGACATGTCATTGACCAAATAAGGGTCAATACAATGAAATACGGAGTGTGGTGGCGGTGGTGATAGGCATGAATCTTCAATTTGCTTAAGCAAAGAAGACAAGGAATGAGAGAAACACTCCTTAATGAATGCATATTTGATCTGCCAATTAACTACTTATATGCACATACACACATGCTAACAACTCAAGTAAAGCAACCAGTGTTCATAGAATAAATTTCTTTGTTATTACCCACTCAATAAATGTTCTCCTATGACCTTCATTATCAACACTCATAAGGTACATTACCCTGTTACCATACCCATATTAAATAATCAGTATTTATGAAATCCATTCAGCCTATTACCATGACAACCATAACAATAAACTGAATTGGTAGGGGTACTTTTCTCAATCAGTTTATTTCCTGTTCATATAAAAACACATGCAGTGGCTGAGTTTCAAGAGTTGATAACAAATTATATATTTTTGAAAATACATATAGCTTATTAATTTTATGAAGAAAAAAAAACATAATTAGATTCTGATGATGAAGTCAGAGAAAATTGTGCAAATTTGTTTTCCCTTCACTTCACCCCCCCCCCCCCCCCCAAGATGATGATGCTTAATCAATCACGTATTTTAATTTACCTGCAGGCTTATTTTTATTTGTCAGTGTAGACCCCACCCCTTCATCACAAGCATCCATTAGTCAACCTTTTTTCTGTGTTTCCCATACAACGACAGCCTTCGATTTCAACGTTGATGGCTCCATTATAAGAAGCTAAATTTCACAAATCAGTATGTACATACAAAAGCTTAACACACGCTCATTGGTATGCAATGACTTTAGCCTGTGGGTTGGTTTCACTTCCTCGTACTTATAAATACTCCTGTCCATGTCATTGCTCGAAGCAATATAAGAATTAAGTCATTATATGTAGCAAGAGTGCATGTGTATTGAGTAAACACTCGCTCATCACAAAGTAAAGTGTAATATATTATTCATCACAATTTAATGAAGTACGACATAGTTACGTATGTTACTCAAACTGGCTGATTTAACCTTATATTAACAGATTTCTAATAAAATATAAAATATTTGAAAATGTTCAATAAACCAATTTTCTTTAGTAGGTTATCAATAGGGGAATATTTTATAACCATGATAATCGATCTGTAAAATACCTGACAATGATACAATGTTATGGTATTCAGCTTGAGCTTACAAGAATTAGTTCTTGCAGTCAATGAAATGAGTAAGACATAGTAGTTGATTTGTATCTTATATGTACTATGATAACCTAAAGTTGTATTACACATATATATTTACTCATCCAAAATACTCATCCCTTTCCTTGTGCAGATACACATGTGAAGAAGGATTTTTTCCTTGTAAGCAGTGGTCACAAAGTACACAGCCTGAGCAAAATCGACAGAAACAATTGAAGAGAGCGTAATAACAGGAACAAACAGACCAACTGTATTTCGTTCTCAACTTTCAAAACCTGGTCCAATCATTACATTATAAAAATGTTCAATCACACAGTCAATCATACAGTCAGGTTTCAGTGAAAGTGCTTGCAAGGTTATGCATTGTATATTTAACATCAGATACTTGTATCACACAAACTAAGACATTCAACAGAAAGGCAGTATATCTGTTTACCACCTATGTACTTCAAAGTATAGTACTTTTTGCTAAATCACCCCGCTACATAAGATCCATAAAAGAAGTAAACTCATTGTTTCAGTGCTAAATTTTGAACTTAACAACCCAATAATTATGTTGAATTTATTTCACCGCAAATTTTGATCACAGTGTGAGGGGCTCACAGCGAGACAGTTTTTAGCCTGTTAAGGGTTCTTCTCCTTGTGCTCAAAATATCAAAACAGTGAAATCAAACGCCAGCCATTTAAAACGTGACAGCAATTGATTATATCACATTGAGTGGGCGCTGTATATCTTACAACTCCTGCTGCTGCAATTATATGAACAAATTATAGATTTATGCAGTCACACCTTTCAAATCATATCAAATGTCGAACAAAAAGAACTAATGTGGATTACTTTCATGTATGATTTGAAGTGGCAGTTATTATACATACAACGCATCTAAAAGCTGGCATGGAGCAGTGTGATTTTCAGAAAACAACATCATAAAGCAAACACAAAAAAATGATATACAAATTTCTCGCAAATAGAGGCGCATGTGCTTATGTAAATGATAGACGTGCATCTACGGACAATATTTCAATTGTTTACACGTTGTTGGCTTTGGAATCGACTTCTATTATAGATACGTTCTAACAGAGCAAAAGCCCGACCCTCCTTGTTACAAGCCCTAAATATTTCCTCGCTGGAGAACTGACATGTTTCGGTCATCAAGACAATAATACGTTGTATAAAGCAGTTGACAGAAGCGTGGTCAGTACTAATTTATTACAACGCGATACCTTCTCCGTTGAAGCATCAAGTAAATAATATAAGCCTAATCTCAAATGCTGCATCTCCTTAGTTGATTAAAACTACAACTCGTTACATAATAGACAAATCAATTGCATACATTACAGCACTAGACAGGGAATTTGAACTCATGATCATGGCAAAGGCGGCTCACAACTGCAGGTAGACGTGATTCTCACCACATACACTATTTTCAAAAGTACAATTGGTAATGCACAAACCAAAACTCGGACAAATAAGCTATTTTATATGCAACTACGCACAGTAAGTATTCATTAAACCTGCACAAGCAAGACTGTCTTTAGAAATAATTATGCCAACCAGCGGAGACAATAACTTTGTCGAATAGGACAGACATAAATAAATAAATGAACAATCAATCATAACATTACACATACCATAAAAATGTTTTTTTTTTTTTCAATTATGTTTTAATGCTTCATTATGCCAGAAATATTTTCTCGGGCAATGGCCCGTTGAGGTAATAAAAATATAAACTGAGAGCCTGAGACATGCCAAAGAATAGTATGCTTAAGGCAGTTTTATTATCCATGTCTGCGCAAGTAATCTTTACTTATCTATATGAAATGCACTCTCAAGATTATATATCATTAAGGGAGCTAAGATTATATCAAATGTCTCCAGGTAGAGTTTTTCGAAAGGCCATTATATGTCATATACACTGTCTTAAACTGGTAGACTTTGGATACAAGGTTTTTTAGATCTGAAAACAGGTTTTGGATACTTACACGTTGTTTTTTAGTATTGACGATATTTTATACATATATAAAACAATTATCTTTTACATGTATTCAACACTTTTTTTCCAGGTTGTTTAATGAAATTTCGATTCTATGTGAGATACAGCTGTATGTGCAAGAGCTGTGGGCGACCACACTATCTTGCATAGAACACCTAGCACATACGCCACTATGGGTAGTCCATTACTGATATTATGATACAACATCAGCGTATGTGTTAAGACGTTAATCCAGGCCGCTGAAAGCTATTTTGTAGCTGCAACATGCTATCTACTACCTCAAAGGTTTACAGCATGAAATGGTGACACTGATGAACAGTCCCGCAGAAATGAATTGATGTCGAGACAAGCAGAAAAAATTGTATTTGTAAAAAAACAGACTTTAAGCGAATGTGCTCCCGTGTGTTAAGTAATGCCCACTAAACTAATTAATTCATTACAGTTCATTTTAGCAAACTGTTTTGCAAGGAGAATTAACAAGTATGTAATATGCACAGAATGTCACTTATTAATTATGTGTCTATACAAACAGGCGTACACAGAACATGCTAAAACTAATTAATTATTTAAATTAGGTAATTAATACGCACAGATTAATTAGAAGCGATCAGATATGATTTATACAAAGAGAAGCCATGTACAACGTTCAATTAATTTAAGTAACTTGTTATAATGATATACAAAAAGCATGTTCAGGTGAGCGAATTATAATCATTTCATCATTCATATCAACTATACAAACTGAACAGAAACCTACATTTGTTGTATGTAAAGTATTATCATGCTGTGATAACTGATAAAGTAAATATAATGAATATGAATATGTATCTCGAATATGACAAACAACCACGGTTAATCATGCGGTCATGTAGTTTATTTTACAAATAATTTCTGTGTGCTTGTACAGTTTATTTTGTTTTGTTCGTGTGGATTGTCGTGTCAATCTTTGTCAGTCATTTGTTTGTGTTCATGGACTTTTGTCTAAAGATCTATGGATGTTATTTCCACTTTCCCGAATCAACTCGAAATTAGCAAACTTGTTATAGAAAATCTTTCATGGTCAAATGACTTGTTATTTTACACATAATCCTACTTCATTAATGTTTGATCATGGTTCACCTTGACCATAGTTTGTTTTTAAAATTACTTTAATTGTGTACTTTTTGGTCACTTTTAACAGCATCATTATGTTTAATCATGTCTAGTTATGGCCATAAATGTTAAAAACAAACATCTCATCCACTATGTTTGATCGTGTTTATCCATGGTCTTCAAGGTACCAGAGTCTGAATAGATTTTAGACCCTAGATAGTGACCATGACTGATTTACAGTTAATCATGATTACGGATATGCCCATAAGAGACTGTTGGAGAACTGGTGAACAAGGTACATGTACAGTTTTGTTATATTTAACATACGTAAATTACTGTAATTCGTGCTAATTATAAAAACTTACTTTGCACAAATCTTTGTTACTATTACTATCTTAAGAATTATTTCTATGACAAGAAATTGATGTGGACAAGGCGGGAAATTGCTTACAATGAATTTTCAAGATAATTTGCAACTTCCCGATTCCATTAGCACGGTTAGTTATATGTAGTTATATTAAAGTTAATCACAAATACCTCAGCATAGTTATGAACATAGTTAACATACAATGTACATTAATCCATTATTTTCTAGGAAATTAATACTAATTTAACGTTCAACGATAATGTACATGTGCCTTGTTCAAGGTCAGGTTCAATGTTGGATACGGAAGACAGTGAAATTTTTAGCTCGTTTCAAAAATTTTTAGAAAATGGGTTATCAAAAAATCCATTTTTTATGATTTTTGATCATATCACATTACAGAATGTGTTAGATATCTCTAAAATTGTATATTTTGATGAACGTAACGCATTTTGTAATGTGAACTGTATTGTGAATTCAATTTTAGCTTTATTAATATTTGTTTAAATACGTTCAGCACGCAACATAAATTCAGTACAAGATATATCAATCAGTATTAGATGAGTTCACTGTCATCGTTCCTATCATACTTATTACATCATTGTTATACAATGTAAATATTTTTTTTTTCTTTTTGAAAACATTGAAACATTTAAAACTGCTTCATATTCATTCTGGTTACACGAAATATCGAAATATATACATGTAAATGTACACAAACTAGTGTGAATATGAATATGAATATTTACATAACACTCCGCAGTTATACTGGATTTGAGTTGCATAGACAGCGTAGCACATCACAATTCATTGTTGCATTAACGATGCCTGCTCACTTTAAGGTTCAACGCCATTATTTGTGTGCGTTTCACCGATCCAATAATATTAACAAATTAGAGAATGTTTACAAAATCGTTTAATGCATTACAACGGGTGGGTGTTGTACCTTTTCACATAATAAACGTAATAAAATAACATAATGACATAATGATCATGATCAAGATATATAGTACAAAAGTGTAAATAATAACTTACGTTTAAAATAAACATACAATTTCTAAAAATACACATGTGCTACACAAATGCAGGAAAAATGGTTAAGTTCAACGAGTTACATTTTGCAGTGACAAGGCAAACATCGCCGTTTTTAATCAGTTTAATTATTTTAACATTGTGAATGACCTTGATGCTACAAGGAGATCAACTTGCTTGAAGCCAATGCTAACCAGTTAGCCATTGATTAAATAGCAAAACAAAATTCTTAACATCAATCAAATAGGTAATTTTATGCCAAAAGTACTCATTTTTATGAGAGTCTCTGGAAGTGAGCTACCACTAGTATATTGATACATGTCACAAAATTATTTATTTTCTGGCTTTGGTAGATTAAAAGAATTAAAAAAAGTAGCCATCTGATCCATAGTATACAAGAAATTGGATCTAAAATATCTTCATAAATTCACCAATTGTGATATAAGTACCTGCTAGCTGTTTTCAAAAAGAAGCCAAAAAACATTTTTCAAAATATTACAATATTTACAAGAATTGAAGCTTTAGTCATGTAATATATGTTTTTGTCCATATAGCATATAGAGTATTCTGGATGTATTTTATTGCGCTATTATTATAGATTTACTTAACATAGTATTAACATGTGAATTTGGTATACTGAATGCCTATTGAGAGAATTGTTGGTAGCAAAAAATAAAAATCGTATAGATTATTTATTGCTTCCCTTTTGTAACAGGGGCTCACTATGTAAATTAGGAGCTGCACCAAATATATAATACATTTCCCTCAAAGGCTAATGAAAAATCTTTTGATAGACAAAAATAAACTAAGTTACATGACCTAAAATAACAAAATATAACAATAAAAATATCTAAAAGTAGAAACAATAATAAAACTAATATATATGAAGTACATTGGAAAAATATAAAATATTATCTGTATACTTCCTACTCTCCATGGCATCAGTGATAATGATAGGTGTACATCATTACTGTAGCTGGATGATAAACAATCACATACTTGAACAGCTTCACTCTATCAAACTTAAAGACAACAGAGCTAAAAATGCATGTATATATCAGCTTACTTGGAATTTGGTTCAAGCATATTAATAAGATCGCATGACCATTCCTCCCCCTCAAGCCAAAATAGTTGAGACCATTTCAGAAGCGAATGAAGATAACAAGTTAAGAAAAAATAACTTGTTTAAATTTATTTTGCTTGCTCATTAACTCATTTGTAGCATGTTTATACTACCAGACATTGATGATGAGTGTTAGGTGGGCATGTCCCTATGCAACTCTACAACTGTTTGTCAATGTTGTTTCAGAAATGAGTTTTCCTGCCTAACTGAAACATATACTTTCATGTACCAATGAATATTATAAGGGTGGTGTCGATACATCAATAATGTAATAATTCAATTATTTCTTTTAAACATCATGCTGTTAAAAATATTCATAAAAAAATTGAAAATTTAATCAAATTATGAAACAAAGCAATACACATATGTTCAACAGTAATTGCAGCTACATGTGACAATATGCAGTTTTATATTTAGCATATTTAACTTCATATAATGAGTACAAATCTATATATTTGAATCTATTTGTGAAATGTTCCATAGCAATCCACTTTATGTGATGCCCCGCCTAAGTTAATTCAGCCTGATCGTTGCTGAAAAATCCACACACACCTACAGACACCACTTATTCTACACAACACAATTATGTTCATGGTGCAATTACATGATAACATATATTCATGTGTTTTTTATAAAATTATGCAGAATAGATAACAATCAGACTCATGCCATATACACATTTATATATTGGGTCAAAATGATGTTAGCACAGAATAATATTATTTACCAATAGATTGAATCGCAGTGAATGTAAAGAAGTAAATTACAGTGGACAAGAAAGCTAGTTTTGTAATAATTGTGTTTACTGAACCAAAAAACCTATAGTAAACTTATTCATATTAATAACAGCTATTGGTTTTGTTTGAATAAATATTACATGCACAATTCCTAGATGTAGACATCTTTACAATGTGGACACAATGACTGATATGCCTGCATCAGCTACTTCAGGCAAGCTGAATTGCAGAGACTTCCTGTGCCAAAAGAGTTAGCAATGTCTATCCCTAATGATTACAGGAATATGGTCCTGTAACATGAACCTAATAAAATCCTCATAAGCCTTTGATCAATAGACCATTTGCAAATTATAGGCTGCTTGGAGCTGATTTATGGCACATTTGATCACTGCCTCATGCATACATGTACAAGCTTAATAAATGCAACTGTTAGTCTCAATACAGACTTTTTATGGAAGTTTGCTAAGTAATGCTGGGTACGATGAGCTAAATCACTATATTATTCAGTTCTACCCAATTTCTAGACTGCCAATGGTGCCTAGGGGGGCAGGTGGGTGGTATTTGTAATTGACAGTGACTGATAAATAACGTGAAGCTGTGTTTATGTTGTCAAGGATTAATTACTACCACTATATAGATAGATATTAGTCCGAACCAGAAGCCAATGAACTGAACAACCAATAATGTAAAAACCAAAGTGTACATCATATGTACATTGCAACATTTAATTAAAACAAAAAAATAACTTGCATAACAAGAAGATGAATAAACATTTAACAAAAATGCCTTAAAATAATAGTGATTTACTGGTGAAAACGTAGACACACATAGCAAAGTCTCAGTCACGAGGCTAACATATCACCAAAGCCCTGGTGAAAGTCCAACGTGATCACATAGTACAACAACAATCACTGTTACTGCCAGGTAACGATTATGTACCAAATTCACAAAATATGACCATTTGGCTCAGGACCAGCACATGATGAGAACAGCTTATACCTTAATTTTGATTCCCATAAACTTTCCTTTTTGTAAACTTTCCATGGGTTAATAAGCATTCACTAGCAGAGGCCTGATTCCCTAAAGTGTTTCCGATAGTCAACAAAAGAAATCTAACATCTTGCGATCAAACAGTTTTGGAGATCACAAGTCCATCTTAGAGCAGAGCGAGCAAGAGCAATGTCAACATAAGCTGGTCAACAAAGGGTAGTGAACCATATTGAAATGATCTAGATCCGGGGTCATAATTCTACAGGCATCACCCAGGTGTTGAAATGTTGTGAGACTTACTGCATCATACACAGATTCCTCGACACAAAAGTTAACATGATTCTATGGCAACATCCAACATCCAGGAACGCCGGGTGGCCGAGCATTTCATAACTAATCAGCACTGTAAGTAGTAGTTCTGAAGATGTAGCTTCAACAGTTGATTCCAGAAGTGATACAACTTAGAATTTCAGAAGCAATGCAACACAGAATTCCAGAGCACTCTTAATTGCCTCATCATATAACTGGATAGCAGATGAGAGACTGTAGCAATCGGTGTAATGTTGTAAGATCTCATCATTTACATAATAATCTCCTCCAGAACACGAATAGCTGCAAACAAATCCATGGAAGTTGGTACAGAAATTGGTATAGGTGCTTTCAATTGTACTGGATAAGGTATAGACTGGAGAGATTATTATGAAAGGCTCTGCACTAACTAAGAAACTTCTTCATTTCATTGCAGATTTCAACAAATGTGGTGTCGACATCTGATAGAATCAAAGCAGTCAGAATCAGTATTGAATGATGAAGAGTGACGTCTGAAATTCTTAAGTGGTGATTGATCAAAATTTCAAAGCTTTTCAGATTTTTAACATTAACAACAACGAGCGAGTAGGCATTGTGACTTCTTTCTAGCTGCCAATCATAAAAATCCATTCAATGCAGATATAAGAGTGAGACAAACACTCACATTATTCAAATATTTTTGTCAGTGTTGGTAAAAAAATTGACTGTTTTGATATTGAATATATATGCATCTCTAAATAAACATTTTTTTGTAATTTTTAGTAAAACGTGATATTTTCGGCTTCTTAATCCACAATCATAATTGATATTAAATATATAGCTACCTAAGGTGGACCTCTCATATTTATTCATTTCAAGATCGTATAATTTTTAAGAATATCTTTGTCATTTTTGGTAATCGAAATTACAGCCACATACACAATAATATATATACATGAAACATAAGTATCGAACTCTGCAAATGCGCCTTGCCACTGTTTCCCATTATGCAGTGAAGAACACCTCAGTGTGAGTATCAGTTTAGTAAAAAATGTTATTAACGTAAGTACTCTGGGTAGGATGGCTTCTGAAAAACTGTAGATATTCACCTCTTTCTTATGCTGTGGTACAGATTGCTTGTAACAGCAAAGCTATATCAGCCGTCAGTCGATCTGCTTGTTTAATTTACTATTTGTAACAACCTTCGTATGTGATGCTGTCGACTTCCTCGTTAAGCAGACTATTGACTGATTTTCCATTGTTCTCCACCTGTCTGATGTTTGCAGCAACTTTTTACAGTCTTGAAAAGTGCAATTCATCCCATATATGTATATGCACATGCCTGTGGCTCTTGTGTATATGCTATGCTCTACTCACCCCCAGCGAAGGGTTAGTGTTTAAACTAAACACCAGACTAACATTAAAATTGTTGACTGGCCCTTATTGAAAATATTTGCATCATATTTCCTTTGTACCCACTCAACAGTTTATACCGAAAAAATAAGCTAAAAAATGTATGAAGCAACTGGAAACATTTTCTTTAAAAGCAAACTAATAACAGTTTTAAAATATTGTGAACACTGTACATCAAAGAAAACCATTCATAATTCAAACAATTCATCAAGCATCTCAGAGCTCATCTCCACTTGCACATTAATAATACATTGTACCATATTTGGCCTTTAGCAGTATTAAATAGCATTCTATTCACAGCTTTTAAAGTTTGCTGTTTGCACTCTTTTTAGTAAAAAGGGAAATTATGTTGATATGAGATAACTGCTGAAGTTAGGTATGCCACAATTCTTTCAATATATGCACTCGCCTATGGCTCGTATATATATATATTCATGGTACATCCAGCAGGGGGGTTGTTTCTTACATCAAACACATCAGGCAAACGTAAAGCTGGATGACAATTCATCATGTAGATTGGAGCTCACTGAAATACTCCTCTTGCACATTAATAATATCTTTTTTTGGCCTTTAGCAGTATTAAACATGATAGCATTCTATTCGCAGCTTTTGAAGTTTGCTGTTCACACACTTTTTAATGAAAATCGTGATCTGCTTACATGTATTTTAGATCTAGTGTCCTGAAAATCAATGGTACATCTTTTTGTCTGAACACAAATCGGCTTTAAAAGTGATGCAGATGTCGCTGCAGATTATATATATTGGAATCAAATTTTGATGCCATACAGATAATGCCAGTGTCATTATCCAAATAGAAAAGAACAGCAACAATAGAATTTGTATCAAATCAATGTACAAAGTCATCATCATTGAATTTATAATATACAATCATAATGCTGTGGTTTAATTAATTTGTCAGGACTTGCATTGAAAGTAATAAGAATCTTCAGAAGTGTGTTTCACAGAAAAAAAAGATTCACATTTGCCCTTTCATGGCACCAATCAAACTGTGAATCTCTCAAAATAGAATGATAAAATTATCTGATTGTTATATTATTATAAACGATTTTACCTAGATGTCTCGTATTTGACCTTGGTAAAATGGATAATGTGATTGGACATGCCTTGAAAACATGAGCGCAAACAAAGTTAGAACAGAAATAGACACTGCTATGATAGTTTCTTGGTAAATCTATGGCCAAATAAACAGAACATGGCTAGCAAGCAGGGGTTTGATTGGTCATCTTGAATATGTGTTTTATTGTCAAATCTATTATGCCAACTCGGGTTTTGTACCACACATACTTATTTTTTCATTGTAGCCATTGTCAAAGTTGATAAGATGATCATAAAAAAATAGATGCGTCATTTTTCATACACTGATGAAGCTGGACGAAATACGACAACATGAAATCTAGAAAGTAGTAAATACATGAAAATCTGCTATGAGTCATAAATATGGTTTATAGTGGGTGATGATGGTTAAAGTCCAAAATAACCGGGAGATGTTTCAAGCAATACCCTACATGTACTTTGTTTGCATATGATTAGCAAATATAGTCTTTATGCATAATGTCTGCAGGCCATAACAAGGTCTTCTTCTCTTTTAATAAAACCAGGCACGTCGATCCAAACTATCGTTGCCGACGTTTTCAATTAAATGGTTTTCAGGCAGAGTAAGCTGTCTGTAACATTGGACTGCGTGAACCCTAACTCATAATGATGAACAAATGTGAGTTATCATTGTATTTCTGTAAACATTAACAGTAGGTGGTTAATGTAAATCATATCAGCAATGGCAACAATTTCACATTTTACTCATGCAATCATAGAAAGTCAAACAGTATGTCTCATCAGATCATCATAAGCTGTTGCTTTTCCGATGATGGACGTGTCTAACTAGAATTAATGTGGTATATTTACTAATTTGCCCAGTAAATGCTATCATCAAATAAATTAAACATAGCATAACTATTACTGCCTTGCGCATTGAGTGGCTAGCTTAATAAGTAACATCTAAGAATTGGGGATGGACACAAACTGGACTGATTTATTTATGTTTACATATACTGGTGATTATCTAACTGTATGAAGATGCAAGTTTTAAGTGCTTTATTTCAGTGTAAATCAGGGTTTGATGCTGCAGGGATCTACCATTTTGTTTACATATCTTTATAGGTAAATTTAAAGCAAATATCTATCACAAGCAGCCTGTCGGCTGAGATAGCTCCGCTGTTAGCAATGTACATTTCAATTAAAGAACAGAAGATATCATTAGAAAATGAACAATACGTATGGTATCAACAAGAAAATGCCAAAAATATCACTTTTCACCAACAATAACAAAAATAAACATCAGAATTAGATAATTGAGATTATCACCACGAAATTAACAAATCTGAAAGAGGTCCACATGTAGTACCTATATATGTAATATCAAAGCAATTGGACTTGCGGTTTTTAACAAGAAGTCGAAAATATCACTTTTTACCAAAAATGACAAACATACTCACTAAATTTAGAGAATTAAAGATATCATTACAAATTGAACAAATCTGAGAGAGGTCCACATGTAGTACATATATGTATAATATCAAAGCAATTGGACTTGCGTTTTTTAACAAGAAGTCGAAAATATAATTTTTACCAAAAATGACAATGTTCACCAAAATTAGAGAATTAAAGATATCATTACAAAATGAACAAATCTGAAAGAGGTCCACATGTAGTACCTATATATGTAATATCGAGGCAATTGGACTTGCGGTTTTTAGCAAGAAGTCGAAAATATCACTTTTTACCAAAAATGACAAAAATATTCGCCAAAATTAGAGAATTGAAGATATCAACATGAAATGAACAAACCTAAGAGAGGTCTACCCAAGGTACATATACACCAATATCAAAGCATTTAGGCTAGTAGTTTTTAAGAAGAAGTCGAAAAAGTAAAACATTGACACGGACGACAGACGACGACTGACAATCACTCGTATGATAAGCTCTGCTCGACAAAGTCAACAGTGGAGCTAATAAAAAGAGGTTATTGAAAAATGGTCATATACTTGAATTACAAGGTAACAGAGTAACACTTGTTAGCTATTAGGTATTAAATGTTTTATCACGGGAAATGTTGTGGCCAAGAATGAACTTCACAAGCAAAAAGTAAGAGCAGTTAGAGGGTTGGTGTTAATGACATTTAGGTCGTAATATGACTTTTGAGCTAAATGAACAAAAAGAAGCAGCAGGTATTTGTAATATTAATAGGCAGATTTCTCAATTAGTATTACATGAACTGTATCAAGTTAGGAAATAACAATCATCATCTGCTTGCAACATAAGATAAAATAAGAGTGCATATCACTTGATATATATTAACAAGAGATGAATGCAAACATTTAGTTCCACACAAATTAAAAAAGCATATCTTTACTGCATTTCACAGCTTAGGAACAACGTTCTTTACAATTTGATGGCTGCTAATTGGCCATTTTGATGATAATTGTAAAACCAGGTCACATGATGTGCAATGTACCAAGTTTAAATTAAATATATGCACAACCAAGATTTAGTTCCTAAATGCAGAATACTTAAATTATATGCAAGTGGCTGCCTCTGATTTTGAGTTATTGTTAAAAGATCACTGACATGTTCAAGTGTCTGAAGATTTTGCGGGATTATCTTCAGAAGTAAAAAGCGCATGCAAATTCTGAGATAATAATCTTGAGAAGTAATAGAGAAAAAAGAAAAAACATGGAATAAACAATGGTAACAAATATTGCTATGAAAACTACACGATTATATTCTTCTATATTTTCTATATCTCAGTATTGTGAAAGCATATAGATTGCCATAGTTACATGCTACTGGTTTAATCACAATTAAACTATTGCTTGTTTTACCCATTGCTTCCTTAATACTTATTTATAATTCCTCAATTCTATTAAATGGTGGGACATTTCAATATACCAATTCTGGATCATCAAGATGCTCTTGCATTTCACGGCTACATGAATATATATAAACTAGGTTTATATTAAATAAACCATTTTATGAGTAATGGAGTGTTAACAATATTACAATAACAGGTAATCTGTCATCGAGTGCAAGACTATACTTGGACTATAAGTACATCCAGCTATTATAATTAACAACACAGCAATACGACAGCTCTGACCATGGATGACCTTTATCTTGACACTCTCACGTAACTTAGCTACTTGCTAGATTACAAAAATTTAAAGTAAATTGCTTATTCTGGATAGGACCATTTCTCAGCAGACAATCAAAAGCCTGAATGTCATTTATTCTATGGAAGGATCAATCCGGATATTACTCTGATACATGCCAGACGGAAAGTCTGTCAATATATATCTTAAGTGAAATTTCTGTATTAAAAGTAAAATAGCAAAGAGTCATGTATGTCGATTATACTCAAATATTGTGTCTTTATTCATTTATTGTGTTTAATTCTAACAACATTTTTCAGATTAAGACGAAATAATTAGTTGTTTATACATGAACAGCCGGCTTATACTTCATTAAGTGTATTGGGTATATTATCTAGTTGCATTGACAGCTATTGAATAATCAGTGTGTTTCACATCGCAAGCGTATACCTTGGAAATGACAACATGCAGCTCTGTATTATATTAGTAGCAAGGATTCTCAGATGGACGACGAAAATAACTCTCAATTTATTTTGGATATATTAAATGATTACAAATCCGTAATATTAGAAACCGCACAGCTTGAGTTTATTAGTTGCTTGGTATTAAATTTACCAAGCCAGGTTTTTTGACTCCCATGTGCGAAGCACAAAATGGGAGTCTTTGCAGTTAGTGTGTCTGTATGTGTGTGTGTATGTGTGTATGTGTGTATGTGTGTATGTGTGTATGTGTGTGTGTGTGTATGTGTGTCCGACTGTTCCACTGCTATCTCAAGAACCATACATCGGTTTTTGATGAAACTTGGTGCATAGATGCTCTGGGCCAATGCGCAGATTTGATTAGGTTTTGGTAAAAATCCATGCTCGTTAATTACCTAATTTGCATGATAATTAGCTAATTTTTAGCTGTTCTATGACTGTTCCACTGATATCTAAAGAACCACTCATTGGATTTTGATGAAACTTGGTACATAGATGCTCTGAACATATGCGCAGATTTGATTAATTTTTGGTAAAAATCCGTGCATATTAATTACCTAATTTGCATGATAATTAGCTATTTTTTAGTGGTTCCATGACTGTTCCACTGATATCTAAACAACCACTCATTGGATTTTGATGAAACTTGGTACATAGATGCTCTGAACTAATGCTAGGTTTTGATTAGTTTTTGGTAATAATCCGTGGACACTAATTACCTAATTTGCATAATGATTAGTCAATTTTCGGTTTTTCCACTGATATCTCAAGTACTAATCATCACATTTCAATGAAACTTGGTACATAGATGTCATACGACACTGCACAGACCTGATAGTTTTTATGGTAATATCAGTACATATTAATTACCTAATTTGCATAATTAATTAATTTTCAGCATTTGATATAAGTAGTTAGCATTACATTTCAATGAAACTTGGTACTTACATACTCAAGGACTATGCAGAGATTGATTGTTTTCGATAAATATTTGTGCATATTAATCACCTAATTTGCATAATTAGTTAATTTTCAGCTTTTCCACGGGTATCTCAAGTACTAATCATCGCATTTCAATGAAACTTGGTACATAGATCCTTTAGGACTATGCAGAGACCTGATTAGTTTTAGGGTAAATAATTGTGCATATTAATTACCTAATTTGCATAATTAATTTTCAGCTTTTCTACTGATATCTAAAGTACTAATCATCACATTTCCATGAATCTAGAATTATGCAGACCCAATTAGTTTCCGGTAAATATTTGTGCATATTAATCACCTAATTTGCATAATTAACCAACTTTCACACTGATATCTCAGGTACTATACATCACATATCAATGAATGTACATGGATGCTGTAGGACAATAGACAGACCTGAATAATTGCGGGTTAAAATCTGTACATATTAATTACCTAATTTGCATAATTAACCAATTTTAAGCTTTCACACTGATATCTAAAGTACCGTAAAAACTCCAAAATTTCGACCGGTTTTAAATAATTGGTGTTAGATATGTGACGTGTTTTTAGAGTCAAAATTAAGGTACATTTTCGGACGGTCGAATTTTTCAGAATAGAAATCAGCAAATGAAAAAATGGGGATGATAGTGTGCTTCATTAGTTTTTAAAAAATGCAATGTCCGTCAATTGACGTAAACTTCCTCATGTTTCACGGTAAAAGCAAAGGTCGTGGCCGAGTTGTAACTCAAAATCTAAACAAAGTCATCAATCAGTGAGTATTATGACATGCAAAACAAAACATCAAGACGCGGAGAAGAGGTCAGCACAAAACTAATAGGTCAAAAGATAAAGCTGTCTCGCACTACCTAGAAAAACTTGCCAATGTTCGAAGTACAGGTACCCATTGGACAAAAGATACATGGAAGTTTAGCAAACGATCTCCCCGACCCAGTGCAATGTATCCGGTTAGAATCAAAGCTCACGTGTCCCTTATTTGAGGGACCAAATTCTGCCGTAAATTCGCCCTTGGATTAAAAAATAAAATGGGATTTAAGAAAATAAAATGGGACTTTTAAGGTGTATTTTGGCGTCATTTTTCGGACATTTCAATCAATCCTGCCGGCTAAAATAGAGTCTAAGTTTTACCGTAGTCATTGACGTTTGTCTATTCAAGAGTACACGTGTATGATTTTTATCGTGACTAGCCTAGCGTGAGCGGGTAAGCTTCCTTTCGAGAATGAGCTGTTATCACTGTGAACAATGTTAAATTATTCTTCAGATGACCAGTTTATTTTTTAAAAACAACTAATTTTTTTATTTAAAAAAAATCATGCCGTTTTCGCATCAAAATCCAAGCCAAAACATCGTACTACAACACCAATCTCTTCCGCATTGCGTTCAATAACATTAACATATTTAAATAAGCTATGGTAATTTGAACACGTTGGCATCATCCAGCTTTTTGATTGGTTAATTAGCGATTTGACCTATTTGACCTAAGAGAACATGGCGGATATCCTACAGCATCAAACGTTTATACGAGACCCAGGGACCGGAATCATTCGCTTACGATGAAACTAAGTTGACTTTTATTTGTATTTCATAACCATTCAACAAATTTATTTTGTGTACATTATTATAATCACTACTGAGTACAGTAATAATCAACAATTCAGAAACGCAGCATGCCGAGATTTTTGTGTTCGTTTTTATTTCAAACTTCGTTTATTTAGAATATATTTTCGTTACCAATAAAATAAAAATCTCTCAGTCAATCAGAAACCCGGATTCATGCCTTCGAGGAAGGTCCCGTTTGAACGCTCACATCGTTTTTTTTTTCGTTTGTGGGAAAACTAAAACTGGTCGCAATTTTCGAATAAGAATGAGTCGGCAATTTTTAGTGGAATCGAAAATTTGGAGGTAAATAAAACACCGAAACCCGGCAAATAAATAGGCGTTCGAATTTTTAGAGGGGTCGAAATTTTGGAGTTTTCACGGTACTAATTATTCCATTTCAATGAAACTTAGTATAAAGATGCTCTAGGACAATGTACAAACCTAATTAGTTTGGGGTAAAAATCTGTTCATATTAATTCCCTAATAAGCATAATAATTCATAATTTTTTGGTTCTAATCACATTTCAATTAAACTTGGAGACATAGATTTTCTGTTACATTGCGCAGACCTCATTAGTTTTACACTCAAATCTGGTCATATTAATTTTCTGATTTGCATAATTAGTTTTCAGCTAAGTAATTTCGAATTATATTTAATGTGTCTCCAATACTCTCAGCACATGGGAGTTCTTTCTAAGCTTTCTTTGATTGTGTGTGAATCCACTTTAGAGCCTGCACAAGAATGCATCATGATGACTTCCACATTTGACAGTATACATAAAGATTTGCCTGCTTTAGAATATATTTTCCCCATAGGTGCAGCTTAATACAAAACATTGACTAATCTTTACCAACTTAACCCTTTGACAATCATATTGTTTCCCAGCAAAATCTTTGTGCAACATTTTGTGCATTTTTTGGTACTTTTTCTACAATTTCTCAGTTAGTTTTGAGCCAAATGAACGTAATTTCTCATTGGCTACAGGTATTGATCAACATAAGAGGTATTACATATACACAGAATGAGCCCCAAAACAACACGACTTTACAGTGTCTTAAGTTTGATAGCTTCTTCTATAGGTAAAAATATTAATTTAAATTATTAATTATAAATGTTATTGAATTGGAAAAATATACTGGTCTTGTATTACCTGTGTGCACTTATAATGATTATCACACTGGCTGGCTAGATAGGTGCAGACTGTCATATGTTAAAACCTGGATCTCAGCTGGGTCAGCTATTAGTTTTGACGTACTTTACTAAATATGACACATAGGTAGATTACTCTGCTCAATTCAGATGGTGATTTTGAAAGTAGGTTAAGCTGACACTGGCTAAATGATAAGTTACGTTAGGACTATACTGTTAGAGCTATTTTAAGTACTAAGATGAAGTTATAATACCCTGACAACAGTGAAACCTAGTTGAAAAGTGTGGCATGCAATACTGTTTAAATTTGACGTATCTACTGCATTTTACAAATTACATTGACTCAATTACCGGTAGAGACTGTAACACTGTAACATTATGCAATACGTAAATGCATCAAGTTTAGATTTAAAAGCATGCAATTCTATATACAGATTCTGAAAAACCTTTTTAACCATTAACTGGGATGGATTTATCAGGAAATGATAAGAATTAAAGTTAATTTCTCTTTCCTGCTACATACTGTATATTGCGTAACATATTGCATAATAAATTTTCTACAAGTGCTACCAAGCGGATGTAATATACAATTAACGGAGTGGTGATAGTGCTTGGGCACGATTTTTGTTCACTTACATACATGTAGACCTATATGAATGGTCTGACATTGAACAAAATGTAATTTGTTCGTTTTTGCTCGGATTTCATAACTGGCCGATAATATGAAAACATATTTACCCAGCAACACGCACGAACATCAATGAGAAAACACTGATGATACATTTTAGTGAAATATAGCATAGTTAAAACCAACAATGTGGCAAAAACTGCCAGGTCACATGTCAAATACATGACCCTGACTGACAGTGGACGCTATTTCGCACTGTCAAAATTTCAATATGTATATATATATAGTGTTATGGGGGCTATTTATGACTTTAGTGAAAAATTGGACAATTCTAAATTAGTATATATGTTATCCATAGATTAATGTGTTTACATGACTTACTATGGAAAATGTCCCAAAATAGCTGATTATTTTGCATTATTATTTTCTTGAAAACACATCCATCTTTCTCCGTACAAACTTTAAATACGAATGACTTGCATGCATGTGAATCAACAGTTTTATTGTGATCAATTTTTTTCTGTTTTATGGTAGTGAATTACCTTAAATGAAAAAAAGTTTTTGTGACAATGCATTTCTATGAAGAAAACAAGCAGCCTATCGGCTGAGATAGCTCCGCTGTTAGCAATGCACATTTCAATTAAAGAACTGAAGACATCATTAGAAAATGAACAATATGTATAGTATCAAAGCAATCGGACTTAGTTTTTAACAAGAAGTCGAAAATATCACTTTCTACCAAAAATGACCAAAATATTCACCAAAATTAGAGAATTGAAGATATCATCACAAAATGAACAAATCTGAGAGAGGTCCACATGTAGTACCTATATATGTAATATCAAAGCAATCAGACTATTCAGGTTTTTTACAAGAAGTCGAAAATATCACTTTTTACCAAAAATGACAAAAATATTCACCAACATTATAGAATCGAAGATATCATCACGAAATGAACACATCTGAGAAAGGTCTACATGTAGTATCTAAATATGTAATATCAAAGCAATTGAACTATTGGTTTTTAACAAGAAGTCAAAAATATCACTTTTTACCAAAAATTACAAAAATATTCACCAAAATTAGAGAATTAAAGATATCATTACAAAATGAACAAATCTGAGAGAGGTCCACATGTAGTACCTATATATGTAATATCAAAGCAATTGCACTTGCAGTTTTTAACAAGAAGTCGAAAATATCACTTTTTACCAAAAATGACAAAAATATTCACCAAAATTAGAGAATTGAAGATATCAACATGAAATGAACAAACCTAAGAGAGGTCTACCCAAGGTACATATACACCAAGTACCGGTATCAAAGCATTCAGGCTTGTAGTTTTCAAGAAGAAGTCGAAAAAGTAAAACATTGACACGGACGACGACGACGACGAACAATCACTCATATGATAAGCTCCGCTCGACAAAGTCGACAGCGGAGCTAAAAATATGTGATTCGGATAACATGAACATGCAAAACCAGGTAGGATAGGTTTATTTTCAATTTTGCCTTTATCAGACATTTCTTTAGCACCAGATTGTTAAAGGGAGTTGGTCATTGTGTAGCGTGTGTTCAAATTTCATGTAAAAAAACAATGTATTTTTACATGCATTGTGTACGTCGCTACGAGTCCCATATCGAACATGACGCTGCACGACGAACACCGCCTTTAACATAAATCTAATGATGTTTACAGTAAGGCTGTCCAAATTGGTCCAAAATTAAGAATAATAAATCAACCACTGATTTGGTGAGCTACCCTTAGCCTTGAATGAAATGAGTAATAATTCATTCATGGACAGTTGGAGTTGTACCATTAAAATAAAGATTGACTGTATAAGAAATATGAGTAAGAATAGAATAATGCAGTAGCAGTATTATGAAAGCAGGAACATAAAACCACTGATAGTACAATTATTGATAATAGCTCTACTTAACTGCAATCTACCATATCTTATAATGGGCATAAATGTCAAATTGTTCAATTGAGGGATGCAAGAACAAAATTAATGATTTTGTACATGTCTGTACATAAAGAAGCCCTCTCAGTCATTCCCATTTGTCAAATTTTCCGACTAATTTAAACTATTTTGAACCAGTTTACCCAAATTTGCTAATTTGATTTGTCTTAAATTACATTCCCACTTTATATTATCCACAGAAAAACCTCTCACAGACTTCTGTAAGCATCATAATGGCTTCGAGTTTTGTACAATTCATGAGACATTTTGTTCCTCCAGAGCCCCGAAGTTGAATTTAGAAGACTCTCTTAAAGTATATTCATATAGCCTTTAGTGAGTATAACATAAAAATTACGTTTGATATGGTGATTCGATGATGACCTTGTTTCTGTCAAGTTCAAACTAGCTTCAGTGGTATGATTTTTTTAGACATGCGACATAACCAATTGATTTCATAATTTTTCAACGTGATCACAATAATCTGTGTAGTATTATGCACATAATAATAAGTGTATATGTAACTTTGAATGTATATACTGATAATTTACATGAATATATGTTAAAATTATTGGGTGAGTGTTTTAGAAAGTATAACAATCAACTGACCTTGTAATTTGACCTTGCAAATAAGTTTATTTTGAAATATATATTTCAAACAAACAAAAAAAAATGTTAGGAGAGGTGAGTATATTCAGCATGTTGAAAATATTACTTGCAATGGCATAATTGTATGAATCCACACATAAACCAGTTGGACATTTTGAATCAAATAACAAAACAAAGCATCATGTGTGTTGGTCATGCCAAAATTAGTTCAAGCATGTCTGAGAAATGGTTAAGGACATGCGAAAATAAAACTATATGGCTGCCAGGTCAACCAGTTTGAATTAAATCACAAACTCACTTGCATTGCTATTAACTCATGTTATATTATGATGCAGAATTATTACTTATACAAGATAATGGTGTCTCTATGCAGTGACAGCCACATTTTATGTTACTTAAAGTATAGATTGTGAGATGCCATCCTTATATTTGAGTTTCTTTGAGTGACAGGTAGAGCTTATACCAAGTTTGAATGTAATTGAACGAGGCATGCCTGAGAAAAAGTTTATGACATTTTTGGGTGTTTTGGGGAACAACAAACAAACAAAGAAAGCTATGAAGGAACTCTCATGTGTATTGGAGGCAGATTAAAAACTAATTTAAAATATAAGATTTGCCTTTCAAACAAAAAGCTTGGCAACTAATATTTGTCTGCTACTGCTCTGATCCACATAATATAAAATAGTACAAACCAAAATGTTATTGTACATCTGTGGTTTACAGTCTAATTTATTTCAGAGCACCTCTACAACATGTTCAAATTATATAATCAATATGCATTTTTTTCAACATTAAACTAATCACGTCTTTGGATTACCCCTGGGCATCTATGAACATTTAAATTTATGAAAATGTAATGATTATGTATATCATCCAAATTAGGCAGTTCATGCTCGAATTTCAATCCGAAACTAATCAGGTTTTTAGCATTGTTCCTATAGACACTTAGATACCAAATCTTATTGAAATACAATAATTGCTTTATGAGATATAGGTAGAAAATTGGATAATTATCACGCAAATTAAGCAATTATATTATGTATATCAATTCAAAATTATGTACCAACTTTCATTGAAATGTGTTTAGAACTTCAAAATCTGATGGCAAACCCAAAATATTATAATTTATTATGCAAATTAGGCAATTAGTATGAACAAATTTTAACCTCAAAACTGAGAAGTTTCGTGCATTGAAATGGGATACCAGTAATTAGTAGTTGAGATATAAATGTAAAAGCGGAAAATTGACTAATTATGCATATAAGGTAATTACTATGCACAGATTTTAAACCAAATCTAATCAGGTCTGTGCATTGTCTCTAAAATGTTTATTTACCAAGTTTCATTGAAATGTGATGATTAGTATTTGAGATAAAAGTGGAAAAACCGTAAATTGAATAGTCATTATGCAAATTAGGTAATTATTATGCACAGATGTTTATCCTTTATTTTTATCATTGAAATCTGACTAGCAGTTAACCCCAAAGTCTCCCACTGTGTGTTTCACGCACAAGAGTCACACTATTGTGTGATTGGTATAATTGTATGATATTGGAATAAAATAAATAATATATGGAAAGCATTAATCAAAATCTCAACAGAAATTCAACAATTCTGTTATAGCTAAATAATTTTAAAATCAACTTTTTTAAGTAGAACTACAAGTAACATAATATATCACCACCTAGAAATGCACACAAACAATGCATTCAATGTGTACTGGATCATTAAAATAAGTCTTATTTTGAACAAAGACACACCTATCTCATTTATGTAAGTGTATACCTTACTAACATAGCAAATATGGTAAGGGTTATTGGCCTATGAAGTGATATATATATAAACAAAATGGTAAACCTTCTGGGATTCAAACAGATATTTGATATAAACTATTCAAATCTCCAGATATCACTATATAATTTTAAAATTCTTTTTCATCCACAAGAACGATATATTAAAACAACTTAAACAAGCCATGCATGGCACAGTCCCCGTTAGTAATCAAATTTAAGATATATAGTTTTGTTTATAGTAATATAGCTTGAATATAACCATGTCAGGAATATGATTTTTTTAACATTAAAATGATTGACATTTGTATCTGATCGTCAAACAAGTACTTGCCCATATTGAGAGAAATTGCTCTGGAACAGCATTTAAAATCAGCCATTTTGAATACATGTATATATATAACGTGATGTATAACGAATATATACAATTTAAATATAATCAGTCAAAGCATTTAAGAGATATGGCTCCAGAAGCCCAATCATTACAACAAAATGGCAGCCAGTCAGCCATTTTGAATCCAATCTGAAAAATAAAATGACGAGCATCAGGAACCCGTAATGTCCAATGTATGTACCAAGTTTGAACGAAATCCACCCATAAATGCTTGATATTTGATGATTTTTTAGCACAAAAATTACCACCATTCGGCCATTTTGAATAGGATAGTCAAACCAATATATCTGTTTATCTATGACATGATGTATAATGAATATTTAAAATTTGAAAATATTATCAGTCAAAACAAGTCGGAGATATGGGTCTAGAAACCCATTCATTAAAACAAAATGGCCGCCAGACAGCCATTTTGAATCCGATCTGAAAAATAAATGATGTGCATCAGGAACCTGTAATGTCTAATATATGTACCAAGTTTGAACAAAACCCATCCACAAGTACCAGCAATGCTTGATATATGATGATTGTTTAGCACAAAAAAGGCCACCATTTGGCCATTTTGAATAGGATCGTCAAACCAATATATCTGTCTATCTATGACATGATGTATAATGAATATTTAAAATTTGAACATAATCAGTGAAAGCAAGTCAGACATATGGCACAAGAACCACATTTATTAATACAAAATGGCCGCCAGTCGGCCATGTTGAATCTTATCTGAAAAACAAAATTATTTGCATCAAGGTCCTATAATGTCTAATTTATATACCAATTTGAAAAAAATCCATCTGTAAACAGCCGAGAAATGATTGATTTTTATGATTTTTTAGGACAAAAATGGCTGCCATTCGGCCATCTTGAATCAGATTGTGAATCAAAATAATGTGCATCAAGGTCCTAGAATGTCTAACATATATACCAATTTTGAAAATAATCCATCCATACACGGTCAAAAAATGCTTGATTTTGATGATTTTTAGCACAAAAATGGCCACCATTTGGCCATCTTGAATCAGATCGTGAAACAAATTGACGTCCATATGTATAATATCATGTATGATGTTTGTGTGAAGTTTGATTGTGATTGGTCCAGGCATTTCTAAGATACAGGTCCGGACGCACGCACAGACGCACGCACGCATGCACAGACACACGGAGGTCAACACATAAGTCCCTGTTTTGGGGGACTAAAAATATATCATAATTTTGACCAAAGACACACCCATGGCATTTATGTGAGTGCATATAATAGTAACATAGCATATACAGTGAGCGTGATTAGCCTACAAAGTGAAATATATGAAAACACTGGTAAACCTTCAGGGATCCTGATAGATATTGAATATCACTGAAAGCATAGCTTTCAAATCCAGTTAGTGTACTGATAGATGATGGGTATATTTACATTGTACGAGAAACGTAAAATACTAATTGAGTTTTACACTCACAAAAAGGTCCGGTAATAAACCAATAGTGCACAATAGTAATATTACATTATATGACCTATTCTAATGGATGAGCAGCCACAAAGTGTCAAGACAACATTAATTGCACCTTTTTTAAAGAATAGCTAAGTTAGCATGTAATAATTACTTTTGAATGCAACGTTATACAATATATAATGCACTTAATGATTAACCCTGCTATGATTTTTAACCCGGATTTCATCACATGAGATTTTGCACTATTAATAGCCAATTTGTTGCATAATGCAAAATCTACCTGCCACTCAAAGAGACTGCATTAACTTGAATATTAGGATGGTGCCTCACATAAATAACATAAAATGTGGCTGCCACTTCATAGAGACACCATTACCTTGTATAAGTGAAAATTCTACATCATAATATAATTCAGGAAAGGAGCTATAATAAGCTCAATTACATCAAGAAAGACACCCATAACTTTTTCACTATTACAATACCCCCTAGCACAAATGGCCATACTATGATGACTGGAGTATGACATGCTAAGGGGTCTTATGTGTGGTTCTCTTCTATATATTACACTGTATGTACATATGACATATAAAAACACTGACATGTAAGTGTATTATTGATGAACTTCAAAGAAAAAATATATATAATAAGATTTTGTCTCACACGCACCTTTCATAGGGAAAGGCTTCTAATAGAACAAATACAGTATAATGGAATGTGCCCACGCATGCATGAAACGAGTTCATAAAGGAATTATTAACCACTTGGGTGGAGAATGAAAAAGTGATAAATGAAACATAAAATTAGAAAATATTCTTACTCAGGGTAATCTTATTATATTGGTAAAAGCCTGTTTAGGGGTCATTTGATTAGATTATAAAATAAGTCAGTGAAGCCCCTATCAGTTGTAAAGAAAACTCAAAACAAGTCAGCCATTTTGAATCGGAACTTGAAATGAATGCAGGTTATTATGTGTGGCATGATGTATACTGTTATCTGTCTAGGCATGTTAGATATATATATATATATATATATATATATATATATATATGGCTCAGGAACAGTATTCATTGAAACATAGTGGCCACCAATCAGCCATTTTGAATAAGAATCAGTAAAACACAAGTAATTGAAATACCTAATCCCTGAGAAATACATAAAGTCTGAACACACACAGTCAGAGATTTCATCAACAAAATGACCACCAGATGTCCATTTTTTGTCCGATCTGACAAACAAAATTATATACATTAAAGTCCCATAAAGCTGAATGTACATATCCAAGTTTAAACTAAATCTGCATAAAAACAAACAAATGTGCATTGTGATATAGTAGTTCAATGTTTGTATCCATACATGACCGTGATTCGAATTTGAACATTATAAATGGTTGCCATTCAGCTATCTTGAATTGTCAGATAAATCCATTTGCATATATGTGACATTATGTATGATGCATAAATTTGAACATGATCAGACAAGGCAGGTCCGATATATGGCTCTAGAGCTGCATTTGATTGTTAAAACAAAATGGCCACCAGTTGGCCTTTTTGAATCAAATCTGAAAAACAAAATGATGTGCATCAAATATGGTCTTATTACATTCAATGTTTATACAAAGTTTGACAAACTCTTCACACACAACTGACATCCAGTACTGGGATGGCAGAAATGGTTGATTTTGATATTTCCAATATTTAACAGCCACCATTCAGCCATCTAGAATTGGATTGTTCAATAATTGTAGGTACGTGTACATATGTTTGACATGATTTATGATGTGTGTGTGAAGTTAAATGTAAACATGCAGTTCAGACCATCTGTACCACTGATTCCAATAAAGTGATTGTGAGTAATCAAATCTGACTCACAAATCAAACAAAAAAAACTGTAAAATTATGTGAGGGACATATTTTTGCAAATTAAGTGAATCAAGGAACAATTTTAACTTTCACTATGAGTGTATAAACCCAAGAAGGCAAAATGTCTGTTTTGAAATTTGTCTTCATGAATATACTTGAATTCAAAAAATTTAAAAACCTTCATGGTGTACATCAGCCTACTTTTTGTTGAAAATGATTTTTAAATATGGGTTTTAAAAACAAATAGCTTGTCAGCTGATATCCTCGGGGGCGGACATCCGGGCATTTTCACCGCCTGGCAACCCGCGGCGGTGAAAACAAAGGCCCAAAACTCGCAGAAAACGGTACTTTGGGGTGATTGTTGAGACTCCTCTGAACAGTGCAACAAGATTAGCCCTATGTGTGTAACATATATAAATTTGATTGTTCGGGATTACTTCAAAGTTGAGTTTGTATTGTTTTCTCGAATTTTCACCGGCTCGACTGGCGTTCCACAGCAGCACGCACAGAGCCCATAGAAATGCATGGTACAGTGGTGCGCGTCTTAGCAACGTGGAACGTCTTGTGACGTAGCTCCGCCCCCGAGGATAGCTCTGTTGTTTGAGATGTATAATGAGAAAGAAATATATTATTAATCAGTCTAGCCATTTTCAAGATCACAAGATTATGAGAAAATTGAAGTTATCAAAACTATGGTCTTTCTACCATGATGACATGATGGCATTTTCAATGTGCTATCCCAGCATCAGCATGGCCCAGTCAAGCAAAAGTACTTGAGGATCTTAACCAGGTAGGATTTAAATCATGAGTCCAATGCAACAATTAAGCACTACACCTACTATTCTATCTCATGATGAAAACAAACATTAATGTGAACTTACCATCCCAGTGAAATGCTTCCCTTCATGGTGCAAATAAAGGTGTATTTCCTCTTCTGACAGACCACATTGTCTCAATTCTTCCAACTCATCTTCTTCCTCCTGCAGCTTAGCGAATTCGTCCAGACTGAGCTGCCCAGCAGCCCTTTCTATAAATGGCTTGAATGTTAAACTTTCAGTAAACTGCTTCTTTTGTGCTAATTGCCTGTAACAATTTCATAGCCCAAATTGTAAACTTCCTTTAAATGACCATGTTTTGAGAACCAAAGTGAACTTTTGTCACCATTCACCAAATTAAACCCATCCAATTTTTAACATCAAAATGGCCACCATTCAGCCATCTTGAATCTGAATGTCAAACGAATACACACATGCACAATGTATGATGTATATATAAAGTTTGAACATAATTATTCAATTTTGATCAAGACATGTTGGCAATGTGAAATTTTGTCTATTTGGTTCAAAAATTAATTGAAAAATGCTACCCAATGACACTAGATATACTTTAAGAAAAAGATCAACTCAAATTTACACACTTTCAGGTAAACTTATATTTACGGATTATACATATATATAAGTTTGATAACAATTGGCCCAATATTATTGGAGTTATTGTGCTCACAAGAAAAGTTTATGATGATGTTGATGGCAGACAACAGACTTTTCTGCAACTACTATCATGACTTTCCCTTCACTTTATTATGGACATGCTAAAAAACAATCAAAGAAGTCTTAGAAAGAAAAGTATCCTGAGAGTAATGGAGGCATATTTGAAATCACTTATCCTTTAAAACTAGAATTTTGGTGACTAATAATGGTTTATAAGTCCAATTTCAATAAGATTTTTTGAGATATCAGATATTAGCTAATAAAAATTAGACAATCAATATGCATGGTTTTAAACATTAAACTAATCACATCTGTGGATTACCCTAGAGCATCTAATAAAATAACAATAAAATGTGACTATTATGAATATTATGCAAATTTGGTAATCAGTATGCTCGATTTTACAATTCGATACTAATCCAAAACTTGTCCCAACTTGTATATAAAATATTATTGAGATCAAATAATTATTTTTTGAGATATAGATGAAAAAATTGGATACTTATTCAAATTAGATAATTAATATACACTGAACCCAACACAAAACTAATCAGGTATGTGCATTGTCCCTAAGAACCTATGTTATAATTGTACCAAGTTTCATAAGAATGTGATGATAAATTACGAAATGAGCAATATGTATACTATCAAAGCAATTGGACTCGCGGTTTTTAACAAGAAGTCGAAAATATCACTTTTTACCAAAAATTACAAATACATTCACAAAAATTAGAGAATTGAAGATATTATCATGAAATGAACAAATCTAAGAGAGGTCTACCCAAGGAACATATACACCAAGTATCAAATCATTCAGGCTTGCAGTTTTGAAGAAGAAGTCGAAAAAGTAAAACATTGACATGGACGACAGACAATCACTCATATAATAAGCTTCGCTCGACAAATTCGACAGCAGAGCTAAAAATGAACGGCAATTATTATGCAAATTGGGTAAGTATTATGTATATATTTTAACCCAAATCTAATTAAGTTGTTAAATTGTCTTATAGCATTGAAATAAGATGATTAGTACTTGAGATAACAATGGAAACTAAAAACACATTAATTAGTATGCAAAAAAGGTAATTAATATGCACATTTTATAATAAAACTAATCATGTCTGTGCAGCATCACAGATATTCTACATCGAAATGTGATAATTAATACTATTGAGATAATCATGCAAAAATTTTAAACGTTATGAGTAACGCAAATTAGGTACTAATTAATATGAACAGATTTTAACCATAAATTGATCAGGTCTGTCCAATGTCTTAGAGCATCTATATATCAAGATATCCAGGGAAAATATATACACACACATAAATGCATACAGGGTAATTGTAAAGACTCCCAATTGTGTATAACTCAACAATAATATACACGAGTCACATCCAAATAGCATCTGTTCACAGATATGAAGACTCATAGATTATTTGGAATCACGACATAAAGTTAGCAGTGACGACAACAACATCATCACTGCTGCTCACTGCTGATGGGTAGTTTGTTTCCTTAATATGTACTGTATGAAGTACTTTGGTTATAATGTGAATTACTACACATAAGGTTGATCCATACAATTTCATGGGTGGTTCTAGTGAACATTTTCAATGTTCATGTATTAGTAAAATGATCTTTAACCACCATTTATAATTGTTTTGGGACACAATAATCATTCATTATATCAGGTCTCAAAAAAGAAAGAAAACATCATAATTTATTGTGTATGTCTTGTTTATACTTTTTCACTGTAGAGTCCCCCCTTGTGTCACCTCTATAATCAGCATAAAGTAATAACACATTTATCTGAAAAAATGTGGTCTGTGACCCCAATTTTGTTGTTAGCATATATGTATGACCTTGTAAAACAAGTAATCTCTTCACTAAGTATTATAAATCTCCAACTACTTTGATGACACTGTTATGATCAACTTTAACTCAAAGTGTCATCATATCGTAATATGAATCTCGCTTTGTAATAGCGCTACATATACACTAAATGTATCAATTAAGATACAACAAAAGATTAATAAAAGACCATTAGCATTAAATGTTGGAGATAACTAGATAAATGAATTCTGCAGATAGCATGATCGTAGTTGAAAGTAAGATAGAAGCTCTTTCTGTTATTGATGTTGACGACCATATACAAATTTACATGATTATACAAATATACATTCAAGCAATCACATGTTATACATATAGTATGCATTTTGTAGAGTATTCTGTTATGGCAACACCATTCTCCCGAGAGAAAGATCTAGCTGTGCTGTGGTAATCTGTGCTGCTCATTTCCACAAGGATCCTGTGAATTTTACGTGCACTGCATGAAGACAGGAACATAACTCAATGCCGACAGATAAATTTCATCCCATTTTTATGACTAATCTTTTTCAAAACCATCTGCAGTCCAGGCATGTCAGATATAATGATGCAGCATTTTGTAAAACAAATGTTGGCCATTTAATGGAAATCAATAATTGCATGCCTGAGATCAATTTGTATTATTGAGTTGAAATGGTAGAAATGATAAATTGTTATGCATTTTTTAAAACATAAATGCCTGCCAGTCAATTCAACATCTCAATCAGATCCTAAAATAACTGCATACCGTATACTTGATATACAAGTGTGTAGATAGAATGTGATTGATGCAAGTTTGTCCAAAATAAAAGAGAATTCACACACAATGAAAACATACACATTACGCAATCTATATTTAAATCTCAGTTTCCATAATTCATACGAACAGAGACTTACAAATGATGCGACAGTACCGTTATCAAAGAGATGTGATAAAATCAGACCGAATAACTTTTCAAATTAATTGCTTTCAAAATAAAGAAACAATGACTGAAAGATTATTTTCAAAGAGATATCACTATAAGGTAAATATTCTGCTGATTATCAGAACAGCTAATTGCCAGCAATGCACTCAAAGCGTCACAGATGTATGTTATAATTTTGAATGTAAATAATGCTCACAAAAATACATAGCAATCAGTTTTTTAGAAAGGTTACTGAAAGCCTGGTGTTCCGGCAAACTACTTGATACAAAATTTGACAAAACCAAATTATCTGTATGTGTATGTGAGGGTTTTATGTGTGACGATAAAGTGCTAGTACAGACAGTAAGCCATCTGTTTAACACATACAGCCACATATTGCATTTTTAATGCTTAGTGCTCACAAGCACATGTAAGTACAGACGAACCAGAAAACAGAAGGGCAATAATACATCATGTCTCTTTACATTTTCACATACAACATTTATAGAGCTTTATTGGGGTCTTGGAATTTGACATTATTTGACAGTGTGAATATGTGCGTATTGAGGGAAAAAAAATATACATTAAACTTTCAAATTTCAATGCCTACCAGAGTGTCCAAATGCTTCAGCTTCCAAATTGCTTGTTCAAATTTCATCTGCCAACACCTTTGAAACAAGTTGCAAAACATGTGGATTCACAGAATTGATTTTGTTCTTAACTACTTAGAAATAAATAGAAATAATTCCAATTCTGGCAAATCCTTGTTTATTCAGGAAATGCACGCAAATTCCAAATATATCAAAATATGTTACATAATTGATATCACATAATAAAGCTCTACAAATTATGCTTTCACAGTGCAACTTTAGGTACATGTAATTATATATTAAGTGAATATGAGAATTATTCCCAACAACTTTTGCAGCTGCAGTTGTTTATGAGATGAGATTTTTCACTAATATTTCTTAATTGTAGAGCAATCACATATACATTTTACAGAATAAGTTTGAAATGCATTAATAAAGAGTTAAATATAGCATCCAAAGTAATTATTAAAACTGATATCTTGCAGGTGAAGTGAATCACAGTCAGCTGGCGCACACGTGATAATAAAATAAATACGATATTTACTACATGGGGGCCGCCATCTTGAATGACGCATAAAACTAAATAAGAGACAAGTTGTGAAACGCGTTTTTCAGATTCCTACAAATCAGGACAAAAATACCAAAATACCGCTGAGCTGGAATGCAAATTTTTAGTTTCAAATACCCCGGCTTAGTGTTCCAGGTTCTTCGCGGAATTAGGTGTTTGTATGCAAGGGATTTTTCCACACAAAAAAGACGAATTAGGCTGAATTTTGTTATCGGTTGGCTTAATATAACCCCAATGGACCGTATTTTTGTGAAAGATTGGTATTTTTGTCCTGATTTGTAGGAATCTGAAAAACGCGTTTCACAACTTGTCTCTTATTTAGTTTTATGTGTCATACAAGATGGCGGCCCCCATGTAGTAAATATCATATTTATTTTATTATCACGTGTGCGCCAGCTGACTGTGAAGTGAATAACATTTTTGCAGAAGCAAATAGATTACCTACCCTTCTATAGAAACATTGGTGTCCATTTGTTTATCCAAAAGCCTCTTGAGCTGCCTATCAGTTGCCGTGACGACAGAATCACTTGGTGCAGAATCCAATGCTTGATCATCGTATGGTGTATATGGATCCTCTGATGTACGTGTAACTCCACGACTTCTGTATTTACGACTGTCACCACTATCAAGTAAAATGGAAATACATGTGTAGTAAGTCTGAGATAGCGAAAAAGAAATTAACTATCTCACGATAAGAGTGGGGAATATTGACAATGTTCATAAACAATTATTACTGTAGAATACTTTATTTTAGCTGGAATTAATTTTCGCTGAACAGACTTCAAGTGTTTTCTATGGAATTTATTTTCACGGATGTTTGACAAGTTGAATGTAAAATATAGGAAAAAATGCATATTCACTGGATTTTATTTTCACTGAATCTTTCCGCCAGCGAAAATAGTGAAAATTAATTCCATTGAAGTATTTTACAGTAATGTACATCTACCAGCGAAAACAATAAAATCATCCATCCGGAAAATACAATGTTACAGATGCTTACGAATGTCTTCCTCATTTGAAAAATGTCTGTCATACATGTATTTATGCCACAACTGAACTATTTCCTTTGTTTACATCAGACACTGCAACAAAATAGCAAGTAACTGTAATAGTATCATGTCATAAAGCAACAAATCTTTGGATGACATTCACTTATAATGTGTAAACAGTGACAAGAAAAGACAAGGCAAGGTACCTATAGTTTCATTATGTTCCAATAAAGGCAATGAATAACATAACCTTATATTATACATCCAATGAAAATTTTTATTCCAGAAAAGTGGATTCTAAAAATGTTTATCTTATCTGATTTGTACCACCATCGCACAACCTATTTAGAAATTTTCATTATTTGTAATTAACATAATATTCAATGATTATTTATTATCTCTTTATGAGGTGCACTTATAATCGTCTATTCCTTATCCTATACTCATCACTTGAAGCTATCTTTTGAGATACTCAACATATTCAATAACATAGTACTGTAGTGCATTTCTTGAATTTATTTTATTTTCTGATAAAATTGTATTACCGGGAGTATACATTATTATGCTGAGGCAAAAAAAAATGTGTTTCTGGGTCATCATGCTAGTCAGTTGAAAATGTGCGCATCACAGATTTTTTTTTTTCAGAAAAAAATGAAAGAAAAGTTCAGTGTTCAAGAAAATTATAAATTTAATAAAAATTTCAGAATAATTAAAATAATTCTTGTAGCCTTACATATTTTATAAGCTCTATGACTTATTATTATGAATTAATTATTATACAACTGTCAGCATATGCCTTCAAATGTGCAGTAATTTTACCTTATTTGTGAATACCAAATAAGAGTGATATTATTGTAATATTGCCAAGTAAATTTAACCAATTTGAATCACCCTGCCCCCATCCTGGGCTTTGCAGACAAAGCAGTTAGATCATAAAAATGTGAATAAAAAGTTATTAAAGAGTATTTGTCAGAAAAATAACCTGCATGAAAGGAATTTTGAATCACAAAGAAGTTATAAAATAGTGAATATGTCAAACAAATGACAGATGAATAATTTCTACAATAGAAATCAGCTCTGTTGGGTCAACTCAACGCTTTCAACAGCTAAATTTATTCCATTTACATGGAATGCATGGAAATGTTAAGGAACATTTCAAAATTAATTGCTTATTCTAACCAGCTTATTGACAAGCTTGTGTCATTTTGGTTATACATGTACAAACAAGAAAGTGAACAATTAAGTTAATAAAGGGCAGTGGTTGCAAGATCTCATATAAACAAACATGGCAACTTTGTTGCGCAGACCAACGAGTACAAACTGAGACGTTACCAAGCTTTCACTAGATAATTCTTTTCTGGTGATTGGTAGGTATTGAAGGAGTCACCAGTGATAATTTGCCTGGTTAAAAACATATAAGAGCACATTGGATTGTGGGAAATTCAATGTTTATCAAAACAAATGTCGCACATGTGCGGCACGATGACTACTGTCCTTTAAAGTTAAGAATATCCATCCTAGCTTTTGTAAGAAATACTACCAGAATAAAATAAAATTTGGAATAGAATTATGAAAAAAAAAGTTGTCTGTACAATGGAATTCAGCTTGGTTAATAAGTCAAATGAAATGCACAGAAATGATAGGAACATTTCAACATTGATTTTGTTATTATCCCGGTAACCAGTTTGTTAATGACAAGCTGTGTCATTTCGGCTATAAATGTATAAACAAGATTGTGGAATTCACACAGTGAAATGATTATAAGCCTTCATCAAATTCTTTCAATTTTTGTATTATAAAACTGTCTTTGAATGAGGAACAAGTATTATATCTCACATACAAATATTACAAAAAAAGACACTGTATGAAATATGAACTAATAAAATAATATGTGGTGCACCACTAGTAGACAGACAATAAAGGTAACCATGTACAAACATGATCATAACATCATACATGTAGTTATAATTCTGGTTGCCGGAACAATCATTTAATGTCAAACATGTTTAAACATGGTTGAAACTCAAGTCGAATTAACCATGGTGACAAATTATGCTGGAACCTGCTCTGATTAACCGCTGTAAGAACATGATTATCCAAGACAATCAAACATGGTTGCACTTTATAATGCTTCTGGCATTTGGGTGTGCTTAGGTAAAATTTCAATAATTATTTGAAAAGGTGTACACAGACATATTTAAAAATAAGTTTCTTAAGATGAAATGTACATCTCATCCACAAGCCTTATATTTAACTTGAAAAGTACAATGTCATTTAAATACTGAATGTCTTCAATCATGCAGGTACATAATGTGATATTGATATTTCCAATGAATAAAAAATAATACATAGATTAATAATAAATACGACAAAAACGCAACCCTGTAGGCTGGTTTTGTATTAAATTGCTGTTACAGTAATATTTTACTAAAAATAACTTAAGTTTGTTTATCTTGTGGATAGTTAATATTTCAAATTCCCCGCAAAGCATTTGTAAAGGTTAAAATTCTACACTTGGGATTTGAAAAAAACAAAAAAAAAACATGCTTGTGCAACCTAGTGTATATTAAATCGTCATCATATCAAGTGTCAGGGAAATCAACTCAGTCTTCTCCGAGAACCAGTTGTGGACATTATCAAACGGGGGATTTTAACAATAATATTGTTATGACCAAAATGGTAGCCATATATATGGCCAAAAATCGAAAATCCACTGGTGTTAGGAAACATATATTTTTTTTGTTTATGTATGAGTAAACTATTTATAACAAGTCATTGTCAATGACACGTCCCCGTTCCGTTCATATTTGAGTGACATATACATCCAAAGCAGATCATGACCGAAATGCACCTGCATATGTACAACACATTGTACTAAATCTGAACAAAATCCATCCATGCATGACTGAGATCTGGTTCCGGAATTGTGAAAATACGTGATTTTAATGCATTTTCGGTCTTAAAATGGCCATCATTCAGCTATTGTTAAGCGGATCATGAAACAAATGCACATATCTATTTGTGACATGATGCACCATGTGTGTGTGAAGTTTGAACTTGATCAATCCAGACATGTCTTGGATACGGATCCAGAACTGAATTCTTTAAGAAAATGGCCGCCAGTCGGCCATTTCGAACTTGATCCGAAAAAAAAAATGACGTGCATCAAGGTCCTATTATGTTTAATGTAAGTACCGAATTTGAACAAAATCCGTCCATGCATAACTGAGATCCGGGTTCGGAATGGTGAAAATGTGCGATTTCAATGCATTTTCGGCCTTAAAGCGGCCGCCATTTGGCTATCGTTAATGGGATCATGAAACAAATGCACATACATATTTGTGACATGATGTACCTTGTGTGTGTGAAGTTTGAACTTGATCAATCCAGACATGTCTCGGATACGGATCCAGAACTGAATTCTTTAAAACAAAATGGCCGCCAGTCGGCCATTTCGAACTTGATCTGAAAAAAAAATGACGTGCATCAAGGTCCTATTATGTTTAATGTATGTACCAAATTTGAATGAAATCCGTCCATGCATAACTGAGATCTGGGTTCGGAATGGTGAAAATGTGCGATTTCAATGCATTTTCGGCCTTAAAGCGGCCGCCATTTGGCTATCGTTAATGGGATCATGAAACAAATGCACATACATATTTGTGACATGATGTACCTTGTGTGTGTGAAGTTTGAACTTGATCAATCCAGACATGTCTCAGATACGGATCCAGAACTGAATTCTTTAAAACAAAATGGCCGCCAGTCGGCCATTTCGAACTTGATCCGAAAAAAAAAATGACGTGCATCAAGGTCCTATTATGTTTAATGTATGTACCAAATTTGAACGAAATCCGTCCATGCATAACTGAGATCCGGGTCCGGAATGGTGAAAATGTGCCATTTTGATGCATTTTCGGCCTTAAAATGGCCGCTATTCGGCTATCGTTAATCGGATCATGAAAAAAATGCATGTGCATATGTCCCATATAATGTGTGATGTATGAGTGAAGTTTGAACATAATCGGTCCATGCATGTTCGAGATACAGGTGATCACGGACGCACGGACGCACGGACGCACGGACGCACGGACGCACACAGGGCAAAACATAAGTCCCCGTTTTCGGACTCCGTCCGAACGGGGACTAACAACACCTCCCTACAAAAAAAATATAGAGAACTGACAAAATTTCTGCTTCAGTATTATTTGAAAAATATTATGATACCACCTATAATCTTTCATGAAGGCATTCATTTCTTTCATTTCTTTCATTTTTAAAAATTTTAATCAAGCATGGAATTGACACACACAAACATCTTGGAGCAGCAAGTATACATCATATACTGTCTTTAACTCTTCACTTCACTTTTTCATCTAAATTTCGAAACATCATTTTGCCCATTTTTATTTATCTCTAAACTCTTATTAAACTGTTAATTTTGAACCAAAGTTATAATTTCCCATTGGCTAATAAGGGTCTTAATCGAAACTATTCAAAAATATTGAAATGAAATATTTTGCAATAGTCCTCATTGTTCACTTAATGTTAAAGACCATATTAAAAGCATTTAGAAAGAATTGTGTTTGTTATAAATGAGTAAAATATAAAATATATAAAAAACAATAATCGGTAATACATATTATTTGTCAATGAATTTTGGCATCTACTGCGCATATAGAATATAGATGACGTCAAAGAATTCCCACTGCATCCCTATGGAAAAATACCATCTCATTTAAAACGTAGGAAATAATTTGTCAATATATCAAAAATTGACAACAATATTATGCATCCTGTTTTGGTTTCAAACATGTCAAAAAAACCTGATTTTGTTTACAACTAAAATGTTCAGCAGTCAGCTAATCATTGATTTAGTGACAAGATTATTGGATGTGCATACATTGTACATATATGTTTGCCATGATGTATTGTCTGTATATAAAGTTAGAAGCAAATTGCTCAAAGCATGTACAAGATAAATCTGAAATAGCATTTAATAAACAAAATGGCCACAGGTCTGACATCTTGAGTAGATTTTACAAATCAAAGTGACATATATGGTAATCCTTTCATCAAGTTTGAAGCAAACTGACAAACACCTACACAAGACCAGGTTCTGTATACAGGATTTTTAAATTAGTGTTTTTTTTGCAAATAAAATGGTCAGCAGTTGGACATCTTTGATCAGATGACAATATCATTCATTCAGTATGCCATGACCCACATGTTTGAGATGAATTGTTTACGTCAGCCATCCTTGACCCAATCCTGAAATCATCACACAAGCATATATATCAGACACGTTAAAGGACAGTGGTCATAGCTAGCCCAGCACATGTGTTGTATACGTCACTATGAGTCTCATATCGAACAAGATGCGGTGCAAAGACCACCCTTTAAGTATGTGTAAGATATAGCAGTACATTAAATGAATTCGTCAAGGTATGTTTGTATACAACTTCAGATGCACACATGGACGATTGGATGGACTGAAAGCCTCAGACAATTTAAATCAAACTATGAATCCCTGGGTCTAAAAATACACAGGTTTATGTATTTAACTTAGAACATTAAAACCAATGACAAAAAAGTTTTAAAATGGCCACTATCACTGTGTCATCAATAATAATATTGTTGGAAAAGAATATGGTGACCCCCCCCCCCCCCAATTTTTAAAAGCATTTAAAAAGTGCAGATAAATTTATCTTTATTTTATTCTTTCAAGAATGTTTACAAAACTAAACCTTTTTCTTCCATTTGTTTTAAAATCACACTTTTAAAGCATTTCTATCAGTTCATTGGTGCTTCGAACATTTTATGTGACATATTTGATAGTCTGAATTTCGTGAGTCGCTCTATACAATTAACTTCTAAATGTTACCATTAGATTTGTGCTTGAATTTCATTCGCCTGGACTTTTGAAAAGTGATCAAACACACGTAGACTCACAAAGATTTGCTTCTGGTTGAAGCAATTCAAAACATAGAAGAATCCTGGCAAATCCTCATTTTTTTCCCCCCAACAATTTGCTCTAATACGGACCATTAAACAATAGTTCTATCATCCAAATGAATGCGCCCTGAGTGCAACTTTAATTGTGACCAACTACATGTACCTTTAGGGCCGAGTTATGCAGATAAAAATAAACAGCGAGGCAAGGAGATACAGGAAGTACACATCAATTTGGATTTTCATTTTGAGATATAATGAAGGAACCTAAATTGAATTTCAGTAACGGAATCAGTATTTTGTAGTGCTGTCTAAACATTTCTTTCTCAAAACTGAATTGCTTTAATTTTGTCCCAAAACTAATCAATTCACTCAACTGTGCTAGTGGAAGTTGTTGAACACTTCCCAATAAATTCTAACAAAGTTTGAGGACAAAAGACATATTGCAGTATACGTATTAATGCGCTCCAGTCGACATGCAGATTCACGTTCAAATTTCACATTAGTATAACCAAACATATTTGACACATGCTGTACATGTCACAGGTGAACACAATGAACTTGACATAGTGCACTTTAACTTTGCAATAAATACATCAAGTATTTCCAGTTCTCATTATCACTAATTTACTAAAAGAATGTTCTCTTTCATGCAATATGCTGAATATGAAAACATTCATGTCAAGTGTTACATTCAATAACAGTGCAACATCTGCTTAGGGATTAATGTCTTTTTCAGCAGTTTACAATATATATTACGAGAATGCATTTGCTGATTTTATTTGTGAAGATTAAAAACCACATTTTCAAAATCTGAAAAGTCAAAATTTTGTTTTTTTTCATAGATAGAATTTATTTTATTTTTTATTTTACTTATTTATTAGAATAGAATAGAATACAATACAATATGTCTAATATGGAGATAAAACTAAACATGACTACCATACTCAGAAACACGCATTTATTCAACATACAGATAAGATTGCTTCAAGTAATTTACAAAATAATACTAGTTTATTTTAAGACTTGTTTCCATGGAAATAGGTTTCAAAGCTGAAGTTGTTGATATCCGTGTATTCCGAAAACTCAATTTATTCTATTGTAGTTTGATTTTTAGCCTGTAATTCATGGTAATATGTTTTACTCACTCTCTTTGGCCACTAGGTGGAGCTCTTTGATTTTTTTTCATATTTTGCATACTGAATCAATGATTGATTTTTGTAGAAGTAATTAATACCAAACAAGTATATAGATTCTTATGATTGGAGTTTGCTTACACAAACACAGGAATGAGTGTGCAACTTAAAGCGGGAGAGTTGTCACCTGCACACATGTAGGAATTGTCCCAAGTGATAACAACACATGCTAAAAACACAAAGGCTCATGGGTAGACAATTGTTTGTAAACAATGACACGCTATGGCCATCTGGCGCATGCGCAATGAGAACCAATGAGAGATAGAAATATTTATGTATAAGGCTACAATATATACCATTGTGCATCTATACTCAAAAAACTATAATCGTTTTTTCTGGCATACATAGACCAATTACTTGTCAAAGTTGGTACAAATCATGAGATAGACAAGCATCTGATTTTATTCTGTGATATGATTAAATTTAGCCAACATGTGACCATTTTGGAAACAAAATCATAAAACTAATAATAATAATAATAATAAGACTAACGACTTGATAATACTGGGTTGCAAATCATATTTATTTTATTCTTTTTTCGAGATCTGATTCAAGATAGCGATACATATTGGGCTACAGATAAATAGTACATTATTTGTTTTTTGCAGTTTAGAAAAAAAATTTATTTCAAATTTAATATTTTTAATAAATATCTTAATCCAAGGCCATAGATAATACCAGTTAATGATTTTCATTTTGTTATTGTATGTTATCGTCTCAGTGACTTGAGTGAAAACCTACATTTCTGGACATATTGATTTCAAAAATCATCACGCTTTTTATTTGAATTCTAAAAGTTGTACTTTTGTTAAAATTTATCATGAAAACCAATTACATATATTAAACTTTTTTATGTTTTTATTTCTAAAATTCTAAGCAAGAAACCAAATAAAAAAAAAAGCTGTGACACAAATGTTTCCAAACTGACATGCATAATGATGACCAAAAACATTACAATTTTTGTTCTGGCTTTTAGCGACACATTTCCTGGGTGTTAACCAGGATTTAGAAAGTGTGATTTGAAAAATGATTTTTGGCATTATATTTGACAAGAAAAAAAAAAAAATAATAAAATGTTGTCTGTCATACTGACAGGTAGCTGGCTAAGACACTACTATTTCCATTTATGTCATAAGTCATTCACAATAAGTGTATGTTTGAATGCAACCATTTTTTTCTGTCACAGTTTTACAACACCACAACATTCTGCAATTTTTTTCTGTATATTTTATTGAATATCTTTGTTAATTTTAAACCAAATAAATCTAATTTTATGTTGTCAACAAGTCATGTTCAACATTTTGGGAAAAATATGTGTTTAATATTGTGAATATTGACTTTGGCATTCAAAATGTTTCAATAGAATTACATTGATTTGATATAATTCAGTGAATACATATGTATACAATTACTGTAAAATACTTTATTTTTACTTGGAATTAACTTTTTGCTATTTTCACTGAAGAGATAATTCTATGAAATTAAAAACCAGCGAATATACCTTTTTCCCTATATCCTACATTCAATTCATCAAAAGTCAGTTAAAATAAATTCCATACAAAACACAAAAAGCCTTTTCAGTGAAAATTTATTCAGGCTAAAATAAAGTATTTTACAGTATTTTCCTGTACTCGTCTGCCATAGGGCTATACATGTGAGGATAAGGCGGAACAGCTTTCACATATACAATGTTTTCTTTTTAAATTAAAGTGACTAATCTGCTTGCTGGGCTTGGTGTTATAGCAACATTAGTGACTGTTAGTAATAAATATTTATCTATCTACCAATCTATATAATACAATGTGAAAAATGCACATCTGTGGTTTCCATAGTGTAAAAAAAAGAAGGTAAAATAATATTTCAATATGCAGGAATTGAAATTGACTGAGATTGAAAGCCCTGATGCGCTTGAACATATATAGTCAAATGTTTTTTTCACAATTTCAATCATTTCAAGTTAACAATTTTGGCTTTGAAATTGGATGCCCTCAGAAAACCAAAGTTCAATCCCTGAATAAGCAGCCCAAAATGAGTTTGTGACTGATGATGAGAAAAGCCGAAAGATTTAATCAAAATGCTGATAAGAGATCAATTGGTGAATCACCATTTCACAGCAATTTAACTTAAACTATAACTTTTTTTTATTTCAATTTCTATATTATGGTGTGGAGAAAGACACAATGTGAAATTCAATTATGATTCAAATGAAGATATACCGGTAGTATGATATTTGTTGAGTGATTGATGGCCGCAAAATCAAGTAAAATGATGACCTGATAGATGAACATTCATGTTCAAATGCAGTAACCATGAACAAATAAAGCGATTACAAGATAACAATGTCATCTAAGCTCTTAATCTGAATTCAATTAAAATCATGGGTTTAGTTAAATGGACAAAATTAATCTGAACATGATTCATTGTATGGTCATTGTATGAAAGATGAATCGGCTGCGATCGAACTTCATACAACCTTGGTTTTTTGAAATACATCTCCAGGTAAATAACGACCAAAGAGATTTCCCACCGTGCTTGCAAGCTGCACTCTACAATGCGCCCAAGCTTTTAATTATAAATCCATATAGAATCAAATAACATTTGCTATATAGAGCTAGAACATCGGGTACATCCACTCACCAAGGGATTCCTGTATTACGATAAGACGTGCTTTGTTCCATTCTGACCTAGTTCACATCCTGGAGAGGAAATTAAAACAGTAGCATTAAAAGGTGTAGTAACGTTTGTCATGATCAAGTGTTTTCATATGCTTTGAAAGTATAGGAAAAGAGTCATCAGTCAAAAGCCAGAGGAACACAACAAATAAGGTGCAGGTCATAGCATGGTCCTCTGATCGATGGTATGCATGAAGCAATTAGCCTTAGGTTAAGGCATAGATGTTAACACATCGTTGGTCATCAAATAGACATACAGAATATGTGCAGGGCTGTTTGATCTATGACATAAGTGTGTTAAATTCAACAGTGATGTTAACAGCTGGGGAAAACTCAATTAAATTACTACATTTTACTTGTGAGTGCTATCCGTGCACAATACAAAGTTTTTCAAGATTATCATTATAAAAGATATTACAGCATAAACAATTATTAATTCAAATTTTTCGTTGTAATTATGTTTTACCCCACCCCAGTACACATTGTAAAATCTAAACTGTCAATAGTGTGATCCAACTTTAATTTAACAAGAAATACATTTTCACAAATTGTGAACATTTTCAAACAATTTCTAAATTCTAAGGGTTCTAAATTAAGCTATAAAATTACAGCTAATTCTGTGAAAGTTGGTCCTTAACATGCTCCATTAAACCATTGCGCAATTCCAAGCAATGAAAATTAATAGTATTTGAATGCAATCACTTACAGGAAGGAAGATTCTCAATTGCATTCAAATACTTCACCTATCAGTGACATTTATTTGTGGATGTATGAGCATTAACATGACCTCTGCTTTTATTTATTTTTTGGGGGGATTTTTGCAATCTGCAATCTGGTTCTACTGCAATTTACTACAAATTCAAAACATGTACGCCTCAATTGATATTTGGATACACAAGTAGACCTAATTGTTACAGTCTTATACTGTGTCTCAAGAGTATATTCAGAAATATCGCAAGGGACATGTATGTTTGTTGATCTTATCTATTTTGCATTTCGTGAATGCATAAATAGATTATATGTTTCTCTACTGAATCTATACAGTTGTATTTATTCTATTTCGCATGATTAGGTCAAGAGATTGACCTTCCCCATTTTGCAGTAAATGAGAAAAATACAGTGGCAGATAATGCACAAATAAACTAAATTTCAATTCCCTCTATGCTAAACAATGATTCCTCAATAGAATTTCTGCTAAATATCAGGGATGAAATCCATGCAAAAGACTGACACTAGAAGAAAAACGCTTCTGTGACAGTTGCTAACAAAATACTATGCAGGTAGGGTTTAACTTTATTTTTTATTTAAACCAGAAGACACTCATGCAGCAAATTAAATAATCCAAATTTATCACTGATTAAATTCAGTTTCAAATGAAAATGACACAGTCCCCGTTAAATTAAGTTTACTTTGTGCTCGTCATATTAAAGCGGAGGGGTTGTCGCGAGCGTGTCCTTGAAACTTGAGTTCCAAGTGGCGTATACAACAGATTATTTATTTACATCAAAACATGTGATCCGTGTAGTAGTAATATGGCCAAAAATAAAAACAGCCGTTATTCGGCCACCTTTGATCTGATTATGAAACACACTGATATGTATGATGTATTTGCCAAATACGAATGAAAATGGTACATAAATTGTGGAAATATAGTAGTAAGGCCAAAAAGTCAGATGGCTGTCTATCGGCCATCGTTGACCAGATTTTGAAACAAATTGTCATGGACATGCATCCTAACATGTATAAAGTACATGTATGTGCCAAATTTGAATTAAAACTGACAAAGCATGTCCAAGATACCGCATAAAAAAAACAAAAACAAAATGCCTGCCAGTCGACCATCTTTGATCCAATTGCGAAATAAATCGTCATGGACATGTATCCTAACATGTATAATCTACCAAGTTTGAATGACAACTGACAAAGCATGTCCAAAATACAACATTTTCAAAAAACAAGATGGCTGCCAGTCGGCCATTTTGAAACGAATTGCTAAAACACTGCATGTGCATATGTCCCACATAAGGTACTAGGCACATGCAAAGAATGAATGGAATCGGTCTACAGGATTCTAAAATATGACTCTGGACAGACTGAGGGACGGACGGACCCATGGACGGATGGACAGACTCAGGAACTCACGGATGGTCGGGGTCGGGCACATGTATCCTAACATGTATGTACTAAATGCATGTTCAAAATACGACATTTTCAAAAAACAAGATGGCTGCCAGTCGGCCATCTTTGATCCAATTGTGAAATAAATCTTCATGAACATGTATCCTAACATGTTTAATCTATGTACCAAGTTTGAATGAAACCTGATAAAGCATGTCCAAAATACAACATTTTCAAAAAATAAGATGGCTGCCAGTCGGCCATTTTTAATCGAATCGCTAAACCACTGCATGTGTATATGTCCCACATAAAGTACTAGGCACATGCAAAGAATGAACGGAATCGGTCCAAAAGATTCTGAGATATTACTCCGGACGGACGCACGGACACACAGAGGCACGGACGCACAGACGCACGGAGACCGAATTATAAGTTCTCGTTTTCAGACTTCGTCCGAATGGGGACTAATTAAAGGGGGTCAGAGATTCAGTTGTTCTATGGTTCTACTGAGAAATGATCAAATTTGTGAAGTTCTGTCACATTGCTGCTATCATTGCTACATCCCAACACTGGCCTATAATTTACACAGCTGGTATATTGGTTGTACTTGAAACAATAATGGTTTGATCTTGTCCTCCAAGTTTCCAGTGGCCACCTCAACCATGCCCCAAGCACTGAAGCCTTCAACATTGGTTGGACAGATTCCTGACACATATACCCACCATTTGACTACTCATTTGGGGGGTCTGATGTCCCCACCTGACTGTCAGACCAAATTCAGGGTGAATCATTTTAGACATCTTTCAATGACTCTCAGCTGATTGGATCCTCAGAGAAAGCTTTTTCTAACATGGTTCTGATTAACAAATGACAACGCAACGCATCACCACTAACAGTAAGATATTAGGACCTTAGAATGCAGTTAATAAGCGATGGGGCTACTGAACAATGATTGCTCCTCCCCCACCTCCTGTGGGGTGAAAAAGGGCAACACTGAACGTTCTGGTACAAATACTTTCTAGGTGGAAACGATTGTCACTTGTATGTTATATAAACTCAAAATATTAATTTTTATACTTACTACAACCTGGACATATTTACAAGGTATAAAAAAAATTATTTATGTATTATATATTAATTATTTGTTTACTCTTAACTCTGGTTAGCAAGCAGCAAGACCAGCTGAATGATATTATGCAATGTGTGTTATGACATTCTACTTACCCCAAAATAAAATGATTATTTAGACTTGTCTGTGGCAATTATCCATGCATTAGGTGGTAGTGACTGCCGTAGCCTAAAGACGTTTTCTCATTTCAACGGATAATGTATTTGGAATTACATGTAGGTATCTGAAAAAAAATACAGTAAAATAAAAGTTATAAATTAAACAGTCTGTAAACAAGGGATGTAAATAAAAATTAACAAACTAAGCTGTTTACATTTTAATAGACATTAAGCGACTGAAAATCATTTAATTTTCTCTGCAAGAAAATTTTGCAATTTGATGATTTTCTGGCATTTACTGGACAAAATTTAATTAATGACCCCAGGGAATTTTTTGCTGCTACAAAATTCATGATTTTCACTGACTCTAAAGTAGAGTTTTCAGTATTTAATGCACTGCAGTCATTGTGCAGTACACATTGGAAACAGACATGATATTCTACACATGTCATGTCCACATACACAAAGGTAGATACCATATTTTACATGACGTCACACAATGACTATGACATTTCAATAATAGTGCTCTATATAAAATCACAGAAAGCTTAGAATACATTTGACAAGTCACTGTCATTGACATCTGTATTTGGAAGCATTTGAGAACACGCAAAAATTAAAAGGGAGTAAAAATAATGTCAAGGAGATTTCATAGAAAAACATAGTAAAACTATCGGTCACCTTGCCCATGATTTGTGAACTAGACTGTGATTTATGCTGGAATTTATGTCATAATGGTTACAAGCTCAATGAAACAACAGTACTATAATTTGAAGATAATTACTACCAGTAGGTATAATTCTGTGGCGGGGTGAGAATCTGGGTATTAGGGATGCGTTGTGTAGAATACAAAATTCCATTCGACATACAGTCAAACCAGAGATTCATGAGTTCCCATCTATTCCAAGACACCAGTACATTGAAGTCAAAACACAGACTACTCCCTCCTAAATGTGGTAACATGGAATATTTGCATAATGTTCTCAAAGCACAATACAGAACTGGGATTGGTTCAATTCAAATTAGCCCAATGCTTTTTAATTTGTTTATTAATGACTTGAATAATTTACTAGAAGATGAATCATTAGATCCGGTCACATTGAATAACTGTAAAATTAGTTCCCTACTCTATGCAGATGATCTAGTGTTAATATCTGAAACAAAAAACAGTCTACAAAATGCACTAAATAGTTTAGAAGTTTATTGTCATAAATGGAAACTTCAGGTAAATCTGACAAAAACAAAAGTTGTTATTTTCAGACGAGGAACACTGAAAAAGACAGAAAAATTCTATTATTATGAACAAAATATTACCTGTATAGATATGTACAACTACCTGGGTATAAATATAAAGTCAAATGGCTGCTACACTGAAGCCAAACAAAATTTAGCAGATAAAGCAGCCAGAGCAATGTATGCATTGAAACAGTTCCTACCACCAGAAACAAATTGTAGAACTTTCATCCATCTTTTTAAAAGGTGTATTCAACCAATATTATTGTACGGGTCTGAAATCTGGGGCCATGAAATTCAAAATTACAACAAATGGGACAAAACAATAACAGAAAAAACACAATTGAATTTTTACAAACAACTACTAGGACTGAACAAATTTGCGGCAAACATTGCATGCAGAGCCGAAGTAGGAGAATTCCCACTCTTAGTAGATATTCAGATCAATTTAATAAAATACTGGACTCGTATCAGTAAATTACCAGACAATAATATCACAAAACAAGCATACCTTGAACAAAAGAAATCCAATTTACAATGTTACTCTTCAATACAAAAAATGATGAACAACATGAACTTTTCACGAGAACAACAGAATGATTGGTTAACAAAACATATACAGCAAATTGGCAAAGTTGTCAAACAAAAATACATAAATTTCTGGAGAAAAAATATAACTGAAAAAACAAAGCTGAGAACTTATGAAAAATTCAAAGACTCCTATAATTTTGAAAAATACTTGGATGTGCTAAATTTGAAACAAAGAATTTCAATGACAAAATTTTGAACTATTAATCACAATTTAGCAATAGAAAAAGGGAGACATATGCAACCAAAAATACCTACTGAAAATAGAATTTGCAAACAATGTTCACAGAATGAAATAGAAGATGAACTGCACTTTGTTATGAAATGTCCACAATATAAAGTAATACGCCAATAAATCATACAAGACATTATATTTCCACAAGAAACCCAGGAAATTTAATTTCTTGATGACTTCAAAAGATGATATAATAATAAAAAAGATTGGCAACTATATTCATAATGCATTTCAATCAAGAAATAAAAATGCCATTTGATATGTAACACTTGCTTTATTTTTTTTAACAACTAACTTTCTTTTTGTAGTAGTAGTTATCACAACTAATCTTTATTGCTATTAACTGATAGAAACATTGTATTTCTAAGGATGCAATAAAGTTATTATTATTATTATTATTATTATTAAGTGGAAGATTCCATTATCATAACAATGAGTATTTAGTCTTAGTTATAGGGTCAAAGGTTATAACATTAAATCAATGTTAAACAGTACAGGTAAACGGTAGAAATGTGAACCATGCATGGTAATATAAATTTGAAATGTTGATTGCAAAGAGCTCTCAGCAAAAAATTTGCGGGAGTGGAAGCAGGGGGGTTTGTGTGGGGATTCACTGGATTTTCAGTTTAGTTGAGATGTATGGGTAAAAAGCCTAATATATCAATACAGATAAACTAAATAATTGCATGCTCTTCAATACACCTTGAATGCATGCATTTTGTTGCTTAGATTTAAGGGGCAATGATACTTGAATATGCTGTCATGGTGATAAAACTGAGGCCAGAACAAGAATCAAGTAAGTTTAAGGTAAGGCAAACCAAAAGAAAACCAAACACCTGACATTTTGAAACTACCGGTAATTGTGATACAAAACACTGTGCAACATTAAATCCACAGAATTTGATATTTATGTCATATTTGAATGATATACACTGTATGCTTATAATATGACATGTTGACTTGAAGAAGAGTGATTTAAATTTACAACAACAACAACAACAACAATAGACAGATTAATGTGCATATACATGTATGTGTGCATACCATTGGGTCTTGCATGTAATAACGAAAACTGATCATGAACAAACTGGTGGTTTCCAGCCTGGTAAATTATATATTATTAACAATAACCATATCTTATTAAATATAATCAAGCATTTCTTTCACAGGTTACAGGTGCAGAGACAGTTGACAACTTCAGTCATATACATGTATTATTTCCGCCATTAATTTCCTTCCCACTCAACATTAAGTCTGTTAGTACTAGCATACATGCTTACATAAATGACAAAATCCTTTATAGTAGAATAATGGCTAATACAATAAATGTATTGTTTAGTTGATGTGCTAATACGGTCTTTGAAAAATCTTGTTAATATATTATTAGGACAAATAATAGTATTAATTTCCCATTGTGGCTAAAAGTTCAAGTAAAAGATATGTCAGAGACTATTAGTGTGAATGTACATTCTATTTCCTGACATTACCACTGCCAATTTCCTGTGTGCCTTCTATACAGACGCTGTAGTGATCAACTTAGTAACTGCCAATGAAATTCTCCTGATCCATGATAATCAACAGTCAGTACACCTCAATGAATAAAATGTCAGAAATCGTAGTGTTAAATATATATAACACAAATCATTATAAATGACATAGTCCTTATTAATAATTTAATTTATTTGACTGGGAAAAGCTTAAAGTAAAAAGATTGTAATCATGCTCATAATTAATAATTAATTGACTATAGTGAATTTTTAAATGCAAAAGTTTTAATGAATATTACAAGTAATAGCAACTGAAACCCACTGGGCTTTCACTTATCAAGTCACTAATGACAAATTACGACATATGCCACTTTCTCAACAATTAAGTCAGACAAATTACATTGTTGTTCCAGTGCTGGTTAATTTCTCATTAGGCACGGCATACAATATCTACATTCTAGAAATAGATTAGACCCATGTGCAGGTACATGTACATTGTATCTGCATGTAATAATGTATATTTTAAGGTCCTCCTATATGCAGTTCGCTGCTATAAATTTGTTCCTGAAATAAGTGAAAATACGTCTCTCAAAATAGAGTGTGACTCCCGCTTACACACGCAATGACTAAAATAAGGTTATTGGATATAATATTGCTTTTGGAATTGATCGCTACTTTTTATGGATGCATACATAGTGTTTGAATGGGTCGATACTTGAAGAGAGGTGACAAAAGTTCATAATGGCGAGAAAACACCATTGCGCCGAGAATACAATGTGATTGACTGAGGTCAAACATAATTTAAGGGCTGAGAAAATAGCAAGCACATACCTGCATCGTGTACAACATAGATAATAGTCGTAATATATCCCTAGAGTGACAACTTGATTTAAAAACACCTGTACAATTAATTTTATAACATTACGATACATATCACTATTTCCCCAAGGAGGTTAATTATTAGTTATCTATGCGCTTATCAAGATTACCATCAAACATACATGCAGCTGGTTTTGAGTCAAGTTTACACTGCTATCAAACAGCTTTAATTACAAAACACTAGAACGCACAGCAATGGCGCACTCGAATATATTGTAAAAGCACTTAACATTCACTACTATTTAATTGCACTTTGATATTTTCAACATATTCACTAATTAACCAGTGAATTAATAAGTTGTTTACCATATATAGTAGTGCTAATATGAATTAGGCGTTTCTATTTGAATATTCAGTCTAACAAACTACTATTGGAGATGCCCTTCTAATGGAGCAAAAATGGTAATTATAATTTTACATATTTACATAGTAAATTTGTATATAGTATTTCACTTATACATTAAAACCCAGTGAAAAATAAATGTGTTTACAGTACTTTACACAAAATGTGATGATGGAAAGGTGATTAAATAATGCTGAGTAAAAATGGAATATTTTTGGTATAGCATTAATCTAGTATGTGTAAGCCCATCACAATTTAATCATGTGGTATGTCGTCATCAGGAATTCAATACTTAAATTTATTATGTATGATGTATGAAAAGCCCCACTTCTTCTGGAAAAAAAATTATTGGAATCAGTTCAATTGTTTGGTTACCATATTGGAAACAGTCCCATTGTTTGGTTACCATATTGGAAACAGTCCCATTGTTTGGTTACCATATTGGAATCAGTGCCATTGTTTTGCTGCCATATTGAAATCAGTTCCATTGTTTGGCTGCCATATTGGAATCAGTGCCATAGTTTGGCTGCCATATTGAAATCAGTGCCTTTGTTTGGCTGCCATATTGGAATCAGTCCCATTGTTTGGTTACCATATTGGAAACAATCCCATTGTTTGGTTACCATATTGGAATCAGTGCCATTGTTTTGCTGCCATATTAGAATCAGTGCCATTGTTTGGTTACCATATTGGAAACAATCCCATTGTTTGGTTACCATATTGGAATCAGTCACATTGTTTGGTTACCATATTGGAACCAGTGCCATTGTTTGGCTGCCATATTGAAATCAGTCCTATTGTTTGGCTGCCATATTGGAATCAGCCCCATTGTTTTGTTACCATATTGGAATCAGTCCCATTGTTTGGCTGTCATATTGAAATCAGTGCCATATTGAAATCAGTCCCATTGTTTGGCTGCCATATTAGAATCAGTCCCATTGTTTGGTTACCATATTGGAATCAGTGACATAGTTTGGCTGCCATATTGAAATCAGTCCCATTGTTTGGCTGCCATATTGGAATCAGTCACATTGTTTGGTTACCATATTGGAATCAGTGCCATTGTTTGGCTGCAATGTTGAAATCAGTCCCATTGTTTGGCTGCCATATTGGAATCAGTCCCATTGTTTTGTTACCATATTGGAATCAGTCCCATTGTTTGACTGCCATTTTGAAATCAGTCCCATTGATGGCTGCCATATTGGAATCAGTCCCATTTTTTGGCTGCCATATTGGAATCAGTCCCATTGTTTTGTTACCATATTGGAATCAGTCCCATTGTTTGACTGCCATTTTGAAATCAGTCCCATTGATGGCTGCCATATTGGAATCAGTCCCATTTTTTGGCTGCCATATTGGAATCAGTCCCATTGTTTGGTTACCATATTGGAATCTGTGCCATAGTTTGGCTGCCATATTGGAATCAGTTCAATTGTTTGGTTACCATATTGAAAACAGTCCCATTGTTTGGTTACCATATTGGAATCAGTGCCATTGTTTTGGCTGTCATATTGGAATCAGTCCCATTGTTTTGTTACCCTATTGGAATCAGTCCCATTGTTTGGCTGCCATATTGAAATCAGTTCTATTGTTTGGCTGCCATATTGGAATCAGTGCCATAGTGAAATCAGTTCCATTGTTTGGTTACCATATTGGAATCAGTGCCATTGTTTGGCTGTCATATTGAAATCAGTCCCATTGTTTGGCTGCCATATTGGAATCAGTCCCATTGTTTTGTTACCATATTGGAATCAGTCCCATTGTTTGGCTGCCATATTGAAAAATCAGTTCCATTGTTTGGCTGCCATATTGGTATCAGTGCTATAGTTTGGCTGCCATATTGAAATCAGTTCCATTGTTTGGCTGCCATATTGGAATCAGTCCCATTGTTTGGTTACCATATTGGAATCAGTCTCATTGTTTGGCTGCCATATTGGCATCAGTCCCATTGTTTATGTACCATATTGGAATCAGTCCCATTGTTCGGCTGCCATATTGAAATCAGTTCCACTGTTTGGCTGCCATATTGGAATCAGTCCCATTGTTTGGTTACCATATTGGAATCAGTCCCATTGTTTGGCTGCCATTTTGAAATCAGTCCCATTGATGGCTGCCATATTGGAATCAGTCCCATTTTTTGGCTGCCATATTAGAATCAGTCCAATTGTTTAGCTGCAACATTGGAATCAGTCAAATTGTTTGGATGCCATATTGAAATCAATTCCTTGTTTGGCTGCCATATTGAAATCAGTCCCATTGTTTGGCTGTCATATTAAAGTCAGCCCCTTTGTTTGGCTGCCATATTGGAATCAGTCCCTTTGTCTGGCTGCCATATTGGATCAGTCCCATTGTTTGGCTGCCATATTGGAATCAGTCCCATAGTGTGGGTGTCATATTGAAGTCAGTCCCATTGTTTGGCTACCATATTGGAATCAGTCTCATTGTTTATCTGCCATATTGAAATCAGTGCCATTCTTAGGTTACTTATATTGGAATCAGTGCAATTGCTTGGCTGCCATATTGGAATCAAACCCATTGATGGCTGCTATATTGGAATCAGTACCATTGTTTGGCTGCCATATTGGATTCATAATACAAAAATGGCATAAAATGCTTAAAAATCAATAACTCGAAAACTACTCAAATCATTTGATCTGAATTATGCTGTATGCCATTGGATGAAGATAAATACTGAATATCAACCATAGAAATATATTCCGCCCCTGTGTATAAAGAAATAACGCAAGTTAGGAAACATACTACATGTATTACTTCACTATTTTTGCAGAAGTATTTTAATCTTTTTATTTTTACTTAAAAAATATGCAGAATCTTGGAGCCAAACCACCGATGACTTGGCAACATCAAATATACATGTTTTTCAAAATCCCTACCCATTGGGATTAAAACATACCGGTAACAGAAATGGGAAAATATCAAGCAATTCCCAGTGGAATCCTCAAATTGAGTGGTTGAAACGTCCAAGGCAAAGTCAGTCAAGAGTTTGCATCTTCATGGTACAAGTGACTGTGGTAATTTACTGGTATGTCATATTACTGTAATTATGTTTGCATGGTTACATGTTTGGATTCATAAAAAAAAATCATACACTACTTGAAAATAAATTTCTTAAGAACTACTGTAAAATCTGTATTAGAAGCTGCAGCTTCTATTAAAACGATACCATGTAACAGAGGGAATGCGGCTTCTATTAGAGCATCTACACATATGAGAAATGAAGAATTTTTGGTTCTTTATTGTGCAAAAAGATTGGGTGCCACTTCTATTAGGGATGACGCTTCTATAATACAGATATTATACAGTACTGAATCAATTTATCTGAAATTTGGTTCATGTATATCAGAACTCTTTGATTAATAAAAGCTTGCCATGATTGGTTCCATGGTCGATCCAGTGGCCACTTTGGATTTCAGAAAACCTGGAACAACTTTCTTTATCTTAATCTCACTCCGAAATTGCTGTTCTGTTGGCCATACCTGTTTTAATATTTTTTCTGTACACACTTGATGAAATAAAATGTTGTGTCCAGACTGTGTTACAGACAACCATCCCCTAGGGCGATTTAGGCCTGTCTGGACTGATAGAAATTTACAAAATAATAACTCAAAGTTATGAATGTTCATAAATTGAGCATTGTGACATATATTTATTTGTACTCACACTTGTTTGCATCAGAGGCGGCGACACGAAATTAAGCATGAGGGAGGTGAGATCTGCTCACCAACCTCTTGCGACCTTGAAATGTTGATCCTCTGGAATGCTATTTCCTGCATTTTGAGAAGCAAAGTTTGCTGGCACAAAGGGTTTCAGCTTGATTTGGGACCCCCCCCCCCCTCTGACCCAAACCCCCTCCCCCTCCCCTGTGCTGCTGCCACTGTTTGCATGTAGGACTAGCCATTATAGCCATGGGATCGATGTACATGTACCACCATGTCAAAGATGGTCACAGTTTCAGCAACATTTTCAAAGTTTGAGGAATGCTGCATGGCATTTAGGATGTTATCAGACATTGCATTTATAGTTTTCTAAATTATCAAAATATTACTGAATATAATCATAGACAACTCTGTCATTCATATTAGAATATGTGTGTAACTAATAGAACAAATATGATACTACAATCTTGATGGATAGTTGTCATATTACATATTTCATGCTCATGACTGCATCTTTTCTCTGTACTTTTATATAATCCATGAACATAATGACTTCTTTTTCAATAACCTAAATCATAGAACTCGATACAATGGCGAAGTCCTGAATTAGTTATGACGGGTAACACCAGCAATTAATTTATAAATACATTATTTGCTCTGTCAGAAGTGCATTTCCAGCATGCATGTAAGTTCACATATTAGCTGAAAATAAATTGCATTTATTATAAGCTTGTCCAGGATCATTAAAATAAGACTTATTTTGGCCATAGACATACGTAAGTCTTTGTATATAAACGCATGCACTGTGCTAGTAATGAAAAACTTGTACGTGAATTGTGCTGTGGGGAGGGTATTGTGTAAAGAGAAGAGCCAGTATACATAAAATATTCATTTTCAGCTTAATATCTGTATGACCTTATATCCATGCAACTCAGAAAGTCTGATTGCTGTAGGCATCGGCGGGCTAGCTATGATCATTGTGGAGACTGTGGGATTTTACAATGCCCAAGGGCCGACTAACTTCAGATACTCATTAAAAGTTTATACACTACAAATCTTGATAAAAATGGTTAATGAAAGTCTTTAAGGAAATAAATTGTACATTCTATTTGTACCCAACAAAACATGATACATTTAAACTCATAACTGACCATGTTGTCTAGTATCGATAACAACGGAAACATTATGTGTGATAACATACTTTTTACAATTCACGGTGGCATGTTCAGTCATAATTCTCATAGATGAGGATGAAATGTGGACATCTTATGCATGATGCTAGTCTGGATTCCTTCCTATTATTTTGTGGTCTTTCGGTCCTCTCCATACAATGTTGTCTCGTTTTTGCTTATTAACCATGTAAATTTATTCCAATATACATCACAAAGAAAAGAGCAATAACACTTTTGACTCTGTGCCAACTATCATTAATATAGCACATAGGGAAAACATACATGTACACTGTCATCCATTGTTCGGGAAATTAGCATATTCAATTTAGCAGCATGCTATATTTATCAACCATTCAATGTTGCGGTCACATTCATTATTTTTTTTTTTTTTTTGTAAATTAGTTTTTTTTTGTATTTATTCATTTACTGTCACCACCATATTGTTCCGAACACCAAAACAGCAACATTGCCAGCTAAGTTGCTGACTGCTTTGGTGTACGCGTCTAAAGATCGTTATCTTACTTTACCTCCTCGGAGTGGAGAGAGGAGTCTGCATGAAAGAGAAAGTTGTATTCTTGTATTTCAGGTCTAGTGGATGAGATATTTGATCTTAAAAATGTGTACCGGTAGAGAGCAAGAATTCATGAGAAATATGCAAGTTGGGTTTCATCGTTGATCTGAATTACTGAAGGTCAGAGTAATTCACAAAACAAATCCCTATTGCATGAGGGAACACCAAATGGTGAGCCAGTACAGTAAATGTTGTGACAGCCTAAGCTATCGCAAATGAATTACGAACTAACGCTCACTGTGAGCAATCACAATTCACAACATGTGGGCATGCCGGGATTTGTGAACAATTTGCAGACTGATATCCCATGAAAGTGATGAATTCAAGGTGGATATCGCAACCGAGATTGGTTGTTATGAGTTTATCACACTTGTGATTGTATCTGAATCTGTGAGGATATACATGTAGATATACATGTAAACACTGTGGTTTGCATTACATAATACTTCAGCATGTTACATAAAACATTCAAATACTAGCTATAAGGCTAAGATTTGATAGCAGGTTACAAAAATGCCCAAGAGCACCAGTTTTACCTTCTATTACATCTATCTAATCAGTAAGCACAAGATTTTTCCTCTTTGAGTGACTAATTCAGAGAGCAATTGTAATGTGTTCTTGGGGCAGAATGATCTATATATGTTGCTTGGGCATGCAACCACTGTACCGGTCATGTATTTCTATAGACTCTGTGCAAGCTGCTATGAAACAAGCCAGTGAACACAGCTATAGAGTCAAGTAAACAGCACAAACTCAACTTTGAGGTAATCCTGAACAACCAAATTTATATATGTTAATTGCACGTGTACTTATTGTCAAACAAAATTAAAACTTGTTTGTCATTCTAAAGTGATTGATATGATTTCAAAGTTTGTAGATTATCGAATAAAATCTGAGGGAGGGAGGGATTGGAGTTAGGGAAAGGAGGAGGGTGGTTGGTCGGTCAGTCAATTAAAATACATCAAAGATTTATAAATTCAAAGGCTTTTGGCTTGATACCCCCATTGTACTTTAAAATAGCAAGCACGGGAAATAAATTTCCAAAATTTCAGAAATTTCCTTAAAACATGACAAAACTTCAAAGTTATGCATTTTCAAGTACGCCAAAATTAATAAAATTTGCATTGGAATTATAGAAATATCAGGAGATAATGAAAAATACCAAGGCCAACTCATTTGGCGTCAGAGCAATTGCAATTAATATAGCAATAAAAAAAATGAAATATCATCAGAATGACGATTTAAATACCATAACACATAACAGGTTAAGCAAGAATTTCACAAATCTACCAAAAAATAACACTGTGACATGGTAACAAGTGTAGATCGAACTACTGTATGAGAAAACCAATCTGTGTTAATGCTGTGTGTAAGCATGAAAACAGTTGTTTCACTAATACCAGTTAGAGTTAGGGTTAGGGTTATGACCCATTATCCTAAACATCGCCCAGGGCGATCTTTTAAATAAATGCGGTAATTGCATTTCATAGTCCCTGTGAGTTCTCAAGTTTAGGATATATATAAATTTTTAATATAAACAATCAGATCGAGAATTCAGAGATATATGGCTTCAGAACTACATTCCCTAAAACAAAATGGAAACCAGCCGGCCATTTTTAATCTGAGATGTTCATCAAGGTCCCATAAACTGTCAATACAATGACTGGTATCCAGTTCTGGTGGTCCAGTAATGCTTTATTTTGATTATTTTTTAAAATTAAAATAGCCGCTATTCAGCGACTTGAAGTGCTCATGAAATGAATGAACATGCATGTGTATTCAAAGATGTATGGTATATTAGTGAAGTTTGAGATAATCGGTCCAAGGGTGTCTGAGAAAGAGTGGAAGACACACGCATAGATGCACGCACAGAGGTGAAAACATAAGTCCACATTTTCTGAACAGGGATTTAAAAGGATAAAGCTACACAAATTCACACGCTTTTGAAATAGCATTTGTTTGAAATTATGTAATGTGATCAATTACTCATGAAGATACAACATGTAGGTAAACAAAAACAAAAATACCAATCTTATTTATTAGTTTTAATTAGTAAAATATGTCTTTGTTTGGGCAAGAAACATGTAGTATAGTCCTTGGGATTCATAACAAATCACCAAGAAACTCGTAACAATTACAGTAACACAGTTGTGGTTAAAATTGTCATTGCCTGCTCAAATTGTCCACTTCAACATCTGAATTTACACACCAGTTTCATCACAAATTCACAAAACAATCCTGTTTATAATTTATAATTATAATTATTTATAATTATAATTATTGTGTTGGCACCAAAATTAGGATTCATTTCCAGAAATACAGAATGATATGTATTGAAGAATATAAGAAAAAATGCAAAAAAAATTTGAGTGAGAAAGTCTGGTGGCGAAAAGGTTAATTAATATGATATGCATGTCATCTAGCATAAAAAGATCTCAAGACTTCACATATTTAAACATACTTTATACATACATGTACATATTGATTGACGAATTCAGTAACTGAATTACCATTACTATATTCATTGACACACTTTCCAGTTGAATAGATTACATGCTGGTCTATCTTAACAGAGACATATACCTAGTTTGCTGAGGCATGATGCCATTATCCAACAGGTATTTCACTGGAATACTATATTACCAAGGAATATGTGGGTCAAGCCACTAACATTCCTTTTGTACAGCCAAGCTTAGGTGGCCTATTATTAACCATAGCCAGAGAAAACATAATAAGAAACTTGGACATTTCCTTTGTTGCAATGTACCTTCACATAAATTAATTATAAGCTATTTGCTGTTAATTGACTTTGTATGGTGATTTTTTCTGATTTTCTATTTAGTCTGCATCTTTTGTAGGTCACATAAAAAAAAAAACTTCAAATATGAATTAGTTGTAACATGTTTATTTAAATTTATCTAGCGGACACAGTATGGGTCCTCATTTTATTGAAATGGGTTTAATATTTTCACTACTTCAAAAGTACATTTGCCCAATATTTTTAAACAGATTAATATCACTAGAGATGAGGTGAAAAATTGCCAAATTAGGAACACTGGATAACAGATTTTTTTCCCCATTTTGGTACTAAGAATAATTGCATATACACTGTTCTCACCTGACGCAAGAAGTTGCCTCATGGTTTTTTTAATTTTTGTCCCCCTGGATTTTTACTCTCATGAGACAAATGACAATTGACTGTAAATTCCTGCTTACCTACTGGAAAAAAATTCTCACATGGATGGGTAATTGTCTGACTTGTACTTTCTAAACTGATGGAACAAGTCTGCTCCACATATTTAATCCTAGTGAGAACACTGTACATAATGATAAGCTAGCTATCTTATGGTCCCTGACCATGCAAACATCTATGTAGGGACAGATTTCTGCTGCTGGTAAAAGAACACAATAATTTCAGTGCCTATTCCAGACATATGAATGATATGATGATATAAAGTTGGATTTCCCACGTTTTCTATATAAACAAACCCTGACCTTAGATGACCTCTTTAGGTGAGCCAAAGTGAACCCAATATGTTGATTTTCACAGCTGCATATGTATCCCAGAGTGTTAGATTTGACAAATTTCATTCACCAATCAAAATATCAATTTATTCTCAAAAAGTTTGTATTTCGCACAGTCAGGGGTATTATATTATTAACAGCTGTTGTCAGTGGCTACCAGTATTACAAGCTTGGAGGAGAAAATTCATTACTGGTCTTAACTTACCAACATAGGATAATAGCTATAGTATGAAACAGCCCTGCACATTTCAATGTTGATTACATATTGCTCTAATCACGACATTTGACAAATTTTGAAGGGCTCTCTCAAAACGACTGTTTGAGGGCGCTCTAAATCTAAAAAAAATCACAATAGCTACCAGTAAATGTGCACAGTCTAATATTCAGTAATTATTTGCTGGTTTTTAAATCCACTAATTTAAAGTAAAATTCGCTAATATTAAATCCATGTGAACATGTAGAATATTAACAATAGAAATTATACTCTCTCTGCCAAATTCATGAACCCATTGGAAATTCTCAAAACATCAGAAACATGAAAATAAATGGTTTTGCAGTGACTGGAAATGGCAAACAGATGTTCAAATTAAACCTCATGATTAACAATGCATCAACTTTATTAAAATCCTTTGGTATTTAACAATAAATGTTCCAGATACGTATTATATTTGTTAACTTTTGATTAAATGTTTTATATATATGATATATGGTTGTATGTTAATGACAAAAGTAGACTTCAATAATTGACACGACAATGCATAATGCACAGTATAGTGTTTAAAATACTTCCATTTAAAGTTTCTGAAATAGCATGTACATGATTTACAAACTGTATATTCCAACGAATGTCTTCTAATTCTGACTCAAAATATGGATGAATTAACATATTACACATATGAATATACATTATGTTGCTATTAAGTAAATTCTGCATTATTAAAGTGTATTACGTCATTTCACTACTAAAAGGTTATTGAAAATATTAATGAGGCTATCGGGGAAGCAGAATTTGTAATCAATTTTCGATGATTACCAAATTAGTATTTGTAATCAGTGCCTCGACTGATATTTTGATTTCTAGGTCACCCAGTTATGAAACAAGGATTTATAAAATAACGGTATTCAACTTTGATATCCACGTTCGGTGATATGCAGTGAATATCTCGTGTGAATCGAACATATTTCTAACCAGTGGATGCCTGCAAAGGTTAGATTGCGTGAAGAAAAATGAGCGAGATTATCGCTGTATTTAAAAATGCAAAATGCTACATGCTTTGTTGTGTGAACCACATAACTTCATTTCGCACAAAATCTTTATCATATATCACAAACTGCTTACTGCATAACTTCATCTTATAAATCCTTGATAAAATATATATACATTTAGAATTTAATTAGTTTGACCCATTTGTATTTTTTTTATTCTGTAAAATACGTTATTTCAGCTGGAATTAATATTCGGTGAAAAAACTTTTTGGCTGAATCATTCCTTCAGCAAAAATAGCGAAAATAAAGTATTTTACAGTATGCTACAAACACTAATGATTCTGATTGACAATTTGATCAGTTCTATGTAGTGTAAGCTACCATGTGAATGACATGGGATACAAATATAGAAAAGATATTCTATTTGCGGCATGAACATGATCAGCAAAAATAGCGAAAATAAAGTATTTTACAGTATGCTACAAACACTAATGATTCTGATTGACAATTTGATCAGTTCTATGTAGTGTAAGCTACCATGTGAATGACACGGGATACATATATAGAAAAGATATTCTATTTGCGGCATGAACATGATTCTAATTTTGAAGTGCAGGTCTATTTCTTGGTCATTGTTTATAGATATATATGTGCAATATATAGGTACATGTATAACATTACTGATGACCTAAGAGTCAACTTTAGTCATCTTTCCCAAAATAGTATTTTTAATATTTTCCAAATTTGTAAATATGAACAAAAAACCAACATGGGCAAATGAGAAATTATGTCCAAGTAGTTAACAAATTTTCATGCAAAATCTTACATTAACCCTTACAACCCCAGTTCTGCACTTTCCTTCAGAAGATTGGGACAAAGATTATCAAATTTTTTTTAGTAAAAACTGAAATTCTACCCAAATTTTGTCTGGTGGCTCCAAAATTAGGGTTCATTTCCAGAAATATTTAAGAATATAAAAAAAAGTGCTGAAATAGTTTGACGAGAAATTCTGGTGGTGAAAAGGTTAAAGTGTAGGAAGGAATATTGAGAGTGTTTTTTTTCCTCAGATTGTTTAGATGTTGCTACATCTGGAGTTTATGGACACAATATTAACATTGGACATTTTTTTAGAAGCATGTATCTCTTTTCTGAAAAAAAATTAATAAATTCAATAATTTGTTCACCACTTTAATTAAAAGATTACAATTTAAGTTCTGTTTTCTTAACAGTTAATGAACGAATTATCTTATCAATCACTAAAGTTGTTTAAACCTTGAAAAGGTATCTGAACTTCACCTGCAATTAATGCCGTTTAATTAAGCAAAATTTATTTTTACATATAGTGTACATGTTATTGAGTGCATGTTAACAAGGTTTGCACAGCAAAAAAAAATTATGAGGTTTGCTCAGTGACATAGAACATAGAAATTAAGATTATACTTTTACCGATCTGAATCCTAATATCAAATATGCTTTATTAGAAACGCATCTCCAATAGAATCAAATTTGACCTCGGTAATTTATGTAAGCGCATACACAAGAAATAGAGCAAATATGGTATTGTTATTAATTTTCATTGAATTAGTTTCCAAAGTTATAATTTTTCATTATATCAAAATAAAACTTGTATCCCATAATGCATTCATAGCACACATGCTTAAAGTAACATTGCTCAGTAGTGTAATTCCTTTCCTAACTCCCTATAGGTTAATTTGGTCAGGGTTACGGTGACCTCCTGCAAAGTTCAAGCCTGGTAAACCTTAATCAACACTATATTATAGCTTTGTAAATCCTTGTTATTCAAGTCAACTAAATTCGCTCATAATTAACAAGTGCCCTGGATATGCAACATTTAATAGAGTATTGATTTAGAGTCCATTGTGGGATTTGAAGTTCTCATTTAACAAGGAGTCTTGAAACAGAGGTGCAAATTATTGTGGATCAATGGAGCATAATCAATAGTCTAAGGAGGAGAGTTAATTCAAATAACACACAGCAAATGTCAAAGTTGCAGAAAGTCAGCTAGTTATAGTGATAGGAAAGATCAATAAATCAATAGATCAATAAATTGAAAAAGAAAAGTGAATAAAATTTAAATATTTGAAATGCTACATGACACATGATATATTCTATCAAACATTTTAATTGATTGTCTTGATTACAGTTAGAATGTCTCTTTTTTTTTAATTTATCAAAGTTATGAAATATTCAAGAATTTAAACAAATTTTAAGGAATATTATGTCACTTATTTCTTTAAACATATTCATATAATAAAACATTTATGGTATTCGTCATATATCTGGGTAAGAATTTCCCAGCAAATAACTGTATATGTAGATTACTGTGCGCTTCCAGACATTAGATTTTGAGAGTGTTCAGATCATCCTAGGGCGGTATGAAATTAACAAAACACACACGATTTTATGTTCAAACTTTGATTTGAAGCATTCTCATTAAGATTAGTGTATAATATACGCCGTCTTTGTTCCTTATACATCCATTAGGTTTATCCTTTAAGGATTCATAGGATGTGCATTTTACTCAATGTTGCCATTGCAACCAAGTTTGAACATTTAAATATAATCAAATATCACGCAAGTGAAGTGGAATTCAAAATAGCAATTCATAGAATGATTTATTTGAAGAGATGGCAATATACCGGGTATTCGTGAATAAAGTGAAAATGAGTCAGAATAGCTAGAGAATGCAGTTACTTTCAGCCAATTTAACCGACTTCAACAAAATAGCATTAGTCATTGGCACCAGTGTGCATTCAAATTTGTGTGCAAATAAAGAATCTAGAAACACAAGTCGTATATTTTGAGAGGCATCAAGGCAAACCAGTAAAGAATCTTAATTGGTGACTGCTAGCCTTTGATGCCTCTTTGAAGTTCAAGCTAGATGCAATTATCATGAAATGTCGTAAAAGTTCTAGATATTTCAGTCAGTATTATAGAAGGATACATATAAACTGAAAATTCACCACACCATTGATCAACCTTTCTTTCAATCAATATATTATGTGTAAACTTGGAACTCATTGGCTGAATATTCGATATCTGTACACATACTGGTACCATATTTGTTCTATTAAAAGCTTACATGCTTTAACCACAGAGGTGTGTCTATGTGTTATATTTTTAATTAATGTTCCAATTTGTTGTATACTGTAAAATACTTTATTTTAGCTGGAATTAATTTTCACTGAAAAGATTTTTTGGGTGTTTTGTATGGAATTTATTTTCATTGATTTTTGATGAGTTGAATGTAAAATATAGGAGAAAAAGTATATTTGCTGGATTTTATTTTCAGTGAATCATTCCTTTAGCAAAAACAGCGAAAAATAATTTCAAGCGAAAATAAAATATTTTACAGTATATGCTCTTCTATTGAAGATGTGATTCTAATAGAGCAAACATGTTTTACTTCAGATTATTGACCGACCTGCACATACATTGTACTGTAAAATACTTTATATTAGCTGGAATTAATTTTCACTGAAAAGATCTTTCGGGTGCTTTGAATGAAGTTTATTTTTAATGATTCTTGATGAGTTGAATGTAGAATATAGGAAAAAGGGTATATTGGCTGGATTTTTTTTTTCACTGAATTCAAAGCGAAAAATAAAGTATTTTAGAGTACACCTAATAGAACATTTTGTATATAACATTTGAAACACATGTTCTTTTGGAAAGAAAACATAGTGCAGATTGATCATTCATGTGAGTCTAGTCAACAATTATACATAGTATGACAAAATATTGAAACTAAAACTACCAGCATATACAATGGAATAAAAATAACAGCTACCATATTTACCATGCATGCTTTAATACACATATCTCAATGCCTTATTGAAATACAGCACATCTATCCGATTCATACATTCCCCGATTCACAATACAGAACGCTTATCTTTTTTTTTGCTGGAAAAGGTTTCTGAAAAGATAATAATCGGTGAAATCTGTCATACAAGTTATTTGTTTAGCTTCTCTATTTCCCATGATACAATTATGTGATGAAACAGAGAAAAAACATTTAGGATCCAGAGGAAATACAAAATGTGTTTTTTTCCTGTCATTGCTCATAAAAAATTAACATGTTGATGCATGGTACCGGTCTGCATATTCCTCTGACAAAACAACTTCTAGCCAGAGAGTAATGAAGCATACAGTGTTTTTGTTGCTACAACAGCAGCAGCAGTCTATGAACACAATGTACATGTATATAAACTAACTCTGGACTGTTATTATTATTATAATGGAGACTACACTTATTATGACACATGGCATGCACACATAGTCTGAACAACAACTGCTAATAAGACCCACAGCTGAATGCAACCTGGTCAACAGTTCAGAACAAGTAAATAATACTAAAAGTGAATAAATCTGATAGCATTCAAATTAACCATTTCACCACCAGATTTTCTTGCCCAAATTTGTCTGCACTTTTTTCTTATATTCTTCAATATTTCTGAAAATGAACCCTAATTTTGAAGCCAACATACAAAATTTCAGTCAATTTTCAGTTTGTATTCGGAAAATGTGGCTATTTTTGTCCTAATTTCTGAAGGAAAGTACAGATTATAAACAGGATTATTTTGTGAGTTTTTGATGAAAAAGAGGGAACTATAGTGGTGAAAAGGTTGAAGCTGCAAGACATACAGTTTGAGTGTAAATTAACATTTAGCTTGTCTACAACAAGCTTGCTTACGACTAGCTTTCAAAACCACCATATCTAAATCGTGCAGAATAATCTATTTAAATTTTCTCATAGTGGTAATATACAATTGTAAGTAAATATTACCGATAAAGAACGAGTTAAAATTAAAGTTTTTATGAAAAGGAAAATTCAGTTGATAGCCAACTTAGGTGTTAATTAAGTTACATATATGCTATTAAGACTGTCTGCACATACATGTATATGTGTATATTTTTAACAAGAAAAGAAAACAATTTTCATTACAATTCTGAGAGGTAACTTTTATAGTGATCAAAAAACACTACTATGGTTTTAAAGAACTTATATAAATCAGAATATAACAAAAATATTATCAAAATTGGGCTTTAATTTTGAGAATTAGGGTGAAAAAATCTAAAAGTTGGCAATCAATTGTAAAGTGAGACAGGAGCTTGACACTTTGAGTCAGCTACATTTTTTCGCGCCAAATTGTTACTACAAATTTGTTTCACATTTCTGTATATTTTGCGATACCATATTTGTTAATTCCGGACCAAATCGGCATAATTTCCAATTGGTAACTGGTCTGAATCATAATTTTTGAAAATAAAATATAGACAAAAATGATTCAGGTTCTATTTCTGATAGGTAATACCGGCAATCCTAGACTTTGGCACTCAAAGAGTCAAAAGGTTAAACCGAACAACCCAACATCCTGTATCAAATTCAAGTACATGTACAGTGTGATCACTACACGGATAACATGATAAGCAACTAATAACATAAAAAAATAGCAAATTGCAGATATTGTCAATGAAATGAACAAATTTGAGAAAATTCATTCATGGTGAAATTCATTGATAAAAATATAAATATTGACAATGAGTCAGTGATGGAGGCGCTTAAACCTAACAACTGAACATTTCAAATCAAATTCAAGTACAGGTAGTGCATGATCACTGCACGGCACAACTGACATGATAATAGCAACTGATAACATATATTTAATAGGGAAATCATTGAGGCGTAGACAAGAATCTAACATAGTATATCGAGCTTCAATCACTACAATTTATACGTATATTTCCTGCATGAATAAGCCAGGGATTATTATTATCATCGTTAAACCTAAGGACGGTCAATTTTTATGGTATATTATTTTTTTTGTTGCTATATCCGGACTTTATTATTCAGCTCTGAAAAGGTTTAAACAGATTGTCATTCAGATCGTGTGGAGCGGCAGATGAGAAAAAAAAATAAAAAAAAAATACCTGTCATAAAAAAATCATGTTAGCGGGTATCAGGAACAATACTAGGAATAACATGCAACAACATGCACTGTTAAATGTAGTGTGAAACAAGAGGATATAAAAATTAATTTGAATGCACGACTTAGATACCATGCCCAAAGGCTATATTAATGTTTCTAGATACAGAAATAGCTGTTTATTTTGATTCTACAAATGGTGGCATATTTTTGGAGGGTGACACAGTATCAACACTGTGCCATTTATTTTTTCTCCATTACATGAATTGCATAGAATTTATTATTATTATTATTAGAATTTATTTATTTAATGCATATTTCATAAAAAAAAATTTGGGTCAGCATGCACACCACAAAAAAAGTGTGAGCCAAACTCTTTTTTTTTTTTCACTTACTTCGCCGATGCATATTGCCCTCTGTTGACAAAATGATGAAACCTGCAAAATTTGTGTGCAAATATATTTTAGGAAAAAAAAAATGCCTCACCAGTTATATTTTCGAAAACCAGTTTGAAACAGAGAATTCCTTCCTTTTTATTGGCGTGCCTTATTTTGTATGTATCTGCTTTTTAATGTTGAATTTTAATGGAATATAAAAAAAAAGATAACAAGTTTTGTCACTTTTCGTGAAGAAAAAAACAGCATATTTTTTCATAAATGTTGACCAAGAGCTTTCAGCAATAGAAGATTATGTTCATTTTGTCCAAAATTAACAAAGAAATTATGAAATAAAAAATACATAGAAAAAAATGTAAACCCCAAATCCCAAATGAAAGCCAAAACAGACATAAATTCCTTGAAACCCACCTAGTGATATATACTATTATGATGATTGAATTGAGTTATGTGAGGAAAACGAATTTATCAACAGCTCTGGAAATTGCAAAATATTTAATATCAAGATCTTAATTTTTTATTATTAGTATTACCGGGTACTATCGTCAAAGAATGATAATTTTATTTGAGGAAAAAAAACACACTGTGATGAAACCTCATTAAACAGCTGCATTTTCAGTTGAAATGACTTTATAAATAGAATAATTACATAAAAAATTAACATATTTGTACAGAGCAGTGCTACGATACACATCTAATATCAAATTGTATTTCCCACATTATTATGTTTTTTAATTCCTCCAGTTAATTTTCAAGGGGATCCTATTTCACTTGTTTCTGAATAATCATCTTTCAAAAATAATCATTGAAAATATGAAGATACATTTGACTTTTCTATTACTAGAAAGCTTTAAAACATTATTCTAACCAATTGACGTGCTAAAGCTAACAGAAATTATAGACCCCACTCTATGCCTGAAGGTTACAGTAATTATTGCAGTTATAAATATGAAGCTATATTACATTATTAATATTATTTAATGCTGTACAGGGAGGCAAATTATAGCCAGGAAGTGAAAATAATACAACACAAGGAATAAAATGTTGATGTGTATGTATGTATTGTAAGTGCATATCACAAAAACAGATATGCATGTATGAAAAAATTCCAAGACACCATTCTGAAAGGCAAAACAAAAAGCGGTGTCATTTCACCTCACGCAGAGAAATATGTAACTATAAATACATAACACTAAAGAAGTCCCTTGGCAGTTGAACTCCCCTCGCTATTGTGACCTATTAATAGGCATTGACAGGCCAACCTATAGAGGGTTTCAATAGAATTTTGAATTTTATACGCTGGGACAATATGCACACTAATACTTTCATCACTATGAGATGTAAACTTATCATTTAGCGAATATCAATAAAACTTCCTACGTAATATTCAGTGGAACCCAACAGCGAAAGTATTGATTAAATGAAACATTAGGTTTGAAACAAGCTTTTTTTTTCTCTGACATAACACAAGAGGGCAGCAGTGCATAAATCTAAGTGATAAAGTCGGGTTACATTAAAGAATAAAATATGATAACATGTAACAAAATACCACGAACAGATTTGGCAAGGTCAAATTGCGGTCACTAGAGATTCAACATCATTACTGCACTCTGTGCTAAAAGAATGTCGGCATGCTCTGTGTTGTTTCCCACCAGACTTGTCACAAGGGAAAAACGGCATGTCGATCTAAGACACCTGCCACCCTTCATCGTCAACGATGAATTTCATTTTTTTTTCATACTAGAATGTAGACTATACTTAGCGACGTTCGCGATAAAGGATTTACCGAATAGCAATGTCAATTTTATGTTTGTTTTTGCTCATATTTTATTATTCATATTTTAATAATACTATCAAACATTTAACAGTTAATTGAAATGTGCCACTAAAGCCGTTTTTTTAATAAAGACTTTTCATTCCTTAATACACAGACATAATTAACTTCAGAAAAGCTTAAACTTCAAGTAAGCCACATTCATAAAATATATGTACTGTAACTACACAGGCATTGCCCTCGCACCTTAACTTGTATTGATATGAACACATCCAAGCTCTTAATATGCAAGCCTATTTGTAAACATTTATTTTAATATACATTAGCTTATTTTAAGGAGATTCACAAGCTCGATATTTATAAAGAAGCCGAAATAAAGTATTAAATTTTAATAAACTCATTCAGTTTAGCAATATACATACTTCAGTCCTCTGCGGTATTAATTTATAAATGTTTCGTATATATGGATAATTTTTTTTTGTTAGCAGTGATTTTAATTTGTTGTCAGTACTGTTTCAAACTTTTCTACGTACCACATGTGCTCTACTAGAAGCACTTATGTATATTACAGGAATATCTATGGTCAAAATAAGTAATATTTTGATGATTCCATATACATCTACAACAAATGCGATTTTTAGGTTTGTGTGCACTAGCATTTTAAGTTAAAATGGAGCATTCTATGGCTTCCTTGGGGCCAAAATTACTATCAGACAGGTCACAATTGAAGAATGTTGCCACATGTGATCCCGGGTCAATCAGAATTTTATGGCTGCCAGAGGATCTGCTCCCTGGGGCGAGGGGCCCCTGTTCCCTTGTTTAAAAAAATCCCTGCTCTTATTTATTTTTCTTCTGTATTTTAGAAAATATTGTTTCTAGTATTCATCATCATCCGTCATACGTTCTTGACCTCACTCCACCTTTATGTGGAAGCATTAGACTGAAACAAAAAAATCATTGAATATTCCAGATGATCGTCATACCCGACATGTCATGAGATTATTTAAAAAGGGTGTGTGTTTAAAAATAAAATCTCTGACTGAATATAAGTTTAATATTTATATGTTTACAAATACCTGCAAATGATATTTTGAAATGATATACAGATTTGAAATGATATAATGATATCCGACTCTGCAGCTAATTGAAATGATTCTAGTATGTATCTGACTCCCTAGTAGACTGATTGAGCTGACACTGGTACATATGCTATCAGACTCCCTAGATCAATTGAAATAATACAAGTACATAAGCTACCAGACTCCCTAGGTCAATTGAAATAATGCAAGTACATAATGTATCAGACTCCCTAGGTCAATTGATATAATGCAGTACATAAGTTTCCAGACTCCCTAGGTCAATTGAAATATGCAAGTACATAAGCTAATATACTCCCTAGGTCAATTGAAATAATGCAAGTACATTAAGCTATCAGACTCTAGCTCAATTGAATAATGCAAGTACACAAGCTATCAGACTCCCTAGCTCAATAGAAATGATCCCAGTGACAATGTGAAGAATAATTCATTTAACAGAATCATTTACTGGTATTTGACAGTTCTTACTGCAAAGATTGATTTTCTTCTCCTATATTTTACAGACACTGGTCCAGGAGTCAAGGCAAAGATACACAGTATTTAATAAAATGATCTCCTGCACTTACTCTACCACACACAAGCTTTTCATTAGACGTCCATGACCAACCAAAATGCCGGGCTACTTCATTCATTTTGAATTAATAGTAATTCAAATGAATGACAGTTTCTCCCTCTACTTGACCAGGCTGCACTAAAATCTAATGAAAACCCTGTGTACATCACATGCCCAAGGATTGAATGTAGCAAGAACACCCTAACTCTTTCAAACTAAGATGCACTCACAGGGATTCCATCATGCCTTAACACTTAGCCGCCTGAAAGCCCCCAAGGATTGTCGAAATTAATTGGAAAAATTGGCATCATCAACAGGCATGTGTTAAGAGAACAGACTATGCTGCCCCCAGATATTATTACAGTCACAATTCCCTGATTCTCAACAAGAGCCAAAATCATTATGCAATTTAATATCAAGATACAAGGCATTTAATTAACATGCATACAACGCAGTTACATAGTGTGGATGTAGTTGCTATGACTACACAGGTATACGTAAATGTATATGTGAGTTTATGTATATTAATTTCACGCCAAGCTCAAATTCCCTGTAATTGTATATTTTATGGTCATCTTAAGCCAAGCTGGGATGGATTTCTGTAACTATTTATAGCAACTTTATTTAATCCAGTAACTGTGTGAAAAGTTCACACATCAAAAGTATTGATATTGTTCGCCACTAGAGGGCACACATTCACTCAAGCAATGGGTGGATGGATATATCAGTACTTTTCCCATCTACTACTTTAATTTTTTTTAAATATTTCTCAAAAAGAAAAGGCACATGAAAAACTTCATTTTCGCACTAACTGAGTTAGGTACACCACTGAACATGATAGACAGCAACACCACACAAGGCGAGTGCATGCACTGATGTTTACCATCAACATTCCATGTGTGCGCAGTCAAAAGTTCATTAAAACAGCTGGCCACTAAGTTTTGCCATGGTGACCAAAATTTCTGATTTGCAACAAAAATATTTGATAAGTCAACCAGACCTACATTTGTTAGAGGAAAGCGATCGTCACACCATACCACGTTCAATATGGGTCTTATCCAATGTATACAAAACAATGTAAAATATATTGCTTTCGAAAATTAAAATGCCCTCTAATTTCAATTTTAATTTTTTTAATTGCTGTTGATTTTAGAAATTCCTCAATCCTGTGACAATATGTATTTATTTAAAATCTGTTAAGCATATAATGCATTCAAGCACAGAACAATTTTCAGATTTGAGACCACAAAAGCTGTATATCATTTTTTTTATAATATTTTTATTTCCTTAAAATAGGGAGTATCATGTAATACATTTTTCAAATGGAGAATACTTTGATAATTGTTTTATTTGAAAGCTTCATTGAGCATATATTTTTTGAAAGCCAGGATACTTCCATGTATACATAACTTGAAAATATTGTTTACATATTAGTGTCATGTGATGACTAAAATGCAAAACCTTATCAAAATGTCTAAAACCATGAGTGACAGCAATAAAACTTTAAAAACAGCTGAAATTTGCAGAATAACCTGAAATTTGTAGGAGCAAGCGTGCTGGTCAACATATAGCACATTTTTGTCACAGAAACCATATGTTTGGAATCATGTGACAGGGTCATGTGACATGGTCATGTGACAATTTTTCTACCATCTTAATAAGCTATCCCTGTGTCAACCAGGTCCTGTCGAAGATGTGCAACTTTAACTTTTGACTTTAACCATGATTACCTCAAATTAATACCCAGCCACTGGATTTTGGTTGGGTGTTTTATAATTTTTATTTTATTTTTGACAAGAACAATAAATATCAGTTCATCAGTGTGTTGTTGCTATGTATTCACCAATTCACAGAAAACAAAAAACGATTTGATCTACAACTTCCTCCCTATGTCAATTGGTGAACTTGCCAGCTAGGAACAATGCAATATTGGACAATATTATGACAAACCTACCTCACTATGTCAGTGTGATATTACCTTTCAGTCAAAGTGACCATAGTTCAATCAGTTAGTCTCCACTACAACATCATCAAAATACTACAATCAGGCATAAAGTAAAATCTATTCGTGACTCCAGCTCATTTGGTAGATGAATAACAAATCACTCATGGTCTCAAGTATAAGAAGTGAACACCACACCTAAAAAAAGTATGACACCCTTTATAACCACCCTACAAGATGAATTAAGACATTTCTTCACAACAAAGTCAGTTGGGGTTCATTTCCAAGACAAGCTATGAATGACACCAGAAGTTAAACCCATGATTTGTAAACACCAAGTTTTATTTCACAGTAACCCAAACAATATAATAATCCAAACAATTAATAAAGCCAAGCATATAATTTCACAGTGATTGAATCCTGAGCCTAAATAAGGACAATCCATCATCTTGGTATAAATACATAAAACTGATGTCATCAAAGACGCAATCCAGTCATATAATCAATATACCTGGTATCTCTCCATTACATTCTTTAAGTTAATGTGGGAATGCAATTTGCCAGTATTTTTGTGAAATGACCATGCAAAGACAACCACTTGTCTACTCATTACTATGTCTAGTTCTACCCACTCCTAACCGACCTTTCTTGCTACAGACATGTTAAACTGAAGAGGACTAAACCAGGTAAATTATGTCTTCCTGATGGTGTTCCATCTAAAACTATACGTGAAATTGCATATGAATTAAGTACCCCATTGTGTGAAGTCCTACAGCAACTGTAAATGCTTTGTGTACATAATTGAGGTATTATACCAATGCAGTGTAAACAGTAGATACATTTCTAAAAGTCGCTACCTGTTTGTTACAAGGTAGTTACTGCATGACATTGCACCATGCAACATTAGATCACATGCAGTATTGCAGCTGACTGGGTATGTCTTCTACTCTACTTTCTGATAAATATTGTGATAAAGGTAACACAACTACTGTTGTATAACTATAGAATTTTTCAAAAGCAATCAATTTCACAGGTAAGTTAATTAGTAAGATTTGAACCTCACTTGGATTTAATTTTCTGACTGACCACAGCCGTGTGTGTGATACTGTGAAGATCTGCCAGACTGGGCTCCAATTTATGCAAGTGTCCCCCAGGGGATGCGTTTAAAATCTTTACTGTTCTTGGTTATGATCAACAACACTCTTTCCTACTCCTTGTAGCCTCACTGAAAATATGTTGATCACATGACCTTTGCGAGGCACTGTCATAGACATTGATCAGTTGTGTACCAACAACAACATGAAAAAACATAATTTTAGGTGTCATTTCATAAAAGTGAACTTTGCTGTACGTTACTCTCTTAGAGCCCATTTGTGCTTTTTTTAGATGCATAATCATGCTTTGGACGAGATCTATTGAAGTTCCTTGATTGATCCACCCATTTGAATTTGAAATGGAATCACATATCCATAACATTCTTTGCAAAGGTTAATTGATGTCTATATACGTTATGGTCACTTAGTCAATATTATATAACTATCTATGACATTATTACTGTCTATGTTGGTAACATCAGACCACTTAATGAATACACACCACATGTCTGGCCCTCTAATATTAACATTGAGAAAACAGGTCAACTATAACTAATTCACAAACAGACGCCAACAGAAAAAAATATAATTTGTGACAAATATATTTCACTGCTGTCTTGAATTACATAGAATGCGATTTGTGTCAATAATTTGCCAAATCACTGCCAAAATCACTCCACTTCTCGCACTGGTTAGATCACCGTATCCGCTGAGGACAAACCCTGCCACACTGTCAGGTTAAGTGTAGGAAAGCTAGATACAGATTCATACCACTTTTTATACTTAACAAGCAGTAAAAATTTCAATCAAGGAAGTATGTTTTTTTTTTTTTTTTTTTTGTACAGTAGGAAGGGAGTAAATTTGTCATTATGGTACAATGTCAAACCTTTTTCTGGTCGGTAATCATTCAACTGTATGTGTAAATCAACGGCAATTTGCTCATTCAAAAGCTACAAAATTTGATATTAATAAATATACCATTATTATTATTATTATGTTGTGATCTGATGAACCTTTCAATGTTAGCAAACTACCTTTAGTTCTAATCTTTACGGAACTCTTGATACTTTTCTCTTTAATCCTGTTGAGTTTGCTAGTATTGGGGAAACCATACATTGATAAAAATATCATGGATATCAGTGAATAAAATTGATTTATCAATTTTGCTTGATAACAAATCATGTATTTCATTGGTCCTATTGACTTTAAGCTTACTTGCAGAAACGTGAATACTTTTTTTCCCTGGACCGATGCTTTGGTCGGTAAATTACGCCCTCATGTCAGAAGTGTTAGAGTAGAGTATTTTATGATCAGCTGGGCCTTGGACTATAATATAAACCGTGGTTTCGCGACACAAGGATCGTAAGAATGGCGATTTTATGTAATAAGCATGACGTCGCGTCAAAATATGGCCCTAGAATCCGAACAGTCGAGGGACTACAGTTGAATTTTGGGGCGCCAATGGTTTCAACTGCAGACGTACACACGTCAAAATCATCACAATATGAAAATAACTTCACATTTGGAATCCCCGCGAATGAAAAACTCACTATTAATGACTTACCAGTACTATCACGATTTACTTGTACCTAATACTTGTACGCACCGTGCAAAATATGTCAATATTGGTCAGAATTACTGGGTGACCTGACGACGGAATGATTGAAGAAATGACCTTCTAAGTCATAGCCTCATGAGGGCGCACATCAAAAAAATAAATATCAGACCGTCTGGCATTCGCTAGAAATCTAACACAACTTTTTGTAACAAAATTGATTGTCACTTAATCCGATTATTACAAAAAGTAATTATTTTTAGAATCGCCATTCATCAAGCTTTTGAAAAGATATATGTCTGCATCTGTATTCTGCGACTAACGCAATTAATTATTTTATGCGTGTGTGAATAGAAAACAGTTCTCTTGTAGAGGGTCGGCAAGGGTTATTTTCGTAAGCTGTAATCATATGTTTTTATTTTCGTAATAATAAAATTTAAATAAATAAAAAATGTAAATTCGTAGACATGGGCAAGGTGTAAAATGTAATCAGCTATTTTATTCGCCAGTAATTTGTACAAAGAGCTTAATAGTTGTAAGCGTATCCTCGAGGCGGAGCTACGTCACAAGACGTTCCACGTTGCTACGACGCGCACCACTGTACATGCATTTCTATGGGCTCTGTGCGCGCTGCTGTGGAACGCCGGTCGAGCCGGTGAAAATTCGAGAAAACAACACAAACTCAACTTTAAAGTAATCCTGAACAACCAAATTTATATATGTTACACACGTAGGGCTAATCTTGTTACACTGTTCAGAGGAGTCTCGACAATCATCCCAAAATACCGTTTTCTGCGAGTTTTGGGCCTTTGTTTTCACCGCCTCCGGTTGCCAGGCGGTGAAAATGCCCGGATGTCCGCCCCCGAGGATACAGCACTCTCCACATTAAATGTCACAATTCGTGCGAAATTGCCAATTTTGATTCTTAGACAAATTAACAAATATATTATAAAAATGTAAAATTTCATTAGGACATTGCCTCATCTGTAAAGTGTAAAAACTTATTTTTTACTGTAAATGGAACTTTGACTTTATTTCCTGTGAAAACGTAATATGCCTTTTTTATTTTCTGCAACCTGTACCAGCTACTCCCTCTTGCCCCTTCATTTTAGTAACTAATTTCACCTGAAAACATCTGTAAGTACGAAGTTATTAATAATCATGAATTTATGCAAATTGTAACAACTCCAGATGACAGATCGCAGTTATCCGTCCGAATGGAAGGCAGGACACTTGTGGCTGGTATGGGTATGAGTCGGGCTAGCCCTGTGTGCATATATGTTGTTCCGGACGGTCGCTATGTGTGTAGGGTGGCTTAGCGGCTGGAACAACAGGCATGTACACATGGCTAGAGTCGGACATACGAGTATTCCACAAAATCAATCCCTTTCCACTGATTGAAACACTAAAATGTTTTCTCGTTCTGTTCGAACATCAATGTGCATTTAATGTGTCTGGTTCAGGTGGAATTTCCAAAAAAAAACACTGCCAAACACTGATTTGTCCCATGTAGTGACAAGTCTTTTAAAAGGCGCCCCTTTTTACGGGTATGCGAATTTCGAATCGTATACCCTTTCCCCGCGAAACTTTTTCAGAATGCACATGACTAATCTCTGAAACAAACAAACAATTAATAAATAAATAAATGTGCAAAACGTAATTTTCGGTGAAATTACTAGTACCCCATCCCCGTTACTTTAGTTATTCTTTCTAAAGAAGCTGAATGATTAAAGTATGTAATGTGTTCAAAAGCTCATGTTCAATAATACCTTCAATATATATTATTTTACTTGATAAAAACACAACATCGCATAATTATTTGCTTTTTTACCGTGACTTTCATTATTGCAAGCTCGCGCAATTCAGCCACATGGTAAATTATTCGTCGGAGGACCCCCGTCTTGTGATAATCATTGAACGACAATTGATAGTACGGCATATGCAATACCGTTCTCGTTCATCATATCTTAGCTTTCAGATGTTGTATAGTAGCATGCTTTGTAACGTTTAGAGAATGTCTTTTTTTATCTGATTTTTAACTTCTTTCCCCACTGTTACTACCATATGATAAGACGAATTAGTCGCGTTTTTTTCCTAGTGAAATCCTCTTGTTTCTTTACAGCGTATTCGTTATATTAACAATTCTTCAACTTCGTCTCCCTCGCAACAAGTCAACCCACCGATGAATATTCACCGAATCGGGGTTTCCTCTGGCAGCGAATTCTTCCCAGGCACTGTATCGACGCTCAGTTCAGTGCTCCAACAATACTATCTCCAGTCAGGCTTGGTGGTTATGGAATGATGCCGCGATTACTGTTGTTTCTACCTTGTCTCGCCACCAGTGTTAAGCATGAAATAGAGGTTCCACTTGCATTCTGTACCATGTTTTCCCATTTATGATGGAGAAACTGAAATACGAACACAAATTTGTCAAAAATCAAAGCAACTATTATTACCTAGTCCATATAAAGCATAGTTTAATATATATATTATTTGCACGTTCAGTATTGTGAACACCGTTGTTTACATATTGGCGGCTTCAGCATATTTGAGATACAAATTTACCACTTAGATGTATGACGTCACGGGGCGGAGTTACTCGAAGGACGTCACATTTCAAAGGGACCACGCGGTGTCCAGGCTCTACTCTGGGTGTCTTCTAGCGCTACTACTAGTATATAATCGTTGACCAGAAAAAAAGGACATGCAGTTTCTTTTGCTACCCTAAAAGCGCATTGTTCAATCAATTGCATGCCCACTTTCGCACTATTTTATTATCCCAAATAATATTAAAACAGAAAATGTGGCGCTGAATCTTATGTGTTACCCATTGTAGTGACTGCATTACACAAATCTGTAAGTTGAACAGCTCGATTTTTATGCCTACATGTATGTCAACGCCATTCTTGTCCAACATACAGCAATTTACCTTTATTGATTTATTGTCAAAACACACAAAATACGTTACAGAATAACACAACGGTGGCGTACAACAGTCGCCATTCACTGACGTACGTTGAGTCATGCGTGAGGGCGTGTGAAGCGCGACACGGAATGTATTTGAATAGTGTGTCAGATCTTTAGCTTCAATACATGCAGTACCCAGTTTGAAACTTAACGCCGATTCAATAAAACATGGAACGTAAAAATTAACGACATTAAACCTGCCACATGCAAGGTTGATATATGAAACAAAACTCACCTTTTTGGGCTTTTTTCACACAGTCCCTGTGTTTGAATTCGACGTTTGTTCTTCCTCTGCGTGATGTGCTAATACTAGTACTCCTTCTCTCGTTGCGTCAATTCGTATATTTTCACATACCATGAAACTCGATTCCTTTGAAGGGGTATGAGGGAGGTGGGAATCAATCGGTCTGTTTTTATCTTCTGTCAGTGATTCTGTTCGGAGATTTGTCGGAGATTTATGAGTATTAAAATGGGCACTACCAGAATCTGAAGACGCTATTTGGGTACTGTCATCAGCAACATGGGTCTGTACATCGATGGCACCACTCGCACAACCCATGATCAACAACTTGTATGACGAAGTTGGCGAATAACCAGTTGATTACATTGCTTTTTCTATAGGCGAAATATGACGTCACTGCGAAATATGACGACGATAATGACGATGATGCATTGGGAAGAAACATTACACTGCTTCTTCTACACGTGATCTATGACGTCATTGGCGATAATGAACGACGATGATAACGACGATGATGACAAACATTAATTAGTTATACGTACGTACGTCATTCAATTTGGATTTCATCATAGACAGTATACTGTCAAGGCTTCACTGACAATTATAACAATGATGTCTGTATAATTTCTTATGAATTCGTCATATATAGGACAAACATGTTTTAAACGAGAAAAACAATGTATATCGACATTTGTTTATTTCGTATTTTCAATATATAGTCATATTCAACTCACAATCCATTATTATACAAATTTATATAATCATAAAAAAAGTTGTTGAAACTTTGTGATTATATGGGTTGACAGTGACGTCGGATTTACCTCAAAGTCTGGTGAAAGACAATTTATAGAGGCGCTTAAACTGTGGTGGTTGTTTGAGAATGTACCTACCAACATAAGTACTTGCCCTCATCACCTGGCAGCTAACATGTATATTTCTTTGTTCCATCAATTAAATGACACAACCAGATGCTGTATGGTTATAAAGTTATGTTTACTGTATGTTGTAAAATAAATACTACTATAGAAAACCATCAAAATCTTCGTCAATTTGGAGAAATGATAAAAAAGAAAACATTGTGAATTTTGTTTAGTATGCATGAAGCAAACACATGTCTAAGTACTTGTGATATTTACCAAAATGTTACTGATCAATTTATGTTTACATAACCCACATAGTGATAAGGGTAATCACATGCACTGTGGGAGGGATAATAATAGTAACATGCACTCTCCCTTGCAGAGTCTTCGTGACCTAGGGAGCCACAGGGAGCCACAGAGAGCCGCAACTAGTGGAACGTTTCTTGGCGACTTCCTAGCTTAGCGATAAAAGACCCATAGTCTCTGCGACGGAGAATGAGTAACATGCAGTCGTTTAGTAGTGTCCTTGCATATACTGATCTGGTTAGTACGCTTGGCAATGAGAGTTATTAATGACTGAGGGCGCTACAGACAGCGATACCTGATAGAAGTATAATTATAGATATATATTGTAGATGAATTCATGTTCATTTTCCCGTGAATCTTGTAACTTGTTCTCATTTTTATCTTTCACTGTTAATCAATATGTTTATTGTTTTGTAGTTTTAGTGAACTTACACCTGTACTCTCCAAAGTAAATGTTCTGTTAATAAATAAAATATAAAAATAAAATATGGCATTCATTTCAAATGTTGTCTTACTTGCATACATCCATGTATATTTCAATGTATATATATTGTATATTGCATCAGAAGTAGTTCGAATCAATCGAAATAATGAAGAGTGTGGAAGATAACAGACAACCTTGTCTAATACCACTCTGTAAAGTGAACCAACAAGTACAGTTACTCTATTTAGAACGCAACTTTGTATGTCTGTCTAAAAGATGTTCACCCATGAGATAAATGATTCACAGAAGTTGAACAGTTTCGGACAAAACCGATCATCGCAACGAATCAACTGCTTTATAAATTAGCATAATCAAAAAACATAAGTGCCCCTTCCGTATTTCCTGTTTTTTTCGCACCAATCAATAACGTCGCGTATCCGATGTATACTAGTATTCTGCGTAAGAAGTCCCCCTTTAAAGAATGCGGTTTGATCTTTGTGAACTATTTTGTTCAACATTAGTGTCTTGCATGATTATTAGAAGTGATAATTGTTTGTTGCATCATCAAAAAACTAAAAAAAAAAAAACATATTACAATTCCACTACGTGTATTTTGTGTTTTATATTTCACACATAATTTATTAGCACAATATTTGAGTTAATTTCAGCAACTGCAATGTTCTGGATTACACTGGAGAATTCGTCACGTTGAGTAAGTGTGTTTGTGACTGTATACAATGATACTAGTGGGCACTAGAGTACATATCGTAAAGTGACACGAAATATGTATATGTCTGGTAAGTAATGACGAGAAAGATCATTTACTGACAGACAACTGAGAAGCCGTTGTTATGTAGTAATTTGGACGTAAACGACAGATGACGAAGAACCGAGACGCGATCGTATAGCCGTCACAGGTCGTTCTTGTGAATATTACAAATTGTGTTGTTGATAGTCGTTGTAGTCACAGAAATAAAACCAGAATTGACCGTCCGGTATGTAATCCCCTGGACAAACATTAATGCGGTATATGCGCCACCGTTCTCGTCCATATTCAAGTTTTCAGATGATGTAGAGGCCGTTATTACGGCATTATTCTTTAACTTTTAGAGAATGTCCGATTAACGCGTTTCCCCCTGTTGCTACCATGTTTTATTTCCATGTGGAATTCTCGGTTTTTGCAGCATATTCGGTATGCTAATGTAACCACAACTTCTGTCGAGTTGCGCCAATGGGTATTAGACCCATGGGGTTAATTTGTTGTCCCCAAAGGAGGATATTAGTGTAGGTAGGCCACACATGATTGGGTTAACATCACCTAGAGTAGTTCATTTTGTATTGTGAACGAGACCCTCATTTTTATTATTTAGTCAGCATTGAGTTGTATTAACCAGCGCGTTTTGTTTTGAAGATCTTTCTGGTGTCAAGGATAATTTGTATAAATTATGTCGGTGACCTAGTTTTTGAGTTATATTTATATTTTGAGTTATTTATATATTTGTCTTGTATATTCCTAGGAGTAAGCAGTATTTCTTTTGTTCATTATCATGCTATTTTGATAGGGAATTTTCTTGTGTTATAAAATTTATGAGTGTGTTCTAATTTGACGCAGTATGGGCTAAACGGCGTGACTTTTGTTGACAAGTTGGTCTTGGAAAGTTGCTATGTGAGTGACGTCATGATTTCAACACGCGTAGGGCATGACCAGTTGTTTTTTTAGAGGGTTTTGCTGCGCACCGCTTATGACTTTGTATTGTGTCAGCGCGTTGTTTTTTTCGCTCCATGGGTTGTATTATTTTATAGTATTATTATAATTTTAGATGATATAAATTTCGTAGTTAGGGTTTAAATATTTAGAGTTGCATGGATTTTAGATTGGTCCCCCGGCCTTCTTGCAATTGGTACGAGCCTACCTAAGAGCGAGACGGAGGGGGCGGATGTTATGGCGGATGTTGTGAGCTGACGTGCGACAAGAAGTCTCCGGAACATTTTGAATATTTCTACATTTTTGACGGACTATGTGCTCGGAAAGTCAATAATCAAGCTGCAGAGAAACTCAGCGTGGATGTGACAGAAATTCCGGATCTTTTGAAGTTTTTCAAGCATCGTTTATTGTGCACGAAGAAATCAAGTTTGTGGACCGACAGAACCGCCGTTGAAGATACGTGAGTCCCGTATACTGTGTCCATAAAAACTTCAGTTGGACCCATTTCGATAGTGCATGCCATATGTTTTATAATCTAAGGTTCCTTAGTAATTTCCCCGTATGAGTTGTTTTTATTGAAGCGTATAATTTTAATTTTTTGTTGCGACATAGTGTATTTTATCGTCCTTTGAATTTACCGCCCTATAGAGTACACTATCAGTGAAGAGTTTCGGGAGTACCGGATTCAATGAATAACTTGTTGCATTTATAGTAATTTTCTCTTGATTGTTCAATGAATCTGGCTACTTAGCGTTTATCGTGTGTTTTGACGTTTTCATTGTCTGTGCGACTGACATATATTTGGCCTTTCCGTCGCACTATTCAGCGTACCGCGCGCTCAGTTTTCTGTTTTACATTTTCGGCCATTCCGGCTAAAATTGTTGTTATACGGGTTTGTGCGTTTAAGCGTTAGGGAGCATAAACCGTATTTCTATTGCGTTTGTTACATATTCCTGTATTGAGAACTAAACATAGATTGTTCTGTGGTATATCTTACGTAGACCCCTTTAACTATTCTTATGTTTGGCCTATTTGTTAAAGGGTGAGTACTAAATTGTTATACTTACTGACATTGTGGTAAGTTGTAAATTTTGAGTGGATTCCTGTTACTGATAGGAGAAATTGTATTGGGCATTTAGTATTTTCTATTCTGAAATTACTAAGTCTAGTGTATACATTTTGCTGCTTTAGGCTAAACTATATTGATGTTGTGTATAGTTAGCCAGTGTACAATTTTGTGTTGTTATTTATTAAATCATTTTTTGTGAGAAACTATTTCATGTGTGTTTGGTCATACACCTCCCTTGCACTGGTAAATATCGGTGAAGCTGTCCATGCCATAACCCGAACCTGTGTTATAAATTTGTCTGCTTCGAGTGCCTCTACTGTGACGTTAGGGAGACCCGTTGTCACTGGTTACAAAGGTCATTAGAGGGTCACTGAGAGAGGGCCACACTAAGAACTCTGCAAATTGTTTCCTTGGCAATACATCATTCCATCGATGAATATTCAGCGAATCGGGTTTTTCGTATGCTCAGTTCAGTGCTCCAACAAGTTAAGGATTGGTGCCGCGATTTCTGCTATTTCCACATTGTCTCTTCATCTGAGTACTACGAATGAGATAGAGGTTTCACTTGCATTCCGTATCGTTTTTTCTATTTCATGATGGAGAAACTGAAATGCAAATAAAGATGTTAAAAAACAAAACAATTATTACCTATTCTCTAGATGCATATTATAAAATATTCATTTGCACGTTCAGTATTATGAACATAAACATGAGCATAAAAAATAAATATTAAAACAGAAATTGTGGCTTTGAATCGTATGTGCTACCCACAGAGTTAACTTTCATATAGACGGGACTGCATTGTAGAAATTTGCACGGTGAGTTGAAGAGCTCCATATTTGCCCTACGTGTATTTCAACTCCATTCACGCCTAGCACAAAGATTATATTTATATTGATATTATATTAAGATTTACTGTCAAAACTCACAAAACACGTCACAAAATCACATATCACATAACACATAACGGAACAGTAACGAATCACTGACGTCCGTAGAGTCCTGGTTGAATGATGAGAGACGGAACACGGAATGTATATGAATAGTCATCCGAGAGTAAATGATAGTTAACAAGTAAAATAATTTTGCCAATATTTTGAGACACCCATCTTGACTCATGGCCAAACAAGTAAAAAAGCAGATGAAACGCTATTTTTGTATTCATTGGATTTTTTCACGCAAGAAAGTCGAATTTATTATGATTTCGTCGACTATAAAGTTACTCCTAACGTCGAGTCTGGTTAGGAATGTTTTTCATTGCGAAATCATACTATTGCATCGTTTTATGAATACTTTGTGAATATAACATTGTGTTCAATTGATTGATTGATTGACTCGAATTAACGACTCAGTGAGAAAGAATGTCCGATATAGAATTGGAACTGTAGTGTGTGCCAGATCTTTAGCATGCAGTTCCCAGTTTGAAACTCAACGCATTTTCAATAAAATATGGAACACTTAAAAATTAACAACCTTAAACCTATCACACCCCGCCGGCACATGACGTGTTTATCATGAAAAATGATTTTGCCTAACTTATTGGTATCGTTATATGGAACTGTTTTCATTACGTGTGTACGTGTTCCATCGTCTTGCAAAATGGTGCATGTAAAAAAAAAAACTTACCTGTTTGAACTTTTTCACACAGTCCCGTGATTGAATTCGACATTTGTTCTTGCTCTGCATCTACCAATGCAATATTTCTAGGGGCGTCAATTCGTATATATTCACATACCATGAAACTCGATCCTTTTGAGGGGGTATCAATCGGTCTGTTTTTCTCTCCTGATAGTGATTCTTGTTGGCGATTCGTTACATGAGCATTAACTTGGATACTCGTACCTGAAGATGCTACTCAAGTATTGTCCTCAGCAACATGGGTTGGTACATCTACGAAACTACTCGCACAACCCATGATCAACAACTAGTATGATGGAGTTTGCCAATTACCAGCTGATTACACTGCTTCTTCTACACGTGATCTATGACGTCATTGGTGAAAGCGGCGATGATGTACGACAATAAAACACTAATTAGTTGTAGGTACGTACGCCATTCCATTTGGGTTTTGCCATTGACCGCATATTGTCAAGTCTTCACTGACAATTATAACAATTCTGTCGAACTCGTTGACATATATACATTAATTGTTTTAAACGACAAAAATGACGAGAGATCGTTTCGTTTCGTTTCGTTTCTTCGTATAGGTTTCATATCATATAAACGGACTACGCTGTCCTCGCAATGGACAAATGAACGGGGATTACCATATTCACGGCGGAAAAAACTTTCCCATGATGAGATCATGTACTGATTATTCTCGTCCGGGGAATTCTCGGGACTGAGCTGTAACAAAAAGTAATTTTTTGCATTTTAACAAGATTTGTTTTTCTTTTTTAAATTCAGATAGTGAAATCTCTAGAATGCATGAATTTATTTTTTATGACTGGTATACTCATATGTATTACATCTACAATCTCTGAAAACAGTGCGAAAATCTGGTTCGTGAATATTGTAAAATACTTTAGTTCCACTATTTTCGCTGGAGGGATGATTCAGTGAAAAGAAACTCCATACAGAACACCCAAATATGAAAAGACTTTACAGCAAAAATTAATTCAAGCTAAAATAAAGTATTTTACAGTAGTACCCATTTGATTGAATATTTTGATGTTAGAATTAATACAAAGAAACACATCAATTTGCATATCAATAAATGAATAATGGCACTAATGTTTTGACGTCCAGTATATATAACTAAAGATGTTCTAACACTATTTCATACTTGACTATTAATTATTTAATAAAACATGGGAATGTGAAAATTTAGTCATTACAACAATGCAGGTTTTAAATTGAGATCACTGTCTTAAAGGGCGGTGGTCGTTACCCCGCGTTCTGTCCGATGCGGGACTCATAGCGACGTACCGTATATAACGCGTGTAAAATACATTGTTTGTTTACGCGACCACCACCACCTTTTAAGCATATTCCATTTATGATAGAGCTCTGAAATGTTCATTCCGAGAGTGAGGTTTTTTGTATTTATGTTGGTGATCGTCGCTGAGTTTGCGGAAGTACTCTGGGGGATTGCATGATGAGAGTGATAATTCTTTTGATCAGTAAAATAATTTAAAAAAAGTGAAAACTAGAGTGACTGTAAAATGGAGGTTGGTTTTAAATATTAAATATCATGAAATCTGGATGAAATAATGAAAGGAAATCGAACTGATATGAAAGGGCAGTAAATGTAGCCAGAATTCAAGGTCAGAATCCAGGGGTCAAACACGCCACAATAGGGCTACGAGCAGCCATTGGTTGATTAGTGGCATGAGACCTTAAGAGAAATAAGAAGGTTAAATAAAGTTCTTGTCGATCTTATATATGATGGAATATCATTAAACGAGTAATTTCCCATGCAAAAAAAAAATCCCCAAAATTTAAACTCTGGGAGTTATTTATCAAAATCTACCACTTGGTGGCGCCCTATACCCAGACAATTAGTTGTAGAAAGTGGCAACATACACACTCAGAATAACACCAAAATAGATGGTAGGCAATGAATATAAGCCTGATTATTAGATGCAGTACTGTAAAATATAATGTTCTCATTCACCACAAACAAGTACAGACCAACGTTTGGCATGATTAGTAATTTTAATTAATTTCTAGAAATAATACATAGAATAATGACAATTAAAGGTAGTTTATCACTATAATTTAAAAACAAAAAATTCTACTGAATCAAAAGTCTCAATTCATCAGCTCATTATTTCTCCAATTAATTAAAAACAAAAAAACAATTCCACGGTATCTACATTTAGGCCAGAGACCTGTGATGGGCAACCTTGGATATACCAAAACACAACAGTGGTTTGATTTACCATGACCACACATAGAATTTGCTCAACATAAAAAGCTTAATCAAATCTTATGTGAAAAAAAGTAGTTCAACGAAACAATTTTATGATTTAAAAAGAAATAAAAATAAAAATATACAAACCAGAAAAAGGTCTAATTATAAAATACTTGTATTACACATCCCTGATCAAATTAAATTCAAATCAACAGGATTTCTGATTAATTGGGGGGGGGGGGTTACATGCACTGTTCAATAATAAACTCAAGATGGGATTAATTAGCTAACTATTCACAAAAATTCTGAGAAAAGAGCAATAATTGTGAAATTGAAAGAGTTGTAATACTTGGCTAATATACTGACAGTATGCAAATCTCTTGTCAGTGACAAGATACACAACACAATTTTGAGAATTTATTTAAATATTTGGGAATTTGACCTCATTAAACTTTGAATAGGGTACATTAGAAATGACCACACTACAAATTGTTAAGTTTGTCTGCCATAATGTGAAAATAAGACAAAAAACCCATAAAATGGGGTTAAGCATTTTTCTCAGAATTCCTAGAGCCATTGAAATTAGTGGTGACATGAATATTTCATTGATGAATGAATAACATTTTTGGACCAGTTTAATAAAAACTTTTATATTTACAGACCACAGCCCAACCACAGCCAATTAATAAGATTAGGGCAAAAAATATACCGAATTACAAATTTTCAAAATATTCAACCAAGATATAAGAGATTGACAGAAATGGGTGAAATGCATAGCAAAATATGACATTTCTGGATAAAAAAATACTCCATTGTGTCTAAATAGTTGAATACAAAGTAAGAAAAGTGGTAAAATAAAAATAAAAAAGATTCCCAATTACTTTGCACTATACCTGCTAAATAAATGGAGCTGATCTCATGAAATGTGTGCTTGAACACACAACCTCATAATTATCAGATCTATGCAAGGTCAGGAGAGGTCAAAACTTATAATATTTAGGTCAAAGTAAACTTTGGTTATGTAAGATGAGATCTGCCAAAAATGACTAAATTCCAGTGAATAGAGCCATAATTATGGTCAAAACAACAACCTCAGGTGGTCCTAGGCAAACTGTTACTTCAGGGCTCATACCACTAATTGAATTTCCATAGACGACAATGCTAACATATGACGAGATTGCTATATGAAAATGACGAAGAAAGTTGAAAATATGGCTCAAAGTAATCAACCATATGAAAAAAACTAACATGTTGGCCAGCTCAAACTCTTGCAAATCTCAGGTAAACAAGACACACCTACTGCATTTGGATTGCACCAAGAGAAATCACTGGAAAAACACCAAGATTAGAACATCCGAATACACACAGAATAAACCAAAATACACAGCCGCTAAGTAGTAAACAAAAGACCACAAGTTGGTCCCACCTCTGACCCAGGTGATTACGCCCTCAAACAGGGAGCACCTGAGAACAAAAATATTTAAAAAATTTCATTGGTTCTTGCTAGGCATTTAAATTGAGACATGAGGCATGAGACACATCCATACATTCATCATGGCTGCTGCAAAGTGTCAACAACTATGGATGAGGTTTTAGCTTTGATTTGCAGTTTTCGTGATTGGCCGGGAAAAAATACATGCAAATTCTGTGCTTCAGTAACGGTGTTTGCTGTTTTTTGTGCATTGGAAATTAATACAAGAAATGCTGTCAAAAGACATTTCCTTCAAGTAAACAAAACAACATTTGGAGGTTTATCGTGAGAAATTGAGAAGACGAAAATCCTTTGGAACAGTTGTACTTGTGAAACAATGGACACATTTGTCCAGGATATCAAGGGTATTATTTGAAGTGAAAAACCACTGCTTTATCGAGGAGCAAAGTTCAATATCATTGGCCAGAGTACTAGTAATTACCCCGCACATTAATAATTGGCCTAGGCTGGTTGAAGACATGTTTAGAGTCACCGTGACTCCGGACCTCTCATTCCGGTTAATAAAACACTTATCGAGACATTGTTTTTTAAAGTGTCCAGCAGTGAACATACGAGTCTGCTAAATAGAATCAGGGGCGGCGGCACGAAATTGTGCAGGGGGGGGGGGTCTGCTAACCACCCCTCGCGTCGAAATTTAGAATCTAGACCCGGAAAAACTTACTGACCCAGGTTTGATTTTTGAGGGGAGGGAGGCAAGGGTTATTTTCGTTCAACGTAATTGCAATATTTTTTGTTCGTACAACATAAATTGAAAAAAAACAAATTCCGTAATTCTGTAATCACAGGCTAGACGTACAACGTAATCAATCAAATATTTTTTTTCGTACACTGTAAAAATGTGTCATTTTACTTGGTACGTACAAGAATTTGCATCCAAATAAAAAAAGTCGTAAAGAATAATCAAGGAAAATTACATTTTCGAAACTGTAAAACGACTAGATGACACAATTCACTTCAAAATTGAATGTCAAGGCGTAAAAGGCCCTCTAACCGAATGAAGAGCATTACGAGGGTAATATGCACATGCGTCTCTACACACGGAGAATTTGAGTCTGTAAAATGTAAAATAACCTTTATTTTCTCTGTAAACTGTAAAGACGTCTTTTTTTCCTTGTAAATTGTAAAAAGCCCTTTTTATTTTCCGTAAAACTGTACCAGATACCACCCTTGCCCCCCTCTCATTTTTGATTGGGGGAAGACAGTGGGCAGCATTTAAAAAGACCCTGTTGTGCAGACCAGGTTACAATATTAGGTTTAGTTTCCGTGTTTCATTGTATATTCATGGATTAATAGGCCACTCCTTTGCTTCAATTCCAACTATCATATCTCTGGAAATATCACTTGCTGTTTATCATCCATATTTCGATATCCCACAATGTGTTGATTTCGTGTCTGGCAATTAATTAGTCGGGAGTATAGTTTCTTATTTCCGGTTTCCGTCTGTGACATTTTCTCAGATATTCTGCAGCAGATATCGATGAAACTTGGCAGGTTGATGAATAAGTCTCTGCCGAATATGCACGTAATTTTTTTTCCAGATCTGAAAATCCTAAGTGGGTCTTTTTCATGATTTTCACCCAAAATTACCTCTCCCAACACCCCTGACAGAACAACTGAGCATGCTCAGAATAAATAATTAGGCTAAGCTTAAATTGTAATGCTAGGGTTTTTATTGATATCATGACCTGGTCGTGACCTTGAACTTAATCAGTGACAGATAGGTCGTACCATTACCAATTTCAGCAGGAAACCGTAAAGGGGTGTCAGGGCTACATTTTGAGGGGAATTACAATGGTGATACTGAAACAAACCCAGGTCCTGGTAATATACAAAAACCAAAATTAACAAAGTTTTCAGTTATCAGTTGAATACTAGATTGAGGGAAATCACTTTATGATGAGTAGTACCCACATAGAGTACTAGTACATATTAATTCAACTGTTTGCAGATGTTCCATGTATTATTTTAACATGAGCATTTTATAATTAAATGACGGGGACTGTGACATTCATGTCTTGTTTTAACTGACTATTATTTCGCAAAATTTGCCCAGCCTTGCTTCTACCAGTCATTTCCCTTTACATTCCCTTGTATTACATAACAATCTTTGTGCTGAGGCAGTTATGGTTTCACAACCATCACCAGTTCTCTTGTATAATAATTGGATATACTTAGATTAAATTAGATTAGATTAGATAGATTATAAAAAACGTTCCAAGGATTACCGGTAATATTTGCCCCCAAACCTATACAACATCCTTGAGACGCATCAATTTGTGCACGTGGCGAGGATCACGTGGTCCTCACGCGGGATAAATGGACCGGGGATTACCATCGTCACAGTGGAAAACTTTCCTATGAGATCATGTAGTTATTCTTGTCCGGGGATTTCTCGGTCGGAAAACAAAGTATAAATACGCGCGTTTACTCAAACGTTTCTAGCTTCGACTGGTAAGTTGAATGGTGTAATTGGAGGAACTGTATTGCTGATAAAACGTGTTACTGTATGTCCGATTAGTTCGTGCATCAGCTTGAAATTTAAATTGTTTATTGATCTGTGAATAACACTGGTACTGACAGTGTTGGTGAATGCCTAGTTGAAGGTCTACAATAAGTAGCGCATGCTCATTTTATAACGAGTACTGCACTGTATCCGGTTGAATTACCAGTTGATTGACTCCTATTTCCAGAGCTAGCTATCATCGGGTGATATATATAACTCACAGTACGATATAACCTAGCACGGGCTAGACCGCAAATCATCAATTAATTACAGTCGTCTATAGAGGGGCTGTGAAGTAATATATAATTCCGGTATAATAGAACGACAGAAACTAGATATTGTAGTGTCTCTTAAATTGATTTACCACGATACGCGTAACCAATCATCATGGGACTCTTAGACCGTACTAAGGATAGCGCTGTCAGCGGAAGTCAGTTATCTCACCACGAAGGGGCCGTGCTCAAGACGTCGGTAACGAATCGGAAACTTGGAGAGCTGCCTGCAAATATGGAGTCTGATCGCCTACTAGAAGAATGCAACACACTACGCCAGATGGTTGGTTCGACAAAGGCCTCATTTGTGAGTATATTATTAGTTACGTAAATCACAGTCCCTCTATAATAGAAGGGGGCTTTGCGTAAACGTTTATGTGGATAGGTTGCTGTACTACAGATACTTTGTCACGTAACAGGGGTCGGAATAATAGTAAATTAATTACAACAGTCAATTACAACTTTCTAAATAAGCAGATTTTTTTTACTGCGGTTACTGTGGTGCCCCATTTTAACTGACGTGATTAAACAGCATTTGCAGATTCAGTTCAGTTAATACTCTCTTTAAACTTGTGTTTCTTGACGGTGAAGACCAATATATCTTCCGGGAATGTACATGGTTTGTACCTTTTCTTTTTATCTGTTGCCTTGGTGATTTATCGTTTGCCGTTTATAGATCCAGTCTCCTCTCGGTTAAATTGATTGTCATTACCTGGTTGTAGCGTAGTCCCAATAGAATCAATGCCCACCACTCCCCGAACGGGCACAAATATCACGTACCCAGTGTAAATCTACTGTAACGGTGTGACGGCGTTTGTATTACCTTACATTAAAGAATCGAGTCATGCCATTGTGTCACGAAACCAAAATATACTATCACCGCTGTATCACCTTCATGTTATTGTCAACAATTTTTAAGGTCGTGACCTCAGCATTCCAACTGAACAGTTATGAGAGTGGAGGTCAAATACTCGTAGTCATGGAATATACCAGTTATCCACGGCAAAGGGGGAGATGACCCGGATAAGTTGAAACTATGATACGTAATGTCTGTATTGCGTTCAACATTCCACAGCACGTGAAAGTGATCAAACCACCGTCTGCAGTAGAGTGATCTTACTGGCTCTGTAACTTATATGTCATGGATTATTTTTAATATAATTCTATATCTAACCGTCCTAATTTAATATATTTCTGATATTTAGGTCACGAATCGGCATACTGAACAGTCACTGCCCTCCGACTTCCCAGCAGGTGATGAACTTCCGATTCCATTCCGGCTGATTCGTGGAAGGGGCGAGGTAACATTTGTATGCTTCCTTTATGTTTATTAAATTTTAATTTATGTGGCCAACAATTCCAGGATTGAAGCTGTGCCCACTCATACTATCATTTCTGATCATCACGTCGGAGTCGATTACAGACTCGAAAAAATGAGGACACACAGTCCCTAGACTGGAAAAGTTGGGACTTCTTATAATTAATTGTCAATTAGCCTTTTTAACGTGATCACGAAAACTAGCGTGACTGCGAAAGACATCCCGTCAGGATTTCTCTAGCGGTCAGATTAGTTTTCGCGATCACGCTAAAAGGACTAAAAGACCAATTAATTATTTCTTTTTGTAAAACAAAAAAGAAGTTCCGACTTGGCCAGTCTACACAATCCCCATCAACCAATAGTTTACATTTCATGCTCTATTTTTAACTAACAATCATCATCGCCGCGTTGGTCTGCGATGAGACATTCACATGTAAATCGTTAGGCGTTAATTAAAACCTTGCTAAGAACACGGAAATCGCATGTTACCAGTACTTAGATAAATAACGAATGACGTCACTCCGCATGACGTAATGTGATTGACTATGCATGAAGTCTTTAGATTATGTTGACACGTGCTTCGTTTGAAAATATCCTTCTTACAATAAATAAATTGCGCCGAATAATTCTTTGATTAAATTATATCTATTAAGGTTTTCGACCTATTCCCAATTTAACCATTTCGATAATAAAGTTAACTACAATTTAAAGTGTGGAATTATATTGATTTTTCAATCTCGTTCTTTTATTCCCACCCAAGGATGATGTCCTGCTACAGCACAGGGGAGACTTGCATGTCTTTCTTACCTACTTGGCAGCCCTTGAAGAAGAAGAAAAGCGCCATAGTCAGAGTACCAAACCAAACTACGCCAGACATTTTAAAGATCAGGGCCGTACCACAAGAAGAGTTATCCGCAAACTGGAAGGGCGGGTGAGTACCGACTGAGACAGTCTTGACGAACTTGGTTGTGAAATAATTTAGAATTAGTCATTGAAAATGACAAAGGGCGAACCCCACCCACGCCAACTTGTCAGACTATGGTGTCCCATGATTTTCTATTACAATCCCTGGGAATGGCAGATTTCCTTTCATTTGTACATTATTTTCTCTTCATTAAATATGAAGTAAATTTAATTTCGAGGTTCCATGTTCAATGGAAGACAACGGGAATTTGAAGTGCACATACGTCAGACGTGATTATAATTACTTTCTTTCCACGGGACACCTATGTATATGTTCTTTGGCGAAAAAAATCTTTTTGAGCGATTGTGCTGTCCGACGCCAGTATTCAATATACCAATCACAAATTTAACATGATGTATTTATATTATTACTATGACAACATAACTTCTCGTCATATTGATTTATTGGATCTACTACTTACCTATTTCAGTTATCTCAATTCGAATGGCAGCCAGACAATCACGATGGTACATCGGGCTCGACACTTGCATCGCGACGTCTTTCAGAAAGCAACGACCCCGATGTCAGATCTCTGTATATTCAGACACGTTTCCATGACTATATGCTGGCCTGCTGTAGAAATGTTGAATCCTTTTGCAAGCAGTGAGTGATCATGATGACGTAATCACAGTGCCTCGATGTGACCAAATAATCACCTGATGCAATGGCGGCTGTCTGCAGCGACGTCTGTCATATTCACCTGATGCATAGAGTTCAATCCGCGCATGTTCTAGTTCAATCTTTGTCGCATGATTTGGATTTCGTAGATTTATGGCAAAATCAAGTTTGTCTCTTGTATTTAGTCCACAAAAATATAATACAAAAGTGACTGCCAGCTCTTCTCGAACTTTACTATATTGTCGATGTTTACTTTTTGTTTATCCGAACGACTGTCACTTAGTCATGTGGGTATGTTTGTATCAATTGCTTTAATATGTGCTGACAATAGGGGGGGGCATGTTAGGAGGGCGCCTTTCTATTTAAACTTGCTCGTTTTATCGAAATGTCAAACTAAAAAACGTGATAGAAATATAGTCAACACTAATCAGTGCCCTCTCCGGTAATCGCAAATGCAAATTCCATCGGCGAGGGCGCAACATTTCAAGACAACTCATGACTGCCAAAATAATACACAACATTTACTTATGAGAAGATCATTGCCGTCATTGGTTACAAAACTGCCGCTTATGGAGATTTACCCAGAAATATAGTAATATATATATAAATATACAAGAACCCATTTTACGTTATACATTATATGAAGCTCGCCATGTACTTACTCGAGATATAGATTAGTTTTATCATTCCAATGTAATTAAAATATAAGGTATGGATTCCAGTGATGTACTATTATAAAGAGTTGTATTCGCTTTGTTCATTTGTTTCTTTTTTGTTTCGCTTAGAATAAACCTCAGCCTCAGACAGCCAACGAGATATCACTGCTCCTCCGTTCTGATCGAGATCTCGCGGCTCCCTCGCTCTCAGGCTGATCCAAATCTCACGGCTCCCTCGCTCTGATCGAAGTCTCGCGGCTCCCTCGATCTGATCGAAATCTCGCGGCTCCCTCGCTCTGATCGAAATCTCACGGCTCCCCCACTCTGACCGAAGTCTCGCAACTCCCTCGCTCTGATCAAAATCTTGCGCCCCCCCTCGCTGTGATCGAAGTCTCGCGACTCCCTTGCTGTGATCGAAGTCTCGCGGCTCCCTCGCTCTGATTGAGATCTCAGTGGCTATTTGCATCTGAATAATTATACAAGTTAATTCCACCAGATATGAAATAAAGTATACACGCACAACAAACGCCGTTACGAAAAGAAATATATATACTTATTTGATGAGGACTAGTTATGTAGTTTTAGTCACGGTGGAACTAATCAAGTAGCTTGCCCTTGCTAATTGTTGTAAACTATATTTAAATGGACAGTGAAATCGGAAAATTAAATTCAGTAATTATAATAAAGATAATGCAGAAAATTATGATGCCAATAGCAGTAAACAAAAATAGTCAAACTTAAAAAATGAATTATTATAAATTGGGCAATTTTAAAACGAGTCAATGGAAGTAGTTGAATGAATACGAAAAGGTTTTTAAACAGACAAATTTCTTCTGTAATCTAAAAATAGAACCTATGAACGTGGCGAAAGTATTTCCCCATACATGTATGTGTGTGACAGAATTAGTGAGTTATATAATATTATCATGGTTCACTTGGACAAATAATGACGTACATATTAACCTAATCTTTTTACTAATTTTGTTCATAATTGTATTAATATGAGGCCTTCAACTAAGTAAATTACCGTCGTCCCAGAACATACAAGGTCTACCGGAGAAATTATAGATGGCAATTGCGCCCTCTAGAGTGATATTATGTGAATCTCAACGAATGAACGCAATGGCGTAAACTAACTACGAGTAAGTCTTATTTGGACCCACCGCATTGAATAATGTACAACACACACTTACATATAGTAAGGGGCAGCCACATATATGCAGTACGGCGAACAATTTATTTATCAAGACACAACAAACCAAAATATTTGTCATTATATTGCATGTAGTGCACAAGTTTACTGAATTCGGATTCTATATCCCCAAAAAGCCGAAATGGGCTGTGGAACACGGCAACTAACATTACGAGGGAAAGAATATTCGAAATAACTGACAGCAAAGTCAACAACAATTTGAAAATGGTAAACGCAATCATTAATAAAAATAACACTCCCCGTTACTAACACTCCGACCGCCGACCAGGAATGAAAAGCCCTTTCTAAAAGGAAGTTTGACAAAAAGCCTGTATCCGTTGCACTGTCAGGCGTGTCCCGGGGACAGTAGCGGGTGTCACACCACTTGTGACAACGAAAAATATGAAAAAATACAAACAAATTAAATTGAAAACTGCATTATGGCGTGACTGGTCTAGACTAGTATTCAAAATCTAGTAACGTGACCCCTCATACCATACCCCGTCTGTTTTTATTAGGAACAGATAATAGTTTACCGCTATACTTCGAAACGCGGTACTGTAAATTACTGTATTTTAGCTGGAATTATTTTTCGCTGGGTGTTTTGTATGTAATTTATTTTCATTGATTTTTGAAGTTAAATGTAAAATATAGGAAAAAAGGCATATTCAATAGATTTTATTTTCGCTGAATCATCCTTTCAACGAAAATAGCGAAAATAAATTCCAAGCGAAAATAAACTATTTTACACAAGAATATTGCAATAGCTGTGTGTTAATGTCAGAATAACGGAAACTAAATATATATACATGTATCATAAAATACACAACTGTAACGAGCAAAACCGACTGGCAACAGCACAGCTATTAGAGGGCGGTATGACGATTTTACCCACAACTCATAGCATAACTGGCATCGGATCAACGTAAAGTGTATTTCACAACTTTGAACAATAGCGTTCCTAAACCGTTTGTTGAGGGACTGTGGTTGAAATGGGCAAATGTGATTGGTGCAAGGAGTGTAGAATTCGATGTTGAGACACCAAATTTACGTAAAAAGCTCTTGAACCGTGGCACTGTGAGTTTGTCGACATTATCCATTATATTAACGTAAAACAAACGGATCGTAAGCTAGGACGCCATTTTGAACCAAAGCTTGTGTCACGTGGCTGGCGACCGTTGTCAGGGCATCTCGTGGGATATCGCGGTGAGCGGAATATCACGGGGGTAAATTCTTCTCCACGGGGTTCTCCACACTTGGCAAGGGAGGAATCTCGTCTCGTCTCTCTATCTCGTCCCCTTGAGGTACAGGATCGGGAAAGTCTCTTATACTTTACAGTCAGATAAGACACACACAACGAAATACGTTTCAACTCTCGTCTTAGTCGGACTGTCGAGCACTCTATAAGACACATCGCCCTGGGGAAAAGTCCCCAAGACTATCGCAAGGCTGACCCAAGACTCGCTTAGACTGCGTCAACACTCGCCCCAAGGTTCTCCAGGACTGTGTCTGTTCTGCTGTACTCCCCAAGACCAACTCAAAACTCTCTTTATTCATTTTCAAAACTCTAACCAATTACAAAGCAGTAAAAAGACTCTAGGGCGTAACCTTCAATCATAAAGCCAATCACACTAAGTACTGAATACGTCATATCTTTTGATTAATCGTTCACTACATTAATAACTACGGATACCAACTGTCAGAATTAATAGTCAGAATAGCGACGGTTATCTCGTAATTAGTTCCAAATCACTGAGTCGAGTTCCATCCAAAACTTCAAATAGGCCTAAACGATGACAGACATAACACAGCAATTCAGCTAATAATCAACTAATTAAGTTGATTAACAGATATGCGAAAACAAATTCATGACACATCCCTTCACCCAAACTGAGATTATGCCTCCCGGCATAACACATTCATAAATCAAAGATACCGTCATCTACTCATTGTCATACAGGTTAAATACAATACTAAGAAAAGGAATAAATCAAAAAAGAGTAAAACACACTAATTAATAAACTGATTATAACTCTAAATACAATGGTTATAAAGTCTCAAATATCAACGGTTATAAATCAAAAACAAGGGAAAGGCTACCAATTGACTCACTTTTCTCAAAACGGTTCGCTGAGGTAACCCTTCACTGCACTGTCTCTCGTTACTAAGGTTACAAACTCTATATCAAAAGGTCAAAAAAACTAAGGCGTGGCGGTGTAACCAAGCGATCAGCCAATCGCTGCAGTCAACAGCATGATCACGTGATTACCAGGAATGCGTCTCTCGGTTAAAGCATTGCAAAGCGGTAACTAATAAACAATGAATAAAAAGCTATTAATCAAACTCCTGTCACATACGCTTATAAACTTCAACTGAACTTACAAGTCGTTAATCTAAACAAAAGTCATATGGCGTGGAAACGGAATGCAAAGACAAAGCCGCTGTATAAACACATTACTCCTCTGGCAATTAAGACGGAAAAGGCTAAAACGAAATAAACTACTGAGTTACATATAATCCTGTCAATCATGGACAAAAGCTTGCGTTATCAAACAATATGTATATAGGCGCACCACCTCCATTCCAAAAAGATATTAAAAAACTTTACAAAGTGCTCTCAACTCAAAAAGCGTCAGAAGTATTCCGGAACAACACGTAAACAAAAACAACTCTTAAACGTCGGTATCTCTGTACTCGACAAATCTCAAAACTCTTAAAACTCTGAAAAACTCTTGGGGGCATCATTCCTCCCATCATAATCCTTACTCATAAACTCATTAAAACACCATAAAACTTCACAAAACTCAAAACACTGTGTTGTAAATACTTGTCCACTGAGGCGCGCTTAAATCGTTATAAAGGACCTCGCACATCACTAAATATCAGTTCCAAACAAGTATCTGGACGCTTACATAACATACAATTCAACATCACAAAAAAAGGTAAAAATGATAGGAAAAGCAAGCAATACATTACATTACTGAACAATAGGGTTAGGATTCTGGAAAAGAGTTCAACGTCCTGAGTTACACAGTGTCAGTTACAGTGTCCAACGAGCGGTTCTCTAAGCAATACACAGATAGCTAAAGTTCTAATCAAAGTCTATAAGCGTCTCTTCTCTTGTTGCGTTAGTCCGGGTCATTCTTTGTCATCCTCTTGTCTTTAATGTCGCTCAATTCTTAATTATTCAGTCCTATACGATATTCGTCCTTCCGAAGGGGTTCTGAAATCTTCATGTCTTCAGCGTCGTTCATCGGTGCCATACTGGTAAAGCCGTTAGTCATCAAGCGCGGTTTCTGAGTCGTCTCTGCCATGGAGCTGTTAGTTCGGTTCACAAGAAAGACATACCTTCGCCATTTCACTTTTCTTCACAGGATGTCAATGTGCGTAAAACGCAATGCCCGGGTTCACCACCACGTATCACGGGGGTAAATTCTTCTCCACGGGGTTCTCCACACTTGCCAAGGGGGGAATCTCGTCTCGTCTCTCTATCTCGTCCCCTTGAGGTACAGGATCGGGAAAGTCTCTTATAGTTTACAGTCAGATAAGACACACACAACGAAATACGTTTCAACTCTCGTCTTAGTCGGACTGTGGAGCACTCTATAAGACACAGCGCCCTGGGGAAAAGTCCCCAAGACTATCACAAGGCTGACTCAAGACTCTCTTAGACTGCGTCAACACTCGCCCCAAGGCTCTCCAGGACTGCGTCTGTTCTGCTGTACTCCCCAAGACCAACTCAAAACTCTCTTTATTCATTTTCAAAACTCTAACCAATTACAAAGCAGTGAAAAGACTCTAGAGCGTAACCTTCAATCATAAAGCCAATCACACTAAGTACTGAATACGTCATATCTTTTGATTAATCGTTCACTACATTAATAACTACGGATACCAACTGTCAGAATTAATAGTCAGAATAGTGACGGTTATCTCGTAATTAGTTCCAAATCACTGAGTCGAGTTCCGTCCAAAACTTCAAATAGGCCTAAATGATGACAGACATAACACAGCAATTCAGCTAATAATCAACTAATTAAGTGGATTAACAGATACGCGAAAACAAATTCATGACAGGAACATCCACTATTATGTTTCGTCCATCGAGATCCATTATTGTTTACTTCCATGAAGGTACTAACCATGAATTAGTGAAAGTCACAACAACGTACATGTATTCATGTTGTAGCGACTCTAAAAGTAACTAAATGTATGTAATGATGTTTTATTTCTTAGAAAAAAAATAGCTCAACATAAAAATTGGGGGGTACTCTATTCTAAAATGTGTTTGAAGTGGAGTCACTGTTTACAATTGAGGGGATGGGCCTTCATATTCATGTGCCACTGGAAAATATTTTCAGCAACAAGCCCCCCACTTCCGGACCCATGTGAATTTTACCGCCCCCTAAACGTAGTACTCATGATAACTAAAAAAAAGGTACAAGTACACAGTGAGTGGATACATTCTTACATAACCGGTTTCCTGTTAGAACTTGTCTTGATAATTGTTCACACATTTCTGATCCTTTGTATTTCATGGAATACCATCTGCAGGGGTTCATTAAATAAGTGGGGATACCTTTAAATTTATTATTTTTTTTCAATTTGTCATTCAAACATAATTTGGGTGACACATGCGTCGACTCATGGAGCTAAAAAAAATCTCCATGGTCACGGTCGATTTCACCCTTTAGCGAATCGAACAGCGACCTCTAAGTAATTCACATGTATTATTTATTGCCTTCGAAAGTTCTTTGTTCACGACTCTTTTGTTTCGAGATTTGACCCGCAGTTGTAGCTTACAGTCTTGGAAGCTCATAGACCCTATGAGAAGCCATATTGTCCATGCACAAGTGACGTGGCAAAACACTGCAGGTCAAGCATCTGATTACTTTCTTAGTTACGATTGAATTGGACGATAATTTAACGGGAACAGCTATGAGGGCTTTTCATGGGACACGCTCTCCTCGGCAGCTTCTTCATCGTCTTCGGGGTATGGTGGTGCATAAAGTATTCCTACCGCTTTATTCGTAAGAATTCAAACATATTTAGGCAGACCAACAACCCGACTGTCAACAGCAATGGAATATGACGTTTCTTTACAAGCCGCGATGCCGAGTTCATTGAAGGTATAATCGTCGTTGTGTTCGGTAGTGTTGGGGTCATCGTTGAACAATCTTGGCCTGAATGAAAATGGACCATGTTAGACAAAGATACGGGAAAATTTGTGCATTCTGTAGAATGGCAGCACTGCACTATGCACATATTCTTTGGCATCGCCGGTGCAGTATTTGTCATTGCACGTACGTGTGTCACTGGGCTGAAAGCTTTTGAGCACTTTTTCATGGCCTTGGCTTTTGTCATCAAAGGTATGCTGTTTTACTTCCACGTTCACGCCCGTTCACCTTTAGACATTTCCCTGCACTATATGTTGGTGATTACAGTATTGCTAACCGCACTGGTGACATTCGCCGAAATTTGGAAAACTGATGTACAACTGCTGCCGTTCATTCGCACTGGTCTAACCTTCACTCAGGGTACGTTTGTATTATACTCACCTAATGGCGGCGCCCATTGGGACCCCGACAGTCACTAGAACCTGATGTTTGTAACAATGGCATTCTGCCGGAACATCCTCGCATGTATGGCTGTAATGGATGGAATCTTCGGCGTAATATCTGTCCATTGCCGTGTGACTATCACCCAGGCCAGCACCAACGAAATTCGCCTTGAATGCTACGATAAGCTTATCGATGAAATTTGAATGTCATGCCGGTACATTGACGTTGACGCTCGGCGTAAATGTATGGGAAGTGTGTGCGTCCCCGTGAGAAGAGCCCAGGGTGTATACTCCACGAACATGTATACTCCTCGTTGTTGCTTTCGTCTTGTTGATACATTAACTCAAGCAGTTAATCCCAGCTCCCGTTCCATGCCCATGTTTCAGAAGTTTTTACCTATAATTGTTTAGGGGGTGTTTAGCTTTTATTTGAGGATGGGGGAATATGTACATTGTAAAACTGAATAATTGAGCATTTAAAGCATTTGAGCAGTTTTTTAAAAATTACGAAATACTAAACAAATGTAGTACTATTAAAATAAAATATATGAAATTCAGAAAGAAAAATAAGCTGCCCTACTGTAACAATACATCTGATTTTAATCAGTTTGATCTGGACACCTTCAATAAATGGTTTCACTTCACTTCTCTGTACTTCTGTTCTTATTGTCTGCTTTGGAATGATCGCGAAATCAGTATACATACAGATCAAGCCTTGCGCGTTATCCGATACTTTCGACCTGAAGCTCGTTCGGCCAAAAAATTGCAGTTTTTCTGCTATTTTTCCATCAAATATCAACCTTCCTACAGTTTATCTGACTTGCAGCACGTCACTCGCACCTGGAGATTGTACATTGCATAATAAGCTTATAAATATTTATAACTACATTTGGGACGTAACAAAGATCGAAATCACTCTGGTCCTGGTCGATCAAAGGGTGTTAGCCTGCCTGACAACATAAGACAAATATTGAATCGTTTTTCTTGGTGTGTGAATGGAATATTGTATGTAGCTGCGATTGGATTCGTGGATGGGCGTGGAATTTATTACATGTGTGAAACAGGCTTTTGATACTGTACCTGCGGAAACGCATCTCCATTGTGTGGGAGAACTGTTATGTAGTAATGTAATCACTAAAGTCACTGACAGTGTCAGACACTTTATTGCAGTCTTTTTATTAGACTTTATTTTATGTGCTAGTATATTATTATTTTGTGATAGAGATATTTAGTATTAAATCTAGATTTTTATTCTTTTATTTGAATGTGTATTGTCCCTCACCATGCCAGTCTGCCCCTTTACAAGTTCTATCTTGCTTCCCCGACTCCGTCAGAAAAAAGCATTTTGAAATCCTAGCCAAGACGTCAACCACCAATGATCACGACCAGTGATGATAATGGAGTTTCACACTTTTTACCAAGTGGTGTTGATACTCATTTGTTAATCTACCAGATATGGCCTTTCATGGCCATAAATTAAATTAACTGTATTCTGTTTCTTCTGTGAAAATTGCCATTTTATATTTCCAAAACAGTTTTGATATTTGTTAGGTTCGATTAGGTACAGTTAGCAATTCTTGATATTCATTGGTCGTTCAAGTGTGATATTTCCCGTATATATGGTGTAGCGTTTCAGAGAGTCTAGATTTCAAAATTACCTCAAATCCCCTAGTAAGGTTGCGCCTTTGGCGCTAGGTTGGTGAGTAGATCTCGCCTCTCATGCAACATTTTGTGCCACCGCCTCTATGGTGTACATTGGATTGAGACACTCCTTCAGAAGGGTTGATATTTCCCGTATATATGGTGTACATTGGATTGAGACAGTCCTTCAGAAGGGGCGATATTTCCCGTATATATGGTGTACATTGGATTGAGACACTCCTTCAGAAGGGTTGACATTTCCAGTATATATGGTGTACGGTGGATTGAAACACTCCTTCAGAAGGGGCGACATTCCCGTATATATGGTGTACAGTGGATTGAGACACTCCTTCAGAAGGGTTGACATTTCCCTTATATATGGTGTACGGTGGATTGAGACACTCCTTCAGAAGGGGCGACATTCCCGTATATATGGTGTACAGAGGATTAAGACACTCCTTCAGAAGGAGCGATATTTCCCGTATTTATGTTTTATATTGGGTGGGGATAGTCCCTCACAAGGAGCGATATTCCCCGTATATATGGTGTACATTTGATTGAGACACTCCTTCAGAAGGGTTGACATTTCCCGTATATATGGTGTACGGTGGATTGAGACACTCCTTCAGAAGGGGCGACATTCCCGTATATATGGTGTACGGTGAATTGAGACACTCCTTCTGAAGGGTTGACATTCCCGTATATATGGTGTACAGTGGATTGAGACACTCCTTCAGAAGGGGCGACATTCCCGTATATGGTGTACGGTGGATTGAGACACTCCTTCAGAAGGGTTGACATTTCCCGTATATATGGTGTACGGTGGATTGAGACACTCCTTCAGAAGGGGCGACATTCCCGTATATATGGTGTACGGTGAATTGAGACACTCCTTCTGAAGGGTTGACATTCCCGTATATATGGTGTACAGTGGATTGAGACACTCCTTCAGAAGGGTTGACATTCCCGTATATATGGTGTACGGTGGATTGAGACACTCCTTCAGAAGGGGCAACATTCCCGTATATATGGTGTACAGTGGATTGAAACACTCCTTCAGAAGGGTTGACATTTCCCTTATATATGGTGTACGGTGGATTGAGACACTCCTTCAGAAGGGGCGACATTCCCGTATATATGGTGTACAGAGGATTAAGACACTCCTTCAGAAGGAGCGATATTTCCCGTATTTATGTTTTATATTGGATGGGGATAGTCTCTCACAAGGAGCGATATTCCCTGTATATATGGTGTACATAGGATTGCGACACTCCTTCAGAAGGGTTGACATTTCCCTTATATATGGTGTACGGTGGATTGAGACACTCCTTCAGAAGGGGCGACATTCCCGTATATATGGTGTACAGAGGATTAAGACACTCCTTCAGAAGGAGCGATATTTCCCGTATTTATGTTTTATATTGGGTGGGGATAGTCCCTCACAAGGAGCGATATTCCCCGTATATATGGTGTACATTTGATTGAGACACTCCTTCAGAAGGGTTGACATTTCCCGTATATATGGTGTACGGTGGATTGAGACACTCCTTCAGAAGGGGCGACATTCCCGTATATGGTGTACGGTGGATTGAGACACTCCTTCAGAAGGGTTGACATTTCCCGTATATATGGTGTACGGTGGATTGAGACACTCCTTCAGAAGGGGCGACATTCCCGTATATATGGTGTACGGTGAATTGAGACACTCCTTCTGAAGGGTTGACATTCCCGTATATATGGTGTACAGTGGATTGAGACACTCCTTCAGAAGGGTTGACATTCCCGTATATATGGTGTACGGTGGATTGAGACACTCCTTCAGAAGGGGCGACATTCCCGTATATATGGTGTACAGTGGATTGAGACACTCCTTCAGAAGGGTTGACATTTCCCGTATATATGGTGAACGGTGGATTGAGACACTCCTTCAGAAGGGGCGACATTCCCGTATATATGGTGTACGGTGAATTGAGACACTCCTTCTGAAGGGTTGACATTCCCGTATATATGGTGTACAGTGGATTGAGACACTCCTTCAGAAGGGTTGACATTCCCGTATATATGGTGTACGGTGGATTGAGACACTCCTTCAGAAGGGACGACATTCCCGTATATATGGTGTACGGTGAATTGAGACACTCCTTCAGAAGGGTTGACATTTCCCTTATATATGGTGTACGGTGGATTGAGACACTCCTTCAGAAGGGGCGACATTCCCGTATATATGGTGTACAGAGGATTAAGACACTCTTTCAGAAGGAACGATATTTCCCGTATTTATGTTTTATATTGGATAGGGATAGTCCCTCACAAGGAGCGATATTCCCTGTATATATGGTGTACATAGGATTGCGACACTCCTTCAGAAGGGTTGACATTTCCCTTATATATGGTGTACGGTGGATTGAGACACTCCTTCAGAAGGGGCGACATTCCCGTATATATGGTGTACAGAGGATTAAGACACTCCTTCAGAAGGAGCGATATTTCCCGTATTTATGTTTTATATTGGGTGGGGATAGTCCCTCACAAGGAGCGATATTCCCTGTATATATGGTGTACATAGGATTGCGACACTCCTTCAGAAGGGTTGACATTTCCCTTATATATGGTGTACGGTGGATTGAGACACTCCTTCAGAAGGGGCGACATTCCCGTATATATGGTGTACAGAGGATTAAGACACTCCTTCAGAAGGAGCGATATTTCCCGTATTTATGTTTTATATTGGGTGGGGATAGTCCCTCACAAGGAGCGATATTCCCCGTATATATGGTGTACAATAGACGGAGACACTCGTTCAAAAGTGTGATATTTTCCGTATATATCAGTGGCGGTGACACAGGGGGGGGGGGGGTTTGATGGGGGCTCTCGAAAAATCCTTGGGGCGTCGCCCTTCCAAAATTAAGCTGAAACCCTTTGTATCAGCAAAATTTGCTCCTCAAAATGCAGGAAATAGTCTTTCAGAGGGTGTAGAATTCAAATTTTTTTAAGGGGGAGCATACCCCCGAACCCCGTAGTAAGGTCGCGCAAAATTTCGTGTCGCCGCCTCTGTATATGGTGTATAGTGGATGGAGAGTGCAAACAGACAATTGAATTCAAAGCCACACTCGTCGACCATAAATCACGAAGTAAAAACATGTATATATCCGGCAAGTACTGACGAGAAAAGTCATTTACTGACTGACTGACATGCCACCGGCAAGTCGTTTTTAGTAACTTTGAAGATCGCCTAGTCGGTCGGTCGTTTGACTGATTGTGCTAAATTTGTGTTTATTAATAGTCGGATTCGTCTAAGAAATACTAGTAATATATTTACCGTCCCAGTAATCGCTTAGGCAAACATTGATACGACATATCCACTACCGTTATCGCCCATACCAATGCGTTCACATGATGTATACGTTGTTACTTTAGCATGCTTTGCAACTTTCTGAAACATAGATTATTTTTTAACTCGTTTTTCCACTGTTGCTATAGTGATAACCCGAATGTTTTCCTTCCTTCATTTAGATGATTATTCACCGAATCGGCGTTTCCTCTACTGGCAGCGAATTCTTCCCAGGCATTGGATTGATGCCCACTCGAGTGCTCCCAATACTATCTTGGGGATTATAAAATGATGCCGCGATTTCTGCTATTTCTACATTGTCTCGCCATCAGTGCTTACGTATGTGATAGAGGTTTCTCTTGCATTCCGTACCAAGTTTTCTTTTTTATAATGGAGGAACTGAAATGCAAAGATTTTATTTATTTTTTATAAAACAAAACTACTATTATTAACTAGTCTCTATACACATAGTTTATTCATTTGCACGTCCAGTATTTTGAACGCCGTTATCTAGATATTGGCGGCTTCAACAGTTTTGAGATACAAATTTACCACTTAGATGTATGACGTCACGAGGTATAGATAATCAATTTCCAGTTCATGTTCTGGTTGTCTATTAGCACCAATAGACACTGGTTCAAGCGAACAGATGTGAACATAAACATGAACATAAAAAATAAATATTAAAACAGACATTGTGGCGTTGAGTCGTATGAGTTAACCCTCATATAGACGTGACTGTTTTTACACACATCTGTAAGTTGAAGAGCTCGAATTTAGGCCTACATGTATGTCAACATCATCATTGTCCAACACAAAAATTTTACAATATATTTAGGTTTATTGTCAAAACTCACAAAATACGTCACAAAATCGTACACAGGGGAACAGTCACGATTCACTGACGTCCGTAAATCCTGGTTTAATTCGTATGAGGCGGAATACGGAATGGATATGAATAGTCAGCCGATTGTAAATGATAGTTAACAAATAAAATAATTTTGCTCATATTTTTGGACAACCATATCTTGAATCATATACAAGTAAACAAATCAAATGAAAGGCTACTGTTGTATGCATGGGAATTCTTTCACGCAAGAACGTCGAATTTATTTTGATTTCGTCGACTATAAAGTTACTCCTAACGTCCGGTTAGGATTGTTTTTACATCACGCTGAATGACTTGCACACTTTCACTACTGTTTCATCGTTTGATGCATATTTTGTAGAAATAACATTGCGTTAAATTGATCGATTGATTGACTGATTGCACAAGCAGCTGTGACGAAATAAGCAACTGTTTTCATTACGTATGTAATAAGTTCCGTCTCTTTGCAAGGTTGGTGTATGTAACAAAACTTACTTGTTTGGACTTTTTTCACACATCTCTGTGATTTAATTCGACGTTTGTTTTTCCTCTGCATGTGCTAATACCCCTTCTTTCGCGGCGTAAATTCGTATATATTCACATACCATGAAACTCGATCCCTTTGAGGGGGTATGAGGGAGGTGGGAATCAATCGGTCTGTTTTTCTCTCCTGATAGTGATTCTCGCTGGCGATTCGTTAAATGAGCATTAACTTGAATACTCGCACCTGAAGATGGTACTCGGGTATTGTCATCAGCAACATGGATCGGCACAACGACGGCACTACTCGCACAACCCATGATCAACAACTAGTATGATGAATTTAAAAAAAAATACCTGCTGATTATACTGCTTCTTCTACACGTGGTCTATGCCGTCATTGGTGACAACGACGACGACGGCGACGACGACGACGACGACGATGATGATGATGATGATGATGACGATGACGATGACAAACATTAATTAGTTATACGTACGTACGCTATTCCATTTGGGTTTCGCCATAGACAGTATATTACTGACAAGGTTTCACTGACAATACGCCTGTATAATTTCTTATGATCTCGTTGACATATCTAGAACAAACACGTGTTAAACGGAAAAAAGGAAAACGTATATTTTCGTCTTGAGTCCTACTTGCAAGTGCATGTGTTCAGACCAGTCTCACTTACCTCATGATATGTTTTTGGAAGGCAGAGCGAATTGTACTGTAATGAACTGCAGAGTGAACAGCTGACTGCGGGAATCCCAGAACCTTCCTGATGTGAGGAGAACACGCTAACCGCCATACCGTCGCTCAATGTTTGATTGAATAATAATAAAAATTAACAAAGATTAACAAGCCATGCATGGCACAGTCCCGTTAGTAATCGAATTTAAGATATATAGTTTTATTTATAGTAATATAGCTGGTATATAAACATGTCAGGAATATAATTATAATGATTGTTTAACATTAAAATGATTGACATTTGTATCCGATCGTCAAACAAGTATTGAGAGATATTGCTCTGGAACAGCATTAATTAAAACAAAATCAGCCATTTTGAATACATGTATAATGAATATATAAAATTTGAACATAATCAGTCAAAGCATGTCAGAGATATGGCTCTAGAAGCCCATTCATTAAATGGAAATGACCGCCAGTCGGCTATTTCGAATCTTATCTTAAAAACAAATGATGTGCGTCAAGGTCTTATAATGGCTAACGTATATACCAAGTTTCAACAAAATCCATCTGTAAACAGCCGAGAAATGCTTGATTTTGACGATTTTTTAGTACAAAAATTGCCGCCATTCGGCTATCTTGAATCAGATCGTGAAACAAATTGACGTGCATATGTATAATATCATGTACGATACATGTGTGAAGTTTGATTGTGATTGGTCCAGGCATTTCTAAGATACAGGTCCGGACGCACGGACGCACAAGGGTCAAAACATAAGTCCCCATTTTCGGACTGCTAAATAAGTAATATGTTGTATTTGTTCTTCAAAGGTACGTTTTGAACTGTAGGATCCGAATGTTAAATTTACCTCAAAGTCTGATGAAAGAAAATGATTCTAAAAATGCTGCGATTTTTTGAGAATGTAATTACCAACACAAGTATTCGTCTTCATCACCAGGAAATTAACATGCATATTTATTTGTTCCATTCATTCAAAGTCACAATCAGATGCTTGGGAATCTCTGAATTATCTAAGAATTATTTATTACGGATATAAAAATGTTGTTTGCTGTATGTTACAAATTAACCACTACTCTAGCAAACCATCAAACTATTTGGAGATAAGAAAAGAAAAACATTTGGAAAAAACTTATGTTTTCATGTATGAAGCAAACAAATGTCTCTGTATTTGTGATATTTACCAAAATGTTACTAAATCAGCTTATGTTTACATAACCCACATAGTATCGATGGTAATCACGTGCACTATGAGAGTGGGGAAATAATAATGTAGTAGTATATGATGTCAGTACCGTACTTTTATTAGCGCAGTCAAACGTGATGTGAACTGTAGTCGTTTAGTAGCGTCCTCTCATATACCAGTAGCTGTTTAGTACATTTCGCAATTAATGTTATTCATGGTTGAGGGCGCTACATACAGCAACACCTCATATGTAGTACTATTTTTTTCGTATGTTTAATTGTCAGTGAATCTTATAATTTGTAAATGTAACATTGGAATTTGTTTCCACTTTTTATCTGTCACTGTTATTCATTTTGTGTATTGTTTTGTAGTTTTTAGTGTCTCTGCTGCTGTTCTTTCCGAAGTCACTAATGTGTGAAAGGAAAAGCCAAACAACATAATGACCCCTCAAGAAAAAGCTCGACAAATGTAGGAGAATGCAATTTACAGTTTTTTATATTACTTTTCATTCTCTAGATATTCAACTTTTTATCAGTATTATGTAGTTATCCATCTTGATTCCCAAGCAAAGGATTATGGGTAAAGTATGAAATCATAGAATCTGAATTGGTTTTCATAAATAAATATAACATAAGACACTCTCTTCAAATGTTGTCTTATTTGCATACATCCATGTATATTTCAATGTATAGATAGTTTATATTGCATCACAAGTAGTTCAATCGATATAATGAAGAGTGTGGTAGATAACAGACAACCTTGTCCAATACTCCTCTGCAAAGTGTGAATTGAAATCTATACTTTACATTCACTTTCGATACGATGGTGTTCTCATGTAGAGCAGCAAATGTCGGGCTTATGTAAATTAGTTTTAGGGACCAGGGGTCCGATAAGAATGACGTCACGAGTAAACGCATCGAGAACAGTAGCACGTCACAGAGTAGAAAAGAAAAGTATACATTTTTATTATACTTTGAATATAATGTCATTTATAAAAAAAGGATAACTTATTCGGTAATAAATAATAGTAAATTGTGCAAGGTCACTTGCACCCAATGCAGTCCAATCTATATTTAGGTTTGCGAATTATTCGCCTCCGTCTCAGATTGTAGCGTTTCCAGTAAAATACAATAGCACTTCGCTTCTTCGAAATATGAAAATCTTCTGTAATTGTAGTTTTCATCTCCTTCTCTTCCTCTTCTTCCTCCTCTTCCTCCTCAGACTCCCCTTCACGGCCCAATTGTCTGACCAAGTGTCTTTTAACTGCCTTCGGGTTGAGTAATCCATTCTCAGGTGGCGTGGAAAGTTTTTGCAGCGCCCTCAACGTACACCAATGCACATGCGCGTGATTTCGAAGGGTATATATGGTAATGATAGATACAATATACGCAATGATGATGTGTGTGACTATTCTGATGACGTCACAGCGGCCATCGCTTCCCACAGCAATAAGTAACAAAATAAGTCCAGTAAGTGTCCAATGACAGCGCCACTGATTAGTCTTCTTCTCGATTTCCTTTCGGGAATCAGGCATGTCTTGAATAACTGTGAACTGACTCGAATAAGCTGTAGTCATGGTAACTACAGTCTTCGTCCCCATCCTATTTTTGGTCACTCCCAGCAGCAGATCTGAGAAGACAGTAAGCACAGTTTATAATCTCTCAAAAACAACAAGTGTGTCAACCATATACGGCATCAGAAGTTTGACGTGCTATTTCAAGTTATCATTGATGCCTGTCTGTCTGGTGGAGCCATAATGCTGCGGATGTTGCTTGTAATCTAACACTACTTCTTATCACGGGCTTACTATTGGCGACGTGATTGAGAACGGGTATTATAATAGTATGCACTGCATACACTAACAAACATGGTTCAATTTATTGAAAGACTGTGTGGTTATGGATCGGCATAGTCGTTCTCAGACTCAGTAGCATGGAATAGTGACAGCGATTTATCACGATGACCGTCCCGTGGTGGCGGACAATGCACCCATAGTTCTTTGTCAGCCAAGCATCACCGTGTCACGAATAGACCTAGCCACCTCAGTACACCATCTAATCACAACAATGCACTTACTATACGGTGTCTATAATGCACACACGTTTTGGTTTGGCGTAACCAAGACAGTGACGGTATAAATCATACACCACAGTCAACAAAACTGAATTACAGGAAATTCTGAATTAATATTAAAGATGTTTTTTTAAGTACTTGGTAAATGCTCACGTTAAAAACAGATCAATGAGTACGGAACTGTGTACATTTGATTTACGTGTATAATCGTGATTAAAATATTATGTATATTGTACGGTATGGAAAGTATATTTCGCTCATCTTTCACTCCAAAACTATACGTCGTACTGATTCAATTAATAATTGTTCATGGTAATTAACACACCATTGTCATGAGTATATTTTAATTATCATGCCATTCACAATTTCGTATCCATAGTAACACGTCTATTATTAATATATGCCGACAAAATACATCTCGTAATAGATTAATTAATGTATAAAGGAAATTATAATAATAATAGTGAAATATTTGTCTTTCGATATATGTCAAATATCGTGCTTTGTTGAAGACACATGAAATCGACACTTACTCACTTACCGCTGAAGTGACGTACTGAGACCCCGATCCAGATATAGCAAGCCTAGTTCAAATGAAGTACATACATATCCATATTGAAGTCTTCAAGCTTTGGTTCGATTTTCCGGTTGACTTAACTGTTGACGACCGGCGTTTTGATCTTATCCTGCCATCCTTGTTGTCAACGCTAACCAGGTGGCTGACCAGCTGGGCAGCAACTGGGTCAGAGTAGTACATAACGCAATCAATATGATTGGAGAGCACCCATTTCACTGCGGAAGTGTTTGACAGTCCTGTGACCAACGCGTAGTCACGTGACTAAGGCATGAGTAATGTTACTATTAATAGAAACACCGACGTTGCTTTATAGATTCGGTTTCGAGTTACACCGGCATAATTTGTGTAGATAAGGTAAACACTTGAACAAATATAGGATAGGTCGTCGCACTTACTTAGACATGACGCCATTTTTGATACTGTGAAACATCGAAGTTTCCGACGGTGCTCACAGAAGACGTATGCACGGAATAGAGCCCGGCTGCGGAGTGCTGTATACGCCATTCAACGTTTATGCCAGCTTATCCTAAACCGGGTATATAGACTTGCTGTTATCTCGTTTAACGCGTAGCCTCTCATTGACATTAATCATGATGATGTAATTTTTACTCGCCGTGATTTATATGTTCTGTACTTCTTATTGAGATTATCGCGTACTGTTCCAAATATAGTATCTCGCCATCTGCTCGTCTGCATTTACTTTCCTATATTGTAACTACCATGGCAAGGTGCCATCATCATGTCTTATGTCCACCATTTCTAGTGTTTATCGTTGTTTACAATGCCACTAGCGTCCCCGTGTTTCCCATATTGTCTATTCTGGTCTAGTTTTTTTTTTTTACGTAACGTAAACTTATACAACTCCCCATTAATTCGCTTCTACTAGCAGCAATTAAGTGATTCCGTGACGTCGGCATGACGTAGGCAGTGTCGTACAAATAGACGACTCTGTCTAATTGGTTGTGAAGTTTGTCGTATAACAATACCTCTTTAAAAACACGTTTTTAAACTTACTTCAAGTCACTTAGTACGAAAACTTCCCATTTTCAATCAATAGTATACTTTAGTTTTCTTACAATTGTATAAGCTGATCCCATCTTGTTTCAAGTTTCTTCACCCTAGTAATATGAAATGGCACTTACATAAACCTAACGAAAACGATATCGCGGTTTTAATGTTGAACCCTGAGAAATATATCATCTTCTACTTAGGAACAACATCATAAAACCTTTGATTTTCATGTGACCGCAAATAGAATGCTGCGTAGTTCCAAACAATAACTTCATTTTGGAAGACGAGGGTGTATAGTAGACATCAGCTGAGTAGTGTTTTCTGTAAGCCGTATATGCGCTCAGCTTGCCCAGTGAAGTCAGGAAAATTTCATTATTTGTTCAAGTTTATACTTAATGTCGTATATGATGTCAAACATCCGTGTACGCCAATTTTCGGAAAGAGTTTCCTAAGGCCTCCTCACCTTTAACCTGAACCCTAATCTTAACACTCCAGTCCCACAATGCAATTCGATATGCCCCCTAAATAATTATAAGTGACCCTAAGTGGAGTATATACCATTGAAATGGAGTTGGGGTACTGGAGGGGTTTTAAGTAACTCTTAACTATATTTTTTACCAATTTTCTTGCACGACATAAGTCATTTGGGTACGCTAAATTTCTATTCGACACTGCTAAATTCTCATTTCACTCTCTGGTTATAGAAGTTTCATTGTTTCATTGGCAACTTAAAAAAATATGGCTCCAGCTAAACCTGGAATCGAGAGCGTGATTAGATGCCGTGATTAGAGTTATATAGCGCCACCTGAAAGGTTTTTGTAAACAACTTTCTGTCTTATGGAATTTTGGGATGTTGTCATTTCTGGCTCGAAATTCCATATTTTCAAAGATAAAGAATAATAGTTCTTGTCCAATTCTTGATTTCTCCAGACATCCCACACTCCACACACTCCGGTATTTTTCTAATTGAATTCCGACCACATGGGCGGATACACGATTTTAATGGGGGGGGGGGGCAAACTTTAAAATCGCCAGACTAAGTTAATGATTTTTTTATATTATACAAAACCGAATTGAATAAATTTTTCAACAGGGGGTCCGGACCCCAAGAACCCCCCACCCCCGATCTACCACTGGCCCAATTACAATAACATGCCAAGAGTCAGCGTATACGATGGATATGAAATAGACCTCCACTGATGGTGCCAACATAAAGAAATGTTGGTATCTCCCAATTTTATGTCACTCTTGGCAAGGAAATCTATTAGTTACGATTACAGACTTTAATTTGATAAACCGCAACTTTCTCGTTCTGTGTAAGCAGGACGTGGAGTTTTAATTTATATACAAGTTTCATCCATAAAGAGGTTGTAAGTGGCAATATTAATGTTGTTCATAGACTAGGAACTTGTATTCATGTGACGATTGTTTATGTTCACACTTTTATTATTATGCAAATTGTAAACTATTTTGTTCTTGCATAAGGAGATTGCAAATGGACGTCTATTCAGATGCAAACGGTCAAGGGACAAACTGGGTCAAAAACTTTAGGATTGTATGTTATATTCATGCTCTCTGATGCCCCTGGATAAAGTATATTTAAAAAAAAAAAATAGGTCACATGTATTTTTTATTGCTTCATAACGCGGGTTTGAAAATGGGTTATTATTAAACCGTTGCATTGTTTTACCGATCAAAGATGTGTGAAACTATTTCCATTCCATTTCCATAATCTGAGCCCAATACAACGTCTAAAACATGGATCATTTCCTGTGTTGAAATTATAGTAAAGTCAAGTACATGTACATATAATCATGGCAGATATTATGAGCTCCTACTACATTTCCTGTTAGACGAGTGGCAATTACAGTGTATTCACAAAAGCACCATTCAGATTAGTGAAAATGTTTTCTGGCAGAGAAAACATAATTCAGCCAACAGAAAAACGCCGTACGGACTACCGAGGTGGGTTTTTTGATAAAATAAACATTGCACTCTACACTGTACAGTCAATTGTAAGTTTAAATGAGCGTACTTTATTTACTTGTCAGTTGTTATGATTTGCACTCTGCCAATCTGCATAATATCGCAGTATTCTCGTAATAACATGATAATAATATTCGGAGCATAATTACGTGTGAGATAATGTGAGATTATTTCATTTGCCAATTTTACTGCCTCTCAGGACTTTGTCGCTGGTAATTGAATAACATTTAGCCTCTCTCGAGTTTTCTCTCGAGTTATTGTTGCAGGCAACTGTACATCACCTTACCATAGTATTCTGCATATTCAACGGCTCAGAAAAGTAGAGACGCAAACTTATACACGAACAGCGTAACTAAAGTGTGGTTCAGAAATGACGTTACAATTCGCTGTAGCGCCCGCGGGGAAATGACGGCCAAGTGAGCGCTTCGTTCGTTTATTCATTTTCCCAATGTTTTAACCAGGGTCATTTAAAGCGATACAGACGGTTTAACTTTAAATTTATTTTTATTTTAATAAAACTACAAAAGAATCATTGTGAAAGTGATAAATTGTGGACTTTTGTATCCCTTTAAACCAATAAATATTGATATAGCGCCCTCTGGTGGACTATATTCAATTGGTTTTCAACGTACAGTCTTTTAATAATTAAAAAAGTTGGAACGTTCTCTCATTAAAAAATGTGAAACCGAAACCTTTCCAGAAAAAAATATATATTGGCAATATATTCTGAATTTTATCTGTTTGTTTCTTGTTCTTGAGTGGATTTCTACCCCATGATAAAGTATATAGTGCTAGCCTGAATTGCACAAATTTCAATGGGATTACTGTGCTTCGTGTAGCGCGCTTTTTCCGCGTTGCATGGGACCCGTATCGCGGCTTCCACAGACACACAATAACAGACCCTCTCTCAACAAATGTACACAATGGTCTCATCGCTGGTTGACTCCCGAAGAAGACAGGCAGTTTGAAACATATAACATTCAACCACAGAGGGCAACTTTTCAGATCTTCAGAAGCAAGGGCGCCCTCTACTACCAAAAAGTTGTTGTCACCGGTTCCCAGCGTACTACACTACAGGTCTGGGAACTTCGGTTAAAATCAGACCAATCAAAGAAGTGGCCTGAGGCAGTGTCTGAGAGTTTTCAAACTTGTGTACCAGACACCAAGACAGGAAACTTTCATATTTTTCCATTCTTTCCGGAAAGCCATGCATAAAATATTAGTTTGGTGCCATTTTTGTGCTCGACCACGGCACAGCACCGGCCGGCATGTGCTTGTTTTGACTTTTACCAGCCCGATCGAAAAGTTCTCCGTATTGGCGTAGAGGCTGGTAGCAAGTAATTTCAAACACTTTCCGACGGTTGAAATATCACAGCCCGAATTGCAACGAACGAGAAAATAAAACGAATAGTTCAAAACTTACACACGAATAGTAACGCTGTGTAGCTTCATTTAAAGCTAAAAACGCAAAGGCTCATGGGTAGACGCTTGTTTGTAAACAATGACACGTTATGGCCATCTGACGCATGCGCAGGTGACGACTCCCCCGCTTTAATCTTTGCGTCTCAAAATATACAGCATAACTTCCACAGAGAGTTGTTTTGTCAGTGGGCATAGACAACGCTCCGACATCTTCGTACTGGTTTACATACAAGTCGAACCGTTTTCCAAGAAAAATGAAAATAAATAAAATAAAATAAAATGAAAATTTGTTTGTGTCCAGTTCTCACTCCTTTTCAAAATATCAAGATGAGAACCCTCGGGTATCAAAAGTATGAATTCGAAACGGCACCTGACAACACATAGACCCCGCATTCCTTCCAATAAAACGATGTTTAGAAAATTATAACACCAGCCGTATGCCTTCTCATCCCATCTTGCAAAAATACTGTCTTGTTTAATAAATCACATAAAACGTCCATATCTATTTTTGTCTCGGTCCCTAAACTTTGTGATGGTAGTTAAGCCATTTCTGTCACACTTGGTGTCCTAAAAATTGTTGTTGAATATTAAAATGTTATCGACACAGAAGAGCTATGACTCATCCCTTAGAATTGCGTAACACTAAGGTACGACGCCAAAGGGAATCGCAAATAAAAGTCAACAAAAGTAAACCATTTTCTCTTATCACACAATCAAAACTATCACCAATCGACTCCATTCACCAGCTCGAAAAACGCGACAAAACTGATATGTTTCAAATAGTTTTCTCGGGATTAAGTTGCCAAACCCTACGTAACTTTAGTGACTACCATTTTCTTCAGGACGAACGAGGACAACTTGAAAATTACCCGGCTAAATTTAATTCAGTTGGCCAATCAGATCTCTGAGATGTCAGAGTCAGAAATAAGCATGGCCTCGCTCGATAATTTCGCCGTCTTATCCCGGCGTTTCGAAGGAATAAAACAATTCTGATATTCCGTATTGTACTGAAAACATATCTATTTTAGCAACTTTATTGTTACTTATTTACAACGTATTGAGAATGCTGCAGCAAAATTGGATAATCTCTCTTGCGTCAAACGAGTTTCTGATTCTGATGAGTGTATATTATCAAAGTCAAAGGAGTGTTGATATTCTCTCCTGTACCCCAACCGCGTTTTGCATCGAATGGTTGTTTGAGATTCAGGAATAGTACGGTATGGTAGTGAACGTGACGTAGACGTGACGTAGGTTCTCGTGTATGTGTTCGTGCGTTATACCATCATATAAGTGTGACAACAACTGAGTCTATTTCCGGTTAATAATCTGCATTACATCATGGAACGACTCAGTAAGTTCAATCAGGCCATTTTGGAAATCAAGTCGAAGTAACTAACAGTTCTTTCAATAAATCAAATCATGTCTTGTATGAATGTCCTCATCTAGGTTACTTGGAATCGGATTCTCCACTGTCTCTAGCTACCTCGGGAATTAGTTCTCGGGGATAAAGTTTGCTCATTACGATGAATACACACAACACGATAGATTCAGTCTAATGTCTGTTTTGGATTGAACCAGGTGCCGAACCTCCCAGCACCCTCCTCGTATATCTGCCTTAATTCTGCGCTCAACGAAAGTATATAATATGTGATACACTCCAGAATTCTGACATAAACTCCGCCCTTCAAAAGTTGTACTAGCCAATTGCATGCTGACGACCATCATATTCTCAACTTTAAACCAATCATAGACACTCCCACCCGTTGACATTTTGATAGCATATGATGTCACCTCGGGGGTTATCATTTTAAATGATCTCCAGACTTGTTATTGAGTTATGACCTTCCATATTTCGTTTACGCTACTCATGCAGTAGTATCTCTTAGAACTGAGCCGATCAATTATAATGAGTTCACCGGGATCAATACTGAATCAAACCACAATCTGATGACAGCATATATCTGCCAAACCGTGCAATCAACTCACACTAACACAGATATTGTCTATGACCATCAAAATCGTCTTCAAAGCAATGTTGGATGAATTTAATCACTCGTGGCGTATTACATACACGTATGTAAATGATTTGTACGAAGCGACGTGTCTCAGTGAGACGGAGACTGTGATTGGACCGTTGAGGGAGCTTTTCCTGAATGTAATATACTAGTATTGTACCTATTGTAATGCGGACGGCATGTGCGGAAGGAGTGCTCCATTGGCAGTCAAAATGACTTTGTAATGTTGTCTTGCACATAAAGAAGGATATTGTTATTATAATATATTGCGAAGTCCCAGTTGGAGTGACTTTTATTTATTTATTTACCCCGGTTCAAACAATAACAACAGTTGTTCATATAATAATGGCTGCTCCTTAACAGTCACTCTCTACTGGAACACGTTAATAATAATAATAACCAATCTACTTGACAAAGAGTAGTCACCAATTTCCGCTTAGTAATCAAGATGAAGTCGTAATAGTGTGGTAGGGACTTTCATCTGCAATACATTGTCATTACTTAGATTCTGACGCGTGCGCAGGATTTATTTCAATTTACGTCGAGTCAGCGGCAGCTTGTTGCGCAGGCCATAACAGAGGATCTATGCGCAGGCGTACTGTCACCGACTTGTTCATGTACACTAAGCCGAGCTACATTTTTATTTCAAGATATGGCGATTCTCTAGCACTTCAAATCAAATATATACCTGCCAAATCGTGTGTTAAATGTATTTTGAGAGAGTTTTTAACACTACTAGCAACGAAGTAAGACTAATGACGTATAGTACACGTACAAACATGTCCGTAAAGAGAAAGAATTGTACCCTTTCGTGCTAGAAACATGCCGGACCAGCTTAATTATCTGTAATCATAGCTGTGCTCTAAAATGTTGACATCGGGTTTTAGGTCACAACTCAACGCATGGTCACATCGTGACTCGGTGACTTCAACACGTCACGATCGTCACGTCGCGCCGTGTCCTGTTTGACATGCGATATATACTGCGTGTGTGAAATACATTCAAATTGTTTCACGCCGACTGTCGCGATTAATAGCGGGAGGGTCGTCACCTGCGCGCGCGGGGGAATTGAGTCCCAGACGACGATAACAACACACGCTAAAAACGCAAAGGCTTATTGGTAGACGCTTGCTGTAAAAAAAAAATGACACGCTATGGCCATCTGACGCATGCTCAGGCGACGACTCCGCCGCTTTAATGTAAAGTCTATCACTTCGTGTTGGTAGACAGACAGCAGATACCATGGAATACTTTATTTATCGCTGGAATTAATTTTCGCTGAAAGGGCTTTTTGGATGTTTTGTATGGAATTTATTTTCACTGATTTTTTTTGAGTTTAATATGAAATATAGGAAAAAAGTGTATTTGCTGGATGTTATTTTCACTGAATCATCCCTTCAGCGAAAATAGCGAAAATAAATTCCAAGCGAAAATAAAGTATTCTACAGTACTATTTTTTCCCATCTTCTACAACAATCGTCCGTCATTTTCATAGGTACATTGATTAACGGGCTTACAAGATTACGTTTAAACTGACAAGTAAGAAATCCCATGTGTGCTATTATCTTGAAACGCTGACAGTCGAAAACAAATATTGTGTCAAACTAAGTAATGTAGTTTAACAAAAACAATCGAATTTACAGGTGTCATACCGGTTTTGAGCAATACCCTGGCAAAATTAAAATTAAGTTAATCACGCATGTGCATATGTCATCTCGGCAAGAAAGACGTTAAGCGATTCAATGTAATTGTGTCTACGTAAACAAATTAAGTATTGAACACATTATCACGGCGGCGTCATTTATGTGGGAATATAGGCATTCGCAGCATTTGATTGCACATTTAAAAAAAATGATATAATGCTATGAAATGTGTGGCTTGGCGAGCGGTAATAGCATGCAATTCACCGGCTTCCGTGCAGCAGCGTGAGTTGCTTGCTGTACACACAAATAGTCATGGGAAGAAACACGTAAATTAGAATGCATGCTGATCAGTGGAAATGAACATTATGATGCCATATGTTCGTATATATTATTACCGTACGTCTTTCTCCATCCTGAGAATTAAATTAGCGATTAATCATGGAAAAAACAAGTCGTAAATACTCAAAGTGACAAGATATATCGATGAACCATTAAAGCAAAGGATAAAACTAATCTGGAATTAATTAGGAAAGAAATTCTATTTATGCGTCTTTTATGTGGGAATAATTCATGATAGGATGGAATAAATCATAAAAGATTACCAATGACAAGTATGACGGCCTTTGTTCAATAGCGCGATATTGAATATAACATTATTATTATCTGCAGATGATGATTCATAGTGTAAGCATGATACGTTATGATATTGACCTTTGACATATCACGCCGAGAGTGATATTAACACGAGTAGCTTATTGGTTGACGCATATCAAGTAAAGAATACGATCACTGGCGTAGTATCGCCTCCTTTTGTCGGGAGTAGGCGAGTGTTTGTTTGTTTTATGTGACATGCATTTTGTTTTGGGCAAAAACCTACAAAAAATGAAATATTCCGAATCTACCCCAAAACATATTATATTTTTGACACTATGAAATTATCGTGTGAATAAAGTTGAGTCTTAGCGGCCATTTTGTTTGAGAACTTTTTTTTATCACTGGTTCCCATTGTAACGACATCTCATTAAATTGCAAATAAAAATTATATATGACAGGGCCACGGTAGTTTGGGCTATTTTTATATCTATTAGTTTTAAAAGAAATGTTTTGATCATTCTTTGGAAACTGTCCTCAAGATGAACAATTTAACTAGTTGACCTATTTCATTATTGTAGTTATGTACCACACAACAGAAAATTGTCACATCGTAATGAATAGTTTATATGCTAATTTAAACATTGCAGACTGTCAAGTCATATTAATCAATTCTCCCAATAACTATGAGCAGTCGTCTACCTTTAGAGCAATCCCACGCGAATCATTATGACACCACCCCCTTAACGCGATCTATTTCTGACATGTGCGTGACCTATAATTGAACCCCAGAAACCATCGTACACTTGACACTATATTAGGGTGTTTTGTGAAAGCAATAAACTCCAATAGTTTCAGCTACAACTACAACTACATGCGACCAGTTGTAACAATGACTAACAATGGCTAAATGTTCCTTCTTAAAATACGAGTGCGACCATGCACAACTTCTACATCTTCAAAGTACGCGAAAGTAACAGACACTCTCCGATTAAATAACCAACACAGATGGACACTTCATGCTACAGTCATCAATGGGTTGAAACCCTATAGGATAGGATAGCCGTAAGCTACTAGGACGGACAATTATTTATAAACAAGAATCTGACATGACACCATCCAATTAACATTCATGTATGTCCGTGAAAAACGGGAAGGTGTCATCATTACATTTTATGGCAAGGGAATTTCCTGAAATTTAGATAACGTGTCCTTGACTATTTGAAAGTCCGAAGAAAACAACTGTGTTGAAATTATAAGAAAAAAAATCATCAAATTCGAAATAATTTTCAGCACAGGCATTTATACGAGCAATATATTGTAGTATACTTGACTCCTATACGTTCAAACCTCGTAATATACCTGGCAAAACTATTTACTGTTTTCTTCCAAGGTTGCTTACCCATGTTATGGCCGATGGCGCAACCGGATATTACTTAAGACTTCCCGAGATCACGAAGTTCACAAAATATAATCAGCATAACGTTTAATAGACTGTGATATCACGTGATGGCAGTTCTCAATCAAGTTGTATATTTCTCGCCGCATTGCAAAACCTTTTGACACGTGTACAACGTACCATCAATCAATTTAGTCTAAGCATGATTGCAGATGACACATTGCAAAGTATAGCGTTTCTCTCAATAAAACGGAGTCTGACTAGATTTAGCACTTTGTGATTCTATAACTATCATTCGTAGTTTATACTGCTGTTGTTTTAACAACCGTGTGGTGAAAAGTGGGCTTGTCACTCTCCTTTTCATCGCGTTTTTGTTAGACAGCTGCAGCAACAATGCGCGAGATGTAAACGGAACAGTCAGTCTCCACGAGGGCTCATTATGTTATTCATTTGAAGCCTTGGTAGCTTACTATCATTTTCCAATGCTTTGATCACCTGGATGGTAATACTAATCACTCGCTATATATCGATCGTGCTAATCACATGCTCCCGTGGGATTTCCGGATTAAGAAATACATGAGCTACCATCTGTTATCTCAGTATGCTATCACCTAACCTTGACCTAGAGATTTGATATTAACATTGTCTCTTGAGCGGTGCTTACCAAATTCAGACAGAAATATTAATTTTATCAATGGCAGTCAACTCTAACAGATAATTCCTTTTGGTTTACATCGAAATTTGTACTTAGAAGTAATGTTTTTTTTTTGATAAGGTGACTGCTATTCGGATTGTTCAGTCTTTAGGTAGTTTCATAACCAAAACATCTGCACTCCCTCGCTTACAGTAAACACCATGACCACAACTAGATGACAATAACGAAGGACAATACGGTTATATACAACCGCCGAGTACCACCACTCAAACCTTACTTAAAAGAGATATACAGAGACGTCTAATAACGTATATCATGCTTCTTACTTTGCAGCTTTACCTCGATTCTTAATTCATTCTAACACTCATTGTCAGAAGTGTCTCATCCAATTCTCCGCACACAAAGGTATAAAAGAGCGCAGTCTTTGATTGACTGACTCGTACCGTATTTAGCGTTAGTCCCTTATTGCTATCTTCAGTTCAGCATATATTCTTTTCATCCGAGAATAGAGATAGGTAAAACGTATCTTAGTGTCTCTATTTATAACGTGAATCAATCGCGTGAATTATTAATGCTAACGGTCTGTACTCACATACTCTTCTAGATCCCTTTTTTTGAGCAAGTTGGTATTTTTATTTTCAAACGAGCCTCTCATAAGAAATTATATTGAAATTTGATAAAAACAAGAGCCCCAATTATAGCTTCCGCCATCAAGATAATCTCTGAATGTCCCAAGTCACCAGCAACAAATACTGGGGTTATTAGTTGTAATATTCGCAGTAGATAATTGGCAAATATGATACGTAACTATTATTGCCACCATTGTAGTGTTGTGCGCCCACACATCCGGGTAAGTAACCCGAAGCTTTTTCCGATAAGCGTTGAAGATCGTGCACAAAAGTGTCCATTACACCACAGACGCCATCGGAAAGCGGTTCTGTTTGTTATAGTTTTTCTCATATTTCATTTACCGTCTATGCATATTAAATTTCATAGAACATTTATTATAAGTTAGCATCTACGTCTTTGGCACGAGGGTGTTTTATGATCAGGTATGGGGTCTTGAATGAAAAACTATGATCTTAAAGAAAATAATACGTTGTGACTCATTGTTGATAAAATGTTCTTGTACATCGAGTTACCGTTGTGTCCACGTCTCCATTCACAGGCATTCTGCTTCAGAATTACCCGTTCGCCACCTCGTATCATTCACTGACTTTACGGCCTTCTACTAAAACAAGTTTGACGCACAATCTACGCATTGGCATAATGATTTAAATAGAAACAGACTGCACACAAAATGACTCAAAGTGACTTGAGCAGAAATGCAATGGAAATAACCCGGAGGGAAATATCGCTCCATCCACATCATTAGGCTCAGTAAATTGGAAGAATGCGCCATAAGCTGAAACCGGTACTGAAAGCTTTTATGTGAACATACGAACTGCTACTTTGTTTTAAAATGAACCTACATCGAATAGTGCAATATGTGGGTAATATTTCTACTGGGAATAAAGCCAGAACTTTCACACACGTATTTAATTCGTTAATGGATACGCATTTGCCTTCCCAGCTGCGATTACATAAGTAATATTACATAAATATGTTTAAGTGTACGCGTGTACTGTTTCAATTACATCGACTTACATGTTGACAAGCTGCTTGCGGCAACATGAGCCCGTGATAGATCAATTCCTGGGTGTTTTGTAACAACAATCATTTTAATTTTTTTCGCGCTATCAACGTTACCAATCCGACGATTGATATTTCTATTCAGCGCAGTGGCCATGTAAGGACATTCCCAGTGTATGCGCGTATCGATTACACTTTACTTTACTTTACGACACTACCCATCAGCCACTGCTTCCCAAAACCTTGTAACATGCACGTATACGATTATTATTATCACCCGACCAATAAAAGTGATTGCATACGTCTACAATTTTCGCGCTATTGCCCGTTATATTTTCATGCCGACTTTCGACGGTTCATATAAACACATGGGAGTATTTTACTGGCTGACAAGACGCCATTCTAACACACACTATCTCATTACTCTGTTATAAATTCATTTATTGGCTGGAAAATGAGCACGGTGATTCAATACCCCAATGAAGATTGTTTTGCCATCTAGTTGATCGAGTTATTTTAATCGAATCGTTTTCGGTGGCTGGTTATAGTGAGTCTCATTACACAGGCTACTCGTTTACGTAATATAAATATACTGACATTCTAATACACCATTTGAAGTTTATTGGATCGTGCGATACGCAGCTAGATAACTAATCATCTTACGTTTGCTCGTTACTCAAAGAAAGATCCGGTAAATACATTTATTTGCTGAAAACAGATTTTTTCTTGGGATGCGACCGGAATTCAGGGCAAAATAAATTAGTTTTATTCTGGGGGATATTTTTTAGGCCAATAAAATGTCAAGAGCTTAGCAGGTCGTTGTAATCTCACTGATGCGACTATCGTCGATTTGGCTAAATTACCGCTATTAGCAGTGTTGGACAAAGTGTGCAGAAAGTTCTTCCCCGTTGACCAATGTCAGTGAGTGTTGGCGTACAGGTAACTGACAAACGTTTATGTCGGACAATAAACAGGAACTCCATTATTAATCTTGCACCAATATTGAAATCCATAAATAGACAGATACTTGTAGGATTAACCATGAAATGGAAATTTCATGAAGGTCATTTGATTTCGTCGGTGTAAAACGTGTCCGAATTACAAATAACAGCGGTGTCCCAGGTGTGACAAATTTAATTAGGTAAATATAAATTGAGACACTTGACGTGTGGTTTACTTTAATAGTTAGAATTGTTTGTGTAAACAGGTTCCCATGGAAACCTGGCTATTTAAATTTCTATGTTTAATATTATATATAGAGATTGCAAACGAAAGACCAATATTCAAGTGTTTTTGATTCAGCACCTTTATTTTTGATAATATGTTTTCATCCATCTTATGTTCTTATAATTATCTCGTTACCATGTTTTTTGTGTAGAAATTGTACTCTTTTGATGGAGGTCATTTATGTATTTATATATGTGGTTGACGTAAAAATAAAAAAAATGTTTTCATCCTTCCTAACCCTTTAGTATATATCTTGACCGCACACCGTACAGAAATATACTTCAAGTGAAACAAACACTCGAGTTACCGAAACAATTACGAGCATAATAAGTATAATTTAGTTTTGAAAAACGGATTGTTCATATAATCACTACACATAACTCACCAAACATTAATCATATTGTTTAATTATAAATGTAGGCAAAAATGTGCCCAGGATATTTGCAACATATGGTCAAGCCTTCTAAGTATTTGACATTTTTTGTGCTGGCATTGTCACTATTTATCAATTTGTGCCAATGCTTCAAAAACAGTGTTAACCTAAGTAAGTCTGTCTGAATATAAACGACAGTAGCTTATTGAATTCGCTGAATTGTGTGTGAGCACCCTTACTTGAAATTTGTCATAATCAATCTTGATTTTTCGCATTTCCTAATTCGGTTTACTCTGCTTACTTTAAATCTTATACCCGACTGGAATGTTGATTGCCGTCCGACAGTTTAGTTTATGGTGCTATTCAAGCGTTCTAGAAGCATGTAGCAATAAATTATTCTAATGTCCGTTAAATTACGCAGTCCTAAGATGTGTAGAGCAAGCATTAAAACACCTGTAACTTCATGTATGTTGGGAAAAAAAGTTTCTAAACTTCAGTTAGTCGATATTCAGTTCATATTTTCTATTTTGAATTTCAAACAATACCAGTAATCAATTGTTAGTTGCTTTTTACTCAAACTAAAATCAGGTGAAACAGGTTGTAAATGCAAGTTTCTCATCTCTCTTGGGACGATTGAAATTTTAGACCTGATTGTGTGTTTTGAGAATGGTTTTTGTGGTCTGGCGCTTATGAGATGACCTTCTACTTTTGAGTTCGGATGAACTGATATGTTGCGTGACTCTGATCCACGCATTAATTAAATGTCCCGTGTTAAACTATTATTCCGATTATAAAGCTAAACAAGTAATTCTACAAACGACGCACACAACGTCTCTTTGAAAAAGATTGTTTACGCAAATGCGAACTCGCACCGCGTAACGATTGTCAGTGATGCGTTCAAACAACTACTGAGTATAAGACTTCCTAGACTGACCCACAGTGAGAATCTTTTTTGTTAAACAACACTCGTCGTCGTTTATATTGTATGCACGTCGAACGCCTTAATGCAGTTTATGTGGTTTCCGCTAGAAATATGACTGCATTAAATCGCTCCTAATAAGTATACCTGCCTTGTAACGTGAAAGAGTGTAGGATTACCTATAATCACTTGGATGTCATTCTTGTTTATAGTTACTAAAAAAATCATGAAATACAATTCTGGTTTAGATTGATTCCGTAACGCGCAATCAAATGTCCAATGTATTAAACGCGTAATTGCGTATATAAAACGTTTGAATGGTTTTAAAAAAACAAACATAAAACGTATACAGTGTGTATCACACATGGGTAAGACACGAACAGTAATATGAGAAAGAATGATGCAAAATGATGTGTTTGTTATGCAGTAATACAGATGTAATACTTTAAGAGATTTATATCAAATCAATCACGCTAACATGCCAAGAAAAATACATTCAGTTTATTATGAAAATATCTCTCATGTACTATAATGAATGTATTGTAATTCTTGTAATGGCGTGTTATCGCGTGTTGTGGACATTGTTTACTAAACGTATGTGTTGTACGAGAATGCGAGGCGCGTGAAAATTGTATTTTAGTAAAGGGAATTACTGATATGACAAGTATAACAAAATTAATAGGGATCGCATAAAATGATCGTGAAATATACCTCATCCAAATACAGTCAAACGGGACCTATATGATATAAACGACGTACGCTTGTTCATCCCATAAGCTCTAACGGGATGTAAAATATGGTTGTGATCGAATTGCCGATGACAGATAAAGTTATATATTGTGCAATTTATATATGCACATTAGTGCCGTAATACATAATTACAATATAATCACATTAAATGAATGCAAAACATTGATTCAGAAATCAATGTATTATTCAGCAGTATGTCTTAAAATGACGTTACAAGGAAGTATATTGTCGCATACCGGAAATGTAACGAAACGTCTAATCAACTTCCTGGTTGCGATTCCGGTAAACTGAAAAAGAGTTGTTCTTGAGATCAGTGAAATCTAGGTTAGATTAAATCATAATGGCTTTCGGAGATGTGCTTTGACCAACAAAACTTGTGTGTTGTGATACGCATGTAATTCGCCTTGGTAAATCGGTGGCGGCCATCTTTGCCTTTCGTCTGCTATTAACCATAACGACATTTGTTCGAGTGAATTGCCGAACGGCTTTTTCGTCCAAAGTTTGCTAAGTGATATTCAACATTATCGCCCAATGTTACATAAAATTAGTCGTCTCCTGTCAAATAATTCGACCTTAATCGACTGTCAGTATTGTTCTCATTTCCACACTTCACTTGGAAAGGACATCGCAATTAATACAAGCACGTGTCTTCTAACGTCTAACAAGAGACTCGTATTTTGTTGAAATTGGCATGTATATGTTCAAGGATTTAAAGTTTATATTCATAGATTGGGTTGTGTAAAATATTAATAGTGTTTGTTCATGATGATAAAAGCAATCATCGTTTGGTTGTGACTTATCTTGAACGTCTTTCTACCCTTGGGCGCAGTTCAACTAATAAATTGGCTCTAATCACCCGATCTTCTGCACACGTGGGAGAAATTATACCGGATATACACTGAGATAGATGCTAATATGTGAGTAAAACACGGAGAGATTTAAAGCTTTTGGCAGTGGGTGATATATCAGGTTAGTTAATGTATTAGTAATACGGCAAATGCAACCAATTGATCAAACTCGATGCCGTAAAATGGGTTTTATTTTTATTTTACTGCCAGGGATAACTTTGTATGTATTAATGCATGTCTAGACAATAACAAAAAGCATAATGCTGCGTCGGTGACTGGGACGTGGATTGCCTTGGTTCTAAACACTCGACAACAAAACTTTCTCTTAGGCGTGATATTTGGGAATGTCGCCAAAGACACTTAATGAGTACTACAGTGTTAGGAATCTGGTAATTTGATATCTTGTTAATACAATTTTGTACCGATAGTAAAGCAACCCAATTTTCTATACAATAACACAATTGCTGTCATGCAGAAAATACAGTTTAAAATTAATTTACGGCTGAGCCGAAGAATTTACAAGTCACAAGGAAATTATTAATCACCCGTCCTATTCAACGCGAGTGAACGTGGTCGTGATGTTTTCGGTTTAATACTATTTCATTACTATACACCCATTTACTTGTCACGATTCCGCTTTTATATCACTGGTATTCATAAGCCCCAATTAGTCTAAATTTATTTAGTTGTAAATTACGCTAACATGCCTGAGCAAGCATGTGCATGCGTAGCATAAACTGCTTAGACATGTTGTTGTTAAAGGCGTATTTTATGTTCGTATTCAACATGGTTGTATGAATCATGCCACGACGAGGGACAACACCATAGGCTGCAATTATTTCGAATGTTACCTTGAACGTCTTCTGATTCTGATTGCACGTAAGTGGAAATATCTAATGATGCGTGGTTTCTAACCCGATCGGAGACTATATCTGCAACATTGGGTGTGTCTGAAATAACATGTTTTACGTAGTCATTACGTATTCATTCCTTATGGGCAAAAAATTTAATCACACAAACACGAGATTTTCTTCGACGGTAATGTACGCTTATTTCCATTAGACGTCCACTTACGCGTAGTAGTAGTGCATTCAAATGGGTGAGCATTTTAACATCAAATAGACCTAACTCCATTGAAAAACATTAACACTTATTGTCGTGTAGTTGACTGAGTCATGGGGGACGACTCTTTGATTCAGCATTCTTAGGCGCTTATTTATTTGGCGTATGTGCATTATAGATATCACTCGTAGGTCAACATGGTATATATATATATATATATATATATATATATATATATATATATATATATATATATATATATATATATATATATATATATATATATATATATATATATTCAATATTCCGGCATCCCGGCGGAATTCAGTGATTTGACTTCTCGATCCCATTCAATAATTGCATAGGTCCGATCCTTAATGTCATCGTATAAGTGCACAGGAAACCATGTGAATACTGAATAGTAGAGTTAATGTTGCTCTCAGGTCAAGGCGGAACACCCAGTTTCTAGGTTTCACCATCAAACTACGAGATATATAAGCTATTACTAGATTCTATTTAAAAACATTATACTGGGAGAGGAGATAGAACCAAAAAACAGAGTCGTATAGATTAGCGTTCAGTATTCACCGACATTTAGACTATAATCAACAAATCCAAAGATGATCTTCGTTACAGAACCGATCACTCACTGGTAAAAATCTACTGCAATTTCACCTTGTTTCAAAAGGGGCGTGGTTTCTGTAAATTTAATACTTGAAGACTCCAAATACGTAAGACTGGTTAAAACGTGTATCAAAGAAACTGTTGACATTTATGCAAAGCAAGACAATACTACAGAGCAGTACCAGGGTGTCAATTTCAATATAGACGATCAATTATTTTTTGAAACATTAGTTTAGTATTCGGGGGTGGGTGTCATTTAAATATTCAAGTCATAGGAAAAAAAATAATCGAGAAGAGAAAAGAAATTGAAAGATTAGAAGAGCTGATAAGCTTAGAACCTAACATTCAATTAATTGCTCGATTGGATGATAAAAGGATGGAGTTTGAGGCCGTGAGAAAGGATAATTTAGTTGCAATAATAATCCCGGTGGGTGGAATACTGGAAAAGTCTTTTCTGAGAATAGAAAATTATGTAAATAAAGCAATAATCATCCTTGTGAAAAGGACAGTAAACGAGAAAATAACTATCACAGACCAGAAATTAATACTAAACGAACAAGAACAATTTTACAGACATTTATATAGTACTATACAATAACAATAGTGAAAGTTTTGAAAGTGAAAGATTCATAATTTTAGATACTAAATTACTTGCTGATTACGATTCACGGCTATGTGAAGGAAGCATTATTAAAGATGAATGCTCGATAGCATTGAGTAATTTGGAAAACGGAACATCGTCGGGTAGCGATGGTTTCACTGTTCATTTTTTTTAAATTCCTTGTTATTTGCTCTATTCAACACGCCTATAAAATGTCAATCACCCAGAGACAAGGGATTATCGCTTTATATACAAGGCCAAGATTAGAGATTTCTAAGGAATTGGAGACCAAATTCTCTGTTGAATATTGATTATAATATTGCGACTTCGTGTATTTCAAGAAGATTAATGAAGGTTCTCTCCAACATTATCAGTGAATCCCAAGAACACTGTAAATCTTGGAAGCCAATCATGTTTTTCATTAAAATACACTGTTGTAATTAAAAACATGTGTATTATATAATAACACACTTGTATTTTCTATCAAACCAATAGTGTTTTATTATTTCTAAAAAAGTGTTTTGAGGAGTTATTAAAACACTTTTTGATGAAAATTAAGCACATAGTAAAAATTAAAAGTACACTTTTTCAAAAAAGAACACTGAGTGTTTTACGGGGATATAAATGTGTCATTAAAGTTGTTATTGAAAGAACATTTATGGACTAGTGCATCTAACTTTATGCAGGCAGTATTAACAAAATTGAGTGAAAAGTCGGGAGACTCGTAAGTAAAAATTATTGTATATATGCCTACTAGACAATCACCGAAGGTAATTTTGACGTAATTCAACGCATAATGAGATGAGTCATGATATTACCTTCAGAAAACAATTCATGTCAAGCACCAGGTTGTGAGAGAATTAGTTGTATGTACGCTTATATGGTCTCACCAACCTATATAATCTTACCAACTTAAGTACAACTAGAAATCGAGATACGTGATGAATTAAGTACCTCGTGGCCTGGCCATCTGATCACTTTCACATGGGATCTAAACATATTTTTCGAAAACTGTTTGAAACACTCCAGAAAGCAAAATCACCAATGATGTCGATGTTTCAATCCAAAACACCACACTATAAGTGTTAATGTATATGGCACATTTGTGTTCATGAGAGTAACTGAAACACTTTTCTTCCAAACTGTTTTATTTTGAAGCACCTTTTAAAACAATTACACATGCAATGTTTCAAACTGAAACACCCGATTATATAAATGCTCGTGTACAGGATATTTTTGTATACCGTCTACGGTATGCATCTATAATAGAGACAATACTTATAATCGACTGTATGCAGCATATTTACATACGTCACCATTGTCAGCTGACATACTGTGCATGTAGCGATAAATTTATTGATTTTAGTATTTTCAATAATAAACAGCTTTACATATTCATATATTTTGCGAGTGTGCATACCATGTACCTGTCACAATTTGAATAACCGATAGAATTAAACATGCACGATGTTGTTATCTATGCTCGAATTAGTAAGCTGGATGACGCTGCGCTAGACAGACGTCAATTCCATGTGATCTAATCATTAGATTCATTTTCTTTACAACCCTTATTCTATTAGTGGAGCCTCAGTGCTCAGTGTTGAATTCCAATATGGCGATTTCCACACACCTGTGCAAATTTGAGTCTAATTTAAACGCAATATGAAAACAAATATTGAACAATAATTTAATTCCTTGCAATCATTTTTAGATACGTTTCGTAAACGATGGTGTTCACGATAAACACTAATGTATGTTGCGTGTTCAAGTAACTGGTAACCTGGGTCGTGTGCAGAAAAGAACTGGTAACTTGTGTCGTGTGCTGGAAAGAAGGGAACCGAAAGTTACCCTAAACAAACCTGAAGGTATGACGTGTGGAAAGTGTAATTGATAGAGCCAGCGTCGGCAGTTGTGTACTGCATTGATATTTGCAGCGGCCTCCATTCATTTCTTTATGTGCGGGATAAGTAATTAAACCCGAGTTTATGCATTTACAGGACCAGAGAATTCCATACTGCATAAAGTCCTTGCCAACATCCCCCAGAGACAAGATCTGAGTTACCAAAGAAATCATAGAAATGTTAGGCACAATTTAACATTTCAAGTCGTGTTAATGGTTAATATAACAACAATAATATTTTACACCTCTTATTTCTGTTTCGATTATCGCAATTCTTGAAACAACAATAATGATAATTAATTTAACATTACTCACTGGATTTTGATAGTTTTATACTTTTCGGATTTTAAGAGAAAAGATCGAAGTGAACGAGATGATATTGCCAATATTTTGAATAAATATTGTTCTGTTAATATGGGTTATTGTTCAGCAGTCTTGTTCTCTGTGCCAGAAGAACTCTGATTAGGTAAATATAGTTTTCCAGTTTTGGGTGGTGAAAATAGGCAATCAATCCATCTGACGGATAGAAAAGTGAAAGATCAATAAAATGGAATGAATGTAGTGCATATACGCAGATTTGAACATTGACTGTGCATGGGATCGCAATAAATTATATTAATGATTTTTTTTATGTGTTCAAATATTTTTCCCCAGGAATTTGATTTTCCCAAAGAGATTATATTCGAGACAACAATACCACATGGGACAAGATTGGACACTTTCATTTATGTCAGTGAGGAAGGGGTTTAAGGATGGTATTGTTCGTTTCAGTTCATTAATCATCTGTTTCAGTAAACACACTTATTCAGCAGCACAGAAGTCTATGACACTGCGATTGATATTATCTTTTACAACAACTATAAACTTACTTTATTAATGTTTATATTTAGGAATATATACTTACTTGATTATGCGATTTGTTTATCGTATGTTATATATTACTGTACAATAGTGCAAAGTGCTTGATCATGACACGCATTTTATATATTTTGTTTTCCAAAATTGTTAATATTTTGTAACCATGTTTACATTTTGAATATATATCTCTGTCATGTTTGCATCATGCTGGCATTTTAACACCACACTGCGAAAACGGAAGCAGGCGTGGGAACCCACGCCGACTCAAATTTCTTTGTTCCTGCATTACAATTTGTCCACGTAGTGTGAATTAAAATGCCAGCATGATGCAGACATGACATCTCTGTTACAACCACTTGTCAATATTCAGTTTGTGTTTTGCATGAAAGCACTTTTCAAAGTGTTGTGGTGATAAATACTTTTTTTTACATATTCCTGGTTAAAACTGTTTTCATAATGTGTATCTTGTGAAATCACTTTTTAAAGAGTTGTGATAGTTAACACTTCATTATAACATGTCTTCGGTTGAGAAACTTTTCTACGTGTCGTGATAACAAACACAAAATGTGTCAAGTATCATAATAAGCACTTTCTATACATGTTCCTGGTGGAAACACTTTTCAAAATGTGTGCCTAGTAAAATCACTTTCTAAAAGTATTGTTATAATAAGCACTTTGTATACATGTTCCTGGTGGAAACACTTTTCAAAATGTGTGTCAAGTAAAATCACTTTTGTTGAAAGTGTAGTGATAATAAGCTTTTTTTCTATACATTTTTCTGGTGGAAACACTTTACATAATGTGTTATGTGTAAAATCATCTCTGAAATGTTGCAATATAAATACTAACCGCAAGTGTTTCATAATATACACTTCTTGCAATTATGCAGATTATAAACATTTTAATATAGTAATGTTGTAAAATAACTCATTTGCGATTAAAATAAGCACTTAATGTGTTTAATTATAAAACACTTAAAGTGATTTTAAAGACAAAACTAAGTCATATTTAAAAAAAAACACCTAGCTTTACAATGTAGGAAATTTAAATAAAAGATGTATAGGTGACAATACTCGTTTCTTGGATGATATAATGCACTTTATTATTATTGTTAGTCGACTTTGAAAACGCATTTAATTCGTTGGATTGGGCTTTTGCAGAAATTTGGCTTTCGGAAAATAAAAGGAATTGGGTACGCATCTTTTATAAAGACATAAATATCTATACAAGCCGGTAGGCTGGTTGGCGATCCGCTCCGCTCAAAAACAAGCAACATGTTTTTTGGCTGTTTCCATGGTGACATAAACGTGAAGCTGACGTCGGTTTATAACTAATACGAAGTTCGCAAACACCATTCAGTCTTTAGAAGTCACTTAGTTTAGTACTGGGACCACAGTTACTCTCTCCTAGTAGAGTGACTGTGCTAGGACGTATTCTGCTGTTACATTTATTATTTCCAACCGTTTTGCGATAGCATTTTTTAGAATGAAGCGTTTCCCGTAAATGCTGGAAAGCGAAATAATGAAATAACGAAATGGTAAATATTTACATAAATTGCAGTGTGTTGACCTTCATAACAATATACTTCATAATGCAAAACACTAGTCACAGTGAGTAATTTAAATATACTGTTTTTACAACACCTAATCGAAAAATGTGACCACAGTCCAGAATTTCAGACGGATATTAAGCAACCTAAGAGCATATCAGAAGCATTTACTCTAAAATATAAAAAAAGAACTGCAGTCAAAAGTCAAGAATGCCAGCAAATAAAGGACTCTGTCCCACAATCCTTTGTGCGCGTTATTACGGACACGCGCAAAAAACTGTACCACGCTTGTCAAATCTGGGTCAAATATACAGTACGCTACTATCTTGCCACAGATTGTTTAGTAGTGGAGTGTTCGGTGACCATTGAATTAGCCCGTGATTCATATTTTATGTGTACTAATTTATTCATCAATTTTCGTGACTGACAGTACTGCCCAAATTTTAGTCAAAAAACGCAACTGGTGAAACGGAAGAGCATCGCCAGACGATGGACGCAGGGCTCTTTGGCAACGACCGCATAGAGGTCAAAATACGCGTTCTTAAATTTGGCTCTTCCCTTTCGCCCCCTCCGGAATGTTCTACTTTTGCAGCCTAATAGCAGGTTTTCGAAAAACGTCTAAAAAACACAAGAATTAGTAGAAATGTTCCTGTTTTGGGCGGATTATTGATAGAGAATAATGTCTTTATTACAAAAATGCTGAAAAACCGTGAGTTGTTGCCTTAGTTATTTTTTTATTGGCGAAAAACTGCGAACTCGGCAAATTTGGTTGCACAACTTCCCTTTATCATATACACCCAGCGACACCGATGCCAGCTGACTGTGTACAAAACTGGTAGGAGGTAATACATTTGAGGCGAAAGTATTCAAAAATCAGTTTTTGGATGTTGCAATGGCAGTGGTGGGCCAGGATTTTTTTCCAATTAGTGACGGCACGACCTACCTGTGAAGTATGAACAAAACCAGCCGAGCCGTTGCTGGTGAAAAGTTACCCCAACTTTGGGGTCAAATTTCTCGGTAATGAAAACAGATATCAAAAATTCAAATGGTAACTTTGTGCCCACACTCAAGCTGAGTAGAATGAGCTATGTTTGATGAAGTGTTTTATCCCAAATTTGTAGGAGGAGATACATTTGGCGCGAAGCTATCCAAAAATCAGTTTTTTGGCTGTTGCTATGGCAACGGTGGGGCAAAAATTTTTTTCAGATTTTTCCTTATAACTAGGGTTAAGGTGTGACCTACCTGCCAAGTTTGAACGAAATCGGCCAAGCCAAAAAAATCACAGAAGAAATAATACGTGAACACTGGAACACTGGAAATGTACACACACAGACACACACACACACACACACACACACACACAAAACGACAAAAGTGATTATAAGGGCAATCCTAGCGGAGCGGATCGCCAATTATTAGCAACGGATATGTGGTGTTAGACAAGGGAATCCTTGGGTCACTGCATAGTTGTTCATTATTCAAGTTGAATTATTAGCTCAAATTATAAAATCTAATCCACAAATTAGGGGTGTAGTAATTTCAGGCTCACAATTTTTACTCGGACAATATGTCGATGATACATTCAACACATTGATGGGACGAAAAAATGGTTAAAATCTGTTTTTAAAGTACTCGATGATTTTAAAGTGCTATCTGGCCAAACGAACTACGAAAAAGCACACGCAATTTGGTGTTGGTCTAAACGAAACGGAAAATAAAGAATCACAACTTAACGTGAACTGACGGTAATTTTAAAATTCTAGGTATAACATGAAACGCAAGCTTAGACAACGTTATTAAAATAAACTTTAGAGATTAAATCATGGAAAATAAACAGCTGCCGAACATTTGGCAACAAAGTAACCAGACTATATTTAAAAAAGAAAAATAACTATTATCAAAAGTTTAATATTGCCAAAATGTAATCATTTATTCTCAACTTTCCTTCACCTTTACAAAAATATTAAAAGAATTAGACCAATTATTATATAATTTTGTATGGAATGGTAAATGGAGAAAGTTTAGTAGAATAGTTTTTGGAAATAATATATACTCTGGTCTCTCTCGACCCAAAGTCCTAATTTTGGCGGGAAATAACGAACAACACTGGACAAATTAAATCTGGGTCATTGTAGTATAATCGGTAAATTCAAAAGGGAAACAAACATATGTTTATTTCAAAGTTGACACAACGATGGAATAAACTACGTCAAGAAAGGTAGAGGATTTATTTCATACCGGGAGTTCAAACAACAATATAATTTGAAGATTGATTTCATTACATACTAATAAACTGTAATGTCAATCCCAAATGGAAAACTGAAATAGAAAAAAAAAGAAAAATAATTTGAACTTGTTAAAAATCTATATTTAGAAAAGTTTATTGACGTATATAACCATCTAGTGAATGAAATTAAATAAATGCCGAGTAAAATCATGCATAAATGGGAATCAATTTTAGTCGAGTCAGAAGATGAATGACATTTGATATTTACCAGAGAACCAAATCTTTCATATTGTTATCTAAATACTATAGTTTAATTACAATTGGAAAAACAGAATCGGCGAGTAGGGTATGGAAACAATAATTCATTTATTTTATGAATGCCATTGCATTAGAATTTTTTGGTAACTTTTTGTTAAATGCTTTATAATACAAAACTAATTGTGTGGATATACAACATTTTATATTACTGTACACAGATGAATTACGAGCTGCAATGATAGATAATTTGATCTTGCTCCGTAAACTTTCATTACTCTAAGTTTAAAACATTAAAAACACGATTCTGTGCAAAGATTCCGATATTCAAATGTTATTACTACAAGACAGATAACGCAATTTCTAATCTTGAAAGGTGACAACAACGTGGTGATACAATGATGGGGAAAATGTTAAGTTCAAATAACGTGTATACACTGGTGTTTAGAATGTATCACTTTTGAATTATATAACAATTTATAGACTCAATGTATTGTTATGTATTTTATTTGTCAATTTATTTTTCAGTTTTTCTAACTTTCTGTTTTGTATGCGTTTTATTTCATTTTTTTAAATAAATAAATTAAATATAAAAAAGATGCTGTTTATACATCCTTACATTCTTCTTTAAGTTCAAACGCTGTATATATACATAGCATCATCCATCTGTATTCATAGTATAGGTTAACGTGTGATCTGTTCTCCATCATAAAATTACAGCAAAGTCAAAAATTCACATATTATCATCAAATTGTACGTATAAGCCTCTGTTTGTTTGCAAGATTATCAGAAATGGTTGTATTGTCGTGGGCATTTGTAACAAAAACCACAAATACAAAGTTGCGGTTTTTGCTGTGTTTCAGACGTGAATCTGTGTCATATTTTATTATTAGCATATGTTTGAACATTTTATAGTGTACGTTATATGATATAGATGTGATTAGACTTATTGTTTTATTAAGGTAGCGGGACTATTATTTGCATACTTGTTTTCATCTTCTAATTGTGACTAGATGACTACAAATAGACCCGGGAAAGTATATATTTTTAGAATCGCCAGACTTCAGGCTTTTCACAAGTGTATTTTGCATGCCCGTATCTGCATTCTACGACGCGTTACTCAATCAAAGGTGAAAAATTACTTTTTCTGTAAAAAAAAAATTACGCATTTATGCTGGCGATAAGAAGTATTTTTTTCACTTTTCCTAGTTGTTCAATAGTCTGGTAAATTGAATGTGTCTGGTTAGTTTTATTCAAGCAACGCGTTTTAAAAATAGTGTCCTGAATTTCAATTACTGTTTTAGTCGCATTGCCCTCAACTCAAACCACAACTCGTTGGTAAATAATCGATGAAATAGTTTGTCTGGACACATTCAAGTTCCTCTCATTGTCACCTTAAAGCTGTGAAAATTTTGTGTTAATCCGACGACAATAAGTATCCGTTATTTTTTGTTAAAGACCTTGTATTTTGAAAAACATAAACTCCTAGAAAACGTCCATGAAGTAACAGCAAAGATTTTCAAGCTTGTTTATCGGCACAATCAATTTGCTTTCCCATCAAGGTCTGTTTTACCATGTGTAGGGAAATCCAAATGTGTAAGGCTATTGGAAACCAAAAAATAAAAGAATGGGATAGCTATAATTGGATAAATTCGGCATATGAAAACACCAACATCAATGATTTTTTTCAGTGGCTGTGTGACCTTGTGTCTGACACATTCATATGCAAATGACTAATCTGTGAAACAAACAGGGGCGGAGACAAACCACTCAAATGTTTGGAAACACTCATTGTGTGTCAGATAGCTACTGATAACACATCCTAACATTGCTTTGTCATGAGTTTATCTTTGAAACTTATAGGCACACAGATTAAACCTGTGTTGTTGATTTTGGAAAACACTACTGAGGCTGCCTTGCTTCCCTTCAGAAAATCTACATTTTAACCAACTTACATGACATTCTATGTTATATTGACTTTATCATATGAAAGTTTATGGTGCATTTCGTCAATTAATAAATAAATGTGAAAATCGTAATTTTAAACACACTACCTTAAATAGGGTGGCATTATCATGTTTTATTCAATCTATACGACCAAATTACTATAATACCAACCCTTTAAATTTACTGTAATGATGTAATAATTGACGCAATGTTTGCGTTTATTGTTTAGATTTGCTTCAGAAACAATTATGCGTCACAGAGACAAAAATTTTTTCAGCACCATCACTCCTGTGAGTGAGCATGTAAAGCTGAATGAGTACGTGTACGCCGCACTTGACTTGCATCTTGGGGTGTAGATTTTGGAACTAAACCAATGATCTGTTCACACTTGATTGATGAACGAAAGTCCTTGCATTGGTGCACGATGTGTGTGAAATATTTCGCTGAATTGTCCATACCGGAAATGCCAAATGAAAATCATTGCAAGTGGTTGGCAGCAGAATTATTCAACTGATGAGTTTGCATTGGAATTTATAAATGAAACTCATTGCACCAGAAGAATGTACGTAGTTGGTTGAACTAAATCGCCGATCAGTTCACATGATTGATGGCTGAAGAACATTGCATGGAAAAGGTGCATGAGGTGACATTGGACGAGTAGAAACCATTGATTTAGAAGTGTACATACGAAGCACGCTTTGCTCTGAACATGACAATTAGAAACCATTCCATTGGATGAGTACAGGTGGTTGGCGGAACTGGACCACATAACTGTTCATGCGAGAATTGTTGAATGAAGGACATTGCATAAGAAGTATACACGTGGTGGGCGAAACTATTCCATTATAGTGTGAATGCTGGATCTGCTGAATCGAAAGCAGTTTTGGAAAGGTGCATTTTGTTCAGAGAACTGAACCATTGAGCTGTTCACGAATGGAAACTACTGCATGCGGAGAGTGCATTTGCGAAACTATTCCACAGACTGTGCACACTGGAAAGCACCTCTGGTGAGGTGCATAATGTCCGTGGATCTGAGCCCCGAACTGTTTACGCCGGACTTGACGAATGAAAATTATTCCATTAGAGGGGTACATGTGGTAGTCAGAATTAAATCACTGAACAGTTCACATTGGACTCACCAAATGAAACTTATTGCACGGAAAGAGTGCTTATGAAAATTGTCTCACTGGAAAATTCACACTGGAATGGAAAGGCGCATATTGCCCGTAGAACTGAACACCTGAGCTGGTCACACTGGACTTAACAAATGTTTAACTTAACATTTTTTTTTCATTAAAAGTGTGCATGTGGTTGGCAGAACTATTCTACTAAAGTGTTTGCACTGGACTTGATGAACAGATACCATGGCATGTGAAGGGTGTTCATGTTTGCCGAACTATTCAACCACAATTTTCAGTCACAATGTGAGTGGTAGATACTGCTCATGTTATTGTCAGTTTGTTATTATATTGAATATTAGCAGCACCCAAAACACATCTCAAAACGACCCAGTGTGATATCGCAAAATTTAACAAGATCGTCATTTATAGATTGCCATCATACGAAATTCCCCATGCCCGGGTCAATATCATCGTTCATCCCGTTTTCCAAACGTTGCTTATTGTTTCGTTATTGGCCTTTGACTTTAGGATTGAACATTGGCAGTCACATATTCCCGTGAGAATTTTCCTCAACAAACTTAACCTTTTACGAGGTAAAATTGGGTCAATAGTTAATTGCAAACCCTGGGACAATTGGAAAAATCATATATTCATGATATTAAGTTCATGGTCGCGAAATGGTTCGATAACAACGCCTAGAGCTGTCTAAACAATCTTACCTGGTATTCTCGTGAAAGAAAATTACATTCTGAAAAAGAAACATTCGTCCTTAGTGCCCTAGGGCGCGTTGAGTGTATTTGTTCATATATTCTTTTAGTAACAATTAAACTCAGGAAATTCGCCAGAGTCGACGATGCTTCACTCCACGGTGCACATATCGTTGTAGATTTACAGATTATTTGTTATGTGCGCGTCTGCGAATTGCCCAATGACGCAGAAATCAAATACAAATTTCCTCGAACACATCTCACGTCCCGTGCATTTCAATTCAAGGTTACTATGGTAACAGATGGAGCAGCAGGAACATGTTCGTTGGGGATGTTTATTGAAATCGGTGAATAGTTACAAAATCCATTCAAATCCTTTGAACGTGGTGAGAGGATCTTATAGAGCAGAAACATAGAAGCGACGGCATAGTGATATACAAATATAATATACATATATATATCAAGGAGCATACGTCTCTCTATCATAAATAGTAACATAGCCAGGTAGTAATATCGGACAGAGCATGACAGATTCAATAATATTTTTTTTCCGAATAAATTTTGCAATTAAGACGTATTCTTAATCTTCAACGCGGCTATTGGGCGTCATAAAAATGGACGGTAATTGATTATTATTCTGAGCGAAATCACGAAAATTGGATACGGATGGTTCAACAGAGATAACCGATATTGTAAATTTTAACTCACCTTGATTAGTTAGTATGTAGATCATCGTCATAATCATCGCCAACATCGCGGAGGCTGATAAGCTGATGACCTCTAGAGTCAACGAACTTATTCGCCTCCACGGCAATGAATGTGATATATATTATTATTGGCGACCTCCGAGCGAATAACAGCGTTTCGGGCTATAATGGTTATGATTGCGAGTACATTGCTCAATCACAGCGTAGTTCCTTTGGGAGGTGGTTAGTTTACTTCGTGTTTATAGTACTTGACAACATTTACAGGAATTCATTTGCGAAATTGGTGAAGATACTTAAAATAAGAAATAAAAAAAAAACAAAAAAAAAACACGAAAACGTTTAGCCAGGGGACAGGCGTTACCAGGTAACTCGTGTTTACTGCTCATCAGATACATTTCCACAAAAAACGCCATAAGGGTGAGTCAACGCTGCAACGGCGTGCCATGTAAATATACAAATGATTGTTCGCGAGTGAAGGCAATTTGACTTTATTTCTTGTCATTTGAATTTACGGGATTTATTCATCGATCGCATTATTAGACGGACTTTTGTGCTCATATCAAGTCATATATTCGATGTATTCACTAACAGACGCACTGAAGTGTGCAAAACAACACACAATACCATACTTGACAACATAATGGACATGGCAATTCACAACTTTAAAAATATATATTTTTAGAATTTGATCAAAAATGCGCAATGGAATGCGTAGTTTATTAATCTGTGTATGTACCATTGAAATCTGACCAAATGATAATAACAAACAGCGAATGATATCACGAATCAAATATTTTATTTTAAATGTATTACAGCCTTACATCCAACACACTTTTTTAAACGCGTACACGACGCGTGGACTCAGAACCGACAGCGTTCCTCATTTACTGAACAGTTTAGCGTAAAACAAAGCCAAAGTGAATTGGAATTTTAACTTGTACTCGTAAATTGAAGTATATAATTATATATAACTAAATGTCATTTATAATTTCGGCAAGGTCAGTTGGTAAACAATGTCAAGTATATAACACCAATTAATTTATCACATTTGTATCAAATTCGCGCTTTCTTGAATAAATGCACGAGATATTTCACACCAATATAATATTGCATCAACAGTGTTCACGGTGATAGCTGTAGCTTCAGTCCACTCTTATTAGCACATGTAATGCGTATTAGTAATTATCTAATGGCAATTTGAAATGGAGAGCCCCACAAATATGAGTGCTACAATTATTCCGCTTATAGTTGCGCGCGCATCGAGTACGGCGCGTTATGTCCATTGCATTATTTAAGAATCACCTCAAAAGTACATCTAAATCATCTGATTCCTATTAACCTACGCAATTCCCATGAACTGCTGGACTCGTTAGTCGTATAACTTCATTTCAACATCAATGGCATACTTTAAATGACTTCAAACGGCTCGAGTACAACGCCGGCTGTAACGTTGGGTCAAGGACATATGATTTGAAACGAAAATATAAATTAAAAACAAATTAAAAGCAATAGATAATAATAATATTAACTTATACGTTTTAGATTATTCTGCCACGTTGAAGTTCGATTCTGGTTATCAATAACTTAAAACTCCAGCTGTTAATAGTAGTTTTCATAAAACAACATATATGTGTTTTCTTATAACCGTTATTTTTCCTAGAGGCGGATATATATTGAAAAAAGGAAGCTCGAACGCTGCCTTATCTTATAATTGCCATCTACTCGTATATAGGGCGACGACGTTCTTTATTGCACAAACGTAAGTACCCTGATGTAACCTATATCATAATATAAATAGCTTAACAATATTGTATGAATAATCTTTTTTTACTATACCTTGGGACGCCACATGAATAAACTCGATGAAATAACCGAATATAAATATTGTAATTTTATATATATATATATATGATGAATTATACCATATACACACTAAATAATTTAACCTTGAAACTGACGAGTCATTACTAAATAATCAATAATTACTGAAAAATATAATAAAATGAAAATAAAAATAAAATCGAAATCGCCAAAAGGAGAGAATTTATCGAAATAAAATTTAATGATAGAAATGTTACGATCGTTTTGGGCATTGTAACTATACATAATTAATATCAGCAGTTATTAATTCTATTACGCCCATAAATTACGATGAACGGATTGCATTCACGCATGTATCATGTTAAATGTATTTTAAATGTTGATGCATGTCTAAATGATATTAGAATTCAAATGTTGTGGAATTTCACGTTCATTTTATGGTTTCCGGCGGTATGAACGGAGCGTGGAGAATCTTATTATCCCATAGCTCTATATTAAATTAAAACGTAAGTTTTTTTATGTTTATGAAATTAATTTTTACACTGTGTTTAATGGTTTTACCCTGGAGCTACATTTCGATTTCATCTAAACCGTCAGCCGTCATGTATTATGCATGTACAAGCCACGTGATCATACTCTCGAGTGGCTACTGCTTTTATTTTTTGCAAAAGCGCTGCGAGATTTGATATTTGTATACATCATCGACACTCTAGGCTCCGCTCGACAGATCGTGTACCCAGTGTTACAGGAAGCGGTCGGTCAACAGATCCAATACCCCTGCGAGATTCAGGAGAAAAAAATGCTAATCCCGCGAGAGTTGGTCGTTAGGCAAGCGAGAAGATAAATAGGATAAGAGTCGCTTATTAGTATTCCATAGCAGGAGCGTATGTGTCATGACTGGAGCACTAGGTCTTACTCTAGTACTACATAAGCCAAATGTTGCTAGCTGTCGACGTACACATGTAATCGAGTTATCGTGGTTTAATTGACGATGGGTTCTTTTCACATTTTTTGTCCTTCGCGTGAATTCATCGACGTAGCCGTATATGATGTGGACGCAACTGGCTGATCAACACCTATGTGTAGACTGACTGTGGACGAGTCGGTATCATGTCCCGGCACATGTCTGACCTGACTATCGATATCCAGGCTAACTATACATTAATATCACCAAACGTGGCGGCTGTATCTTCATCGGATAACCACTCCGCAGTGGACGGGGTGAATTCGCCCAGTGGTATCAGCAGTGGCAACAGTCGCCCTATTATCATCATAGCGCTTATTGGTGTCATCCTGGTTGCGATAACGATAGCAACCATTCTCGGAAACGTGCTTGTATGCCTTGCTGCAGTGGTGAATCGAAAGTTGCGAACCGTTACCAATTTCTTCGTCGTCTCATTGGCGGTATCTGATATGCTGGTCGGTCTCCTGGTCCTCCCGTTTTCTGCAATTTACGAGATTCAACGATCCTGGCCATTCGGTGTCGTCCTCTGCAATATATGGATATCCATGGATGTGCTGCTTTGTACAGTATCGATTTTAAATTTGTTTGCCATTAGTTTAGACCGCTATATAGCTATCACAAGACCTATGCGGTACCCAAGCATTATGACAACTACGAAAGCCTCCGTTGCATTAGTGGTAATCTGGAGTGTCTCCTTCCTTGTTTCATTTTTACCGATTCACATGGGATGGAATACTCTAGACGGGAACATAGAAAATATTAACGACCCGACCAACTGTAACTTCGACGTCAGCAACGGGACTTATGTGCTAATCGATGGTCTAGGTACGTTCTTTTTACCGTTGATTATCATGTTGTGTACGTACTTCCGCATTTTCCGAATTGCGAGAGAGCAGGCTAAGAGAATCAGCAATTTACCGAAGATAGACGGAAGTAATACTTCACGTGCCGTGGACGAACATAAAGCCACGAAAACACTGGCAGTAGTAATGGGAGCATTCACAGTTTGCTGGATGCCTTATTTCACGTTGTTCGTTATGAGACCGTTCATCTTCTCCCCTGGAGAAGACGTCAATTACGATTTATACTCTGTATTTCTCTGGATGGGATATGCGAACAGCACTCTTAACCCAATCGTCTACACAGTGCTTAATCAAGAGTTCAGAAATGCGTTTAGGGACCTTCTCTGCCACTGCGTCAGAACCAAGCGGTCACAAATTAAGCGCTGTGCAAATGAATGCTGACTCTTGTGCGTCTCAAAATTATCACGTCAATAATTCTCGCCCGAGACTTCATTTCCAAGTCCGCACTGTTATTATAGTATATTGATTTGTTAGACACGATGTTTTGATTTTATAGAAAAAAGGAATAATCCATGAACATATACATGCCTTTTAAACAAGGGATCAACTTAATCGAGAACAGGATTAGAGTCCTTTCAATAACGACAGATAAATCGAAGGCATTCTCCATACTGTCAAAGGATGAAAGCAAAGATAATGCGAGCAAGGTTTTTGTTTTATTATTATTTCCAGACGCTTCACTCAATTGCACATGTATAATGGCTAAATGATTTATAAGGTTAAAAGACATTTGTGGCGCAAATCCAAATTTTATTTCATGCGGGAGTCATACATTTCTCAGCAGGCCCCTCCTGATGGATTTTATATAAATTAATGAACCGGCTTATTTGATTAGTATTTGATTAAAAATGCAGATGCTTCTTTTTTTTTAAGAGCCATCCTGAATAAGAAATCTAACTGCATTAGTTTGGGAGATAGTGATTCTGAATAATAATAATTTGTTAGTTAGATGAGTCACAGAGACGACACGCGACTGTCATGACTATAAGCATTACTACTTGTTGTTGACTCGTGTTAATCTACGTGACGAATGTACATCTTATTGTTTCAAATACGCTGCTTGGCTGCCATTTTATCGCAATTAATTCAGGAAGCGTCTGTGTATTTCATTCGCGTACATAATAATTATGATAATTATTGTGCATTGGTGGATTTAAAGCGCTACATTTATACCGCGTCGTGTTCGATAGGAGCCTCAAGCGACGGATCTAACGCGTGCAATATACGTTGTTTGTTTCTAAATTCAAACGCTCGCTCAGTGCGCGTCGAATTCGTTGCATCACGTACTCGACAACCGGATTCAAGGTAGGCGACTGGTTGCATTTTGTTAATATAAATACACAATAATGTTACATTTTCTTTTAGAGCCGATTTAGCATTTTTTTTTTGAGATTTCTATACACACGTAATTTCGTTGGCCTATTCGATCACGCATGAATAAAAATTAAATCGACTGCCTTGTAAAACATATGACGGGGTTTGAATAATAAAAATTAACAATACGTTCAGAGCGCTAATGTGATCTATAGCTACTATGCAGTAACAGTTATTGGTACTTTTAGTTTTATATCTAATGCATACTTCGATTATATATTGAGTACAAAATCATATTTGTTTTAAAGCGCTCTGTCGTACAGCGCGCGTTAGCTATCTGACAAAACGCTTTGTAGGGAACCCGCATCGAACACGGCGCAATGTGGCGACTGTAGTGCTTTAATCAGACGCGTTGTCCCAATGGTCTGGCAAGCCTCACATATCTCCGACTATTTTGTGTTATCTCGTTTACCCGTAGTTTAGATGTGCATCTGTCGTAATGCTGAACATCAGACGGTTTGGGAGTATGTTTATAATCACGACAGCTCCTCCGAATACAGATATTAGCATTATATAAATTGAAGCGATCGCACAGAATTTGATCTCTAATGACTCCCCATAGATTTGAGCCAGATAACATCCATTAAAAAGCGTGTTAGGTTTTTGCTTATTTAGTTTCATTTAAGTTAGTTATCGAAGCCCATTGGCAGGAAGAGAGTTGTCTGTTTATGCACGAAGTCTTCTGCATGATATTAAGGAGGGCTAGATATTTGATAGTTGGCTTGTACGGAAGCGTCGGGTTGCTCTACACGATTTGGGAATTAAATGTGTTAGCCGCGTTAAGATCGAAGTGAAGTGTTGAGCGCCTTGTGAAATCTGACATCCTATTCAAAACACTAAAATTCTGAAAATGATCAAGGGAATCCTGCTGTCCCTACTTAAGAAGACTGAAGGAAGATACATACATGTCTGTGTAAATTGAATCTCCGTGACGTAGTTAGTCCAGTGAAATGAGCACATTCGTTCATTCTCTAATTTTATTTCCATAATAATTATTTTGAAAGTAGGCCAAGTAGAGCTTCGTCAAATTGATCATGTCTTATTTGTCGCGCATCAAAAGGATGAAGTAATTTCTAATTTGAGATGGTATCATGATTACAGAAAGATAGTAATAGCTGACGGGTGTCCTGTTTAATCACTTCAGTGTGGGCTAATGGTCGACTGCTACTAACTAGATGCATTTTGTTGTAATCACATTTGTCATAGCGCCTGCTATTAATTTAATTTGGTTTTTCACTTTGGTGTCATATCTTACGGTGAAAGGCGCATTTCCGGTACAATAAAACATCGGAGATTTGAGTCGTAGTTCACCTGCCAGCTTCTAGAGCGACGTAAGGCTGGGCGATGGATGATACATAGTGACTGCATCGATTGGATCCATTGTATGAGCGAAGAAGGCCCAAGACTGACAAATGCTTCAATCACATTCAATTGAATATCTAATTCCGTGACAGCGATTGATGGGTTCGCAATAATGCACTGAATGGTTTTGACGATGAATCAAGAACTCTCTCCTTCCACCCGATGTCACATCCACGACGCTGTGTTACATTACAATCAGCTTTCTATAAAACTGTAATGGATATTCAAACTTTTAGTTTACACAGGCTGATTAAAGTATTGTTTAACGAGGTCAAATGCCTATTCCAAATATGCTTGGATGTGCATGCCCAATTACGCATTCAATTCACTTGGGCATACACGTCCCTTTTGAGTAAACACGTCAAAATGTGCCCGGATGTGCCGTGTCTGCTTAATAGCTGGACGCCTGTAATTTAAAAAAAACACCATCACGTTTTTGCGTTGATTAGTGTATCTACATTGTTACGGAGTATGTGATTCATTCAAAGGTGGTTTGTACACGTGCGTGTCTCAATCATTGGCGAAATGGCCATGGCTTCAAATACAGCCGTCGTTTATACATATTATCCACCTTGATTTATTTTTAGATTTTTTTTTGTTTAGCGTGAGCACCGATTTGTAATTCATAGTGTAATTGATTAAGATTCTAAGCGTGTAAAACGACAGACTTTTTAATGACAAAGATCAAGTACTTTTCTCATAAAAAATGGAGAGGCAGGCATTCTAACAAATTCGCAAGGTGAATTAACAATCAATTCAACTCGCAAGCCTAATTTCCTCAACGCGTCAACTTCTGTCTTTCACAAAAGAATTGAGGATACTCCCTCCGTCTCTAGACAATTAGCTGCTGCTTGAGAGGATAACTAACCCTTCTTTAAAACCCTTCTCAGGACAAAAAGAAGAGTAAACAAGTAAAGCATGCGAGTTGAGTATCAAGTAGCATCCTATCGTATTCGCAGCGTGTAATTAGCCTCTATGCTCGTCGTCTAATTATATATATGTATATATTTTTCAGTTGTGTTGATTAAAAATGAATTTTGAAACAAAATAAACTTGATCTTTGACTTTCCAACAACATTTCTTTTTTCTTCTTCAACTTGAAGTTTTTCTGTTTTTTTTTTATATAGTTTTCATTTTTAATAACACTTAATGCTGAAAGTGTGTGTATAATCAATGTTGTGAGCGCCTATTTTACTGAAAAGAACGTGGACCCAAGTTAGAGTTCAATACGGGTATCATTCGTGTTAGATCTATCCAATTATGAATCAAAGCCTATCTGAGTTAGATTTTGTTAACGTTACCCTCACAGCGCTGATTGTTTAATTGGGCACACGAATACCAAGGGTAGGCACAGATGGAAATGTACATTATGATAGTTTATTGCGTGCTGATTCTCATTATGATGACGAAGAAAGAATACTAGGAATATTGGTCTGAAATGTTTATTTAAGATATGGTATAATAGCTAATTAAAGTCTGCAGAACATTATTTTGTTAAATGTGGAGCAAGCCTGGTGCTAATCAAACCCGTAACTTTAAGCACTTTCCGAAATGTGGCGTGTTTGATGTTACATGACGTTACATTTTTCGACGCGTTTCCAGAGGATTTCTCAATGGTTGGAAAATCATGCCGTTTAGCCTTTGCTGTTGACGTTTGATCTTGAATATTATAAAATGGTATAGATGACACTGACAACCTGTGCCAACCTGAGATTCAAGCATGCATGAATTGATCGAGAGTAGAACTCATCTGGAGTTTGTCAGATAAGGCCACACTGTTTGACTTCTACTGCTTGCCTCTCACGTCATGTACTAAATTGCATTGTCAATTGACCCGAGGAAAGTCTTCATCAATGCCTTCAATTGGTGTTCTCAGTGTCGGCTGTGCTTGAGCCAAATTACGTTGGAAACAGCGCATGTTGCCGCCAGGTGTAGGAGTAATGGTAGCGTGATAGGAATTGACTGCTAGTCGATCAGTGTTTCTATCCTCGGGAACAACACAAATTTATATCTGTAAAATCACTACCACTCTTCTATTGACACACAGTAATGGCGTTGTTAGAAACAAATTGCTTTTTGATTACCAAAATAGTCAATTACGATTTGGGGAATCAAGACATAGTGCCATTGTTTGTAGATATCTAGATAGTATACGATTCTTGTTTCATTCATTCAAAGAGTCATTAATTCAGAAATTTTAATTAATTCATTTATTCATTCACGACTTCCTAATTTATGTATTTATACTAAATCTACATAATATGAGAGTTATTTTTAAAATGAAATATAGACATGTAATTTTCAGCATTGTTTGATAGTGTGTGTTTATAAACACATTCGGGAAGATGGTGTATCATAAAATGAAAACGCTGTTTTTGTAGAGTATATCTAACTGAGTATTTGCTTGATGGTACCTACAATAACGTTCATTGCACATGCGTAAGAGTTTGTATGATTCTAATCTAACGAGTACTACAGTTTTCGTTTATGACCATAATCTGGTTTGTCCGTCAGTATGAACTATCGAGAAAAAGTATTTAAAAAAAATCTGTCACAGACATTTGCTTTGTCATAATTCATGCGTGTAATAGCTGGTGGAAATAAATATCTCACACGTACTCACATGATTTAACTATGTGTAAGAAATATAGTCTAGCGACAAAAACAGCAATGTACAATGCATGGAATTACTATACACGCAAAGAACCATTCATCTCATCCAATCACATATATTCGGAGTAAAATAACTGTATTAGGACAATTATCGATAGTGTCACATCTTTAGCAATGTACATAATACACATTTTCAGGTAAGGCTAAAAGGCTGAAACGTATTACAAGTCAAATTGAAATGTGTGGCACACCTTTTCTTGCAATTACTCCTAGCAATGAAACACGTATAATCCAATTTCTAAATTGCCCTCAATGAAAACAATTCCGTGTCACGGTAAAATGGTGAGCTGACAGCGGCACCTAATTAAAATGCCAAGTCCATTAATACGCGACGCGTGTTATTATTTTCAAAGAAAATAAGGAGATTAATCGGCATGGTGATAACTTGATTAAATACGGAAGTTTTGACAATTGATCCCGAGACGCTTGACGGCCAATCAAAGGAGGTTTCCAAGGAAAATAACATGTTTTTGCAACAAGTTGTATTTTTTCATTCAGGTTTTGCACAATAGTTCCTAAATTACAAACCAGTGAAATGTTCTGCGATTGATAAATGTAGCGTTTCCTGACTTGGTACAAATGTAAATGTAGTAAATGGTAAATTCATTTCAAAATCGAACTAACTGAATGTATTCGTCCATAGGTTAAATAGACTCGTACATCGTGGAATGTCAGTACAAATCCTACATTGATTGACTTTTGTTCACGATTGTTAATGTACCACTCTCGTCACTGTTAAGCTGCACCTGCTTAGTCGCATTTCAAGTGTATAGCACAAAACCTTTTCAACATTCCGTTGATACCAAATCAATTGATTCTAACTCAGTGCATTCTATGCTGTATATTATTGGAAGTCTTTCAATATATCTAACCAAATGGGCAATAAATCTGGATGTAAAAAGGATTAATGCAATGTTGGTATACTCGTTATTGCGACCATTGTGGCACTAATCCGATAACAGTTAAATACGTGTACGTGCTCGTGAGTATGTGCGGATTAGGAAGTGACGTCGGTTGTTCACAATCTATGACGACATTGTTCAATTCAACGCATATGTATTTAACTTATTTTTGTTTTAGAGTAGAGTTGTAAAATTGACCAAACCTTTACTTTTGTTCGTGCTTTTTGTAGAACGATTAAACTAATGAAATTTTAAATTTCTGACCTTCCGCAGGGTTTGAAATCAAAATAATGGAAATGTACACACACATATATACAATGGCTGTTGGTAATAAACGACACGAGGGCTTATTTGCATAGACAATGTCATGCAACAGAAATAAATCTAAACAAGCAAATGCTTATTAATGTCCACCTGTGCCAGGCTATCATTCATATAATATGTCATATGAACAGGTTGTACTGTGTAGATTAGAGTATAGATTATATTGACATATTTCACAAGAGAACTATGCAATAATCGAAAGGTTGATGTATGTATAATGCGCATGCCTATGTGTGCGGATGTTTGAATGTCCAGAAAAAAAGGCACGATAGTATCTGTATATAACACACATACTAAACTAAGCACTCAGGAGTAAAACAACATAGCAACAAGTGGATGGCAACTTATTTATAACGGAGATTCGGGCATAGTTGCACGCAGTCGAGATGTATGTCCATCCGAATCACAACTATCACAACACATCCGTCAAATGGACATTATGATCTTGGATTATATCTAAACTGGTATTCTGACTAGTACTTTCAAATTAATTAATTAATTAGAAGTCAGAGAACACAAAACAAACGATTGTCGTATCTTGCTTTAAATTTGTATCTTATTCCGCAGCTCTTTATACTTACTGATTTGTATGTCATAACTTTAAAAGAAGACTTCAGAAATATACGTGTTACATTATTAACCAGGCAATTTGAAGAACTAGGAAAGGTACACATTACAGTCGAATAATGTTTTTACGACGTAGACAAATAAGTATTACTGTTGATAACATTGAAATAAAGTCGTATTGAGTATTATAATCTTGCCGGAATGTTGTCTTGTGTCAAATTCAATGCAAATCAGAAAAAAAGGAAATCCCGACGCTGTTATTCATATAATCTCTGCATATGTTGGATACACCGGTGAAGTGAAAGGCGTATTGATGTTAGGATTACTGTTTTAAAAATATATGTATAATCGATATATCTAAAGGCGAACACGGTAACTTCTTTGTATTTTTTTTTAATTTAAACTAATCTCTGAAAAAAAATACGTATTTTTTTTATAGATGTGAACATTTTCTTTTGGTACAAGCAAGAAAATGGAGAAAATGCACACTGAGGTTTTCAATAGTGCATCCTATGACAGCGTCGTGGTATTTCAATAGTACATTTTATGACAGTGTCGTGATATGGAAATGCTAAGTATGATATATATATATATACAAAAATAAACTGCGTATTAGAACATGCATTATACATCTAACCCATTAACTCAAAGACGTTTTGGAGCAGTTTTACCGACACACATGCATATTGTTAAAAAGTTTATTTTCAGTAATTAACGTGTTCGACTCGCACCAGTTCATGAAAAGATACGAGTACATTGTAGCCATACTTCGAAGTGGGTTGAGACTCGGAGGAATGGCGTCCTCGTGGGCAGAGACAATGTCGATCACGTGCAGTAGATGTTCATGTTCTCAGTTGAAGAATCCTTACCGAATGAATAATGGCTTCCCGTTGGATTCACTTTCCGCGAATGTAAGATATTGTTCGGCATTTGGCATCTTCCTGTTGAACTGAGTCATTTAAGAATTTAAATACTTAAAAAGCAAATTTGTGTAAATTATATTCTTATACACAGACAATAACAATCGTGATTTATCGTATTTTATACCCCCTTTCCCAATTAAACTTTATCCATGGTATACTTATGGGACTTCCATAAACGACGTACAATCCATTGTTTTTGTTGTCAAGAAACAGTAGATGATTTGCATAACTGAATTGAATGAAGACGGTGAAGATGACTTGAAATTGACAACTATTAAGTTAACTGTAAAATTAAAACAACGATACAGAGACTCGCCTCTAAAGAAAACAACATGCATCGCAATAAACAAGTTTCGGACATGCTCATCGGCTATTTTAGCACGCACCCAGATTTGTGAAACTGTGCATAACATACATTGAGGTATTCAACGTTAAAATTGAAAACGGGTCACGGTTATGGAGTATCGATATGATGTTACAGTCATGACTTAAAACAATAAATACTACAATAACCGACTCTGAAAAAATAAAATTTTAAATATTTAGTCGTTTCGTCGATTTCTAGTTAGAAAACTTCATACTTATTCCATCTGTGTGGGGTGTGTGGACCATCTACGTTGAATGCGTTCTTTTGTGTTCATTGAGGTCTTGTACGTGGTGCTGATTTATATATATTTTAATGTATGTATGCAACATACTAACGTATCACAAGAAATATTGTATTGACATACGTTTACAAAACTTCAAATGCACTGCGGTATTGTAGAGATCTCACGATAAATATATGTCCAGTCTTTCCAGAATCTGACATATCATCAATTTGATTTGATTTTGTCATTCAAGAAACGCATATTTTTGATAACTCATTGGTAAAGAAGATAATGCCACTGATAGCCTGGTGACTAATAAATCGGGATATCTGGTAAACACAGTAGACACATTATTAAAACAATATTACTAATGATATGCTAGATGACAACAAATTTGATATCATTCTTTTGTCAATTGACTTTTGTCATAAGCGCGAGTGTAAGCGCATGATTCCAAAGACCATATTTAATTGTCGCAATGTCAGTGTAATGCACCATTCTGTCGCCTACACAAATACTTCTCATGTCTTTCCAAATGTCACATTTGTAAGTAAAAGAGTTCTAGCCACGTGATTACCGCCCTTCCATTTCAGCATGTGGCATAATCTTCTGAATGTGGATCTAGAGTTAACTGCGGAACCCATCAGACGTGAGGCCAGAGCAGCCACGTTTACGCGTATGGTAATCGCTTTGTTTTTAAGCCCTCACGTCACAAATTCACAAAATAATATCTATGATCGAGAATACTGCAGCAGTTTTCTGTCGAAGGCCATACATTCTAACTTTATTGGGTTCGGAATGTAGCAACTAGACTAATCTTGGGAAGTGGTGAATATGTTATGATATTACATGTATTTAATATACGATGGGTAATAAATTACACTTGTTAATGGTTGGTGTACAGCGTTGATTACCATTGGGATGGCATGTTTGTGTTATGTTACTTAGTTACGGCGAAACATATCGATGGCGATTTACGACTTCTATTTTAATACTAACACGTACACATTACATTACATTAGCAGTTTGTGTTCGATATCGTGTTCATGTGCTGAACAACATTGCTACGGTTTATATATAACCAGTCATTTATACTGTCAAAACATTCACGGAATCTTTTGAAATTTGTATTTCAGTATTAGATCACGGAGTTTAATTTATGTTCAATTTCACTCACAATCTGCGAATAGATAACGATATTTATTGGAATTATATATACCGACATAGAAGAGACATCGGTTGATGGGAAGCTGCGAAAAGTATTTTTAGCTACATGATTTAAGTTTATAATTGGAATGTACAATTCATTCACATTCAACTTGTTTCTGGAATATTTAGTTTTCTGTCATAAACGAGATAGTATAGCAACTTAAGTTGCGAATGGTTTTTGTGTGCATGCATTCTTCCTTTTATACGCGTAATATAATGTGTGATTGGTTCTTGTGTGCGCCGAGTTGTACGCAGATTCCTGATTGGTTATTGTGCGTCGCCAATTCCCGCGGACACATAAGCCGATTCGTAATTGGCCCTTACGCGTAGACATTCCTTATATTCAAATGTTTCGTGCCAGGATATCCCAGGCTGCGCTTAGCATCTCACTTCATGTATGCTTGGATAGTGTAAAAACAAAAAAAACACTTTATGTGGTAACGCCCGGTTAACGTACAAGACATACTGATGTATTATGGCAGCAACAATGAGCTCGAAACCATTCTATTCTCGGTAGTGTGTTTTGCATTAGACGAGCCCATTATCTTTTAATCGCCTCCCCGTTCTCTCAGACGCTGTCGTGAATTCAGTTATGTTATATTAAAGCTCAAAGTGAACGCGAATCTCGTACACTGCTCCCACTGTATCTTGAACAGTCATCTGGAGTGCCTTTTACAAGAGATATAGTTGACGAGGATTTTTCGAACTTAACGCCACAATCATCATTATTATCAACGGGCGCACTGCTCGGGGGAATTCAACCAGAAACGTTACTGAATTTGTAGAATAAATTTGAATTCGCTGTAAAATCTACGGCACTATTAAAGCCGCAAGGAGACCTTTGGCAGTGTTGGCAAACTTAGATAACAGTGCTGTCTGGTAAAAACGATGATGATGATGATGATGATGATGATGATGATGATTTTTATACGTCATAATACGGCGATTGGACTAGAGAAGATGAAACTAGTAATCGGTCAATTGAGAGGAAAACATCAGTGGAAACAAATCTTTTGTATTCTTCATCTCAGTTTTCTAGGTATAATTAGAATATTACTTTGATCCAAATGTTGTCATTATTGCCACCATTAACGCATCCATCACGCCCTGCACAAATGGTATTTTAACAATAAACAAACGTCTCGTTTTTATTTGAAAAGCTCAAAGGAATAATAACGAAAGAAACTACGATTTGTGAAAATGAATATTTAACTAATGTTTTTTTTCTTTTCTTCTGGGTTGTATTGTGAATGGAAGTAATCGATTGACACGTCATTCGGCGTACAGCGTAAATGAAATATAGTGCAGTTAAATTAAACTTAATTCATTCATTCATTCATTCATTCGCTCATTCAGATCGCGTATTCTCCTTTAAAGTATGCGTCCTAAAATGATTTCGTGACAGGCAATAAGATGATTCCTGAAATAAGCGACCGGTAAGCTGAAATCACATCACTACACACAATATGTCCATTTCACTTTATGATTCTTCAAATTTTACAAGTAGCATAACTATAACGTGAAATATCTGAGCATGTGCTGGAGCGTCAAGCACGAACCACGTCGAAATTACCAGCGTCTCACAAAGGCTCCTCGATATGACAGCCATGTATCATATGAAAAGGGCAAGAGTTCACATACTCCATATAAGCGCTTCTCTGAGTAGGTATTATGGCTTCGAAGATGACATATTTGTGATGGTCGTTGCCTAGCGGCCATGCAACTGAAAAAAGCAAGAGCTATCCACTTTGATGCTGTTTGAATTCATTTACAACGACGTTGGTTAATCAGTGTCAACGGCATCAGCCAAGAGAGATGATTCCAGTCGATACGATATCGTATTTGACGACTGGTAATTTGACGAGCTACGGCCATTTCCAAATTTTAAGGTCATATCCGTCAAATTATACGATCATATACGAAGCTCTTGCAGCCATGACGCGTTCAATTAAAAAACAACTTTTCACCTTTAAAGGGCAGGGCGTACATAGAACAATTCGAGAAAGTTGAATAAAGGCGTATCAAATCGCACAGAATTCACCTATTTGTATATACATCTATTTCAGTCACGTTCATTACTTTCCATTATACACATAAACGTTATAAAAGTACAATAACAATTTGGTTCTTCAAGATCGTTTATTTTAATCTATTTCTGTCTCTCCGTACCAAACGGAGAGTTTCCAAGCCGATGCTCGTAGTTTGTTTCATTTAGTATGCACATACAATCTTTCAAAACACGCTCAAAACCACATATGCCGACACCTCTATATTAGCGCCCTAAATAGATTTTCATCTTGATTTCTCTCGATTGAATCTGAACTGCGGTCTTGTTCATTGCTTTTAACACTCCTTCTCCGTGACACCATTAAAGAAGCCGTCGTCGACAGTGACAACGTATGTTATTGTTGTATATAATAAAACGAGCGCCCACTGGAAACACCACTGTTTTTAAACACCATGTGACAAATGTTCTATGACAACTGCATTTGTTTGCATATTGTTTTAATTTCATAATACGAATAGATTAATAGTACGAATTATTACATTGGCGATACGTCAATTTCAACATGGCTCAATAATTCTGTGCCGTTTATGTTGCTGGGTGTAAGTGAATCCCCACCGTCTGCGATTGCCTCATTGCGATTGTACGTGCATGCTGATGATTCGGTGCGATTTCTGTTTTTCAATTCTCTGTTTTAGATGACATCTGGACTGCCACGATCGATAACAAATTGTTATATAAGATTGGATGACCAATCTGACCTTTCCCCGCGTCCTTCGTTTATGATTCATCAATTTTTTATTATGTTCTGATAAGAAGGGACACAAATTTCACTCAAAGCGTGAAATGAGTTGCTGGCAGTTACGTTGTTTGCAGTACAGTTTTCGTCTAGGTTGCGCCCTCTAGCGGCCAGGCACTTCTGAGACGTCAATGACCCTTTATATCCGTCGATATTGTTTCGATTTGCTTTCGGCCACTAATAACAAATACTCTTATTGTCGGTTTGCTTTTTTTGAATGGCGAACGATTACACACCGACAGAGCTTTGAACTACAATGCTTTCACCCGCATACAGCACGCTGACGTCACATACGCCCTTCGTCGTCCAATGGCGCGCGTCGCATTATATATATATTATGTGAAAGACTCGTGCTGATGCGTGTCTAGTAACATCACACACATTTCGCATATTATGATTTGAAAATATTGCAATATGTCAAGGATCTCAATCTGCACCCTCGCCGCCTGGAAGTTACAAACTTATTTCGAGTTTTGTCTGTGAATGTCATTGAAAATATTTATGAATAACAACTATTTGAAATAGAGTGAAATTCCAAAGTCACGGTATATTTCTGTTTGAATTATATCGGAGTTTGTCACCAACTCAGCTTCGTATTTCGAGCCAAAGTCTCGAAAGTTGTCAACTGTTTCATTCTAAAAAACTCGAAAGGAGTGTACATTCAACATAACCAATCGCTATTTATGGTGCGATTAAATCAACGATATCGTTTTTGAAACTAAAAAAATCGCTATTTCCGTTTCGAGACCTGGTCGAACCACACAAATGATAACAAAGAAATCTTTAACAGTAAAGGGGTATTCATTTTGCCAGGGCAATACGCCCTGAATTTGTTAGGCTAATAATTTGTTGCTTATAAATGTGCACTAACACAGCAGAAAAACATCTCTTTATAACATAACCAGGGCTTTCGTGAAGACCCTCACAATTTGAAAGTCATCTTTCACCTCATGGATAAAAAACAGTTCTGTCCGACCATCACGTCTGCAAACAACCCGAAGTCATATTTGGAGAACGCTATCATGCTAACTTCCAAGGTAAACTGCAAATGTTTGTGCTTGGTTCCATCATTCTATTTTGTTTTGACACTCCTTTAGAGTTACGGAATACTAATGAATGTGTACAGAAAGTTTGAAATTTAAATGACATTTTAATAATGACTATAAAACATCAATCGATTGTGATTGGTCAAATTCGGGCTCTAATCTAACTTTCAAATTGGTTAAAATGGCGGTGATGATCCAACTTAAAACGCAATACCAATTAACTTATAACTATATTTATTCTTATAAGTGGGAGGGGGGTTGAGGAGGTGCGTGATGCCCATGTAAATAAACAACGCTATATGAAAATTAGAAGAGACAATACCGAATACGACGAAAGCCTTTGACGATATCACGTAAACAGAGAAGCACCTAGTCGTTATTATTATATATCAAATTACTTCGGTGCATGTCATTGATTTTTTTTCCCTATTTATACCGATTAAACAGCTGAGCATGCGTCAGAACTACGGAGCATTTAAACGACCATGACGGGTATTAGGTGTGGACCGAATTGTCTAAACCTATACACATTATTATGCTTTACAGCAACCACGTCCGATCAATAAAATCGCTATGCAATAAACACGCGACAGTGCTCGATACGCACTGCTCATGTTTTGTTTATTCGCATTTTACGCTGTCTTGGTTTCACCAAAGTTGCTGACGGAATACCGGCAGAAAAAAAATCAATGCAAGCGACAAATTTATTCTGATACGCCATGGCAAACACGCCACTCAGTACCGGATATCCACAAAACGGTATGGAATTTAAATTAAAATATTGACACGAATGAATAATTGGCGTCAAAGATGGCTATGGGTGAATTGTTTTCGTCGATATAGCCACCGAGCGTTAGGCTAATGTATTCCCAGTAGATAGCACGTATATCCGAGTAGCCATACAACAATGCGGAGAAGAATTACACATGAATTGGTGTATTTTGAGTGGCCCGTCATCGCTGCGACCATGTGACTCATTAGACTTATTCCATTGAGCTCTGACAAACGTGAATCTAGTTATAGTAATATTTACTCGCATAATCATATATAAATAATGGAAAACAGCTGTAATTGTTCCATGTGGGTATCGCTATGTAATTCGATACATACAATGAAGTTGTTCGTGCTGGGAATTTTAATGTTCCATTCAAACTCTTGTCAAGCAGGGAAGGTAAAAAGACTCGCGCAATGGGTGGGACGAACGTTCGCCGGTGAACACGCGTAGTTATAGAAATACGCTATTGTACGTTACAACCGTTCCAGCAATTCGCGCAACAATTCTTCAATTATCCCAACGTGATCGTAACTACGCTATGATCATGCCTTTTGCAATGTGGAAGTATCGAGGCTCTGTAGGTCCCACCACGGTGTTTGTTTCGAATGCGTCACACAATACTCCCCACCATCTTCAATATTCTGAGCATTGAGAGCGCTGTATGGCAAGTTTGACATCCCCTGCAGCTGGCTTCTGAATCACGCGAAATGTTGACCACTGATGCTCGTGCTCCGTAATAGGAAATATGTGTTACATCCATTGACACGTGGTCGACGGAAAATAAAAAAAGCGTCACATTTGGTGAAACAATACAGCGTTATAATTGTCCGTATGTTGAACCCATTTTAGCTTTTATTCACCAAGTTTCGATAATATACTGAATGTAAAAATCCTGATTTTGAACTACTAGATAACCAGCCTGAGCACTTTTTTCGCAGTCTCTGTAAATCCATTGACACATACGGTCGTCTGATAAGAATTACTCTTTCTTATTTTAAACAAGCTGCTCGACAGGTCGAGACATGAACGCAATTGAGCAGTTTATCTTCGCTAAGCAGAAAGATGTGGATTGTATTCATTGTTTAATGATGGCGCTCTCGGGGGAGAGGCTAACAAATGATAAGAGCGAGGTAGTCTATTGTCGCATTTCTCTGAGTATGCATGTTCAATAGACTAGTCGTGTACTGTACTTGTTTATCTCGAACACAAGGTAAAACACTAATTTTCCATAACATATTCTGTATATTAAAAAGCGAACATTGATCTATATTCATTAGAATGGTTAAGAAAAGCCACACATAGACCTCGGATCAGAAGAAATATTACAACACGCCACTGTCATTTATTTATGTTATTTACAGAACAAATGGAACTGAACTTGTATAGCAATGAACTCAACCAATCAGAAATAGCACGCGTTTGTTAAGGCATACTTATTGGGCATTTATATGCGAATGTAGGTTTAGCAACAGCAAAAGAAAGCGATACCGTCCCTTGCAAGGGCGGGTCATTTAATGGTTTGTACTCGCTGTCTGTTCATTTCTCGCAAAATTGCGAAAGACGTCCACTTGGAGGATCGATCATATGAAATGAGTTTATAGTGTTAATTGATTGACTGTCTCTATTACTGTTACTTTATTACTTACAAAAAACAAAATGTCCATTCATATATGGGTAGCACGTGCCATTAAATCATGGGGACAATTACGTATTGGTTGCGTACTCCATGTTGTCTTATGCTGCAGTGTGTTCAAAACGGTTGAAATGAGCTCTTTGATTGTATATGACCAGTTTCCGAATCTCACCAGTGATTCGTGCTTTTAGCATACACATAGATAGTGCTCGAGAATGTTTGAAACCGAAGTTAATCAGATTTAGTAAAAATGAGATGAAAAACTACGTGTATTCTATGTACGAGATTTACATCCTGGATTGGTTGATGGATCATAAGTAGTACATATAATGCAAGCATACAAAATACTTGTTGCATGCTGTATCATTCGATTTAGTTTGGAAACTGCAAAAAACCTGCCAGATAGGCAATGTTAGATCGTGATCGACGATAACCTTATAATGTATTGCCCTGGATATGCTAGCTTCAATGTGACAAGACAAAACCGATGTTGAAATGTGTACAGGATTATGAAGGTGACGATTTCCAGTCAGCCATTGCAAAAAAATCAACACAATTTAAACGTGAGGTTATGTGTATTCTCAGGGGTAATTCATCTTAGAAAGAACGATTGGCAATGCTGGAACATTCCAAGGCAACTATAAATATTCCTTAATATAATTGTGTATTGCAGTGCCGATGAATACAGCATTATTGTACATTATGTAAGAGTTTGAATATTGAAGTATATACTGACTCAGCAATGGCACACTTGAATGCATACATATTATATATGAGAATTTGAATATGGAAATATATACTGACTTAGCAATGGCACACTTGAATGCATACAAATTATGTAAGAATTTGAATATGGAAATATATATTGACTCAGCAATGGCACACTTTAATGCATACACATTATGTAAGAATTTGAATATGGAAATATATATTGACTTAGCAATGGCACACTTGAATGCATACAAATTATGTAAGAATTTGAATATGGAAATATATATTGACTCAGCAATGACACACTTGAATGCATACAAATTATGTAAGAATTTGAATATTGAAGTATATACTGACTCAGCAAAGGCACACTTGAATGCATACACATTATGTAAGAATTTGAATATGGAAATATATATTGACTCAGCAATGGTACACTTGAATGCATACAAATTATGTAAGAATTTGAATATTGAGGTATATACTGACTCAGCAAAGGCACACTTGAATGCATACACATTATGTAAGAATTTGAATATGGAAATATATATTGACTCAGCAATGGCACACTTGAATGCATACAAATTATGTAAGAATTTGAATATTGAAGTATATACTGACTCAGCAAAGGCACACTTGAATGCATACACATTATGTAAGAATTTGAATATGGAAATATATATTGACTCAGCAATGGCACACTTGAATGCATACAAATTATGTAAGAATTTGAATATTGAAGTATATACTGACTCAGCAATGGCACACTTGAATGCATACACATTATGTAAGAATTTGAATATGGAAATTATTTCTTTTGGAGATACTACCAACCTCTGATGACGAAACTCTAAATAGCTCTTCAGAAAGTCAATTTTGAAGTACCGATTTTTTTCTACATAATCAAACACGGAATGACATCTTAAATCCTAAATGTATCCTTGTTTACTTTCTCATTGACCTCAATACTAGGACATAACCTCTTTATGTCCTAGTCAAATGGAAAACATTCAAAAATGATTGATTTTGTTCCAAAAAAGGATACCTTTGGAGGTGTGTAGTGTCTAGACGATTGGCGCCATCTAATGGTCAATATAATACATTTTACTGGTTTGGTGTAAAACCGTCGTTGAACAAACGTTATCGACACCACTTCTTGTTGATCATAATCAGATGAAACTGAAAAAAATGTGAACTCCTCTTCCTCAGTAATTGTATACATAGACGTTTCCGTATGGTTAAATGAATGAATTTGAAAGTGGTTTGCCAGATTCTAGAAATAAAATCGTACCCATTCGAATATAACCAGTGAAATCCTAGACCGAAAACAAATCATATCATGAATTCAGTGACAAAAGTTGCGACCCTTAAGGCATAGGTTCAGCAAGTTACATTGGGTGTTTCAAAATATTGAGAATGCCCGCTGCATTAGTTAGAAATTATACCTTTGAAAGCAAGATTGTGGGTGTGTAAATATATTAGCAAACACCGTGCAACGCTTCAGTTAGGCATCATGTAATTGCAGTTATGACTTATGATGTTCATAAATGGTATGAAATACTTGCTAGCCGCCAGATCATGTCAAATAAATAGTTAAATCTAGGACAAATAAATAGTTAATATCTTTAGTTTTAGTCTTTTGAAGTGAATATATGGTGTACACGCACTGTCATAACCTTTGGGGTTTTCAGAAGGAGGTGTGGTTGAAATCATGTAATTAAAGTAAGAAAAATGAATGATTAAATTTATTTTGCTCATTTGTTTGAAACGCAAGTAAATATCTCTATATAGGGAAAAAGGAATCACTATATTAGGTTGATTTTCTAATCCTTGCGGTTGGATACAAAACATATGTGCCAGCTTAATTCGTCATTAGTATGTGTGCGTGCGTGTTTACTACATAGCGTAATAAAATAGTGCGTTTATGGTTTACACACAATCGTTTTTCTGTCGCCGCTAAATAAGACTATTTGTATTAAATATCGACTGTCATAGTAAAAAAATCGTACGTCATCTTGCAACATGGTGACATCACCGTGGGGCGAACTATGTGCAAGCAAATGATGTAATAAAGTTTGAGTTATGTACAAATAGTGACGTTATATCATTTAAGTTAATTGGATTTTTTAATGAAAATATCACGAATGTAATATCTAATGATTAACTTTATATGGGGAGATCAAGAAAACTACTGTATATTATGATTTTGAGAGTGAAAGCTCTCTCTTAGTCGATTACATTGATATTAAATGTGCCATTTAAATTAACCAAAAAGTTCAGCATCTGAACGGCATGTTTATTTGTTAAGTATATTATGGCCATAAAGCTATCAGTAATACTGATTTACGATACATCACACCTTGCCGTTATTAGATGTAATATCAGGAACACAATATTTACCCACGTCGCCTCTTTATCTACGCAGCTGCGAGAATGATTCAGTTTTATGAGACGAAACACAACACCGTTTCGAGTAACACCTTGTTTAAACATCTCGAAATGCTATTGCTGTCTTTATTTGACACGTAGAGTGCAAGACTGGGCTAATATCATACGTTGACATTTGAATATGACGTGAAACTTTTACTAAAACGTGGTACATAAATAATAGGACTGTGGCCGTCACACAGTCACATGTGAAGGAGTCTGTAAAATGGAAACGTATGCTTGGGTATGTTGTAAGGCAGACTACGAATAAAAAGTACTACTCAATGGCCATGTGATTTGTTTTCGTACTGTATGTCACCATCAGTAGAAGTTTGTAACTGTGTGCAGTGATGTGCAACTAAGTTCCCCATTCTTGTAAAACTCTCGCTTCAATTTTTGCATATGTAGGGACCATACGCAATTCATCATATGGAAGAAAATGGCCTGGTTCCACAACTTCTTAAAACAACTGCATAGTTGTTATCGGTATGTTTGTGAGTACTATGTAAAATATTTTGAGGCGGAATTATAGTTTTTGTAAACTAATTTTCAACATCAATACTGTCAATTCAACAATACTGTAAAATCATTTAGTTTTACTGACATTTAATTTCAGTATTTTGATGTTTGGGGCATACTCCCTGTGTATTATTTTCACAGATATTTTTTATTAATATTGTTATTTTACATGTTCACGTAGATTTAATTTAGCGGATTTTACTTATAAGGGAATATAGCGAAATTAAAACCCAGTGAATTTACAATAGTTGACAATGTTCAATCCAGTCATGGTACACTTCTATGACATATAAATTATGATAATCACGCTGGGTGGAGACAATGTAGTGTGACACTGTCGCACTATTAAAAACGTATCTGTATAACTCTGGCTGCCTTAGTTTTATAAACATGCGCCATGTTACTTTGAAATTGAACAACAGTAATTTTATTAACAACAAACATATTTAGCAATCAATAATTTATTTCGGTACAAGGCCTCGAGACCTGTCGTACAACGGAAATGACAAATGAAAAGACAATAGAATATAATAATAATTTCAAGAGATGTGTTAGATAGAGAAAAATAAGTCTACTCAGGGGCAAAGGCAAACTGAATCAGAGAATCACACTGAGCAAACACAAGAATCTACTGGGCGAACGCAACACAACCTGATATCAAAAACAGTTACTATATTACAGAGAATCAGACGATGAAAAGCCATGTTGTTGCCAGTTGTTACTCCCATGGACAAATAAGAACATGGTTTGTAGTCCCAGGGTATTGATGTAATAACAAGATACATATGTATCTTGTGAATTGCGGTAACATTAAATCACATATATTACTGGCAAGGTATGATGACTAATGTACAGTTATTGCTCCAGCAGTGTAAAGCTTGCGAGAAAATGAAGAATATTCAGTCATGACTAGATCAACCATGATACTGAAAGTGATACTGGCAATTAGGAGGGACATTAAAAGGGATAACCCAACTGTTTTTGTGTTGTATTATTGATTTGAAATTGTTTTGTTTTATTATAATCGCCAACAATTCTGCATAACAAAACTGAGGATTACACTAGACAACATAGCAGTAAAATCAGTGAGAGAAAAATATATATAAACTAAATGGTATAAATGAAGGTATGTCAGGTGTGCAATGAGTGAGTACTTCCTGCTCCACGTGGGCACACGTCATATATCATTCTGAGACATGATCAAATGGTTCCTTTATTAGGTATAAGGTCATAAGAATTATTTTTGGAATAGTTGTTTTTGACGACAAGCTCATGACATCTGCAATCAAAAAACTAAAACTAAAGGTTCGTCGTTCTTTGATTCTTCTCAAACAAACGTTGGTTTAACAGTAACAATGTTTTTAAGACATCTCGACTACAGTCCTGATTATAGCAAATGAGCTAGGAAATGTGTTCCCTGTGCATAGACAGGAGGGTTAGATGTTGCTGTGAAGGTGTGAAAATTTGATAATATTCATCTCTTTTGTCATATAGTCAGACTGGCCTTGGAGTCAGTCAAATTCAAGGCACAGATGAAGTATGAAGCAGAAGAATCAGATTCGTTGTCCGCAACATCTCAAGTTCAGTTAAATACATCGTTGGAATATATACAATTACCTTATTTAGGATCGTTGGTGGAAAGTAACTTTTGTTTTCTACTAATTCAGCTTAAGTAGAAGAATGACAACTTGGATCATTTTATCACAAAATGCTATATTGACAATGTTCCCAATACGTTATTTTAATTTATCATGCAATATAGTATTATGCAGAATGATAAAATTTAAAATTTAAAGTGATATTGATTTCAATTTTCCAAAAATCTCTTTAGAATTGTTCAATACTTCACATTTAATTAGACATCTTTAAAATGACATCACAGATGACATCACAAATTTAAAATGACATCACAGAATTGTTGGAGCAAATTTTAAGGTTTAAGACGAATCCATGTTTGAATATTAAAATGGTTCAGCAATTAGTCTGGCTTTGTAATGTGTTTTGGGGGTTCAGGTATTCAATACAAGCTGGGCAAATCGTCCGATTCTTTCTTGATAGCAATGTTCCTATATGTCACGAACTATGTGTGTTTATCGCACCATCAAATGTCATTCTCTAATTGCTAATTTGTGCTCTATTGTAAAACACCCAATCTTCACTTTTTTGGACACACTGGAATTTGCATGGCAATAGCCAACTAATCTAATGAAGGTAGTCGCATGGAATGAAAACCCCCGGTCGGAAATTAAAGGCAACCTGGCTCGATCCAGTAATATCTTAAATGTTGTTCCATTTATACAGACATATAATCTTGGCTGGTCACTGCATAGCATAATCTTACTCCTCTCCAGTTGTACTGGAACTACATGTAGCAGCAAGTAGCAGTGTGGTACTTCCTAGACACAGGTACGAATTTAAATTGTAGTTCAGGCATCAATCCCAATAGGTTCTCGCTAAAGAGTGGATATTTCCTCGCAGTATATGTTATTCATTCACTCATTCATTGTTACAGTATACAAACCCACTTCAGTGAAGGGCGACCCCTGGCGTCCATTTATTAAACTTCGGGAAACTCTATATACTGTGTTGTGATTTAATATATTCGTTGAGGTGATATACATATTTTCGCTTACCGATCTAATCTAACGCTGACAGAACCGTTTAACAGTAGACCTGTATAGAATACAACCTCCTTATATACAGTGGTGCCACAAAGACCCCTTTCGTAAGTAATTCATAATACTAAAGGGGAGGAGTCGTCACCTGCGCATGCGTCAGATGACCATGGCGTGTCATTGTTTACAAACAAGCGTATACCCATGAGCCATTGCGTTTTAACATGCGTTGTTATCAGGTTTGGGACTCCAGGTTTTCCCGCGCGTGTGCAGCTGACGACCCTTCTGCTTCAAGCTCTTTATATTAATCGGCCACCTAAGTTAAATGTTTTTATCATAGTCATCTTGTTACCAAAATAACTGTTGATCGAGTGCAGCATTTAGCGATATTCACTTTTCCACGAAAGGCTGACATATTATAACAGGTGGAATATTTCATTCATTTAATGAACACATGTAGGCGAAATGAACCTAATGATTGTGATTATGACATGGCTCATAGCTTTTATCATATACAATGCCACATAGGCAAGTTCAAACTTGTATTTATTATAGAACATCGGATTATACAAATTATGAAATAATTTGAAATGTTCCATAATTGAAGTTAATATTTAACGAACCATTCAGACTTTGAAGCATTGTGTAAATCGGGCACCTGTACAGATGAGCGTCTGTAATATTCACAAAGGAAGAAACAAAACGTGTATACATTAGCAAATTTAAAATGCGAATTGTCTGGTAAGACTATAGCGGTTGTTTTTCACACATTTTGGCTGTATGAAAATTTACTAGATACTCGGGGATACGACGATCTCAGCTGTTCATGCGCCCTCAAGCGTCTAGATATGATTTGTGTCGAATTTTATAGTCAAAATCTTTTCCCACTTGAGGGCGCGGCAGGCCGAGTATCAAGTAAACATTTGCACAGCGAAAATGCGTAGAAATACATAAAAAATATACATACCGGCTGCTTCACTCAAAATTACAGCTACGAGTGAGAGTGCTATCCATGTTATTTCCCACTATTGTCGCAGGGCGGGTTAAAAATAATCAATTCAATCAAAATACAGTTTCTTTTTCTAATGTATCTATACAACATTCATGATAATTTATTATTAATAATAGTAAATAATTAATTATAAACATATTGAGAGTTTTTCTCGGTTTATTTGCACAAAGGGGAGCTTTGATATCTACTAACAGTCCAATTATTGTTTTTTTGTTTTCATTAAAATTTAAAACATACATAATACAGATCCTGCATCAACTTATAATGAAACAAAAACATATATAGTCAATGTCAATATTTGCAGACTTCAGGCAGGGTTTTATCACGAGAGATGTGTTGTTACCATAACAATGTTATAGTGATCAATTTAATCACGGTTACTAAAAAAGATAACCGTGATTTAATCGACACGTTGTATGGTGGTATCTACACTCACCAGCGACAAAAGAACAATGAACGATTTCTCCCACGTGGTCACCTAAATACTAAACACCCACCGTGTAACGTGCTACGTATACCGGGCAGTATCGCCTGGATATGATATCACCCCTACTTCATGACAAATGTGCTAAACTCGTTTGATTTAATTGTGAAATTCACCCGGATATTCATAAACCCTGAATCATGAGATCACGCGATTATTTTTATAAAAGAACTGAACGTGGCCACCAACTATACACTAGATTCGACTACACTACGCCAGACTGTTATTTGTGCGTACTCTGTTTGAAATGTTATCTGGGCTTGGTCGTTTGTCAAACTTTCACTCTCCATCCGATGCCTTCATCATAATAAGAATCTACAGTATAATGCCAACCAACCTCCGTGTTTCTGGTATATAACAAAGCTATTGTGGACAATTTCTTAGAAAATTAAGAGCAAGGAGACATTCAATGCTAAAGTGTCCCTACAGAAAATTCTTGGGAAATATGGAGTAACCGAAATACATTAGCATACATGTAAAAATGTTTTTGTTTACCTTTACACTATATTGGCAATTATCGCGATAACAATCGATGATAATCTTTCAATGCGACCTATAGACGCGTGGCTTCAGGTCCGTTCACTTTATGTCTTTATATTGTTGAAGGCAAAACATCAGTCGCCATTCCGAGTGCAAGCCCCCGGAGTGCGCATGCGGGAGCTAGTAAAGAAGAAGAGAACAACTACTACTGTATACACTTTGCTGGGCATTTTCAGTCAGACATCGAGCGAAAAGATTCCATTGTACTTGTGAAAAACTATTTACTATTTCGAATGCAGAGATTATATTTTAACTCTATTGTATTGTATTCTATTGAATATTTTGTAGTATGCTGGCATAATAAAAAAAAACTATCCCATCACTTACTTTCACAATCAGTCACTCTTTAAATCGCAAATTCTCTGAATTTGAAGAGGAAAACGAGTGTGTGTATTTAGTAGAAGAACGCACTTTGAAAAACCATTGTAATAATCAGTTTGTCATTCTCCCACGTCTATCACGATTTAGTACATACCGATTTATGAAATCCTACAGCGAAGTATTTAGCTTCCTGTGTACAGTGCGTCTATATGTGCGTATGGGTAACGTTCGCGTATTAATATAAGGTAATTTATATTAATCCCGATTAATTTACATTAATTAATGATAACACCCTATATGTAATAAAGAATACAAATACAATGTAACATTATTCAAACATCACCGTTTTCGAGACACTTTCCCGCGATATGTATGGCGTATATGGCGTATATGTCAATTAATGTTGACTAGTAATCAACAGGTAGTCTCTGTACGTAATGTAACGATTCAATTACTTGGGGAACTTTTTTATGTCTTTAATGACATGTAATGGAAGACGCGGCTTGTTACACATTATTTTAGTGAGATGTACCATCCAATAAATTAAAAAGCGCGAATAAAATAGAGGGGTGCTCTAACTTGTGATTTTCGACTTCGTCATAGCGTTAAACACTATCGCGTCGTCCATTTTTAATTTTAAAATGATCAGCATGCAACCAACTGAGGTTCGTAATTCAGAAACAAGTTCAGCCACTCCAAGCTTCTGTGACTTTGAATCACCGGTCACTTGACACCGGAAAATCTTTAACAGCATTTCACGAAACTCCTGTGGCATTGGTGTGTGAGCTCACTCTTAAATCAAGTGATTCACTGGTGAAATATTTGCGCTCACCGCAACCTACGTCTTCAAAACGAGAGTTCTATCGGACGGGAATTCCCGACTACAATTGACTATTCACGGTGTCACATTTCGATTAGTTCATATCGATTTATGAAGTCCTAAAGCGAAGTATTCATTCATCACAATGGAAGAGCTTCCTCTGGGAATAGGAGTATATATGTGTATGGGCATCGTTTGTGCATTAATTTATAGTAATTTATATTAATATTAATTGTATATAATTAAACCATATATGTGATAAATGCAATATAGTAACCATCATTTAAAAATAATCATCTTTCACTGCAATTAATTATATATTACGCCTTTCCATGTTCAAACTTTGTTTAAATAATAGTGAAATGGCACAAAACTAGTTACAATTCTCCGTTGTTTTCATATTTAATAAATAAACTAGGAACAGAACACTATATATTTTTGTGGTAAATTAATTTCCTCCAGTAAAATGAACAACTGCTCCTCTTGTCTAGTTATGAAAAGCCTCGCGGGGTCCTGGCACGTCAATATAAATCCTACACAAAATACATGGATGCCAAAAATCAGATGGTGTGTCAACTTTGACGCAATTACCGATGCTTCTGCGACGTATAAAAACATCGCGAAACTTGATAAATTAAGGTTTTTCCTCGACAATGTCAATGAAAACATCCGATCTTTCTAAATAAAACGTCCGGCACTTTAAAACATACTTACTTACATTATTTTTAATTACTAATTTAATTTCAGTACAAAATACTAGTATGTTAGGCAGTGTATATTTACTGTAAAATTTGTATTTACATATAAGAGAATTTATTTTATTCATTTCAAATAAATAAATAAATAAATAAATAAATAAATAAATAAATAAATAAATAAATAAATAAATAAATAAATAAATACATAAATAAATAAATAAATAAATAAATACTAACATGGTTATGTTATGATAGCGACTTACGTTTGCACATTCCAATCCCACGCTGTTAGACTATTGTCTAGAATAAAAACAAAATCATCAATCAAAAAAAAAACTGTGACATAAGGGGAATCCCATATAGGCGCGGGACTTGCACAACAGCCTTGTCCGATTTCAAGCTAAATGGGGTCAGTCACAAAAGGAATGTTGGCTTAGTGCCAAAATCCCACGATTTATTTTTAACAACCAGGAAATTGTAAATTAACGTGCAACTTCTGTATTAAGTAGTTTAATCGTGCATTTGATTATGATATTGCTTCGGAAGTTACTCTTCCTCCCAAACCGATGTCTTAGATAAAGTGTCCCAATTTAGTAACGTTTTGGGATGTTTACTCTGCTGTGTGCCGTATATGGAATTTCACGTCGATATGTAGACGTATTGCTGGAGCGATGTGTGTCGGTATATCATGGCGCCTCACCGCAAGTCAACGTGACTTCCGGTAGTAACTCGGGAGGTGACCACATCAAAATGGGGATCTCGGGTTGTCTTAGGTACGCGTACGGAAATTTTGAAGCCTCAACCTACATTTGATGCATTGTCACTGGCTTTCTCGTTCGCTGCCGAACAAGTAGGACGCATCAAGAAAGAAAGTAAATACTAGTAACTACTCAACTTACTCGTGAGATGAAAGCGCATTATTTTGGAAAGTGGTTAAAGTTATCAGTATTCAAATAAAAATGCGGGCCATATTTTCCGGTAACGTAATGTGAAATTTAATTAGTAGATCGATAAAAATGACCCCACGCTTACTACAAATTGGATGTCACGACACGACTGTACGTATCGAGGAATGTGTTCGCATGACAACAACGAATACAGCGGGACGTCCCACATGTCGTGATGCATTCAAAGGCGCTGCCGAATGCATTCGTAATGACGAGCAGAATCGGGGAGGCTGCATTTCATACTTTATGGGTTTTCAGGAATTTCCTGTTGTGGGATAACAGAGGTTTTCTTTCGGTTTTAACGCAATTCGCCGCGAAGAGTGAATTAACATTACGATATTAAAACAAAATGGCATATACGTGTGGATATACCCGACGTGGAATAATGTTGATCATTGTACAAATTAAAAGGAACCACCTACTCGTATTTCTTCAATAAAAAAAACAAAAAAAAACATGGTTTGACAATATTTAAACTTTAAATTAGGATATACTAGTGAACAAAATGATGATATGTAGCACTAAGTTTTCTTAAAGGAAGTAAACATTTTATACAAAACATCCAATTTTAAGGAAAGTTAAAAAAATGATCATGTACTATTTCCTTTTTAACTTATTTTAATAATAATTTATGTCAACAAAAAGTATCAAAGTTCGTCACGACGCATCAATTTTTATTTGATGTTAGTTACAACACAAATATTTATATTATAAGACGATCTCTTCAACAAATGTTTCGAAACTGTGAAAACTGTGCCTGTATAAATATTTTCTCCCATCATTTTTTCCAGCCGACTTGAAACTTTTTATATTGTATCAGTGTAACGTGATGAAATTTAAACAACTTCCTGAACGAACAGTTTACTACATACACAGCAGTCCAAAGTGGCGTGAAGCTGTTATACTGGTAATCAACAGGTGGTCTATGTGTGAAATGTGACAATTCTATTACTTGGGGGGTTAAAGTTATAGAAACAAGTTTGTTTTTTCTGACTTTTAAAGGACAAGCCACGTGACGCTGTGGGAAAACCTGAGCCTAAAGTAATTCACTGGTAGAATATTTGCGTTCATTGTAAACAATGTCTCCACTGAAAGAACTTCATCGGACAACTTTTAAAACGCTAGTAGCGTAACGGGAATTCTCGTCTACAATTCATGACTATTCGCCGTTACGGTATCACACGGCGTTGACTCTTCGGCATGTCATGACAAAAATGATGCAAACGAATCCCCCCATATTTATATTTAACAATGTCGTCATGGCGACGACACACCGACTTTCTATGATATACCACCCATTATACAATTTGAAATATTTAGAGTCAATGGAAATGTGATCATGCTAGGCAGTTACATCACCATTTTTGGGACACTTTCCCGCGATATTTATGGCGTATGTGAATATGAATATGAATTTTATTCAGTACAATGGCCTCAGGCCTATGGTACAATAAATCAAAAAAGAATAGAACAATACATACAGAGGGATTCCTTTAAATAATTGTTGAATCTACTAGTCACAACTGGTTAAGTAGATTGACTCTGTGTTTAGAAGCGTAGAATACAAATTTTGAAATTTGAAGTACAGATAAGTTTTCAAACTGCATTAAACTAAGAAATTTTTCGTAAGTCTGATTTGACAGATAAAATATAGGTAAATATTTTTTTTCTAAGATTTACATAACGTGGACATACAAGGCAAAAATGGTATTCATTCTCAACTAACCCTAAATTACATAATTGACAGATTCTCATATTCCTCGGTATGTTTAGTTTACGATCAGATTCAACCCGAAGGTTTTGGGATGTTCTAAGCTGACATAGCGCAGAACGTAACTTGTTGTCTTTTATTAAATGCAAATATTTTTCACATCCAAAATCGATCTTAAAATCTCTGTATTTATCGAGTTTAGGATAATTGTTGAGATCTGTAAACCAAGTTTGTTTGTACATATCATGAACTCTTTGGGTGAATACAGACAAAAAGGAACAGTTATCTTCCACGCCTTGGTTTAACCAAACAAAACCAAAACCGTGCGAAAATAGTAGTTCTTTGACTTGGAAAGCCCAACATTTACGGTTGTTTTTCCGCTTCTTTATACTGGAAAAGGTAACATTGGTAAACATAACGCTGTGTTTGCATTTTTAAAATTTTCAACCAAAATTTAATAATACGTATGTAACTCAAATGGATTAGTGGTAGTCTGCCTAATTCTCCATAAATTACAGGATTTGCTGTGGTTGTAAGCAAATTTAAAATAAATTTACAAAACTTGCGATGTGTTTCCTCAATATTTACCCCTTTGTCAAAACCCCAAACTTCACTGCCATACATCAATATTGGTAAAATTTTACAGTCAAAAATCTTTAAATACATTTGTACATGAATATCACTGTATTTTGCTAGTATCTTTTTTAAAGCAAATATTGCTTTACTCGCCTGCTCGGCAATCACTTTTTGGGATCTAAACCAGCGACCATTATTCGAAAAAGTAATACCCAGATAACAAAAATGAGGCACAACCGGAAGTTGTTCACCATTGTAGTGCCATTTCTCATAATGCCTTAATTTGCCGGCATTTCTAAAAACTACAATTTTTGTTTTACTAATATTGACTTTGAGTTTCCATTTACCCGAATACTCTGATAAACCGTTCAGCGGTCTTTGTAAACCAACTGCATTCGAACTAAATAATATTAAATCGTCAGCAAATAGTAAGTAAAACAATTTAAGTAAACCAACATATACACCTGAAAGTCTGTGCTCCAAATAGTCACCAAGGTCGTTTATAAACAAAGCAAACAGAAGAGGTGACAAAATAGAGCCTTGTTGAACCCCACATAGACATTTAAACGTTTCCGTTACCCCTTTTGGGCTTCGTACACGAGACTTTATATTGCTATACATAGACTGTACAATTTTGAAAAAGCGACCATGAAGACCATTTTTTAGCAATTTAAAGATTAACATATACTGATTAATATGGTCGAACGCTTTTTCAAAATCGACAAACACACAATAAAGTCTGCTCTTAAGAGTGAAATATCTATTTATGATGGTGTCTAATATAAACATATTATCTAGCGTGCTATACGACTTGCGAAATCCAGCTTGATTTTCGTTCAAAGGGCAATTTCTTTCGACCCATTTGTTCAATCTGGTATATATTATAGAAGCAAATACTTTACCCAGCAGTGATAATAATGTAATTCCCCTATAGTTATTAACATTTTGAATGTCACCCTTTTTGTATAGCGGTACAATTAACCCCAATAACCAATCACTCTGAAAGTAACCAGCAGAATATAACTTATTGAATAATTTAACTAGTAAAACTGTAAATTCGGTGGGACATTTTTTTAACAATTCAACTGGAATGCCAACATACCCTGTAGCTTTACCCCTTTTCATGTCATGAATTACTTTGTTAACTTCCTCTTTCGCTCCCAAGTTCGTCACAATTAATATGGTTATAATCCTGGTCACTTTCTTGAAAGTTAAAATTTGAAATATTTAGAGTCAATGGAAATGTGATCATGCTAGGCAGTTACATCACCATTTTTGGGACACTTTCCCGCGATATTTATGGCGTATGTGAAACCTAACCAACCTAACTTGTTGACAAGAAAGTACGAACTTGAACTCGGCTCAGAACTGTCCGCAATGAGGCAATGTTGACTAGTAATCAACAGGTGTTCTCTGCACGTAATGTGACGATTCAAATACTTGGGGTCATATTTATGTCTTGAATATTATTTCAGGGTAGACGCGGCATGTTTACGGACAATTTAGAAACATTACACATTATCGATATTTCCAGTGAGATGTTCCATTCAATAAATTGAAAGGAACAAATAAGAATAAGGGATGTCCTAGCTTGTGATTTGTGACTTTGTCATAGCGCTGAGCAATACTGTTAAAGTGATCAGCATGTAAACAACTGGTCATGAGATTCGTAATGCAGAAACAAGTTCAGCTACTCCGAGCAGTTTTTTTCAGTGACTTTCTAATCACCAGCCACGCGATGCCGGGAAACCATTAACAACATTTCAGGAAACTCCTGTGCCTGGGTGTGTGAGCCGAGTTCGTTCTTAAATCAAGTTATTCACCGGTGCGTTCACTGCAACCCACGTCTTTAAAACGAGGGCTTTAAATTTACCGGGCGGGAATTTTCGACTACTATATACTGACTATTCAAGTACGCCACGCAATGACAACACGGCGTTGATATTTTGGTTTGTCCTAAAGATATTGTGACAAAATTTCCCCGTTCTAATATATTAAACAGTGTCGCCATGACGATGTCACACTAACTTTTACATAATAACATATCTATTATGATATATTTTTGATATTTTTAGACAAGCGGAATAGGATATCCTGTGAGTAGGATAGCGTGAGTCAATGGAAATGTTGTTATTCCTGATAATTACATCACCATTCGGTTCGGGCCACTTTTCCAGTACTATATAAAAACCTTGGTCAGTATGTGTAAAATATTGTCAGTCGCATTTTGTCGAGAAAGTATCAACTCTGATTCATTTAGAACGCACTTTCAAACTCGATTTTTGGAAGAAAATGACTACATTTCAAGGTGAGTAAAACATCGACTCGCGTTATTTTTGTGTTCAAAGAGCTTGTTATAGTGGGCAGTTTGTGTAATAAGTGCAGATAAAATACATTATTCCTATTTGTGCATCGACTCTCGTTCACAGTTGATAAAAACATATATTTAACTTTTTGAGCGCCATGATCGGGTTGCCTCGTCAACTTGAGTCGGTGCACCATTTTCCATGTATTGTTAATTTATTTGATAATTTTTAACCAAATGGACATACTTTCCTACTGGCTACATTAATTTCATAACAAATTTAGAAACAAATATGTGAGAAAAAATTATTGGGGTGAATTTGGCACGAGAATATGTGTTCGTGTTATTTATCTACTCGGTTTCTGTGTTTATGTTTTACATAAATGTTGTACAAACTTTTATTTTGAAGATTCGCTGCTACGTGTCACTTGCTATATCCTAGTAGTCATGACGTCACAAACAATCGGCACGCCCATCGTCACACCGACGCTGTTACCATCGAGCTGTGGTGAGACCTGTGAAACGCTTGGCTTGTTGGGACAGGCAGGACATACCCTAAAGACCTACGGAGTTTTGACCTGGCAGAAACATGTACGTATTAAAAACGTAAGTCACCATGACAATTAATGACGTTGAGAAATCCATTGATTTAGGGAGATCTAATGTGAATAAAATATAGTCTCATTAACGTCATATTGGCTTGACGGATGACTTTCTAAATTCAGAGACTGACTGAGACTCCTCGTGATTTGTCGTATACAATTTTACAATTCGATACGATAGCGGAAATACCATGATGAACTTGTTCACGGCGGCATACAAAGAGCGGTGCGATTACCGCTAGATTATAAGGGGTGCTGCTCTACACTAAGTCAACACGTTTGAGTATAAATCATGAAGACAGTTCAGTTTACTGTAGTGGCCATAACATACCAGAAGTGTGTTAAAACAGCCGGCAAGTTTGTACAAGATCTAACAATACAGCGTACAGCATTTCATTCAGTTGACACGATCTAAAAACCCGTGGCTTCGTGACGCCAAAAATAGAACATTTTCCAGGAAACTACGTCCACTCAGTTTTTCTTTTGATGTTTACCTACTTACGTGGTTAATAAAGAGTGCTACATTCACTACAGCCTCGCTGAATAATAACAACACAAAGCTAATTCAATTACTCCGCTTTCTATGTTTAGCAAGAACAGAGACCGGAGACTGTAGGCTACAACTTCGAACTGCCGTCGTTGCCCCGCATTACTCCGCCTTTTATTCGCCGTCGCTGGTCGGTAAGTATTATATCTGCAGTATTTGCATTACGGTTACTGACACTATCGGGTAGTACACGATATACGATGACATTACCACGTGACCTGAAAATCAGGGCAGTTTTGGATAACGAATTAGCGTACCACATTCCATTTGTTTTGAAATTATAGTGATTTTGTTTAAATTCTAGAATGGAAAGTGTACATTATCATTATACATATTGAAAGTCCCAGCAATGAAACCGATTCAGTCACGCCGATACCTTGAATTCCGTCTTCAATCTAAGCTAAAATTAGTCTGGTATCATAGTAAATAAAACAACATATAGAGGGGATTACATTCATACCATTATGAGTCCTATTTCGCTGTAATGTGAAACCGTTAGTCCATTTTTCAGAGGATGTCTGCTTTATAATTTTATAATTTGTTCGTGTGATTTAACAGGAAGTTGACATACTCGTGTACCACAAGGAGAGTTTGGAGTCATACAGAGAACATTTCGTGCAATTAAAAGAAGAGGAATATCTTGCAATCCCAAGTTTTCATGATGATTTCCGGAACATGACGTTTTTGTGTGACAGAACTATCACAAAAGTCAGATCAGCGGTAAGTATATATTTGCTAGCCATATGTGTATGATAACAGTAGACGGTGTGTTGACATCGTTCAATGGCGACTGACAACCACGATGTAATTTTCCGCTGACAATGTTTGCGTGTGTTATTAATGAATAACAGGACATTCGAACACGCACATGTACGATCGTGCATTTTAATAACTCAATGTCATAATTTTTCAGTTATGTGTACATGAGTTCGATGACAGTCCACCTACCCAAATCGATCTTGAAGAGATTGAAAGCGATGACCTCCGATTCTGGAGACAACGGAAAGTTCTGAAGACTTTCATTGACTACGTCGCTGGTGTACAGCAGGATGCAGAACGAATCCGTTTCGAGGTTCACATGTGTCCTTTCCCTGGCAACTAAAATTCAGATCACCCGAGTCTTATTTTAGTATAGTAGTGTTAGTAGTGCAGTATGTCATCACAACTAATAGCTTTGTGCACGAAATTGGCCGCTGATGTCTCGTTCAGAGCGAGATACCTCGAGACTTGCACTTACTTCTCGAATAAAGACCCATTCTCTTCCGTCTCCGCACCCACTGCTTCATTGACCAATGTCATCATTATCTTTTGAACAGTGAACGTGTTGGCATGGGAGAAGAACAAAAGTCTCGCGGCTCTCACACTCTGAGCAAAATCTCGACAGTCATTTGTGTTTATTGTATATTGTGAGGGTTCAATTTTGTTTGTTGGCACTGTGATGACATGATGCTTCTCTTGTTGTTTTTTTGACTAATGGGATCAGATTATGATGGCCTATTTCAGGCCAAACTTCACCAAGTAATGGTAAATATTATTAACACGCGATCCGCAAGCCTGAGTTCTATCTTGTTTTTGGGGGGTATTTTTGTTTTTGAAAGAATTCCGTTCTAATCGGCGAATAAGTATAATCTATATATATATATTGATAGTTTTTTTGGAACTCATAAAAACGAATACAAGAAATGATATATTTCACCGTCGAGGGCGCGACATCCGACGCAATTTGTATTGAAAGTGAGATAAAATACCCCAAATAAAACGAGAATATTATTTAAGGCTTGTTGGTCCAAAATGTAAGCGGTATTCGCTTCTATTAATCACATTTGTATGGATGATTATAATATTTATATTACATCCGCGTTGACGACATTAGTTGTAACAACTTGAAAGTTCTTTGGGAATACTGCAGGCATTAGACTACTTGAAATTCGCTAAAGTTGATCGCAGCCATTTTGAATCACATATTTCATATTGTAAAGGCAGCCATACTATCATTATTTCTTCTTCTTGTAGGAGTACAGACGTTAAACGACATTAACAAAAGAGATTAGTAGTTGTATGTATGCATATCATCAAATATAACCAAGTGTATACCAAATATTTTACATAATTTTAGATTTTGTTCGATTTATTTTGTTATACGGCTACCTTTATTAATATTTGAACACATTTTCGCCGACGTGCGAAAACAATTTTAACTCAGTTTTTGACCTACGCTGTAAATCGGGGCCTAACAGGGGCATATGCTTTGCAGGGCATTATTCAGCCATTATTAATATTTATAAATAAAATTGTTAACAACATATTATCGTGTTTTCTCGTCTTTTCATCACCATTATCAAATATATGTAGTTGTTTTCGATTATCATACAATAAGAAGCTCCATCTCTCTAAGTACAGTGTCTTTAAATGGGCAGTGACATACTCCGAGTCAGTAGTTAAATACATGTATTTGAATTCGACTCGCACTGCCGTGAATTAGGCCAAACTGAGAATATTATGAGAAGGAAACCATAAAACACTAATCAGAAGTTGTTTATTCACCAGTCAAATGCAGTACTCATACAGGTAGTTTGGGGGATTCAGCCACATCGGTCGTCATGGAGACGGCTACCTAAGTGACGTCATAAGTACCTTGTACGGCGACATGTTGTGTCATATAGCATACAACCATGCAATTAAAATATAATACCAAAAGTTATAGTTTAGAATCCGGGAAGCGCTCTTCCAACCATTCACAAAGTTCATCTGTCATTAATTTTTCTGGTTCTTCTAACTGAATTAGTATACTCCTTCCTACATACGCAATCTTTCCCTTTTCAATTACATATACACGATCTGGAGAGGCAGCGTAACCAACCGAGAAATCATCCTCCATGTTGTCCACCACTACACGACATTTATTCAGACTCTCAATGTCGGACGTCAGAATATTAAATTTGTCCATTTTGATAAGCGATCTGAAAATAATGAGGAAAAAACACACAATTACACTGGCCCGGGGACTGAAATTAACTTGGTTTATACTAATCAGGGTCGTCGTACGATGGTTTCCCAGGGTGGCATTGTAAATAAACTGCACCACAGTTTGTACCAATCCCGATAAGTTATAACAATCCACATGTCGTATTATAAGAATAGCGAGGTTTTGTTCGATGGTCACTGATTACAACTATGCCCCCCCCCCATGACAGTGAATGCTTACCTGGCAGCTGCCAGTCTGTCTTCCAGCGTTCTGTGATTTTCAATGAAACTAAAATGCGATCCCATTCTCCATCCGTCTTTAGGATGAGCTTCTCTGATGTAAACAAATATAAACTCTACTTTTTCTTTGTACCGATGCAACAGTACAGACAAGCCATCGCTGTGTACGATAGCCTAGCAACGATAAATATGATGAATAAATTAAGAGTTAAGATTCATTTTTGATTAAAAAATAATTAGTAAAAGGTTTAATTTAACGTTTTCTTGCCTGGTAACTTACCCGAAGTGGAGGTCAGGATAAGGAACCTGCAATCACCACGAGAGGTCTTTCTTTGTTCATCCAGAGATTTTCCATTTGTATTATTTGTTGCGTTTCTATGGATACCAAACCAACATTTGGTGCTATGTCGCCAGGATCAAGTTCAGAAGCTGTCACAGGGGGTCCAGTGTCCATCAACATTTCAATTATGCCCATTACCTGAAAGCAATACGCACATGTATAACATATAATGTATGTTAGAGTATACGATTATCACGGAATCGTTTGGTTTCGGGCTTCATGATGGATGAACGTTACTCGAATATATACCGTGTATAATAATATATTTTTAGAAGAATGTCATAGAACACTAAACCAAATCGAGAATAATTTATAAAGCTAACCACACCTTTTATTAACACTAGAGGTGTATAATATTTTCAAAATAAAATTGAGCCGTTACAGTTCTGATATATATATTGCGCTGAGTATGTGTTGGTTGCTTCTCGCTCAGGTAAGAAATATCTCCGCTGTACACATTTTTTTTTCAATTTGAGAAACAAGTCCAGCACGCTGATGAATTGAATACATAAATTTGATGTAGAAAATAATTACAATTCAGAATAGCGTATTAAATGAAAATCACTTTAGGTGAACATGATAAAGCTGCCCTTTTTGAGCTGCACAAAGAGGAAGCCGTCTTATCCGGAGTCAAAAATATCTTCACTTTTTACCAAAAATGACAAAATATTCATCCACACTAATGAATTGAACATATCGTCACAAAAGACAACTCAATATATGCTGAACATCAAAACAATTAGACTTAGTATGACGTTTTATCAAAAATGACAAAACTATTCGTCAACATTAGAGAACTGAAGATATTGTTACAAAATGAACAAATCAGAGACAGGTCAACCTGAGATACCTATATATGTTTAGTACCGAAGCAATTAGGTTACTAGTATAAAAAATGACAAAACATATTTTTCACAATTAGAGAATTAAGGATATCATCACGGAATTAACAAATATTATAAAAAAAGATGTACATTTGTCGTGAGTATGAAACCCATATAGCTGGCCGTTTTTAAGAGGAAGTTGGCCACGAACATGTATCTAAAGACCATAGACGGCGCCCTCTTTAGGCGTATTTTTTTTAAAACAATGTGCCATGTTACCTCCTGATCGGCACCATATAGTGATAAAATGTGGACCATAAATGGCATCTCTAGCACACCAGGATCCACGCCGTTCTCCAGCAAGCACTGACGTTCAACGCGTCTGATAATTTTCTTATTCGTCTTGACCAACATTTTCGGATTTACTTCCGGATTCATCATCCTGTCATATTTTTCTAGCGTGTCCGCTTCGTGCAAAATCTCCACAAATCGGCGGAGAATTTTCAATACAAGCGGCCGATCGTTAAAAGGTTCTGCCATCTTCTCCAAAAAAAAAGAACATGTTATCGCATGTATAATATGAGTTTTACCAATCCAACATTGTTGTTACATTAGCATCCCATATTAGTCGGCGTTGGGTATGAACATACATTATTGTACATGTAAATGTTATGTTTTATGATTTATTTGTATCCAGACATGAAATAGTATGTTTGTTTATGGGGATACAAATGATGAGATCAGAAAGCCTATCATCTGTCCCTCCTTATCCCCAGTCCTCCCAAGGCAAATACAAGTGACTGTTCCCTTATCACTGTCACGATTGCTGTGTTTCTCCGTAATATACTTTTGATAACGACAATCACAAGGACGGGGTGGCCTCAAAGTGACCCTGGTCAGACTGCATACATCTCTATCAGTCTGAACTAGGCACTTTGTTGTATGACAAAGCGTATCCTTCAAAATACAATGAATCATTTGGTGTAAGTATATCAGTGGCGGATCCAGCACAATGTATTGGGGGGGGGGAGCTTCGCTTAAAATTATGGAGCGTAAATTGCAGATAAACTATGCGTAATCCAGATAACATGATTCGTCATGCGATTTTTTGGGGGGAAATGCCACCCCCTGTCCCCCCCCCCCTTTGGATCCGGCACTGAAGTATATGCCGTTATAATTATGCTATTGTGCTATGCCATATATAAATATGTTGTCAGCAACAAACAGCAACATTGCGATATGTTCCGTAGATCTGCACACCTGGGTAGAACTAGGGCTCGCACATGAACATGAGTTGTACATCAACACGCAGGGATAGTTGATTGCTCGCATGGTTCTAAAGATTAGCCGCTTCTTCCCAGGTTATTTCGTCCAATGGTCATATACAAGCTACTGGCAACTTTGCTATATTTGGTGATATATATAAAATTGGGATCGTCGCGCAATGCCCTAACAGTTATTCAAAGTCATGTCGTTTTTTTTTGTATTTCTAACAAGATTGCTTTCTTACCTTAGTACAAATGTTTTCTGCTCAAAATAGGTTGACAGGAATCGGACTTTTCTGTACGATGTACCGTGTGTACGCCGAGCTCGACACTATCAACGACGAAATAACATAAAGAAAGATCGCCGTGGGTAGCACACACTACCGATTAGCATAATTATTAAAACTACTGACACCTAGGGGGTCATATGACACTGCAGAAGGGTACGCACAGACTCGGATTTAGGGCACGTGGATTTAGGGGGCGCCCCAGGCACGCGCCCCTCCCTTCAGCCCGGAAAACAAATTGACAAACCCAGCCCAACCGAGGCCACGTCAATAGGAGCGCGCTTTCCCTCTGGATCCGCCAATGAAGGGTGTCTTTACATGACGTCATTACCGAATCGCATTATGGGATATACGTGTGTGAGCGAAGAATGTTTTAGCGGGGCGTGTTTCATCAAGTGTACCACTCTTAATCTGCCCGTAAATTCAGGATGAGTGGCATGAACGTTACTATGTCAATACGCACACTTTTATCGTTCAAACATCGTCGTTTTTAATTATATGTAAAAAGGTCATCATTTAGTTATTAAGTAACTATATGGTAATTTATATTCGAAATAGATCGATACGATCTGATTCATTGACAGCAGCAATGCAGCAACTTGAATGACATGGAAGTATTTCAACAGATAACTACCAATTAATAATGATGTCAAAGTCGAGCAATGGTGAATGAAGAAACTCGAACCATTACGACACCCGGGCAACTTACTGCTAAATACACCATTGTTCTAATTTCGCTTTGGTGTTTATTCTATGCCCAGACGTCTGCCCTATTGACACCGTCCTCGATTTAGTGCGGTTCAGATTTATATATAGGGTACTCAAAAGTTCACATCAGAAGTGTATCATGGTACGCTTCATTTCAATGACGGTCACATTTTCGTGTTTGTAAACACTACAACTGCACAAGCGCAGTAAAAGAGATCCAGGTCACTGGATTTGGATTTAACTACAGGTAACACCACAGGAAAAGGGGTGTTGCGAGGGCGAAGCCATATATATACTTGCTGCTTCAATTTAATTTGCTTCTCGAGGCAAGGTCAACCTAATTTTCCTATCAACAGATAATTCTCTAATTTCCACCACCTGTTGACACTGACCACTCAGCAGTCAGAATCTCACTTGCTTAATAGGAAAGTAAGAGTATGTATCACATATTTTAAATATACATGTATAACGCTTCATTGTTTTTACGTATCCAGCGTTGGTGTCAGGATAGAAAGCTACAATCGCCACGAGAGGGCGATCTTTCGTTGATATTATTACATTACGTTTTTCCCTGGTTTTTCCATAAAGGCAAACTCAACACGTTTTACTAAGTCGCCAGTACATATAAAAGCGAAGGTTGCTGTTTGGTATTATTTTGATGAACTTAGGCCAAAAAAAACAACAACAACTTATGTTGCCCTCAAGTCGGAAAATTAAAAAATCGGGTCGGTCGGTCGGATTTTTTTTTTAAACTCGTCGGTGAAAACTAATGGTATCGTAAATAGCCGAGGTACGTGGAAAAAAAAAACGCGACCCGATATTTCATATTTTTCGGTCGGTCGCTGAGGGCAACAAAACACTTTTTTTTTGCCTTACACAGTTTTTTGTATCCAATCAATGAAACATTAAAACTCTCTAGCATATATATTGATATTTGGTAACCATAACAACAGTCACTGCATATTAGTATGCGTGTGTTTATTTTTCATGGAACGAATGATATATAATGTGATGAGAAAGTAACATTCCTTATTTAACGATGAATCATAACCTCAGCACTCAACATGAAGTATCCTACTCCAATGTCATAAAATGTATGTACAATCCGCTATATCTAGAACCGTATTTTGGCGAATATGATTCAAAAACCTGAGTATAGAGAGACGAGTTCGCACAAATTGAACAATCATTGTTTACATAATTACCACGTGACAAAAAAAAAAATAGCGAAACTTGTAAAAATTACTAAATCCGCGAGGATTGCGAAAGCACACTACGGAATTTCAGGGTGAAATTTGCGCCATTCATTGTCCGTAATCAAGTCCATTGAAATGTGTCCCCAATAATGAAGACCTATTCTTCTGATTTCTACGCAGAATTGTTTTTGTTGTCCCCTAATTATTTCATACTTGGCACCTTTAACAGACTATTATTCTGTGACAAAGCATTTTCTTAAAAAACCCAGACATATTTCGCACCGTCATTATCTTGTGAACTATAAATTATGTGTTCACAATTCCATGTACATAAGTTGTTGACAATCATCCCATTGGCGTCCGTCAGGCTAAACCCCATCGTATCAGCAGCGTGTTGTGTTATTAATTAATTAGCAATCGAGTTTCAGCAAATGACGATCGAGTTAGATACATGAATTCAACTATATTCTGACCATTACTCTACTACGTTGCGATTTTTGCCAAAATGGCAGTTAGAATAAGTTTACAAAGACCGTGGCTGATTGATAAACTTAATTTATTTTGTGATATGAGAGAATAACCGTAAAGCTGGACAAGCAAAACCGGCATACAAATTAGTATTTGAAGTTTGTGTCAGTGAACTTAGTTAGATTGAAAAAAAAAAAAACGTGACCAAAGATGGCGCGGCATTGCAGATATGCGTAGGATGAGTGCAAGGTGTGATAGGAACATGTAGCACAGTTGCAATAGTATTTTCAAGTCTTTTATCACTAAGCTGACAAACTTCCGATGACACGGGAGAGTTAGACTGCTATAAATATAGACTCGACACAGCTCCTCACTGCTGCGAGCGTTTCAAACTAATGACGTTGAGGGCAGCATTCATCTTGAACAGCCAGCCGAGGCAATGCGGGACATACCGATGATATACGGACAGCAAATCGAGTCTACTATAAACGTAGTAAAACATTAATATTCGCGCATACTTTACTACTTAACACTAACCACTAAGTATTTACTTGCTGGAATGTGTCACTAATATAAATTGCCTGGTCGTTACACAGAATAAATTTCGACATTTACTAGGGCGAATAGTATTAGGGGGGGGGGGGCATTTCACGACACAACAGCAGACTTGCAGCATACATTAAAGTGGGACTACAAAACACGTCGGTTAATTGTTCCTGGTTTCATTTCGGAGCCGGCCGACCGAATGAAATAAAAAACAACAGTATTCGTTGAAAGAAATAGTTCGAATTTGAAACTCACGCAGTGAAAAGTGAACAAACGATTCCTAATAGAAAACTCGCCCTCAACGACTGATGCGTGAAAACCGGATTTAGAGGGGGGCGCACCTAGCTGTTGTAATGTGCCCCAATAGCAAACCATGCATGCAACTTTCACGATCGTATTTCCAATGATTTCCTTTGGGTTGCGATACACTGTTCACGCAAGACTATATACCGACCGAACACTCGAGTATTATTTCAACATGCGGCCCGAGTCTCTCTTGTCATGGTCACATCCTCATTTTCTTAGACTTTACTGTAAAATGACTAATTTTCACTAGGTTTAAATTTTGCTGATTTACCATTTCAGGTATATTCTGTGGGTTTTAAATTCACGGTTTTGTCATTTAGATAATGCGTTCTATGCTAAATTTTACATATTCACTGTGTTTTAATTTAGCGCATTTTTCCAGTCAGCGAAATAAGCTAAATTAAAACCCAGTGAATATTTACCCCCTTTACAGTATCTAAAATGGGTACTAGTATATCGAATCAAATTTATAAGAGTTTCCTTATTGCAGTGCATGTATGTATGTAGGACAACTATCCCGTAGTATGATTTAAAGCTGTGACATGTGCGACATTTCTTTCGTTTGGCTTTAATAATGTGTCCTAGCCCTAGCCGAACACTGTAAAAATGGTGCACTGGGACTGCAACATTGTGTACACATGGCATACGAGTATTTTGACTCCCATATAAACATGGCCCTCGGGCATGAGCAGTATTTTTTCCATCAAGACGGTTCTGGGTGCCCATTCTGGCTTACCTGTACTGTGTGGAACTTTGCATTGACAAGAAAATCGTGTTGCTCATCCCAGCCCTCTGATGTTCTTGTGATTATAAAATTGCACCGAAAACAAGCCTTTATTGAGTAAAACTTGTGCGACATCATGGTTAAGAGGCTAAAAAGTCCATCTTTCTCCATTAAACTCTCGCTTTGTCAACTGGAACAAGTGTAACAACCCATATGTTAAAACACAGCCCGTGTAGAGTTACTGAGATAAACTACGCTCTAATCTCTTGGGAGTTTGAGAGGAACAAAGAAAAGATGCCACCATTCATTTAGTGTCGCCACCATGGTTGGATAAGTTGAACCCAACAAAAATAAAATAGACTGTTTCTGTTTCCATGCAATGACCCGGCACCGACATTGTGGACGCGGCTCACTGCTCTGGCCTGGTATAGTCTGGGGGTCACCATCAACGGGAGAGAGGCGACGAATGTTGGTGTCATTGAAACGCGCATTTCTCTAATTACATTAACTATGACCAACATCTGTATCGTGAAAGTGTCATCCGTAATAATCATTTGGATAGAGCAAAATATTATGAGATCAAAGTTCAAGTTCAAATACGTGATCTAGTATTATTTAAATTAAGAATACCGTCAACATAATTACACTTTACGAGTGTTGGGTCGCGGTAGAGCGACGAGTCGGAATTGTCGAACGGATAATAGGCGTAGGTACGAATCACTGAGATAAGGCATGATAAATTGACACTTTCTACAAACAATTTATCGAAGCCAATTACTTTGTGACAATTAACTGTTAAATCTTTTCGAAAGGAAGTTTTATAGTGTTTGGAAATAGCTTGCATTAAATCGCTGATTTAATAGAGTTAATCTGAATACGTGATCAGTAATTGTTACAGTAAATATCCAACTCTCCGCTTGTCCGTGCGACTAACTGCCTAATAACGTCAATCACACGTACCGAAGTGAGGTGTGTATCTTAGGATAAAATGCATGACTCCCTCATATATTTGGTTAACGGGATATGGTCGTTATGATAGCTTGTTTGATTATTAAGAAGAAGCGAAGAATTTCCAAACAGCTTTTTGGGACAGATACTGATAGTTTTAATGACACTTTTCTATGTATTTATTCAAATAGGTATTAAGTCTTATCAGTTGTCAAATGAAATGACAGTCTGTGGATGATTGGTGATCAAACGAACGATAAGAAAGTCCCATATCAATGTATCGTATTATCCCGTGTATAATTATCGGCGATCAGTACGTATGCAAAATGGCGGGAACGTGCCTGTGTCATCCACTTTTGAAGCTTTGATAACTGATTGTTTATCACTGATTGAGTCAGTACACTATTCGTCATTTTTTTGCAATGTGTGCATGTAACAGCGCCATCATCTAAATATACAATATGGGGGAATACATTTATTTTTTTGATACTGTAATTTATTTGCCAAATTGCGGAGAACACAAAAGTAATTGTTCGATGGACAATAAAAACAACAAACTGACTAATCATATGCAATGATTTTTATTGTACGTACTAAAAAATGTCGCAAGAGAATACCATTGTTTCGTCGAACGAGTGCCCAGATGTGTGCTACAAATACTCGTTTAATGTTTTTACCAACATTTGTCAAACAACGGTAATTAAAATTGCTTGTTCTCATCCATATTGCGTACACGCCAGGTATCTATTATTAAATATTTCAGTAATAGCAATGGTATGTAGACATTCTCATCATTGTCAATGAAGAGAAACAGTCATATAATGTGCACTCAAGTTTTTTTTTGCTAGAAAATGCCTAGGAAACTGGACCAACTGCAGTGGACCAATAGTGGCAGAAAACTACTAAACCTATATTTGTTGTAAACCGCGGCAGTTGATCCGAGTTTTTACAAAAATACTGTGTTTTCTGCCGTTTGTTTTTCTGGGTTTTTATCTTTGCTATGGGAAACAACGGACTCCATACGTTTAAATAACCTCTTTCATCATATAGTAATATAAAACTAAAGAACAACTTCTTAAACACAATTATACGACAGCCTTAGAATCTTATGGAAACTGCTCTAAAACCTTAAAACAGTTTTTTTTTAGTTATCGTAATCATCTATCTGTCTTATTTATTTTCGCGTTCGTGTAGACACAACGCTTTCTTAGTACTGTCATATTGCAGTATCCAACAGTCTATGCAGCTACAGAACTTATTTCTGTGATTATTACCATGCATGTCACGTATATATGAGATAAGTATTTAATTATTTTCTGTTGTTCACATATTTATTCACTCGTGTATTTATCTATTTGTGTTATTATTTTGTTAGTGGTATGAATTTCATTATTCATTCAAAAATTATATTTAGAAACACCCATTAAACTGTAGCGTCTGGTAACTTTTTAATGGATCCACGTACACACGCACGTATTTTTTATTGAACTCTCGTCATAATGATGAGAATCCCGCGAATATCCAGAATTTTGCAAACATCGAGAACTGACCATCAATAATTTATATAGCCATGGTCGACAATAAATTCGCAGCGGGTCGACAATACAGCTTGAGTTCAACAATGTTTTATTTTAGTAAAATTAAAATTGTTTTAGATATTTGTTCATACTCGGATGTTATAAACGGCAAGCGGAAAGTTGTCAGCGGATAAAAAACCTCTCTGGATGAAATTAGAATATTTTGGAGGAGATAACAGCCGAGCGTAAGCGGTCTTCTATTGCCAGATATAAGTAAGACCTTGTTCAGCCAATCATATGGCTAGATTCACCTTCAAGTTGCTGTACTAAATAAAGTGTAGCCGATCAGTTCAACGCTCGGGAGTCAGTCTGTGAGCGTACGTGCGTGGTAGGTTGTTTCCATCTGGAATTACGTACCCATATCACTGCATTATTGCAGATAATTGCAAGTAACGGTTATATACGGACATCGGTTTGCCCAATTAGTCGTTTTATCGCAATCATATAGTAAAACAATGAAGACGTGTCAATTTGCATCTAAAAGAGTTCCCGTAATCCGGGTTTCATTAAAGAAAATCCTCCTTTTTTCAATATTGGCCGTGTAAGTCTTACATTGGGTTGACCTCTCGGGTCAATGTGGTCGTTTATAAAAATTGACTTATAAATGATATTGTATAATAACTCACCAATGAAGCTATTTGAGATTAGGAACAGGCATACTCGTCTTCAGGGATCATCTCAAAAAACGAAATCCGGTCACGTTAAAATTCGGAGTTCGTCACGGTATCTCAACTGACGAAGGGGTCGACTACTACTTCGGTATGCAGCGCTGTTATGCAACCAGTATTCCCAAATCTGATACATCAATATATAGAATGGTATACTTGTATCGCAGTTGCCTCAACAGCTCAAAAATTGGTTCTGTTGATCACATTTTTGTTTTCGTTTGTTTGAATAAACGTAATACCGAGCCAAAATTACATTTGTAGCACCAAATTAGTAAACACGATATTCTCGGCATAACAAACATGTGCCTTTCATCTTTTTTGAAAATTTCTAAATTCTATCTAAAACGGAAGCTTTCTATTGGCCATTTGTATGACATTTGACCGTTTTCGGCGGACATTGTTGCATACCATGCACTCGTTGATTGGCTGGCTGGATACAACTGCCGTTTTTTCAAGTTAAAGATGAAAAGAAAGGGTTTGTTGTACCGAGAGTGTGATATAATTATGGTAATGATACGATCGACGATCAAAAATTCATTTTTCAGCTGGCTGGGTCACAAGAGCCTGACGATCTATGCGTATGGCTAGTCAATACATGGACGACTATGGGCGGAACGACCGGAATGTCCCGGCACAGGGCCTTATCCTTGCCCAGGAATGCGAATTGTGCCTAAAGGGCGCTCTACGCATGCGCATATACACATATACTAGTACTTAAGTAAATGAAATCTGGTACCAGAATGATTGTAAATGGTCATATTTCGCTAGGAATGCACGATTTATAAGTAATCGGTCGATATTTTCTGATAGCCCAATGTGCTATCAGCCCACTAGATGGAATGGACAAGATATGTTGTTTTTTTATTTTCGTCGCTATTAACCTGAGAAAGAAGAGGCCCTGTTTCGGTCCGGGGACATACTCGTTACGCCCTATAGACATCCATGTATTGACTTCAGCAACCAACCAATGCAAACGAATAGATCGTCTGGCCCCTGCAGCCCGGGTTGCATAGCATGTAACATCCTATATGCGTTCATTTGAGTGGTACCCATATTGAGTAAATTGACAAAAATGCAGCTCATACCTTTTTGTTTTTGTCACGTGCAATTGAATGGCGGTTCCGTGATTTCAACGTCCCGTATCATGTGAATGAAAAAAAAATAGCGCGTCTCGATCTGCACCACCATTTCTGGCGCCGCGGTCTTTGCCTACGGAACGCGCGTTCGAATTGCATGTAAACCGAAACTTACAGTGTATTTTATATGATATGCGTTGTATAAGTCACACGGTAATTGTCAAACCCTCTTGTCTTATATATTTCAGGTGGGAATTCCTGCGATGTTTGTTTTAAAGAAGTCCCCTATTCAAGACGACGTCCTTTCATTTCACAAAAAGTGACAGTTGAATTACGCTTTTCAAATTGATCTGATAATGTAAAATCCAGTCCCATTACGCGTTAACTGTTACTTTTAATTAGTTATTGCTAGTAAATCATAATACGATGAACTGTATAACTCATAGAAAACATGACATAGGACATTCCATTATGGTTATTAATGACGGCGTTATGTTATGAATTGACGTTTAATTGTGTTATTATATTTAATACGTAGAGGGCGGAAAAGGAGACTGTTCGCGGCCCGGGTTCTCTGGTTTTACCGTCACTGAAACGTTTGAATTCCAATGCAGCACGGAGACTGGCAGCGAAGGCTAACACAGGCTTGTTTTCTCCCGGCAATTATATAAAAACACGTCACATCGTTTACATAATAACTTGTCTCTTGAATCTGAGCTGAATCCTAAAAATAAGTAAACATGGTCACAAATGTCTTTACCCGTCACGCATCATAGAATCCACCGAAGCTCTTATATTTAGATCTGATAAATTTGTCCCATATTTTTTCGCAGCACATCTAAGTGAGGAGAAAACATCCGCGAGTTGATACAAGTGAGTACGCCATGGCAACGGTACGACACCGACAAAGAGTGTATTTGTTAAGTCATTACTTGGAATCAAATTGGATTTCAATATTATTGTAACTCACGACCTGAAATGATTTTTCTGCGTGTTATAGAAACACATTATTAACATCCCGTTAAGTTTATCGCGGAAAGTTAAAAATATAATTACCATTCAAACGACGGGTTTAATCTGTGGATATTAGCGACGAACACGGGGAACGAAAACCCGTCGAAATATACACGGGGTTGTAATAAACATGCCATCATAGTAGCTATAACGAGGTAGCAGCATTGATTTGTTTCAATTTATTGCCATTATGTTTTAGTATGAATATGAAATAGACATTATGAGATAATTTACCGATCTTAATCTGCGTGTGACGTGATACGCGTGTGAATAATCACCATGACAACATCGTATAAAACTATACATGGCACGAAATCGTAAGTTCTCTCACCGCCGTTAAATCACCAAACCTGGTCATCGCCCTTGGCATTATTACGAGGTTCAAGTACAATCCAATAACCAAAACAGATTACGCTTAGTTTTCAAAGTCGGAGATTTGTGATTATTTTTATCCATTGTGTGTGGGGCGCGGGGTGGGTGGGTAAGGCGTTAGTAGCAATTATATAAGCTTTAGGCTGTTTCGCGAAATTACTGACATGTACCTTGCCCCATTTCAGAAACCAAGTCTCATGATTCAAGTCAAGAGAAATAAACCAATTCGACAAATGAGAATGGGCAGCGAACATGTGTTGTGTACAAATTCAGATAAGGCGATGGCGGAGTGATATTGTCAGGACGTTTTTTATAAAGTCCACTTTTAAGTGGACTTTAACTGTAACAGGAACATTTGTGTAAATCACGACACGAGAGTAGCTACAATTAATATGGCGGGAAGGGGATGGCGCTCTCACCATTTCCACAAGAACACGCGTATCACCGCTCACAAAGACTCGAAATATTATACATAAATCAGGTTACTGTTATGCGTAAGCAATCCGCAACGTTCAGTGACACTACACGGAAATATGATGGATTTGGTTAAAGTCTTTCTAATTTATGTAAATGTATATTTCGATGATAATAACGAAATAAAGTTTGCTATATTCATAAACATGTATCGGGGGATTGATGCTAATCTGTGCACACTTGGCTGATGTTACCGGTGCTTATCTTAGATTAATCTCCTCAATTTGGAGATGATGCCGCGACAACAGGAAGTATATTAAAATAATACCCCAATGATGTGTTCCTCCAGCGTCATTTAACACTATAAACGCGATCTTAATAAACGTCCCGGCACGATGAAGTAGTTTATAAGCCGATTGCCACGGTAATTGTCTCAATCATGGCATGAAATTTGTTTTCTCAATGTGAAATTGCTCGAATGCTCTGGTCGTATTTGTGCGTTTTAATTCGCCGCAATTAGCAAGGGCAGCTGCATATACGAACGCGCACTTCATACGCCGTGGGAAAGCAGGACACATTCCCATGTGGCACAAACAAATCATTTGGTCCGAACAAAGCTTTTCATGATTATAGAGAGCATTTGTCGCATCGCGTCTAGCTCGATGCGGGTCCCACGCTACACATACAACGCGTGCAAAATGGATTTGTTTACACGAAACGAAACGACGACTGAGGCGTTTTTTTTTAAGTGTGAAATGTGTTACGAATGTGTTAAATAATTCCAAACCCTCGGTGAATCAGTACAATTCAGTTCTTTTGTACCCATGCCCACATCGGTAAGCATGTTTGAATTGGTAAGCTCAAACAAACAACGCGAGACTAGACATATCTGGCCTGAAATATCTTAAAATAACAGATCGTCAGATTGTCTTGACTTTAACAATGTGGCTCCATGTTTATGAATAATAAGACTTGATCACTGATATATTTTTCGCATAGAATGGCCACTTAATAATCACAAAAATGGCGATTTTCAATCAATCATTGGTTGCTATGGTAACACCATATCCCCCTGATTTTGATTAAGTTGACACTAACTATTAAATTTGAATGATGTAATGTTTTGCTATATTTTTTGTCAAACTATTTTCAAAACAAGTATTTAACTTGCTTAATGTTTTGCACATGATTATTAGAAATTGATGCTCATTTCGTGAAAATGAACTGCGCAATACATAAAATGTGTAAAATATTGCTTTAACATTTTGTTGGGTAAATCCATAACACGGGGCTCCGTGCGTTCGGGGTGGCTGGAGTGACCAACAATTTTGTATATCTGCACGAGATGCACACATACTTATCATACTTATATCTGTGTGGCTGACTCATATACGGACATGGGGAACGTGATATTGTTCCGTTTACCCAATAAATATTTTACAATTCTGTGCAAATTAGTTAAAATTCAGAGCGCTGACTTAAAATTGTGCTCTTTGCACTGTCGCGTGTCTTATTTCTATAATAACCCCTCATAGGGATAACCAGGGAGACGGACTGGCCTTCCAACATGTCAACGTTATCGAATGGTCAAATTTATTGTTCTTCGAATCTTAGGAATTACTGGGCGAATCACGTTATGAGATCAGGGTGCTCTGAATTATTTATAAAACGAAATCATCATCGTGCTGGGATTATATTTCGTTTTCTGTTGCGGTACATCTTGAGTAATATCAAGCGAGGACGTTAAACGTACGGCGTGCTAGTGGGTTCGCGTTATATCATCATGATCGGTAAATTGGTCGCGTATTTTTATTTTCTGTTGGCCATGAGTATGCATCGTGGTAATGGCTCTCCCTGAAAACTTGAAAACAAAAATAAATGTGGCCAAGAGCAGGGAGTTTAGTAGTTCATCGAACGCATACTCTATTAGTGTGAAGAGTTATGGGTATCAGAATTCACATTCCTGAGCGATCCACACTGTGTTGTCTTAGGAAACCCACTGGTGGTAATAGCTGAACTGGTGGCTGAATTGTTGTAAACAAGTCGAACGGCCTGCAGCTATTTAACCTTTGGAGTATAAACTCCCCCTATGTTCTGAATTGTAGAAAGGAATTGTATCGGATTTGAAATGGCAGAAAAACACACACAATGAAAGCAAGTTCTGTCACGAGGTCATAAAAACAATGCAGAGTGACGAAATCATCATCTTGAACGAGGATAGACAACCTAGCAGCGGCGGCTTTGAGAAGTGACACTGCACACACATGAAGTTGTTCATCGGTCTTATTTCAGTGGAAACTTTCATATCGTATATATTTCAAACGGTACTTTATTATTGCCACCCACCATACGAAAATGAACATACCGCCATTGCGGTAACTAGTGACTGCCGAGGTTCCAAATGTTGCAATCGTTCCAGTACCAACATGCTCCCATTTAAAAGCTCCCACTCGCCAGTAGAATCATAGATCACTTCTTTTTTTATTCAGTGCATTATTAGTCATCAATTATCCGTTATATCTGGAATAAAAACCAGTTACAATTTGTCATCTTTTGAGAATCGATTTGTGGAACACGTGTACACAAAGAGACACGTGTGGACACATGAAACCTCATATATACTATTAGGTTGGTGGAGTTATTACTCCCCTCTCACGTGTTACAAGGTCTGATTTCACTATGTGTCAAGTTCATTTCCGAGGGGTGTTTGTGGCGCTACGATACGTGTCGGCAATGATGAAAATAGCGCGTAATCATAACGTGTTGCACAATCTCGCTGGCTAAGGATGCCACATCCTCGATCGTGACGACAACTTATCGATACCCGTAATGCTCCGGCCACTGTCATTCAAAGATCTACCACACTGCGCGAAACATCAAAAAATACCGCTATCAAAACCGTGTTTATAACATCAGTGAGCCGTATGATTTGTATGCATACTCAGATCCCTGGCCTTTGACGCTACCCACGTACAATTAACTTCTAATTGATTTCGTGCTCGTAAAAATCGCAAGATCAGGTTTCAGAGAAAATGGCAAGCGACGCCAAATATGGACGCCGCAATCAGCAACAAGTTTAAAAAAAGAAGATAGGAGACCACTCAAGTTGACAGAAAATTTCACCAAGCCCCTTGGGGATGTGTCCGCTAGGGGCGGGAAATCCCGAAAGTGTGTAATCTCACGAGCGTATCGCGGGTGAGATTACATAACTAATATTGTTGGTCTTAGAACGATTGTTGTCGTTGCCCGTGATCGGTTACTCACTGTAAATCACAGAAATGATAAATTTATTGTGATACTGACATCAATCATGAGACAAAGCTAAGGCTGGGAGAGAATAATGTTAAAATAACAAACACTCATCGCCGTTCGCCTAATAACAACAGCGTAATATAAACAACGGTTTTCAACTAATCGTTAAGGAGGTTACTGAGAAATACTGTCAAGTCTAAATCTAGATAGGTCGGGTACCGGTGATCGCGGCAGAATCCCCACTGAGCAGGTCATAGTTTTACGGCAATGACCCGTCGCAATTCTGGTAAATCATTTCCCCCTAACAGATTTCTGTATGGTTTCCGTCTGCAGTGAATGCATTCGTATTCTCAAGGCGACCATGGAATGCCGAGATGGGTAAACCGTGTGATCTATCACTTCGGAAAATTCGGTTTCAATGTGTAAATTCTATTTAATGGACTATTTCAGTTGTTCCCCCCTGTGTCTAAAGGCAACACAAAGATGTCAATTGGGCCGACCATTGCATCATTGCCGGGTGGCGGTGTTGTGGAAGTATTTGGGAGTGCAGTTACGCATCTTTAAATTAGATTAGCCAAATTTGGCGGAGAGTTAAATACCGTGATATGATTTATGCCCTCCCCGACACACTTAATCGTTACCCCTGAACGATGTGAGGGTCCTGTCATGATATATATGCTATCACGTCTAACGTTAATTGAGTTATTGTTTCTCATCAACTTTACTATGATATCGACGAGCGATTGGAATTCCACAAGGAATGGCCACTCTGGAGCCCAATCAGTATGACTAGCATTCTTGAAGACAGAACACCGACCGTGCAGGCTGCGATGTGGATATAGAGTGTGGATAATATCATTGCATTGCCATCGGCTACAAAGATAAACGACGAAAACGATACTACCACTTAGCTCTCGATTAAGTCAGTAATACAACCAAAAGACACAAACTACTTTCCGACGCGAAGGCCAGTAGTGTGTTTATTTCACTGTGTCGCCTTTCCATTTCCACTCACACTCTTCACTTGTTTTGTCTCCGAGTACAGCAGTTTCTCCACGGGTCCCGCTACAATCAAGGCCACTTTTAGCGTTTCGTTTCCACGCCAAAGGATGGGTAGCTTTCATCGCGCTGTGAGTTATATTGAATATAATACTGTTGCGCGAAAATACTCTGAGGCGTGAAAAAATAAGCAAACTTCTTCAAGCGTTTGATTTTAGTTTGGAGTTCCTCTGTCTAATCGCGTGGAAGCTACTGGAGCTATCCATGAGCGGGCCAGAGCGGCTTGGGCAAAGGCCGCTTGATTCACAGCACGTACATGCATTAGAACACCGCGCTGTATTATTTAACTAATTGTTGTTGGTAATTAAAGTCACTGATCCCTAGAAAAGCAATACAAAGTTCATTAAAACGAGAGCGGTAATTTGCCAGTTACTTCATCTGCCTAAAATAATAAGGCGTCACTAAATACGCCGCCTTTATTCCGGTACGATTTAAAGTTCTTCTATTGATAAAAAAAAAGTTGCGCTAATTTGCATAAACCATTTATCGGATGAAAGAAGTGAAGCCATCCCTGTCTTTACATTGTTACAGTTGCTAATTCAACTTGAAGTGTTCGTCGTCTCACTGTTGCCGACATCAACCGCCATCAACAGTTTGCCGCCCATCAGTCCATCATGCCCTGTGTGACATCCACGAGTTGAACATTCCTTTATATTGATGTGAAATCTCTAGCTTGTTCTTGCGAGATCAGTGTATTTTACAACTAATCTCATTCTTCGTGGAATTTCAGATATTTAAAAAAAAATCAAATAGGTTGTAAAAAAATAAACATTTTTCTTGAAAGAGATAGTAAATCCTTCAGTTTTTGACCTTCTTCTTAAATTGTATTTTCTTACATACATACATACATACATACATACATACAGACAGACAGACAGACAGACAGACAGACAGACAGACAGACAGACAGACAGACAGACAGACAGACAGACAGACAGACAGACTTTGTATTTGTGATTCCAGGCTGCTGGCACCAGTGGCGTCGAACCGTACCACAGGGGACTGGAAGGAAAGAAGCGGTCCAGAGGCCGTATGCTAGTAGTTGGATAATGGTTTCATACTTGCCCCCCACCCAGCCACCCCACCGACCCACGTATAAGTTGAGACCTTTCTTCAGTTTCTAGGATTGAGAATACCAGTTTAGTCTATATGAACGAAACACTGACATTTCAATACCGCGATAATGTGGATTACAGTCTCACCTCTTCGCCCTTCTCATGCTGAAGAAGGTCCGACACGGAGCTTGCCGCCGTGTATATTCATAAAATGGGATATTTCTGACTTACAAACAATCCTTTCACATCGCGAGTGAACGTACTCGGTTCAAACCCTGTTTTTTTTGACTGCACGAATAAGTTTGAATTACTTTTCATGGTTGGTGTCTCTAGTTCTAAAATAAAAGAATATGCCGGTTTTTAGCCAGCGGCTCCTTTTTTTCAAAGCTAGCATTGAGAATGCATTTATGGGTACGCACCCATGTGTAAAAGAGCGACAGTATATGTAAATTAGGCGTTTTCAACTCCACTCTTTTAGTTTTAAGAGTTACTTTAACACATTTTCTGATGTATCAAAATTATGAGATTGTAACTGAGACGGATCGATGTATACAAAACATAAATGTTTTATTTTTGTGTTCTCGTTCCACCAAGTTTTGTGATAGGCAAGCATACTATCAACTGTAAAAAAAAATCAGTCACCCCTAGACGTATTCCGGCGGACCAGCTCTTCTCTTTTCGGATGACTGGGATTAATTCGTGCATTCGTATCAAACGAGTCGTACTTGTTGCTGTTCTCGTTAAGAAGATGATTTTCCAGACATCATAGACTGCGTGTATCACATGTAGAAATGTGAACGTTTTTAGCTTTTTTCTTCTTCTTTGTCTGTCTGTTGATGATATAGTGATATGTGCACGTTTGCTGCGTTCGAATTGTGGTCAGTATTCTAACTTTTGAACCATATGCATCATGTTTTTACAACCATTCTTGTTATTCAGTTCATGTTGAAGGGGAACTGGGATTCCATATCGCTGCTCATTCGGTACAGCGGACGAAGGTTGGATACATTTTACCACTGATACTTTATCTTCGCCCAACATGCCTTGATGTCTCGTGACTGCGTGTACATATGATAAATTATTCACAACACCGATTATTAAGTAAATAACAAGTAATAGCTTACGGTACCTACCTATCTACCCATTGCACAGCTTTCCTTTCGTCACACGGGCCCCATTACAACAACAGGTAATCCGTTTTCTGCTGTCACGTCTAGGCATATGTGTTAGCGTGGAACACAACAAAAACCTCTCCGGCTAAAACAACCCCATGCGCCGTCTTGATTGGGTTGGGTTTCAGATCTTTACTAATGTAGTATGGCTTTTTGAAACAAACAACAATGCCTAGTTTCATCATTTTTTGGTAACGTATTGTTTCTTTAGGGTTATTCTTGTACATATTATTTGAACATCCGACTAAAGGTGTCCGGTGACATATTGGACACGGGTTGTATTCACAATTATCCGATATAGTTGTTTTTGCAGAATTCAATTTGTTATGATTCACGCAAGCAGAACAGGAACTCAAATTTGTTTGCAAAGCCGTGGAAGCAGGTCTTCAAAAACTGATTCATTAATGCTACAATTATAATTGAAATTAGTTATTGTGTCTGAGATTGGAACGCAACGTTTGATGTACTTGTTTAAATAAATAAATAAATAAATAAATAAATAAATAAATAAATAAATAAATAAATAAATAAATAAATAAATAAATAAATAAATAAATAAATAAATAAATAAATAAATAAATAAATAAATAAATAAATAAATAAATAAATAAATGACAGCTATAGATTAAAATTGTTAATTTATAATTTATTTGAAAACAACAACAATTAGTAACAGAAATATACGCGAAAGTGTAGAAACAGGACATCGTAAAGAGAAAGAAGACTATAGGTACTGAAAACAAACGTGACGTTCAATCCCAGGTAACAAATACGATAATTTTGTTATTATGTTTGAATCACACAGTGTCAGTAACATATGAAACGACTAATCGGTATAACATGAGTCCCTCCCTGCATACCCTGGCTGAATGGTCAGTTCTATTCGATATGACCATCATCATAGCAGTACACCACTGCCGACTGATGTGATTGTTGAATATTACATGCGTGTATCGATTCGATCTCAGCATCTCCGCCACTTTGCAATGACCATGAACAGGAACTTTGATTAACCATTATGATGACAAATTTTGTTGAGCAAGTAACGACTGAATTATTTGATTACAAAAGATATTTCCATTCATAACTTTCTCAGCGGAGATCCTTTTTCAATAAATGCTTTGTTCGTGTCAGAGACGATAACATCAGTACCGTCCGTGCGTGTGCCAACTCCCACTGCCTTCAGCTTCCAAATTGAACTAAAGGCATCGATATATACTACCCATTTACGCGGAAAATAACACCAATATTTTTTTTTCTCATCAACTCCGAAAATTCAAGACAAATGAAGTGAGAATTAGTGTTCACTGGCCAATAAAGAGTTCACATTGCTAAAAAGGAAATTATTGCTTCCCAATCAAGAGGACACCCGACAGCGAATTAGAATTACTGACGTGGTAGTTTTTGTGCTTTATATTTACACAAATATACATCAAAAGATTAATAGAAAGTGAAGTTCCGTTTGCATCATAAAATGTTGCCACCATGTGGGCAAAACTAATTTCGCCAAAACAGGTTTGATTATGACTTATTTCATAGCGGTCCTCTGCTAAGCCGTATCATTAGCTGTGTTCTGGTAAAGTCGGAATAGGAACTCAATTTAGCAGTTTATTAAGACATTATGAACATACTGTTATATGATGGCAAAAATTCATCAATATCTTTAAAAAGCCGTGCATAACGAGCTCTGAGTGGATCGGAAACGCGGCATATATGTCCTCCTTATTAGAGTTTATTACTTAAGACAAACAACATGGAGAGGAAATATAGAAAAACCAATGAAAGCCCATGGGTTACCAAATTATTAGTAATTAATCTTTCGTCGCGATATTAGTTCGCTGAATATTACTCTCAGCGGCGACTGAAAGATAAACCATCCGGGGTAGCAGGGTTCCTATGGAAACTCATTAAAAAATAAAGTCGTAAAAAGTGATGTTATTTCGCGGTGATTTGATGCGTGAGAGCACGCCAATAATGTTCATTTAGTTTTATGGATTTCTGTTTCTCTCTTCCGGAAAATAAGCCGAAAGGATTTTTTACACTCAGTATTCATTGGCGAGAATGAATGGTGAGAAACTGTAATGACGACTTTCCTATATAGAATGGATATATACCCAGCGAGACGTACCACTGGGTCTTTGTCCAGACCATCGATATCATGAATTTCGTATAATATTAAAACATATCGCGTGACTCTTTCAATTCCTGTATCAATTTGTGTCGTTATATGGGGTACACGCTATAGGGGACTTTATTATGTCGTTTCAAGTTGTAACCTAAAACAACCGAAACAACTGATTTATTGTTTGTTCTCGCCTACTCTTTTTGTATAATGTTTAAATCATTGCCGAGCGAAAAGAAAGAAGTAGAAAAAAAAACAATTCTATCGATTTAGTGCCATTAAGCAAATAGATTGGTGTTATTGTATTAGGGTCAAACAAATGCACGTACAAATGATATTCTGAAATTGTGCACGCTTCAGAGCGACCCGGCACAGTATACGGTGGTGTACATTCATCCACGGTGTAACGTAATTGTGTCTTCTGCAGACTTAGTCGAATTTACTGAGAAAAGAAAATATAGACAATGTTCCAGGCCGCGAAGAGAAATTCTGTTGACAATTGCTTAACAATTCGAACGCAGAGTAAAGCTCATTTGCCCGGTTTCCGTGCATGGCACAATGGTGGCAATGGAAACGGGGGCAACCCGTATAAAATGAGCTACAACTTTCTGAAGACGAACCCCAAGAGGAAATCCGACCAGACTCAGTGACCCACCCTTCCTATCATTGGTTGTATGCGGGGATCCGATACAATATTGTCTTTATATTACCAATATTTTTCTTTGTGTCTGTGAAAAGCGAAAAAAAGAACAGCTCGAGGCAGTGAGTAGTATGAAGTAAAATGTTTTATATTGACATTGCGTGTATACCTTGCAGTTAACCAACGAGACCCGTTAAAGTTGATAAATCATTTTATTAAATTCATATTTGCTGACATCGAATGAATACAAATTGTGAGAATGAAAATAGTTTGATGGTGCCGTATGTCCACTTTTTTTATGGAAATAGCACACACGGCGGGTGAGATGGGCGCTAATCGGCAACTCGGCGTTGCAGTCGTTTTGATGTATTCAATATTGGTTTACGATCGCCACTGGCTATGTAGATCATAACTATTACTGGTACAATACGGAAATTTTAGTCAACTGAGACGGTGGGAAATTAACTGAGGAAAAATAATAGCGACAGGCAAAGCATTCATCTCATGGTATATTACCGTTTCTTTATGAACCTAGGAAGTACTGGAGCATCTGACGAGTACTAGTAGTACTGCGATAATTGTATTACTATATAGAGCGCACCTACATGATGAGACTTGTTTTGCCACGATACGGCGATGATCCCGCGTTTAAACCCAAAAACAATGTAGTAAAATGGCAGATAAACTCGTCGTCAATGCCATGTCTCCGCGAGGTCCTTGGAGCCCTGGTATCACGCAAAACGTATCAATGAAACATGCGCAATAACTTTATGACACACACACAAAAAAAAAAACATCAACTAAAACACGAATAACGAAATGAGGCGGAATAAACCATAGCAATACTGCAAAAAGGAATGTGTGAAAAAGAGTGACACTTAACAAAATAAAAAAAATAAAATAAAATAAAAATCACTGATACATCTACGATGTGAAATTTCATCTTTTCAATTATAATTACATTATTCAGGGCTCGTAGTTAGGATTGTGTTGCGTGCAAACCAGACAAGTAATAGGGAAACTTACGGGGCTCTATTTCACTATTTATTACTCCCCAATTCTTCTTTCATTATACATGATGATTTATGATTTATAGTATTTTATTGCTACGACATCGTTTTCTCTGTGGCATTCCCATATTAATGTTCCCGTATCCCTATTACTAGTTTCTACCACATTAGACTTAATTACCGTATTATCTTTTTGTATTGGTCGGGTACCATCTGATGAGGGTAAATGGCTTTTGGTCAAGCACGGCTGCGCATATTAACAAGCAGGGTCATTTTGTCATAAATTAATTTTGCATTAAATTTATAATCCACACGCATATCTGGGGTAACTTTATGAGACGGCTGGTTCGAAATTACAGCTACATTTGAATTTACCCTGTTAGCTAAGAAAATACAGATAAGTACAACTGACAGGCGTTGAAACAATTATCTAAACGGTCGGTGATGCCATCAAAATACAAATAATTTCCATGTAAAATACTGATTAATTTTCTCGGTAAAGTCATGTTCAATATTATAAGTTCAATGTAACATTATATGGTGTTTGGTAAGTTTCTATTGAATACGGTGTTAAGAATGGTACGCTACTCAGATTACCTTCCAGATGGCGTAATATGTAAATATTTAACGCGAATATATGCCACGTCGTGAAACAACGATGAAGAAAGCGAATCAAAAAAATGTTTACTTACTGTTGACAGTTTCGAGTTAGACAATTTGACGATGATATACGACATATACTATAATTTACGATATATAGCTATTCTAAATATACAACACTGTGTTTGGCATTCCGAAGTACCCCGTCAGTTATTGGATGTGATTCCCTGTCAACGTCTGATAATTCTATTGGCAATGTAGTAAACTCAATATTATAATTAAACATCTACCCATAATTTATTTAATATAATCTTTCAACATTGAAGATAGGTTCCTCGGATGTATTAAATATCGCTTCATGTGGTCCATGAAGTATTGCAATAAGTCACTGGAGATATAGAAATATATTGATGTAACACCACATTATGTGGTTCATGATGTATTGATTATTGATTGGTGTCTATGATGTATTGATGTAACATTACTCCATGGTGTCCATAATGTATTTATTTTACATCACGCCATGGTGTATATGATGTGTTGAAGTAACATCACTCCATGAGGTACATGATGTATTGATTTTACATCGCTCCATGGTGTCCATGATGTATTGATGTAACATCATTCAATGGGGTCATTGATGCATTGATGTAACATCACTCCATGGGGTCCATGATGCATTGATGTAACATCACTCCATGGTGTCTATGATGTATTGATGTAACATCACTCTATGGGATCCATGATGTATTGATTTTACATCACTCCATGGTGTCTATGATGTATTGATGTAACATCACTCTATGGGGTCCATGATGTATTCATGTAACGTCACTCCATGGGGTTCATGATGTTTTAATGTAGCAGGACTCTGTGGGGTTCACGGTGTATTGATGTAACATCACTATGTAGGGTTCATGACGTATTGATGTAACATCACTCCGTGGGGTTCATGATGTATTGATGTAACATCACTCCATGGGGTGCATGATGTATTGATGTAACATCACTCTATGGGGTCCATGATGTATTGATGTAACATCACTCTATGGGGTCCATGATGTATTCATGTAACATCAATCCATGGGGTTCATGATGTATTGATGTAACATCACTCTGTGGGGTCCATGACGTATTGATGTAACATCACTCCATGGGGTTCATGATGTATTGATGTAACGTCACTCTGTAGAGTTCATGATGTATTGATGTAGCAGGACTATGTGGGGTTCATGGTGTAATGATGTAACATCACTCTGTGGGGTTCATGATGTATTGATGTAACATCACTCCGTGGGGTTCATGATGTATTGATGTAACATCACTCTATGGGGTCCATGATTTATTGATGTAACATCACTATATGGGGTTCATAATGTATTGATGTAACATCACTCCATGGGGTTCACGATGTATTGATGTAACATCAATATATGGAGTTCATAATGTATTGATGTAACATCACTTCATGATGTCCATGATGTATTGGTGTAACATCATTTTATGGGGTCTATAATGTCCATGCTGTATTGATGTAACATCACTCTATGGGGTGCATGATGCATTGATGTAAGATTACTCAGTGGTTTCCATGATGTATTGATGTGACATCACTTTATGATGTCTATGATGTATTGATGTAACATCACTCTATGGAGTCTATGATGTATTGATGTAACATCACTCTATGAGGTCCACAATGTATTGATGTAACATCACTCCATGGGGTTCATTAAGTATTGATGTAACATCACTCCGTGGGATTCATGATGCATTGATGTAACATCACTCCATGGGGTTCATTAAGTATTGACGTAACATCACTCTATGGGGTCCATGATGTATTGATGTAACATCACTCTATGGAGTATATGATGTATTGATGTAACATCACTCCATGGGGTCCACAATGTATTGATGTAACATCACTCTGTGGGGTTCATGATGCATTGATGTAACATCACTCCGTGGGGTTCATGATGTATTGATGTAACATCACTCCATGGGGTGCATGATGTATTGATGTAACATCACTCTATGGGGTGCATGATGTATTGATGTAACATCACTCTATGGGGTCCATGATGTATTCATGTAACATCAATCCATGGGGTTCATGATGTATTGATGTAACATCACTCTGTGGGGTCCATGACGTATTGATGTAACATCACTCCATGGGGTTCATGATGTATTGATGTAACGTCACTCTGTAGAGTTCATGATGTATTGATGTAGCAGGACTATGTGGGGTTCATGGTGTAATGATGTAACATCACTCTGTGGGGTTCATGATGTATTGATGTAACATCACTCCGTGGGGTTCATGATGTTTTAATGTAGCAGGACTCTGTGGGGTTCACGGTGTATTGATGTAACATCACTATGTGGGGTTCATGACGTATTGATGTAACATCACTCCGTGGGGTTCATGATGTATTGATGTAACATCACTCCATGGGGTGCATGATGTATTGATGTAACATCACTCTATGGGGTCCATGATGTATTGATGTAACATCACTCTATGGGGTCCATGATGTATTCATGTAACATCAATCCATGGGGTTCATGATGTATTGATGTAACATCACTCTGTGGGGTCCATGACGTATTGATGTAGCAGGACTATGTGGGGTTCATGGTGTAATGATGTAACATCACTCTGTGGGGTTCATGATGTATTGATGTAACATCACTCCGTGGGGTTCATGATGTATTGATGTAACATCACTCTATGGGGTCCATGATTTATTGATGTAACATCACTATATGGGGTTCATTAAGTATTGATGTAACATCACTCTATGGGGTTCATGGTGTAATGATGTAACATCACTCTGTGGGGTTCATGATGTATTGATGTAACGTCACTCTGTAGAGTTCATGATGTATTGATGTAGCAGGACTATGTGGGGTTCATGGTGTAATGATGTAACATCACTCTGTGGGGTTCATGATGTATTGATGTAACATCACTCCGTGGGGTTCATGATGTATTGATGTAACATCACTCTATGGGGTCCATGATTTATTGATGTAACATCACTATATGGGGTTCATTAAGTATTGATGTAACATCACTCTATGGGGTTCATGATGTATTGATGTAACATCACTCAGTGGTTTCCATAATGTATTGATGTAACATCACTTCATGATGTTCATGATGTATTGGTGTAACATCACTCTATAAGGTCCATGATGTATTGATGTAACATCACTCAATGGGGTCCATGATGTATTGATGTAACATCACTCCATGAGGTCCATGAAGTATTGATTTAACATCACTCCATGGGGTCAAAAATGTATTGATGTAACATCACTTCATGAGGTCCATGATGTATTGATGTAACATCACTCCATGGGGTTCATTATGTATTGATGTAACATCATTCTATGGGGTCCATGTTGTATTGATGTAACATCACTCCATATGATGTCCATGATGTATTGGTGTAACATCACTCAATAGGGTCCATGATGTATTGACGAAACATCACTTCATGATGTTCATGATGTATTGGTGTAACATCACTCTATGGGGTCCATGATGTATCGATGTAACATCACTCTATGGGGTCCATAATGTATTGATGTAACATCACTTCATGAGGTCCATGATGTAATGATGTAACATCACTCCATGGGGTTCATTATGTATTGATGTAACATCACTTTATGGGGTCCATGCTGTATTGATGTAACATCACTCCATGATATCGATGATGTATTGGTGTAACATCACTCTATAGGGTCCATGATGTATTGATGAAACATCACTTCATGATGTTCATGATGTATCGATGTAACATCACTCTATGGGGTCCATGATGTATCTATGTAACATCACTCTATGGGGTCCATAATGTATTGATGTAACATCACTCCATGGGGTCCATGAAGTATTGATGTAACATCACTCAATGGTGTCTATGATATATTGATGTAACATCCTTCCATGGGGTTCATGATGTATTGATGTAACATCACTCTATGGGGTCCATGATGTATCTATGTAACATCACTCTATGGGGTCCATAATGTATTGATGTAACATCACTCCATGGGGTCCATGAAGTATTGATGTAACATCACTCAATGGTGTCTATGATATATTGATGTAACATCCAACCATGGGGTTCATGATGTATTGATGTAACATCACTCTATGGGGTCCATGATGTATCGATGTAACATCACTCTATGGGTCCATAATGTATTGATGTAACATCACTCAATGGTGTCTATGATATATTGATGTAACATCCAACCATGGGGTTCATGATGTATTGATGTAACATCACTCTATGGGGTCCATGATGTATCGATGTAACATCACTCTATGGGTCCATAATGTATTGATGTAACATCACTCCATGGGGTCCATGAAGTATTGATGTAACATCACTCAATGGTGTCTATGATATATTGATGTAACATCCCTCCATGGGGTTCATGATGTATTGATGTAACATCACTCTATGGGGTCCATGATGTATCTATGTAACATCACTCTATGGGGTCCATAATGTATTGATGTAACATCACTCCATGGGGTCCATGAAGTATTGATGTAACATCACTCAATGGTGTCTATGATATATTGATGTAACATCCAGCCATGGGGTTCATGATGTATTGATGTAACATCACTCTATGGGGTCCATGAAGTATTTATGTAACATCACTCAATGGTGTCTATGATATATTGATGTAACATCCCTCCATGGGGTTCATGATGTATTGATGTAACATCACTCCATGGGATCCATAATGTATTAATGTGGCATCACTTCATGGTATTCATGATTTATCGATATACCATTACACCATAGGATACATGATGTATCAAATGTCTATTATGTAATGATATAATATACCTAAATGAGGATTGGGTTCGTGATGTATCAACATAAGATTTGTTTATTTATTTCATTAAGGTCGATGATGTATTCATACAATATTTGTTAGTGGGTTCAATTATGTATGGTCCCAATTATGTATTAATATAGCATCACTCCATTTGTCTCCATAGTGTATAACCTCATGGTTTCCATGTAGTATCCATATACCATCTTTTTATAATGATTCATGATGTGTTGATTTAATATATCATCATGAAGTCAATGATGTAATGGCATAATATATCTGCATGGGATTCCATGATGTAATGACATAATATATCTGCATGGGATTCCATGATGTAATGACATAATATATCTGCATGGGATTCCATGATGTAATGGCATAATATATCTGCATGGGATTCCATGATGTAATGACATAATATATCTGCATGGGATTCCATGATGTAATGGCATAATATATCTGCATGGGATTCCATGATGTAATGGCATAATATATCTGCATGGGATTCCATGATGTAATGACATAATATATCTGCATGGGATTCCATGATGTAAATACATAATATATCTGCATGGGATTCCATGATGTAATGGCATAATCTATCTGCATGGGATTCCATGATGTAATGACATAATATATCTGCATGGGATTCCATGATGTAATGACATAATATATCTGCATGGGATTCCATGATGTAATGGCATAATATATCTGCATGGGATTCCATGATGTAATGGCATAATATATCTGCATGGGATTCCATCATGTAATGACATAATATATCTGCATGGAATTCCATAATGTAATGACATAATATATCTGCATGGGATTCCATGATGTTATGACATAATATATCTGCATGGGATTCCATGATGTAATGACATAATATATCTGCATAGGATTTCATAATGTAATGGCATAATATATCTGCATGGGATTCCATGATGTAATGACATAATATATCTGCATGGGATTCCATGATGTAATGACATAATATATCTGCATGGGATTCCATGATGTAATGGCATAATATATCTGCATGGGATTCCATGATGTAATGACATAATATATCTGCATGGGATTCCATGATGTAATGGCATAATATATCTGCATGGGATTCCATGATGTAATGGCATAATATATCTGCATGGGATTCCATGATGTAATGACATAATATATCTGCATGGGATTCCATGATGTAAAGACATAATATATCTGCATGGGATTCCATGATGTAATGGCATAATCTATCTGCATGGGATTCCATGATGTAATGACATAATATATCTGCATGGGATTCCATGATGTAATGACATAATATATCTGCATGGGATTCCATGATGTAATGGCATAATATATCTGCATGGGATTCCATGATGTAATGGCATAATATATCTGCATGGGATTCCATCATGTAATGACATAATATATCTGCATGGAATTCCATAATGTAATGACATAATATATCTGCATGGGATTCCATGATGTTATGACATAATATATCTGCATGGGATTCCATGATGTAATGACATAATATATCTGCATGGGATTCCATGATGTAATGACATAATATATCTGCATGGGATTCCATGATGTAATGGCATAATATATCTGCATGGGATTCCATGATGTAATGATATAATATATCTGCATGGAATTCCATAATGTAATGACATAATATATCTGCATGGGATTCCATGATGTAATGGCATAATATATCTGCATGGGATTTCATAATGTAATGGCATAATATATCTGCATGGGATTCCATGATGTAATGACATATCATATCTGCATGGGATTCCATGATGTAATGACATAATATATCTGCATGGGATTCAATGATGTAATGACATAATATATCTGCATGGGATTCCATGATGTAATGACATAATATATCTGCATGGGATTCCATGATGTAATGGCATAATTTATCTGCATGGGATTCCATGATGAAATGGCATAATATATCTGCATGGGATTCCATGACGTAATTGCATAATATATCTGCATGGGATTCCATGATGTAATGACATAATATATCTGCATAGGATTCCATGATGTAATGACATAATATATCTGCATGGGATTTCATGATGTAATGGCATAATATATCTCCATGGGATTCCATGATGTAATGGGATAATATATCTTCATGGGTTTCCATGATGTAATGACATAATATATCTGGATGGGATTCCATGATGTAATGACATAATATATCTGCATGGGAGTACATGATGTAATGGCATAATATATCTGCATGGGATTCCATGATGTAATGGCATAATATATCTGCATGGGAGTACATGATGTAATGGCATAATATATCTGCATGGGATTCCATGATGTAATACCATAATATATCTGCATGGGATTCCATGATGTAATGGCATAATATATCTGCATGGGAGTACATGATGTAATGGCATAATATATCTGCATGGGAGTACATGATGTAATGGCATAATGTATCTGCATGGGATTCCATGATGTAATACCATAATATATCTGCATGGGATTCCATGATGTAATGACATAATATATCTGCATGGGATTCCATGATGTAATGGCATAATATATCTGCATGGGAGTACATGATGTAATGGCATAATATATCTGCATGGGAGTACATGATGTAATGGCATAATATATCTGCATGGGATTCCATGATGTAATGGCATAACATATCTGCATGGGATTCCATGATGTAATGGCATAATGTATCTGCATGGGATTCCATGATGTAATGACATAATATATCTGCATGGGATTCCTTGATGTAATGGCATAATATATCTGCATGGGATTCCATCATGTAATGACATAATATATCTGCATGGAATTCCATAATGTAATGACATAATATATCTGCATGGGATTCCATGATGTAATGACATAATATATCTGCATGGAATTCCATGATGTAATGGCATAATATATCTACATGGGATTCCATGATGTAATGACATAATATATCTGCATGGGATTCCATGATGTAATGGCATAATATATCTGCATGGGATTCCATGATGTAATGACATAATATATCTGCATGGAATTCCATAATGTAATGACATAATATATCTGCATGGGATTCCATGATGTAATGACATAATATATCTGCATGGGATTCCATGATGTAATGGCATAATATATCTGCATGGGATTCCATGATGTAATGGCATAATATATCTGCATGGGATTCCATGATGTAATGGCATAATATATCTGCATGGGATTCCATCATGTAATGACATAATATATCTGCATGGAATTCCATAATGTAATGACATAATATATCTGCATGGGATTCCATGATGTAATGACATAATATATCTGCATGGAATTCCATAATGTAATGACATAATATATCTGCATGGGATTCCATGATGTAATGACATAATATATCTGCATGGGATTCCATGATGTAATGGCATAATATATCTGCATGGGATTCCATGATGTAATGGCATAATATATCTGCATGGGATTCCATCATGTAATGACATAATATATCTGCATGGAATTCCATAATGTAATGACATAATATATCTGCATGGGATTCCATGATGTAATGACATAATATATCTGCATGGGATTCCATGATGTAATGACATAATATATCTGCATGGGATTCCATGATGTAATGGCATAATATATCTGCATGGGACTCCATGATGTAATGACATAATATATCTGCATGGAATTCCATATTGTAATGACATAATATATCTGCATGGGATTCCATGATGTAATGGCATAATATATCTGCATGGAATTCCATAATGTAATGACATAATATATCTGCATGGGATTCCATGATGTAATGGCATAATATATCTGCATGGGATTCCATGATGTATTGACATAATATATCTGAATGGGAGTACATGGTGTAATGACATAATATATCTGCATGGGATTCCATGATGTAATGGCATAATATATCTGCATGGGATTCCATGATGTAATGACATAATATATCTGCATGGAATTCCATATTGTAATGACATAATATATCTGCATGGGATTCCATGATGTAATGGCATAATATATCTGCATGGAATTCCATAATGTAATGACATAATATATCTGCATGGGATTCCATGATGTAATGGCATAATATATCTGCATGGGATTCCATGATGTAATGGCATAATATATCTGCATGGGATTCCATCATGTAATGACATAATATATCTGCATGGAATTCCATAATGTAATGACATAATATATCTGCATGGGATTCCATGATGTAATGACATAATATATCTGCATGGGATTCCATGATGTAATGACATAATATATCTGAATGGGAGTACATGGTGTAATGACATAATATATCTGCATGGGTTTCCATGATGTAATGGCATAATATATCTGCATGGGATTCCATGATGTAATGACATAATATATCTGCATGGAATTCCATATTGTAATGACATAATATATCTGCATGGGATTCCATGATGTAATGGCATAATATATCTGCATGGAATTCCATAATGTAATGACATAATATATCTGCATGGGATTCCATGATGTAATGGCATAATATATCTGCATGGGATTCCATGACGTAATGACATAATATATCTGCATGGAATTCCATAATGTAATGACATAATATATCTGCATGGGATTCCATGATGTATTGACAAAATATAAGCCATAACTGAAGACAATAAATATTAAAAAAATACACGTGATATAAATGAATATTTATATAAGTTGTTTTACTCAAACGGCATTTGAAGATGACCCTTGTGTCGAACTGGGTGTACATTGAGTTGGCGGGAACTGTTTTTCAATATAAAAGTAATGGTGCATATATTTTTAATATTAATGTTACCTCATTGAAATATGTAAACGTCACAGTTGTCACGCAACAATTTATTTTCAATGTTGTAAACTTTTGGGCCGGTGGTCTGTATTGAGAAAATTAATTTAATATTAATATTAATGTCAATATAACAAAAATCATTTTAAAAATGTTTTCCATCTTCAAAAATGACGACCGGCCTTCACCCTGCAGTACACATATTCTCTCTACTGATGGTGATCACGTGATCAGTGCAGTGTCTTTCGACTATGTCTATAAATAAATTAAGTGTGGTCACGTGATTTCTTCACCACTCATCTTTGTGATTGGCGATGCGCATACGGCAGACTGTTCCAATTTATTTGTGTTCGGGTATCACGGGAACAAATTCCGGGATTTACAATTCTGAGCTTAGTATTCAATGCATCAACAATAAAAAGTGTAACTCGTTTTAAAAATGACTGTTTTATGATTAGGTGCTTTTTTAGTTTCTTTTTTCCAAATATGTGTCCAGCCGCCTTTTCCAACTTTGGAAAAGTTAAACATATTTAATATATTCTAATCATATCGAATGCGAATAAATGTTTTGTAGATCCGCCTACATATAACTTTTCTGTAACTGAAATTAATATTATAGTAATAATTGAGTTGTGCATACACACAAAAATAAAAAAATCGCAAATTGGATATTTAGGGTGTGGAATAGAAGATCGGCGGGCTTGTGATTATTGTGTTACCCCGGCGGAGTGTCCGACACGTGCGTCGGTGTTTTGATGAATTGCTCAACTGCCCTGATCTGTCATAATTAGTGTTTTGTCTTTCATTTTATTAATAAATGTTCCACAGTTGCGCACTTAGAAGAAACATCAAGGGAAGTGACGTGGGCGTTAGCTGAATACTCCCCAACGTATTGAAGAACGCATGTTGAGATTCACATTCGAGCGTTTTGACGATAAATCAAGGAATGTAGCAGAACTTTCAATATCTCTGCATTACAATCAATTTCAACAAGGCGTGCTAATTTGCTAAGAAGTGCTGACGATTTTTGTTTATTTTATTTTTGTTCCACAACAGACTCTTTCTTTTTTATTTTTATAAAGTAGGTGATATGCATTGTTACCCATTAAACTAATTTCAATACTTTTTTTCTCTCTCAGAAGAATATATTCTTCGTATTTTCGTTACGAATCATACCGTTGATTTGGATGTATAGAGTGCCTGTTATCAGCGACACGAGTCGCGACGTTAAAACACACCAACATCAGACGAACTTTGTTCCTGTGATATGTATTTCCAACCGTTGTTGAGGACATGACTTGACGGGGGACGACAATGTGTGTAATGTGCGATATGACAACCGGCGAAATTGTGTTCGTATCTTACATAAGTGGCTGATATGTGCAATGAATCTTTTTTACTAAAATATGCGATACACCCCCTCAGTGGCAGTTCGATTCCACTGTGTTCTGTTTTGCCCGCAGGATTGACCGGAATTCTTTTTTTTTTTGCGGGGGACAGACTTTTTTATGATTCTTGTGCGTATGGTCAATTATAAAGAGAAAAAAAGGATGTCAGTCAACGTAGGTGATTCATCTCAGTACACAAAGGCGGGACAGCACTAATAAAATATAGTAACAATCAAAGTGCAATAATGTATTGCTCCTCATAGCGATAATGTTACGATGACAAGCACACAACAGAGACCCCAACTCCCACTTCAACCGTTTTGGACATTAACGCCATTTAAACGTCTATAACGACCCACTCCCGTACGAGCTTTTAATTCCGTCCCATGACATATATTCCGGTCTGTCGCAGGGACTTTCACTTTAATGACTTTCACCGTTTAGCCTCGTGATACACCGTCAAACTATATTGACTAGTAGATGTAAAGACACCATCAAGCCCCGCGTTAAAAAAAATCAACATCGGCTTAACGACTCAGAAAAACGTCGGTGTTACGCTCCGTCTGTGGTATCTTCCATTGTGGCTTTATCGCTTCAGTGTGTACGTTTACCTTCCAACAAAATTATCCGCACATATATCTGCATTGGTACACGAGTAATGCGGCTGTCTGTTAAGCCACGATTAGTTTAACCATATGTAGAAACTGCCGTCGCTCTGACGGGGTCGTCGCTTTTCAGCCGATACACGCTTGGGTAAGACCATAAGTTTGTTACTCTCGACATAGACCCGTTTGTTTGATCTTTACTATCAAGTTCTGAATAACATTGGAAAGTTTTCTAGTTAAAAAATGAGTCGTAAAACAAACAATCGACTGAGTATCATCCCATGAACACCATACATATTTGTCAAATAATTCCTTTTTTTTATATTTATGAGATGACAAAAATTACACATTAAATACTATCTAGTATGGTATAAATTGCATGGGTCACGAAAGAGTTTTGATTTACCCCCGAGTTGAAATTCAACATTATCGAACGTTTGGGTAATTCGACAATATTTCGAATTTGTAGCAAAAAACAAGTTGGCATCAAGATACTCGCACTGAGTAAATAATGTGAACATATTGTCATGGTAACAAAATCACAATTTTTTTTTGTTTGTTTTAAAAATTAGTTTAACGTTTAATGTATTACAACAGCGTGTGGTTCAAAATTATGTGTTTTTTTTTATGACGTGGGATATTAATAACCATGATTTCAACTCGACAGGGATGGGGTTTCAGCGATGCCCGTGTGTTGCAACAGCGTTACACGAAGATCGTACACCCACTGAATAGTACACATCAGATGTGGGTATTGTATTATGATGTCGTACTCGAAAATCTGACTTTTCCAGTGATACACAGTATAAAAATGGATTAGATCTTCTAAAACATCATGCTACTGGACATACCGATTTAACGCTTGAAAATATCGCAACGTTTCAAGGGGAAAGAGTCAAACGTGAGCTTGGTGATAGTCCCGTGGTTTTGCTTTTTAAAATACACTGAACAAATGCATCCACAATAAAACATAGCTTAGAAATGTTACCATACTGCGTGCATCGAATTCAGTGTTGAAAGATGATAATCGTTAGTCAGGGCATAACATACAGTATGACAGTCTGATTATTGCAATTTAAGTGCAGCCGCTACTAATACTAAAGATAATATACCTCCATCGACTGCTCACGAGTGTTGATTGACCGACTCACAGTGCGAAATGCGTTGTAAACGCAGCTAAAAGAATCCCGTCTGGGGAATGGCTCATCGTTCGTATCTGAGTTTACACACGCAGTAAGGTCTCCGAGTCGGATTCACAACTCCGCTCCGGGTACACTGACTGAATCTTATTATCCACAGTGCGATTAATAATTAAAATAACCTCGGTAGTAATTCACAATACAGTATAAGATAGAACACAGTGCAGAATTAGTTATTTTTGTGTGACAACCTGTTGCACTGAATAGAGTGAAAACGAGCCCCGGTAGAAATGGTTGACCGATTTGAAAACAACGGAGTAGCTAGTGAAAGAGTTAGCTGTTGATTAAAGCATGGTGTTTTGAAGTAAGCCGCGAAGTCGATTGGCCGTTGTTCCTATTCACCCTCCGTAATCAGATTTTATTGTTGATTGTTTCAAGTAACCAAATTAATTCCAAGTTCGACTGAAAGAATAGGTAATTGATTAGTCGGAATAGAATGGAACGATTTCGAATTATGTGACATACACTTTTGTTCTCTAAGCATTAGGCAATCAATTAGGGTTAGTTATTTTTTTTTCTCGATGTGTTTCCGTTATTCAAACATTCTTTTAGCGGCCAGAGCAGATGTATTTGTGTCCATGTGCTACAATAATCGTCACTGGCTTGTTTTCATATTAATTAGTGAGTGATTTCGCTATTAATTAAAAAAAAAAAAACATTTAAACATGAGGGGTTTATTAATATCAAATTCGACTTGTTCGAATTACGGGAGTGTCTACTCTATGTAAAAGAAATTACAACTATTAACAAGGAGCCGTGAACCAATTTTGTCCGGATAACATCGACTCGGGATGCCATAGTTGTAAATATATCATTCGTCAGTATTCTTAGTGAAAACACCAACAAACAAATTATGTGCGTTGTTGCGGTTGTTGTTGTTTTTATTTTTATTATATGTCTTTACAATTTTGACAAAAGTTAAAATAACGAAGGAATTTAAATATACTATATTCTTACTCTCAGAATATCCGAAGTTACAAAACGTAATTTCTACAAAATAAGGCCCAAATTATAGACTTGGAGAATTTGTCTTAGTTTTATCTGTTAGGCTTGTTGTGTTCGTAACTATTGGATCAAGTTCACAGAAATAACATTTTCCTCTTTGGCATCGAGACGATAGTCACAGCGAGAATTCAGTCGCACTTTCAGCGGCTACCACAAGGCTTACAGGCCTTTGTTGTGAACAACTTCACCGTAAGATTGTCTAACCATCCACGAAAATTACATTACTATCACCGGAATAGAATTCTCGCCGATCTCTCACCTTCTATGACCGACTACAGACCACCAAGTATACGGTGTGCGTATAATGGAAGGCTTTGTGAAGTTAACGACATTATGGTAATCCGCGGGCCGTCATTCTCGTTCTGTATTCTGCGATCTGAGTCGCTTCCCACTAAGGTCCGTGGTCATTCAAGAACCAGACAAATGGTGTTTTCATGCGCGCTCCCTCTACAAACCAACTAGCCATAAGTCAAAATGGTTCATTTTCCAGCAGGGTGCTTCCCATACTTTAATGTCGGACTGAATACAAATTGTTTACAGTTTCTGGCAGAAAAAAAGGGATATTGAGAAACAGAGATGAACATCGTCCACTAAAGTGCATTCCGCTTTCCCAACAAAGTAAACAAACTAATCGAAGTGGTTAGACCAACATAGAATAACCAATCCAACTTGGTATTCAAAATACACTTTGCAATGAAGGTATTTTCAAACTTTAAACATTAAGGTATGTATCGCCAGCTGAAGACAGTTTTACCAAATTTAATACAAATCAAAATTGGAGTAAATCTGGTCGTATAATAACATATATTGAAATAATGTATGTGTGCCTAAACTCGGAACTGGATCTCGTTGATAACAAAATTATAAAAAAGACACAACGTACTTCCGAAAGCTGACAATATTTTGTTAATAAGTTCACTAGGCCAAATCTGGCCGTTCACCTTACTGGTTTTTGATAACGAAATGCTACAGCTGACAATATTTGCACAATTTATGATAAATAAACACATTTCATCATCGTTATTTTTAAATCAGTCTTACCGACATCGGCTCTCTGTGTGAAGAGTTACACAACAAACAGGCTAGCTTCAATCGCTAGCCAGTCCAATATATAAAGGTCTCTTAGCGATTTCACATAATTTCGCTATATATATATGTATATATATATTCGTACATTGTTTTTAACTTGAAGTCGAGTCTCTGTATGTTTCAAGTCTCCAAAAACCAAGCGTTCACCTGTTCTTTATTGACGACGACGTTGTTCAAAATTGACGGATTAATAAAACAGAGCTACGGGTACACGTAACCGGCATGTGCTGCTGGTATCGGGTAAAAGCCGTATGTTGGCAGATGTATGGGTTGGCCAAGGTGTGATCGCATGTACGCCGGTGACGCATAGAACCCTTGAGTGCCATTGGCAAATGGAAAACTTATAGTCGGAGGTAAAAGTGGCTTAGCAGCCATTTTAAGTTTTTCGAGTTCGGCTTCTTGCAACCTCTTGGCTTTTGCCCTCCTGTTCTGAAACCATATCTTGACTTGCGTCTCCGTAAGATTGAGCGAGGCGGAAAACTCGGCCCTCTCGGCTATGGACAAGTACTGCTTTTGACGGAACTTACGTTCCAGTGCCAACAACTGCGATGTAGTGAAGGGAGTCCTGGGTTTCCTATTTGTCTTGTGTTTCCTGAGAGTGCAGACTTTTGGAGGTGATGAACCTACAGGAGGAGACAGAGACCACATATCATGAAGCTATAGCTACTAAGAGATAAGAGTGGATCGCTGCTACCAAGCCCTGTCTCAAGACAAACAAGGCTGTACGACTGGAGACAGATGAAAGCCTATCTCCGTGTAATTTTAATTGCTGGGCATCTGGTATGGTAAAAAATGACATATCAAATCGTGCTCTGTGTGTGGATAGTGAACAGGCCCTTGAAATAACGACCCCGTTCCCACAACCAAACACGCCGACTACTAAAAGCCAATGTTTTTTTTTTTTTTTTTTTTTTAAAAAACACACGTGTAAATTATATTAAATTAAAATTTCAGAAAACATTGAATTTAACACAAAACAATTATACTGGGCACATTACTTGCAATACTATTGTCACGCCTCACAAACAATGTTTTTTTCGAAACACTACAAACATCAACAAACTATATAACTACAGTTGTATATAATGATGGTACTTACGTCCATTTGACGATGAGAATGATGAGTCCAGCCACGGGAAGGTTGCCGTCGTCCAAGACGACGATTTGGTTGTAGGAGTTAGTGGTATCTCCTCTTTGGAATTCGTATCTCTTGAGGAAACTGGTTTACTTAAAATGCCCTCCACACTGAAGGATGAAGGGATTGTTGATGAACTTGGAGAATGTGGATGGTGCCGCGTTTCCCTACACTGATCGTCAAGTTTACTGTTCTCGTGTCCCGCATGTGATATTAATGATGCGACGCTAAAAGTAATGTTCTCAGTGCCGGTTGCTATACTCGCCGAAGTCATTGTTGCAGCGGTTGTCGCAGCTGTCGCTGTCATTGTACCGGTGGTGCTCTCCGTCGAGTTACTACTATGATTTTCAGCGTTTTCGGTGGAGAGGCTCAAAGTCTGTGCAGTTGGTAACGCTTCGGGTTTACTAAAAGCCGAGTTGCTACTGAGACTTAACGATTTCTGCGACATCGTCGTAAAGCAAAGTAGAGCAACGCCAACGTCTCTTTAACTGGCCCGTTCTCTCGCGGCGACAGAGAAAGCGATGGTGGATGGTTGTCTATAGCCCGTTGTTCCCCTTGGCTTGCTAAGGGGAAAAGTGACCATCAATAAGGCAAATATAAAATATAGAGGTTATTGAAACAGGCAAGGTTACACTGTTCTACGCCGCCTACATTTACATTATTGTATACTTTAGTTTCTGTCTGGTATAGCCAATCAACGAAGAGCTAGAGTATGACGCGTCTAATCGGGTACTCTATAATTGCTAAGCGTTGAATAAATACTACTAATATACATCGCCAAGTACCTCTGCGCATGCGATTGGCAAAACCGGCTAGTTTACACAAGATTAGCTAGCTCATAAACAACAGTGTTGATTGGCCAATCTAAATGCAATTATATGCGGTCTATGTTAAAGTATGGGTGGGTAACCTACACAGCTTTTGTCTCTTTCTATGCGATGGTCACATGCCCGCAAGCATGCCTCGATTTCAAAAGGGTTAGCTGCGCTTAAGCTGAATCTGAATGGGCTTGTAAAATTTTATTCATGAAGATAAAGGAGTTATTTGCAATGAGTACACACCCCTTTAGGTGATCAATTACCCTCGGACCAAGCCAGAGCTAATTGGCTCGACAAATAATCCATCACGACTTGCCATCCTTTTTTTAAAAAAAAGCAGACATCCTTTAGTGAGTGTACAGGCGCCACTAAGAGAGCGTTAACGGCCCGATCAAAGAGAAATGCATTGCTTAGCATATGGAACAGTTACCCATTCTTTGAATAGCTCATATAAACTTCGTCTCTTTTGTACAACTGCACTAATATCCGCCATGCTCCATATCCCATGGACATATTGGTGTTTTCACCCAAATCCGACAATCCTGTTTATTTTGTATGTGTTTATATAGGAAAGTTATTCGCAAAGTTTCACAGACAAACGTCGCCTCAACAACCAGCACCGTACACAACCATGTGTAACACAGTAGCAAGTTAAACGCAAACTCCGTGATAAACTACCAATGTTTGCACCTAGGTGTTTAGAGCCGATTCCCACGACGCTCAGCTAATGTACACAGGGATGCCATCCGACTTTTAAACGCTAGAGTTGCTGTTCTGATTTACATAACAGATAATAGACTAAAAGTCAAGCGAATCATGATAGCTGTTTAACAAGTTCTTAATATATAAATAAAGACAAATCGATGAGTGGTTAGTTAAACACTCCAATCTGTTGATATGTTGACCAATACACTTATCATTCGTATGTTATTTACTCCTAAATCATCGAGTGATAGGTATACGCCAGGATATCATGCTCGGAACATGTACCGGTGTAGATCGCTCATGAAGGTATCCGCAACCATCCATGGCTTGGCGCTCATGCGTCTTGTTTGTATTTTCATTCGTCGCTCGTTAGACTCAAATACCCGATAATTTGATTGGAAGAATATGAGTCTTTCAGCGATAAGAACACTGTCTCCAAAGTTATAGAGATGCAATTATAACCAATTATAGGGCGTTTCGTCATACTGAACTGGAAATGGATCCCTGGTAAGGATCGACTAACGCGATAAGGAGGGGATCGACAGAACCATCTCGCAGCAGTCCGCTGTTTCAATCAAAAAACAAATAACAAACGTTACAGTCTATAATAGCTGGAATTCTTTCATAACAAAAATAAAACAGCGCAAAGAAAACATCTAAGCTGTGGTATATTTTGTCTGATTGGCACCGTGCAGCACTCGTTCAAAACATGACAGATGTCGGGAGCGTAAATCCGTCACAATTTGACGAGCCCCGCCGCTCTTTCAACAACAACACAAAAATGTTCCGTCTGATGCTTGAGCGAAGCGGGTGTGGTACCGTGTTAAATCACAAGGGGGACTATGGTTATATTGTATGCCTCTGAATCGAGAAGGAACGAAAGCAAATCCTGAAAATCATTCACTAGAAAGTGTGTTACTCGCGATAGACCGTTTTTTGTTAGAGACGCGACGTGAACAATACGTTTGGTTTTATATACGAAACGCGGCGCTTTGAGCTCAGAGGTGGTGAACCATTCGACTTTTGACCTCAGATCCCATACATGGGCAGAAAAGCAGATAATGCTGCTTAGGTAAACTGAAGTATTGTGCTAGTTAAACAAAAAATTAGCTCGGCCAGTAGAAAGCCACTTAAATTATTGGAAGTGCAGTCTTTACAGTAGTTTGAATGAGAAATAAATGGGAAGCGTAGGCAAAGAATGGCCCCGAACAATGGTAACAAAAACACCCTTGCTGTTCAATGGATAATAGCCGGTCATTTTCGGGTTATTTGTTCACTGAGTGTACAGTTCTTAAACATAATTAAATCGATACCCACTCGCGAGATACGATCGGAATCCCCCTTCGCATCCTGCCTATTAGCTCACTAAGCGTGGACATAATACCCAATGCAATCGCCGGTTCTTCTGCGTTAATATGCATCCTCGAAAAGGGTAAAGACGCGTTTATAGTAGATTTGAGGTGATTCTATTGAAGTGGCTGTCTTTTGAAAAAGAAATCGCTGAGTAATTTTGGGCTGTCTCATCCATCATTCGCTTGTACCACCCCTTGTAATTATGTCGGCCACTAGTCTTTTAAACACGCCAGATCGCTGACTCTTAGCCTGAGGCAAACTTCGATGGCCCTTTCAATTCTACGCATGCATAATGTCCCATGTAGACAACAGAATGACCGTTTTGCTGAGGAACCTAAAAAAGGGAAACACAAGAAGGACCCCACGAGACTGTGGCAGCGCGATCGAGCTGCAGAGGTCAATTTGCTCTCTCGACTTGTTAATTAGTTGGAACAAAGTATATGGTCCATTGGAAGTCTGTTTGTCGAACATCACCCGACATTAGTCTGGGTGGTTTGTCGTTCTGTGTGACCACACAGAAACGATCCTGCATACAAAGTTTTAAAAAGATAGGTTGAAATCCGTCGAAGATTAATTGTAGTTCACACTTCCTTCCTGTATAAGAGTATAACTAACCGACATTGAAATAATGAACCACTCATAAATGAACAAGTTTAGATTGTGCCCCATGGCCAGTTTGATTTGTGAATCTTGGAGCTCGGACTGTCCCGTTTGTGCGATGTAAAGTGGATTTTAAAAGCGAGATTAGAATTCTAAATGAAATTAAGAACTGCGTTCCATCACAATTAATTGCAAAGTCGTATACATCACGGTAGTGGAGTTAAGGGATTTCTAAGAGGGGAATCTAAGGAGGTTTCATCTAATATTAACGACTGATGAAGATAAACTACCCCCCTAATCGGAAGTTGATTCATTCTCATCATATCCAATCAGTTGCCTAGGCAATCACTTTATGTGAAGCTCTTTAAAGATTTCGATCCGATCAGAGGGCCCTTGTACAGCTTCCGTTCCTTCCTGTATTTGTTAATGTATTTCTGAATCAATAATACGCATGTTATTCTTTCTCATCATATACTCAAATTCGTCCGGCGATTGGAATTATTTTTTTTTTTTTTACAAACTGAGGAATAACCAGAAGTACTTTCGATATGTATGATAATTTATTTATTTACGAAACTAGCTAGGCCACGTGGTCAGTGACAGTGGATGTCGATTGTGGAGTACGGTCCCCATGAGAGCCGATCCTGTCGAAGTCCCTTAGTAAATTTAAAACTGATTAGGGACATTGATAAGCTACAAATACTAAAAAAATATCGTTTTTGCAAGTTAATAGATGCCAAGATTACTAACAGCGCTTTAGAAGTCGCTAAATTGGACAAGAGACCGACACTGTGGATGGTTTAAATATTCGGCAAATCACTACAACGCCAGTCTGGTGCCATTGATCCAGACTCGCGTAGTAACTCGAAGAAGCTGCGCCAAATTTAAAATGCACAATCATCTGCATTACGGGGTGCGTTTAGAAAATCAAGAACGAGTGTTATATTTATAATTTTAGTGTTGGGCATCAAAATCATGTTTGGTTTGAGTGTTTCACGTGACCTTACTAACGTGAGATGTCATCTCTCAGTGACGTCATAGACGATGTAAAGCTGAAAGGGAAATATATACTGCACATAATATTATAACAAATGTTTGTTTTGAATTTTTACAGAGATGGGGCAGCGGAGATCATGATGTTTTCATGGTATCCGTATAAAATGTGAACTTTTTAATTACACGATAATTCACCGTACACTGGTGTCTGGTTCTTTGAGTAAAATTACTAACTTCTTGCGATGCGTTCATTTTCTTCCTCAAGAAAACTTGATTTTGAACCCGTAAGAGTGAGTAATTTGCAACATTTAAATTTAATTGACAGTGTGGAGATAATTGATTAAGTACAGGGAGCGGTGACGGAGTACCGTGACAATCCACTAGAGGATGCAATCAACAACATGAATCATGAAATTTACATGGAATCGACATAAACGGCTTATTTTTCGAGCCTTTGTCTGGGGGAAATGATTTGTTCGATTGTTGTCGTTCAGTTCTTGTTGTTGTTGTTGTTTTTCCTTTTGCTACACTGACTTGATTCTGCCATTCAGGGCTAACACAAACCGACGATTATTCAAATTGGACAAGTTAACGTGTCTGGTTTTTACACTTAAACCGACTTCTTGTCTGTTCGTTGTTAAATGTGCAGACCTTGATAGATTTTTACTAGAATGAATCTACCACGACACGAATCTCCATTTTCCAGGCCAACAATAATGGGCTCATTATTACCTTCAGTGAAGAAAATATTTGCAAAAAAAAAAAAAAAAAAATACTCAAGTGTATAGATAGAAAGTCGCAGAAAGATGTTACTTGCAAAACAACAATATACATACTTGTTTTATAATTATTGAAAATAATATCACAAAGAGATAAAATTAAAATAATTGTGCGAAAAATCACATATATTTTGGCTATTTAAATACTCCTATTCACAGGTTGTCTATATGTATGTATATCACTCGACTGGTTATTACCCTTCCAGGCGGACAATATAGTTAACCGGTGCTGTAATTACAGTACTATATTGTTCCTCTGAGAAAGCCATCGGCAGTGGATGAGTGTGTGTGTGTACAGCCCACTGTATTCTCATAAGTACCTGCGCCATGTGGATCGGAAAGTACTAACCCAATGCAGGTGCCAGTGTCATTGTTAATGTGGAAGAATTGTACTGTTACTCCGACAATCAACAATAATGCTAATAATGCAATATGAATATTGTGAATATCTCTAAATAATGACACGGAGCAAAACCCAGTAAACAAAGTTAGTATTATCCCCATATATCGATTTATAACATGGGTTTAGTATTTTTCTTCACCATGGTGTTATGCCAGGAACTAACATATTATTAATGTGTATGCTTTAGTTTTAATATCGCACAATTGTTACAGTATTAACATTGCTTATCGGGTTCAAACGAGGCAAGAATAATGCCACACTGATCGTCAGTTGTTGTGTTTATTAAAAAAATCCAAGCCCGATTTTGCTATTAGAAAAAAATAAAATGCTTTAGTGTTTTGAAAATGGTGATCGAAAAAATATTGAAATATTTTACTGATGATAACGGTTGTGTGTTTTTGTTTGTTTTTTGGATTCAAACATACCCTTGCGTGTTTTGGTTTCTAAAAAATGCATTTATATATACAGTCGACTAACCGAGCCCCTTTACAACAGCGTATGAATTCCTTTGAATAAAAGTGCTTGGAGGTACATTATGAGTCAGGTGAGGGATTTCGGATACAATTTGGATGATCGTAATTTTGTTTTGATTTGTAGTTTTGACAAAACAAAACTTCGACTAGTTTAATTGATGGTGTATACTGATCGAGATAGAGCTCACAGCCGCCGGCTGAAAGGAATTACACAAAGACAGGATGCAGAATGTCTGATTCGGGCCACAAAGAACCTGTGTCTACCTTCATAACCTTCCGTATCCATTAAAGTTATTGAACCTGTTGAATTCCTTCGAAAGTCAGTCAATTTCTTTTTAACAGCGGATAAAAAGCAGGATGACCCCAAGGAAGGTCTGATGTGTTTTAAAATGCCGTTTGCCACGCTATTATTAATTGTCTGTAAATGAGAATGACCAGATCGTTAAACCTTTTGATAGGTCTCTAATTTCCTGCAAGGCATCGCAGATCGCTCAGAATAGTCTGAAAGATTTAATGAGAAACCATCCCCGGGCTGTACGCGTACCTATCATCCATGTCCAACTTGTTTACATCAAAGTGGTCCAGTGCGAAGAGGGCGCTGTCGATACTGGTTATGTACATTGCTTGTCGTGGGTATGCCAGAAATAAATAAAATAAATGATTCTTAACAAGAATAAATTGCGCCGAATATATACTAATCGCAAACTGAACCGTAATAGTATGTACGGTCGATAACATTCATGTAAATCTACGATGGATAATTATTTTTTGCTTAATCGTAATGCAAACTCCAACATTTTTTTTAATTGCGCCACCGGTCGATCCGACCGTACTGCGTGTGTGCATCTTCGCAGGCTTTGGGAGCATCCCCTTGGAACTGAGAGCGGTAAAAGATCTGAGAGATCTCATTGTGTGCAGTTGGTTACACATATAGAAACATTGTGTGGCTCATCTCGTAATTAGTTCGGCAACCTAAGTAACCTGGCGGTACCTGTGTACTTGGGTTAGTCTTTTATTGGTGCTGTCAACATTTGCATATAATTAGAACATCTCCAGCTAAACAATATATAATTATGCACGCAAACTCACGATAGTGAATGTAGACAAAAATGCCGCGTTTGCTAAAGGAGGTGACAAAAATTACTGAAAATTCCGTAAGTGATGACCTTTTGTTTGAAAGGGGGAAACCAGGCAGAAAATGTGCGAATCGCTGTGTCACAGCGCGGCGACTCGCCATTCTTCTTCTTCAACTTTGTTGTGCCGACGTCCGATCTGTTTTCGATCCTTTTTTTTGGGCGCAAACAACACCGTATTCCTCGAAGTAAAAGCAAATATCGATTTGTGTGTGCGTGTACGTGATTTTTCTCACAGTGATACCCAGTACACTTCCCAAACCTGGAACGGCACATATTTTTATGGACGGTCTTTTTAAACATTACGTAAAATATAGGCATACTGTTTTCGAGCGAAACACCAAGTTAACACCGAGAAGTGCATTTATAGTGGAGAATTATCGTACAGGTCTTACTGTTTTTTCCTACTTACGAATAAGCAGAAAGCACGTCAGTGTATCAAGCATTAGAGAAAAGTTCACAGGATTCCTTCACAGAGTGAAAGTGCCGGTGCAGACTTGCGAGGTGTGCGTATGAATACATAAGCCAATTAAATCAGCTAAACAACTTGCCAGTTAATTTAACCGTTTTAGAAGACACAATTAACTGCGCCTAATGTAACAATGACAATAACAAGACATTCCTGAATTCAATTATACAAAAATGTGTTGTTTCAGCTTCCTTTTGTTAGCACCCCTTCGCACCAAAGGCACCGACCCTGGTAAGAGCCGGCACGTGAAACTCCGTGAACAATTGGAAGTAATCGACACCCGTATGGTTATTATGCAACAGACATGCTCAGAGGACTGCGTGGAAATCATGATTTGAGTAGAACTAAAGAAATGCATTATTTTAAATTCATTTTGTACAATCACGGGAAAGAACGAAACTATAATTCCGTCGCCTGGTGGGGTTTTTATGAAGGAATACTAGATCGCTGGCAAATTTATTATCAGAAATTAAATTCAAAAAATGACTGATTTATTAATGAGAAATTTACGGCAGAGTTATTATAGTTAAAACCACAGTGAAAAAATAGCCATTTAATTTTCGCCGCGGGTTGTATATAGTACATGTAGTGAGCTACGAATTCCCGTGTTTTTATTCTTTGAGAAATACATTTTTGCTTAATGTGACGATTTCCCAGTAATTGGAAATTAATGCCTAATTCTAGGGGGTACTTTCCCAATAAGCGTATAAAATAAGCTGCGTATCTCAAACTGAGTCAACATTATTAAAATAAGATATACTCCGGAAATTGAAGAGTTGTGGAAACGATACATGCTCTAAAGTACCACGTGATTGTAATTAGATTGCAGCAGTTTCTGGTGGAAGTATTATGTCACCCCCACTGTCATGCGAAGTCATAAAAATGAACAAAGCTGTCACGAAATAATAAGCGAAATAATAGATATAGACATTCGATATGTGTAGTCTATTTTATTGCGATCATGTATATGGCACTACGAAGCAGAACAAACAGAGTGGACGTCGTAAGAAGCGCATGCCTGTGAAGTTGCGCAGAATTCACACGTTGCTAGTAACTGTTGCCAATCCAATGTTTCGTAGTAGTTCTGTTCGTTTTGGAGTGAATCATGCCGAGAAACTATCGTCAGTTAAATTATAAAAGCGAGCCGAGTCTCGGAATAAATTATTCATTTTGTTACAACCGCTACCGTCACGTTAATTGGTTGTATAATTCTGAATATATGTCCACGCGTGTCAGTTTTCGTAATGAGCGATAATTTTATATGTAGAATATTGGAAATTCAACATCCGCGGATTCATTTTCTTTCAAATATTACTGTAACCGATAGTAGATACCAGTTTTAGTGGCAACTGTACAATGAAGACATGTGCAAACAATGTTCGCGTGCAGCCCCTTATTACACCAAGCACATTAATCGCTTCCGGGAACGCGTGAAATGAAATTACCATGGTGATTTTTTACAAGTACACCACGTTATAAAAAGATTAGGATCTGAAAATTATCTCATGATGTCTATTTCATATTCACTCAAAAAAACATAATGGCAATAAATTGAAACAAATCAATGCTGCTATCTCGTTATCTCTACTATATGGCATGTTTATTACAAACCCATGTATATTTCGACGGGTTTTAAATTCTCGTGCGTTTGGCTGATCTGTTGATTAAACCCATAGATTCGCGTGGTGTCTTTTTTTAACTGACAGTCGTAAACTTAATGATCAAAATTACAAACTTTCTAGCACGCAGAAAACTACTTCAATTCAATTCAAGACAAATTTGGAGTGTAATGCTATCCGATACATTGCTAATTTTATTGTTATTATTTTGCTGAATTGGACACGCCATTCTCGCGCTTTTAAAAATCTGAAACATGAACTTCGCGGCATGCAATTATGCCTATTATCAGTAATGCGCTTGTCTACGACCCGATCGTTTTAGCCACTACTGTTTACAGGGCGGAGGTTCCCATCATAGCAATATTATGACACTGTGTGTGACGTCATTAATATGGATAGTTTATGTCCGTTATATTCTATATGTCATTCACTTTTTACTACAAGCAAATGGCCGCCGAGAGCGAAAGAATCACGAAAATGATTGTTTTTTTTCCCTCGGATGGTGTTTCATTTTCTCTCATCTATAGTTAGCAGGGCTTTCGGAATAATGAACGTGATGACGGAAGAGAATTCGAATCGAACAAATCGAGCAAATTGAAAACAAATCGCGTGGCTATCTCGCTTTTAACGAGATCTCGACGGTCAGTTGAGTCAGTTCGGTACATGAAGGAGAGGGAATATGGATCAACGTATATAACCATGGTTCAGCGTAATAAAATTCCTCTTACTTCACCATTCTCATACAACTATCACTAATATTCACATGCGGCCTTATTTGTTATTCTTTTCCGAGTCCCGGACGATGACTTTTTTTCCAAAACCATCATTCACATCGGGCTACCGAAAAGGGCGTTAATCGGGTGAAACGGCCTGGACGCCATCGTGATTTGTATACTGGATTGACCTTTTCGTGCCAGCCAACTAATTCCGTGTAAATTAAATGAGCAATAATTGCGTAATCATTCTCTGACAACGTGGAATCAATTGCCTGCCGCGCGTCGTACTGACATCAGACGAGCGGTATCACCCAAGAGTCACAACATTCCCCTAGAAAAACCGGTTATACAGTCTCCATGTAGTAACAGAGATCAAATTGCCTTTTGATTGATCGTTGCCATGGTTATTTAAATCAAATCCGAAGATTCGTCCATTTACACTTTATTATAACAGTGCAGACAACATTCCGCCGTTATTAGTATCCGTATCGGGATCAGGTCATACCTATCTGCAGTTGACATAGCGATACCATGCAAGAGAAGAAAAGATTAGAACTATTATATGAAATCAGTGGCAATTATTAAAAAAGACGTCAACTATAATATACGCTAACGTACGACTAAGTGAGGTAGATTGGATGTGACGCCATCTTGAAATGTATCACTAACACCGGTAGATGAAACAAGAGATAATAACACGTCGAAATGAGAGGTTTTTATCGTTCGTTTGATCACCAATCATCTTCAGACTACCATTTCATTTGACAACTGATAAGACTTAATACCTATCCGAATAAATTACAAAGCAAATTACGGACTTCTTCCACCGTTGTCTTGCCAGAGAATTAAGATGAATACACTCAGAATTGGTCGCTGTTTTCGCCGAGACAAATCTGTAACCGTATTACTACCTGAAAGATGGTTACAGTTTATGCAACCTTGATATCGACCCTCTCTGAATAATCGGGATATGCTAGTATTGGGCTATACAGCTTCAACATATTAAAAACGACGTATATTAATTCTCACGTCGAGTCGACGAACGACACTTTAAACCCAGCGGTCGTGCTCTATACTGGGTCCCACGCGAAATTCAAACGCGCAACGATACCATATACGAAGGGAGGCAATTTTTCCCTGTCATGCAGAAGCGAATTAAACAATTTTGCCGCTCCGGTAGCAAGTTAATTAACGTTTATGATATATACTTTTGTCTATAAAATAACATTGAATAATAGAGAAGACGGTGTTTCTTTGTGCACATGATCACGATCATTGACATTTCGCGCGTTATCTGTGAATTACTGTTATAAGAACGACGCGCTCAAAGAATGTGCCCATGCAGTAGTAACAAATCAGATTACTGGCCTCATACCACCCGATAAAAAAAAGCAAAAACGTGTTAAAGCATCCATTTGAGGGGCGGAAGATAACTAACTTGAATATTTACTGTAACAATTACTGATCGCGTATTCAGATTAACTCTATTAAATCAGCGATTTAATGCAAGCTATTTCCAAACACTATAAAACTTCCTTTCGAAGGGATTTAACAGTTAATTGTCACAAAGTAATTGGCTTCGATAAATTGTTTGTAGAAAGTGTCAATTTATCATGCCTTATCTCAGTGATTCGTACCTACACCTATTATCCGTTAGACAATTCCAGCTCGTCGCTCTATTGCGACCCAACACTCATAAAGTGTAATTATTTTGAAGATATTCCTAGTTTAGATAACGACATTTATGACAAATGAGATCACGTTTTCAACTTCGGCTGTCACCTTTAACATTCAGTGAGTCTTATGAAAATCACAAGGCCATTCCGCAATTAATCACGATTAACATCCCGTTCAACTTGCAACCAATCCCAATCTTGTCCTATTTTTTAATTATCTGCATAGTTAAGGTGTCCCTCACTTTTTAATAGTCTATCTCGTCAGTGTCTGCCCCGCCGTCGTTTAAAGTAAATTAATGGTCATTTGATTCAAGTCATCATTATCTCGTCCAGCTCTGAACGACCATATAAATCATTGTCCGTGAAAACCCGTGGGAAAACTAGGAGTTTTATAGCATCGTATTCAGTGAGACGGATTTTTGTTTTTACTTGATCGGTCTTAATCGCTGTACTATCGATCTGAACGGAATGTTACATACGCTTTCGCCAGATAGTTATTATGCGACAACTGACAAGGACATCCTCCTAACATGTGTTGGGAGTGGTGACTTTAGAGGGCGAGGGGAGGGGGGGGGGTTAAGTGCTAATGTGTTGGAGATAAAATTAGTTCTTTCTTCCAGTGCCAGCCATTGGCCGTGTGTTGCTTGCTTGGTTGTGCGAGGTGTGTGATTGAGTTAGCGGCGAGTCATTTTCCATCTGTGGAAATATAATATAATATGATCTTTTAAAAATGAAATAAAATAAAATAAAATTTGTATTTTTTCTGTCTTGGTATCAAACTAAAAATATTATCTAGTAAAATATCAAGTAAAACAGAAATTTAGTGATTAATTAAGCGACAGAAACTCACAAGGTACCTGCCGGCAAAGTCTCCTTATTTAAATTAGTGTAGTAAAGTAACACACTGCACATGGATGGAATCTGCTTTGCAGGCTTACTAAAAAGCCGCAGTGACGCCATTGGGCCTGTCAACTTTGCATGAAGCCGCATGCCCGAATCACTGGGTATGTTTGTTTTCTTCGCAGAAAAAAAACAAACAATGCCATATTCAACAAACGTGAGAATATTGGAGTGTTGACAATTAGTGCCGCACACAACAAAATTTGACGAGAATTCAACCTATTTCGTCTGTAGGGACTTTCGGGCCAATGTAGAGAGGAATTGTTCGTGTGTGCGGGGGGGGGGGGTCTGTCTGTAGGGATTTTCGAGCAAATGTAGAAAGGGCTTGTTCGTGTGTTTGGTTTTCATTCCACAACTTTCTCGAATAATGAACGTAGCAGACTGCATATATTCAAGTGGGACTAGTTAGCGTGGTGCGAAAGAAGGCAGCCACATACATTAATTATAATGCCCTGTTAAAATCCAACGAAAGAATTACTTGTGTAATGATATTGATTCTTGGAAGTATATAGTCGTTAAAATGAATTTTATTACCTGGTACTTAAAGTCTATAGTGGTTTACAGTCGGATATGTTGAAACTGTCCAGCCATTTAGTTACGAACATCAAGTTGGCGATAAAGTTAGCGCGGTCACGACTGCCACATTAAAAGTATAATAATGATAGCGCCCTCACTAAGAATATAAGCTCCACTCCACAATTCGTTAATCTAACCGTTAAAGTAAACATTTATTGATTATTTTCGTTATTTTTAAAAAAATACTTCAAGTTAGAAGTCATGTTTTTTCTGCTTTAACAATTAACAATGACCAGTATCATTTCACTTGAAAACAACCGGTTCTGAAACGGCAGAATAAGACGTTCACGGTGAGTTTTTCAGATTGCGTATATTTTCAAAGTTTATAACATATAGCCAACTCAAGGATTGTGGTAATTGTAACCACCAACTAATGAACTATAGCAGATCATACACAAATGTCTTTTGCTATTTCATTACAATAGTATGAAATGCAACATACAGTTCATTCCTCAAATTCGGACAACGGAAAATTTGCTGCTTCATCTCACTCAAAACATATACAGTCGAATATACTTATAATACCGAAATCGAGCCACACACTGGCAAGCTGGAAGCTCGTCCAAGCCTTAAACCCCAGAACTGTTTTCTTTATCTTAATGAATGATATTCATGTTATAGGGCGCTGAAAGTATAGTAAGCGCATGCGTGTATAACGATGGTAAAATGTCACTGTATTCCCCGTGCCACGGGGTGGGTTACGAATCCGTGTTACATTGCTCACACATACTGTCTCATTAAATTGAGAAATATATTGTAAGTGTTAGTACATGATTAGTCTGTAATGGAATATGTCAATTTAAATATTAATAATCATGGTGAGAGTGTTTTCCTTAATAGTATATGATCGCTTCAAGTTAGCGGCGGATATTGCTTGTTTTAACAACAGAAGATCACTTTAATTAATTCTGTGATGTTAACGGCATACAAGTTCATGAATCTAGGTTTTATTTATCTACAAACATGTTAACAGTGTGACATTATGTCGAGTTATTTCATAGACGGAGCCGAAAGTTGACGTGTTTAGTACTCAGAGTTAAACAAATGTTTGTTTCTGTCCATGAGCTTTACAACTTGAAAAAAATAGTGCGATGATGCGTCTTTTCTCTGTGAAATTCCCTGGTTTCAAGTTCCAGAATCGAACTTGAATTAAAAGTTTTTTTTTGTTTTTCAAAAATATTTCAAAGCATTAAGTGTTTTATCGGCAAATTCAACGCACGCCTCGTTGAGCCCTCACCCCTTCTACCATTGACACACATAGCTACATCAATCCTTACTTGGAACGCGGACACGGAGTCACACGCCATTTCATTTGTGCCATGCTAGCCATTCTGACAGTAATAGTGGTATTCGCATTTATGATAAACGAGTTCCCCTGAGTTTAACCGACCTCTTCCCCAGGGAGCTGGCGTTCAACTTCTAATGTGTATATGTATATACTCAAATACTATTCGATTATTCTCTGTGTAAAGATGGTATTTTTTTTATTACTGTTATTTATTAGGTAGCGGTCACTCGTATCATAGTTCATGGTTCCGGTGGCCCTGGGGCTGTGGAAACACGGGTGTTTTCTTTAGATGGTGGAAGGTTTTAAAGAAGAAATAAATCCACATTCTTGAACTGTAATGCCCAAAATATGTTTGTAATTATTTACATTGACAATTAGGTTTCGAATATGACAACCTGGATTACCACGACAACACCTAAGTTGTCCCATAATTACGGACATTGACATTTTGGGCTCCACTTTCGGTAAAAAATTGACAAAAATTATGCCTATATAAAATGTAACTATATAACAAATGTTGTAATTGTTAGTAGATTTTGTTGAAACTGTCGTATTGTACATGTGGTGCAATGTATGAAAGCCGTACAGCGCTACCGTGGCGAGAATTTCCCCAAATACTCGTTACCGTTGGTGGCGATATACCAGTGCCGCTAATAACGCAACGACATTATGAAATTTCGTTTTTTCATCATTATCGATTACACATGAAATTCTCAACTTTTTCTATTCTCTGTGTTTTTGCACTTCATTTGTCTTCAACTTTGAGTGCGTGAAGCTGAATAAAATTATAAATATGTAGTGTGTTCAACAAATTGCGTATGAAATATTGAATATTTCTTCATAAAGACGAAAGAATTTCACAATGTCGTAAACGGAAAGTATTTATCGTTGTGGTTAACTACTCTTAAGTCATGATGCTAGTCAAACTAGCTGTTTAAAAGGGAATATATAGATATGTAGTGTATACATTTGTGTTGCAATAGAGGGCGCTGTAACACAAATATGAGCTTATCAGAGAGCTGTCACGGTGAGTGGGTCAGGGTCCAGGTCAAGGTAAGCATGCACCAAATCTCTTCCTATCATACTATGGACGTGGATGACCCCAATGTACATAATTCTAATTAAATGGAGGATTTGGTTTCAATTACAACTAATCAATCGTAATCGGCGTGAATATCCTGAGTAAATCCGTCGACTGCGTCAGTTTCAACAAAATGGGATTATGAATTGTAGCTCAAAAGCGATGTATAGCGCCTACAACGTTATGGTAATCAGGCTTAATAGCACGCAGTAAGTGATATGAAATAATTGTTTAATTGTAGTGTGTGGAAAATAACGGATGTCTCGAGTCAACTGTCTGGAAAAGCAAGACACCGATGGATACAATATTGGACTTTCAATGCATTAATTAAAGTTCCAGGCGCTTCGCCTTATTACGAGCGAGAATGTGTTTGGTTCAACATTTTCCCGTGTGCATTCAAACATAACATGTTTAATAGTTGTTGGTTGTTTCTCCTTTTCGATTTACATGTAACACGGACCAGTCTACTATGGCCATCTACTTTTGTTTTTAATCGCAGTATGCATCCAAGGTTGTCGCATCTGGTACCGATCATCATTAACTGGGACGGAATTGGATAGACGGAGAAGACGACACGATATGAGTGGAATGGCCGGAATGGTAATCATTACTTGCAGATGTCATTTTAAATTACAATTTGCTAACGGGAGTGAGGCGAGTGGAGCTAGGTGGTACTACCCTAGTAAATGATAGGGGTGGGCCTCGCACCATTTAGACAGTAACAAACACATACACACACATTACATCAATTTGCTGAAAAGTATTCTTAAGTATCTTCACATTCTATGTTTCGCCCATCGCAGTGATGATGGTTTAATGCAATATCGCCCTCTAACGACAGTTTAGCGAAATCTGTCGTTTGTGTGGGTGGGGTGTGAAGAGTGTGGTTCCGTGGATTTGGCGATCCACCCAAAACTGTTTTTCACCTCGCACGATGATTTTTTTTTTAAATTGGAGGAAAAAATCAAAATTTGTAATCGTTGTATTGAAGTTCAAGTGCACCCTGAGAGTAATCAATGAACATGGTGTCTGAAATAGTTGATCTCTGACTTCAATTAAGAGCATGGAATTACAGGAGATATATAATAAACGTTCAAAGGTCGATTTTTTTCAGTGCATCCAAACACTGACGAATGCCTCGGATTCCTATTTGATTCACGAAGATTAGTTACTGGTCTGAATCACTGTGGAATGCAGTAATTCGCAACAAGGCAATATCGTGGTGAATACGCGTTTTGTTTCCTAACAGATCACGCAAATTTAGACCTAATATTTTACATAATATTCTTAATACCTCAAATAAAACTCTACGGATGCTCTCAGATGCCAAGATTTGTCCATGTATGACGAAACAGGTAACAAGATGTGGTTACGGCCAGATGTAGCCCTTGGACCTGATGTATGTATGACCTGATTTCTAGGCAATTTATTGTAACATATATCAGTATTTCAGTATACGGAGGGAGACGACACAGTGGAAGAATATACACTGACTTCTAGAATAAAAAAATAGATCATAGGAATTTATGATTTAAAAACTGGGTTGGGTGACCCGCGCCGGTTTTGGTAAACCCAGTGTTTTCACCTGGTTTCGTGACCCACGCCACATCCAATGCCGTACAGAACACATGATTGTCGCCGGTGGCGGCGCAGTTGACCGAATATGTTTCCCGACTCAAGGTTTATATACGCATTCAAGTTGACTCTTGTGATTTTTAAGTTGAAAACCAAGTTATCGACCTGTGTGGTGAGTAAATCGTGCCAGGAAATAATAATATAACACGATCTTTTGACCTTTGTACCGGAAGTGTATTATTTTGCTTCTGACTATGCCAAATCAGGTAATTTTTGTGTTTGTGTCTGTCTCTCAAAATGACGGAATTTTCATAACCAAAGTTGGAATTTTTACCTATTGTTATAGCTATAGGATCCACCATGATGTCGATGATTGTGTAGTGTCTGAAGGACTCACCAAATGTCCCGAATACGCATCAGAGTTCGAGCACATTCATATAGGTCAAGGGTTAGGACGTTCTGGCAATCGGCATAGCTTGATTCTTACAGCGAATTATATCCTATTTTATAGAAAGACGAAACCATTGTACAGGTTCAAACTCCATCGAGAGCATTTCATTTTAGGGTTAGATTTACTACGACTAGCATTTATGACGGCTTATGGTTCAGCTAGTCTCGCTATGAAGCGGTGTCGTCTTCGCCAAACATAAAACCGGTCATAGAGCCCCGATCAGAGGACATGACTTTAGGTCAGGCGGAAGTGGGATTGATATATCCACATGTAAACGTCCATCAGAGCGACACTGTAACTTTATGTTTGGGAAAGCGATTCCAGCTGTTGCATTTGAATCTCTCTGATTGATCCAACCCCTGGAAACTGTTCAGTCATCCGATAAAACCGCTAATATAACACTGTGTTACAACTTTTTATTCATTTCAAAGCAGACATTGGATGCATGGGGACTATTCGTTGTAATCCACCGATTTTTGCAGTATTTCATGCGTAATTGTATTCCCAACTGAGATTATAAATGGGGATAATATTTGCAATTTATCTCGCCTTACCTTGAACATACAAATGTACTAGTAATTTAAAGCTTGACGCTGCGTGCCATTGTTGTTACTTAAATGTAACTGCCAACAACTTCGAGCCAGACTATGGGAATTCCTATTTACGTTTCCATTCCAGTGAAAGACTTAATCAGTCGCCTTTGTGATAAATATTGAAATATGCACTTCATTTGCATATTTGTCTGGGAGACACGATGGCGCCAAGTTTACCCAGAGTTGGTGTTTGCGCATGTGCTGCGAAACCAAAGTGTTTAGTTTCTCCTCCGAGTTTGTTTCGATGTTCGATCTACTGTTATCTAAATGTAGTTTTCAGAACATCATATTCTAATATTACTTTTGTGGAATAAAACACGATATACGTCGACTCAATCATTTAATGTCAAGCCGAGATATTTTCGATAAGATGACATTTACTTGTCAGCAGGGTGTTCCCCTATATAACAATTAGATACATTGAAAGTAATTGGAAGGAAGAAAGATAAATCAGTTGACATCTGAAACACAGTGACCATAGGTTGTCTAAACGCGCCCACACAGCAAGGGAACCCCTAGTGGAAATAATGTGCTTGGAAGAAAGGTACATTGTTGCGTGATTGGCATACAGTGTTATCTAAATTTTACATTTGCATATATTCTTTCTAGACATAGTGACGCCACTTGAAAAAAAGGGGTGTGATCAATAGCACACATGATGCCAGAAACATGAGGCAATGACTGTTATCGGGAACAACTGGGCATGTTCCAAAGTTCTAATTTGCGTATTTGCTACCAAGACACCATGGCGCTAAACGAGTGACGTCATCACGACTTTCAGCTGACACCCACAATTGCAACAACAGCTAAAATAATGTATATTAAAATAGTCTAGAAAAATCGAATTCGAATATCATTTATATTCAATGATTTTGATTCGTCCTGATTTCAAACTTTGGCAACCTGGTAATAATTATGTCAATTTCTTAAACAAATATATTTTATTTGATTAAAAAAAAAACAATATCAATTTCTCCCAAACTAACTTCAAGTTCAAGAAAACATCTTAGTATAAAGGTATTGGTTTTAAAAAAGTCAACAGCTGATAAGCAAATCGCACGCGAGTAGTGGTTAGTGATTAGTTGGGTAATTAGTGGTAATTAGCAAAGTATTCTCATTCTTCCAGCCAGGATTCATTTCTATCATTGTTTTAACCTATTAGTGTGAGATCCTCATGTGTTATAACAGGATAACGGCAGTGAGATTAAGTTGAAAGTAAGATAGCATACGCAAAACAATAACAGCTCTGTTTGTGTTTTTATTTTCTTGTTTACTTTAATGCACTGAAATATACATTTGGCATATGTTAATTTCATTCCTATACATGGTTCATTTATTTATCGTCAGGGAAACCTGCGCCGTGACAGTGTTCATCAGTAGTGTTCCTTTTGTGACCTGAAACTGACTACCGTACATACAACGACGACGCGTTGCGTATTGGGCTTTATTTCTTAAAGACGCCCATGTACTCGTGCGGGCTAAACTAACGTAAAGCAAACAACTTGGCATCGTCTACAACTTTTAATACTTTAATCTGCTTGGAAAAACGCGAGTCAAGATTAGCGACATTGAATATTATTCTGCTATATTTGGCAAACTAGTGATTGGAGTACAGCTCAATTATACTGCATGTAACTGGAAAACGTTATAATGCAGCCATGGTCCACGATCAGACCCTCACGGTCTTATTTAGGGGGAATTCCAAGTGAACATGTTTCAAAAGACTCCCCGCGGTGACAATCAAGGCCCATTCAAACACCTCATATTCTCATTTGCATAAATGAACCCAGACACACTGTCGCCGTGAGTTTTAAAAATACGCATTGAAATCGATGCGGGATTGTTTTTGTACCTACCCCGGTGACACTAACGACGGACCAAGCACAACGTGGCGGCGTTGCCAAATACATGTATATATCTATACCCGTAATGAACAATACAGTGTGTAATCGGGCGGATGGGCCCTACGGTTATGTTGCGTCTTATCGTGTTTTCCCCCACTTCGTTCAGTGCGGAAACTCTAAAAATAACAAATACAAAGTAGAGACAAATATGCATGCAAAGTATACAAGTGTCAATAAGACGTATATTTTGTTTCTGTTAAGATGGGACCACTTGTAAAAACAAGCTAGCTAATGAACGTTTAATATGTTAGGGTCTATGTCGGTATTTACTCTGAAAAAAGATGCAAAAATAAACAGTGAGCGTCTGCGTCCGCAGACAAAGTGGTTATTCATTTAACGGGTATTTCAAAAAGATTAGACCAAACATTAGACTTGTTTTAAGGTTTGTTAACGGCTGTTGATTGGTGCTTTCACGTACGGTGGTTGGGTTAAGTACACGTAAACGTGGTGTCACAGTGGTCCATAAAAAAACATACCCGGGTTGAATTGGGATTTTCTTTATTTCCAACTTACATACCGCCTAACGAGTATAAATGTAACAAATGTCATTGTTTTATTCAACACTCAACACCTGTGGGACTCGTCTTATTTTCAATCTACACCTCGGTCAATAACCCCCTGATGTTGTTTTTTTTATAAGAAATCCATTCAAATGTAGTCAGAATCTGATCTTGTTTTATTCCGATTTATCCGACCCGTTGTGTTGACTTGTCTTTTGTTTGGATATGAGTAAGAAATGGTAACAACTGAAGCAAAGAAAATACACGCCATCACCGCGACTTATCCGGCCAAGCTTGGCATCGCGGAAAACTAACCGTCTCAGAAATCATTGCCGTTTATGATATACAAGTTCTTTTTTTAATACACATGTAATACACATCGTCGCGGTGAATGATGTTTTCAATGGATTGGTGATTAGTGAAGACGATAGGGTTTCAATATCCCACTCTCTTCCTCAATTGGACTCGTATAACGCCCCAAGGGTACCGGTTACCCCATGTGTTCACGTTCACACCTGATACAAAGGTACACAACAATCACCGTCAATTTAGGTGAAGGAGGATAGAAGCTTGTATTTGCAGATTTTAACGAGAAACACAGAAGTTTGTGAAGTCTTTGTTTGTTATCGCGAGTTTTACACCTTTCTTGAATGTTTTTGATAGGAACCATTCATAGAACGTGTCAACGCACTTAAACATGCGAACAAGTAGCACGCCAAGACAAAGATTTCGACCAATTACATTCCCAATGCCACTGTGTTCTTGCAATCGAAATACCGTAAGAGCGAATGAAATTAGGACGATTTGGTCTTAAATTAACTGTGTCTCAACTGGGCAAACTAGCTACAGGACTCAGTATAATAAACCAAAATTTGCTTCATAACCAGACATTTCCCAATATACATTAAATTTTAGTGGTGCATCTTATCATATGCGTGATCATGCCTATTTATTTATTTATTTATTTATTTATTTATTTATTTATTTATTTATTTATTTATTTATTTATTTATTTATTTATTTATTTATTTATTTATTTATTTATTTAATTAATTAATTAATTAATTAATTAATTATTTATTTATTTATTTATTTATTTCTTTAAGTACATCGAACGGTGCGAACAAACAACGGTAAACCAAGTAATATACGTCACAAAACTTTTGATATAAATTCAGATATGATACGCTCAGCTGTTGCCATGGATACGTTGACCGTAACACACGTCGCATATTTTTGCAAGTTTATTTTTGATTACACATACACCTTCATCGATATAATTGATTAAAAATCTACCCACTCCATGACTTTAACACACCTCGTGTTATTGTCGCCAGGGCAACCAACAAACAACTTGACATCGAAGAAATAATGGTGCGGCCATATTCAAATGCCGCACTGAGTTTGTTGAATTTTATTTTAAGAAATTACACAATGAGCCCCGATCCGGTCATTTCAGCTTACATTCGGGAAACATTCTGCTATCATTGCAATCTGGCTTACCGATATTCAAATTAACAGGACATTATATTCATCTGGTTTGATCGCGCATGCGCATATTTACCCATTGCAAAAAATATGATTGGCAGGCGATCACCATTTTTGTATCAATTTTACGCCAATGCGCTATCTTAATTTTTACCCACAAATATCAAACACACATGAACGATAATTATGTGAATAACTAACTCGATCATTGATGAATCATTAAAAAAAATAGCTTCTCACATTTGAAAGACGACGTAATGAATGTATTGAAGATGAAAAATTACCCATATTGTTATAAAGATGTGGCAGACAAGAAAATGAGCGCGTGCAAATATAACACTTGTGTGGGGAAATCAGGTTTCATTGAACGCCCAAACACCGGCGTACTTACAATACTAACCGCTAAAACGATCTAGTCTACAGTGCACCCTGTAGCGCCGTCATTAACAAAAATGGGCAGCAATTTTCTCAAATCACACACATAAACGTTATCTGTTCTTCGCTCAAATATAGTCATCAGGAATCTGTGGTGGAACAAATATCTTTAATGAATTCATGATTTAAACTATCTTAGGTGTCATCAAGCTATCATAATGTGATAGTTTCACAGCGCGCCGGGAGTCCGTCACAAATTGCTCCCATTTCGGTGTAAAGAACAAGGCTACAGGAAGATATTGTGACACTTTTCGTCCGCAGGGAATTCTAAGACGACACTGAACATTGTGTGACGTTATATTTGTGGCGGGAAAAGGGGATAATCTGCGTCTAATAAAAGCAGGAAAAGGCACGTCTTTAAATGTGCAATTAACGTTGGCATAATGGTGCAAATTACTGGTGATCGGGCAAACAGTTTGCACAATTTGTTCTCATTCATGCTCTCGACCGGAACGTCATTCGAAGGAAATGACTGTACCTCAAATGGTTTTAGATCTACTGAGACGACTCGTGAGAAAGGTGTGCGGACACTACCTGGCGTTGCGGAACATGGTTAATCTGTTTTCTCTTTTCGGTTCAAATTCACGACTCGCCTCAGGCTGTTTGGAAATAATAAAAAAACAATCATGATGGATAATGTCATAATTAACTCGAAAACGACAAAGTTGTTACGCAGCGTGCGTTTGGATTTGTCAGTCGCATTGAACACGATGGCGTGGCCTGGCGTTTTATTGTCATAATCCCGATAAACTTAGGACGTAGTGCTTAACTAAACTGGTCGTCATTTACAAAATGTAAAGTAAATATCACTGGACCCCTTCTTTGGTACCTACCAGGTATATAGTAACCCCAGGCTAGTAACCCATACTCTTTCAGCCTTTTGACAATGCCGTTTCTCATCTGTTCCAAGACCGTTTCCGGTATCCGTTGATACAATGGCTTTCCTATCTCTTCATTGCCTTTTCATAATGTCTTTGAAATCTCAACCCCATCCAATGCTTTCCGAACACGTTTTTTTATTCATGGTTCCCTTGTGCAAGACGAACAAAATGTTTAAAAAAAATAGACGTATATAGGACGCCATCTAGAGTCCAGTCTGAGCCATTAATCTCCGAGTCTGTTCTCTTTTTGGATCGAACATCGCCGGTTTTGTTTCCGTGAAACTTACATTTGTTACGATTCTAAATTTATTCGGATTTAGAAAACGGAGAAAGCATTGCCGTAATATAATTCAAATTCTTAACTTCTTAAAAATAGTACCACATTTTCAACTTTGCATGTTCCCACTTTTGAAGTATTTCGAGATTTCTAAATATTCGAATCGAGAAGATTATATATTGACAATATATACAAAATTCATAATTGAAAGTGAAGGCTGGGGTTAAGCAATGTTGAAGACGTCGCAGTTACGCCGAGACTTGGAGTTGAAAGTAAATACCTTATCAGTTTCCGTGTTTCGCTCGGATGTGAAAGGTAACCTTGATTTGATGTTATATGACAGTTTCAAGCGTAGTCATGATTTGCAGTTTGTCGTGTATCCATTATGTTACCATGACCGTCTATAATTACGACTAAAGCGTTCGCATATGCAATCTAGTTCTTTGATTCAGTTACAGTTTGTACACCCCCAACCCGGACGTCACCGTGACGTACAGTGTACTTTGATGCAGTCGCCTGTAGTGCATGATTGGTGGTTGCATTGCATCTATAAAACTACTCTCACCTGCGCATTTCTCATTCTTATGTGTTCCACATCACTAAAAGTCAACTCAAAGTGCAAATACAGCGCATTTTGTGATGCAACCGCCACATAATACCTTATACTCCGAGCAGTGTAAGAATGATGTTTATGGAAACTGGTCGGTATTACGATTAGTCTACTTTCTACTGAAATTCGAGAGTGACGGTGGTTTATTTTATTACAATACGTTTACATTGCAGTGATAATTATCGCAGGAAACGTTTGTCAAAATTATAATAAAGTTTTGTTCGCTTTCCCACTATTGCGTTGTATTCTCCTCATGCGATTTTACCAAAAAGGAAATTGTTACTTCGCGTACTTCAGCCTGAGAACATAGTGAATTGAGAGCCAGGAGACTATTTTTTTGCTTATCAAATACGAGTGTTTCTTTCCCTCCCCGTCATCGCGTTTACCGTGCCTCTTACTTATGCAACTATAGTATTTGAAGCAGTGGATCACGCGATGACAGGGGAGAATGGAAAACTAATTGAGGGGGGGGGGCAACTCTCGTGCTTATCTCGCTCTCAGAGATATCTCGGCTTTCAACGATATAAAGACGTGGCGTACCTGAGAGTGTAAATATGGTAAAAGATTGGTAAAAACGGCGGTCATTTGCGACATGATATGAAAATGAATTAGTAAGTCACGCATTCGCATCATAACACAACTCAAATGTATATATAAACTCATACCGAAGTGACCTCGTTTCGTATAACTGAGCTGGCCTCATATATAAGTTGCAAGGTATTCAGTGAAATCGACATATTAAATCGCTTAAAGTTTGGCGAGAGTAAGTGGCGTGAAATACAATACAGGTCGGACGAATCTTATTTTTTGAACTAATACGTTGTAGCAGATTTGGGCTGTATTAGAAGAATCATGAATAAAAGACAAAGTCGCTAACATTGTATTCCACATATTACACAAGAAGCTAATTTCGACACAAATCATTAATATTTATCTCGAATAAACTATTTCATAACAAATACAATTCAAATAATTATTCTTGAAAAGATAAATATCCATAATTATATAATTTTTTTGACCTTATGTTACCGAACACAATTTTGAGTAGTGAATGTCACTATTTCCATGATATAGGAACAACATGTGACCTAATTATCTGTGTTATATGTAAACAACAGCACAGAATAAAACACTGTTAATTTAAAGTCGATCACATCTGACGATGTTTTTTTTTCTTCTTGTAGTCGACAATCTTAATCATGTGTTTTAAAATATTTCACCTGCAGAAAACTAAAATGGTTTCATTCCATTTCTCCGGAGACACAGAGAGGGACGTATTAGTGACGTTTAGGCTTTGCTGATTGAGGGGGTCCAAACAGGCAATTACCATCTGCGATATTACTACGATATCATTAGATCTATGCTTTCTGATCGATTTGGTGTCACACAGTACATACTTTGCCGCATTCCACCGTTTCCAGACATGCACTGACGGAACAATTTCCTCGCTTAGTTTGCCACACTGATACACGTGGGTAAATGGGTGTCAATTACAATTTCTGTAAATTGCATTTTCGATGCTCATTTTACTAATAAGTCATTTTATGTGCATATCTGCTATATAATAAATGCTAACTATACCAAGGTAAAGGAAACGACGATCGTAAGCAAACCCCCAAACCTAGCTAAATGCAGTCTACGGCTGCACACACCTTGGAACTTAAACTCCACCTTTCGAGTTGGAAACCCCTCGTTTCGAGTCACATGTAAACAATGTACACTGATAAAAGTTTAAGCCTGCAAACCATCCCGTGTGTGTGAAAGTAATGTTGTGCCGCGAAAACGACCCGGAAAAGTGTGTTTCACCGTTGTGTGCAATATATAAGCTGCATTCACTGCCGCAATCTGCAAGTTTGTACTAACATTAGAACAAATCGCAGTTCCTGCAGCCTAGTTGTGATTCAGCCAGGGCTTTAGACTTAACACAATAACGTGAGTGGATGCAGACCTTGGAGCCTTCACATTGCATTAACCTCCGTATTGGAGTGCTAGCTGTCAATTACATCAGTAACTACATCGGACACTCTCTCAAAGCAAGGACCCAAGAGCGTTCAAACAGTTACAAAGGAACCACTTGTCTTGGGAGGAGTCTTTCTTATCAAAGAGTAGATGTACATAGAGAATGTGCGCTGAAAATAAAACAACTGTGCTCACTCGTCTTTCCTTTTCTCTAAATGAGAGGTGGCGTTATTGTGTAGTAATCCAGGGTAGACATTGTGTTAATTGCCAATCTGACACAACCCTTGTCTGGCTGGGGTGCGGTGGAGCCGCAAAAAATCATTTTGTTTCCATGGCACCATTTGTTGCTGGTGTGTAGGTGCAGGTGTGACCAGCCTATCGAGTTCCAACAAAGTCGCTCCAGGTAAAAAAAAAGTTAATACGTACTATAATTAGTACTGGAGAGCGATGTATATGGGGGGGGGGGGCATTAACAATTCAGGCTAGCACTGAATCCGCGTCTTTTAGTTACGAGTTTTGATTGGATTGGAATTTCTGTACGTGGAGTTGGCTGTAACACAACACAGTACAAATGAGATCTGACTAAAGCACATTTTCAATCCACTGGAAGCACTTGCCTCGACACACAACCCCCCAAAATGAATGTTTTTGAAACAACACACAAGCAGAGTAGAATGAAATATATCACGGCGGGGTATGATTGCCTGGGGCGGAGGGGGGGGGTAATGTCTTATCACGCACGAAGTTGTCACATCCCGACTCTAGTTCAACAATTCATACACAATTTTCACATCGATGACAGGTCCCGACCCCGTAAAGTTCAAACCGTCACGTCAATGATCGCTTCAGACCCAGGGTCCCAACCGCCTAAGCGAGGTGTTTGATAGGGGTTTGCCCGAGTGATTTGTCGCATACTAGTACCCGACGATCAACGTAAAGTTGTCATATCGATAACGGGCCCGACCCCACAAACATATACTATACACAGACCTATACGAGTGATTTGCCACAGCCGATGGCAGGTCCTGATATTGTTGTCACTGATTTTTTTCTTTCTCGACCACCTATGGTGTTGCGTATGAGTTGAACTGATGCTGATATTATTTGATTAATGACGTGTCTGACCTACTGCACTCATTTGTACAACTTTGTTCTTGAAGACACCCACTGTGTTTTTAATGATATATCATATATTACAATCCACATGATGACTCCGGGTTAAGTATGTTGACACCCCTTAAATGTCCGCTACATAAGTCTTCCATGACTGAGCACAATCATAGTGCATTATGGGATTGGTTTGTTTTCAATGCGCACCCAATGATTGTAACGATTGTACGCAAACTGTCCCACAATTCTTTGCTTTGAACGATCCGTAAAATGTACTATAATACATAGCGATCGCTGTGTTTGATGTTAACCATCGGAATACCCATAATGCATCATTACAATTTGTGGAAATTTATATTAACTTACATGTTTATATAAATACAATCAGAGGTACATTAATTCAGTTACTCGAGGTTTGCAACTACGGTGACATGATACCAAGATCCCGTTTGAATCTCGCTCTCGCAGAAGCGTTCCAACTCAGAAAAATGCGAATGCGCATGCCCGAGGTAACTAGGATACTGGAATGTCCAGGTGGATCAAACTAGCTGTTCACGATATGACGGATTACGATAACTATATTTTCTGTACATTTTCGATGTATTATATTTTTTCACTATGAATGTAGTAATACATTGTTTTATTACAAACCGATTATGTCATGTCAGAAGGTCGTAGCACCAGTCTCGCTATCTACGAGATGAGACTTGAATGGGATCTTGGGCTGATGTCACCATACAGTACTATGCGCGTTGCAAACCCCAAGTAATGTACCTCTGATACAATATATGATAAGTGAAAGTGTGTATTTATGTACATGACAATATAAATATGATAAGTGAATGTGTGTATTTATGTGCATGACAATATAAATACATTATATGATAAGTGAATGTGTGTATTTATGTGCATGACAATATAAATACATTATATGATAAGTGATGTGTGTATTTATGTGCATGACAATATAAATACATTATATGATAAGTGAATGTGTGTATTTATGTGCATGACAATATAAATACATTATATGATAAGTGAAAGTGTGTATTTATGTGCATGACAATATAAATACATTATATGATAAGTGAATGTGTGTATTTATGTGCATGACAATATAAATACAATATATGATAAGTGAAAGTGTGTATTTATGTACATGACAATATAAATATGATAAGTGAATGTGTGTATTTATGTGCATGACAATATAAATACATTATATGATAAGTGAATGTGTGTATTTATGTGCATGACAATATAAATACATTATATGATAAGTGAATGTGTGTATTTATGTGCATGACAATATAAATACATTATATGATAAGTGAAAGTGTGTATTTATGTGCATGACAATATAAATACATTATATGATAAGTGAATGTGTGTATTTATGTGCATGACAATATAAATACATTATATGATAAGTGAAAGTGTGTATTTATGTGCATGACAATATAAATACATTATATGATAAGTGAAAGTGTGTATTTATGTACATGACAATAGTGTGTATTTATGTGCATGACAATATAAATACATTATATGATAAGTGAATGTGTGTATTTATGTGCATGACAATATAAATACATTATATGATAAGTGAAAGTGTGTATTTATGTGCATGACAATATAAATACATTATATGATAAGTGAATGTGTGTATTTATGTGCATGACAATATAAATACATTATATAATAAGTGAATGTGTGTATTTATGTACATGACAATATAAATACATTATATGATAAGTGAATGTGTGTATTTATATACATGACAATATAAATACAATATATGATAAGTGAATGTGTGTATTTATGTACATGACAATATAAATACATTATATGATAAGTGAATGTGTGTATTTATGTGCATGACAATATAAATACATTATATAATAAGTGAATGTGTATTTATGTACATGACTATAAATACAATATATAATAAGTGAATGTGTGTATTTATGTACATGACAATATGAATACATTATATGATAAGTGAATGTGTGTATTTATGTGCATGACAATATAAATACATTATATGATAAGTGAATGTGTGTATTTATGTACATGACAATATAAATACATTATATGATAAGTGAATGTGTATATTTATGTACATGACAATATAAATACATTATATGATAAGTGAATGTGTGTATTTATGTACATGACAATATAAATACATTATATGATAAGTGAATGTGTATATTTATGTACATGACAATATAAATACAATATATGATAAGTGAATGTGTGTATTTATGTACATGAAAATATAAATACAATATATAATAAGTGAATGTGTGTATTTATGTACATGACAATATAAATACAATATATGATAAGTGAATGTGTGTATTTATGTACATGACAATATAAATACATTATATGATAAGTGAATATGTATATTTATGTACATGACAATATAAATACAATATATGATAAGTGAATGTGTGTATTTATGTACATGAAAATATAAATACAATATATAATAAGTGAATGTGTGTATTTATGTACATGACAATATAAATACATTATATGATAAGTGAATGTGTATATTTATGTGCATGACAATATAAATACATTATATGATAAGTGAATGTGTATATTTATGTACATAACAATATAAATACATTATATGATAAGTGAATGTGTGTATTTATGTGCATGACAATATAAATACATTATATAATAAGTGAATGTGTGTATTTATGTACATGACAATAGTGTGTATTTATGTGCATGACAATATAAATACATTATATGATAAGTGAATGTGTGTATTTATGTGCATGACAATATAAATACATTATATGATAAGTGAAAGTGTGTATTTATGTGCATGACAATATAAATACATTATATGATAAGTGAATGTGTGTATTTATGTGCATGACAATATAAGTACATTATATAATAAGTGAATGTGTGTATTTATGTACATGACAATATAAATACATTATATGATAAGTGAATGTGTGTATTTATATACATGACAATATAAATACAATATATGATAAGTGAATGTGTGTATTTATGTACATGACAATATAAATACATTATATGATAAGTGAATGTGTGTATTTATGTGCATGACAATATAAATACATTATATAATAAGTGAATGTGTGTATTTATGTACATGACAATATAAATACAATATATAATAAGTGAATGTGTGTATTTATGTACATGACAATATGAATACATTATATGATAAGTGAATGTGTGTATTTATGTACATGACAATATAAATACATTATATGATAAGTGAATGTGTATATTTATGTACATGACAATATAAATACATTATATGATAAGTGAATGTGTGTATTTATGTACATGACAATATAAATACATTATATGATAAGTGAATGTGTATATTTATGTACATGACAATATAAATACAATATATGATAAGTGAATGTGTGTATTTATGTACATGAAAATATAAATACAATATATAATAAGTGAATGTGTGTATTTATGTACATGACAATATAAATACAATATATGATAAGTGAATGTGTGTATTTATGTACATGACAATATAAATACATTATATGATAAGTGAATATGTATATTTATGTACATGACAATATAAATACAATATATGATAAGTGAATGTGTGTATTTATGTACATGAAAATATAAATACAATATATAACAAGTAACCTGTAGAATACTGTGTGGGTAATATTTTTTATATTGATTTTTGTTGCATTTGCAGCAAATAGTTACCAAACAATGAGAAATCTATAGGATTGAATATACCCCACAGCTGGCTTCACATGCATTGTTCATAGTTCATATGGTGCTTACACCAGGATTTAATTACAGCACCTAGGCGGTATGTGGTTACAGCTTAATGTTCGAGTAATCGCAAGAAATTGACATGACAATAGAAAGTCATTAAAGACTGCCACTCCCATGCAATTAACAGCGAGTGAAATTCCTGGGATTGAAACATATATTTTGAAGTCACTGATGTAGGCAACGAATAACTGCAAGTTGACATAAAGACGAGGTAGTTTATTTAATCAGTGGTCAACTAGAGGCTGAAATTATAATTAATTTGTTTATTTCAATTTCTCCTGACGTCAAATAGAATACACTGGTGAAACACGGTAGTAACTGTGGGTGAAAGGATGTTTTGGGGTGTAGTTTACATTGTATATGGAGTGGTAGGGTCGGGTGTAATGTGTTCATTTCCAACTATTATGAAGTCACGTAGAATTTCACTTAATTTATTTTTGCTGACATGTTTTCAAGCATTACATGTGAATCTAATTTTCACTGCGCTGTGTCTCAATATAGTATGAGGGAAATGGCATATTCACTGGAACTTATTTCAGGGGAAAAATGTTTTCAGTGATAATGAAGTATTATGACAGATACCCTCCCCGTGGCTTTCATTGCGTATGGAAGTTATTTTCACGAGTGATGCGGTGTATCCTGCTGCCGGACTTTCACGAACGAAGCCACGGGGAGGGTATGGGGTTCTGTTATTATACACATGTCCCATATTTGATTATTTCATATTAAAAAAAGAACGTGCAACAAACCGGGATAGAAATTTAGATCGGGGAACCCAATTGCCCATTAATATGCTCCAAGACAGTGCTGCGACCTAGCAACGCTTGTCAGTGTAGAACGCGTGTCGCTGTACGTGTGAAAATAAAATAATCAGACGTCTAATTTAAGTCATTGTCCGAATAAATAACTCATCGATGTTTAAGCGCGGTGGTCGTAGCACAGCGCGTGTTCGAATTCCATGTAAATAAACAATGTATTTTACACGCGTTGTATACGTCGCTGTGAGTCCCATATCGAACAGGACGCGACACGACGACTGTCGCCCTTTAGTTGGGACCACGACAGAACCAGAACTTAAACTGGGCGACTACGATACACGGTTGATGTTGAAGTTAAAAGTTCCTCCACAGATCTGTACATTGGCAAACATGCCGTGCAACTGCGGTACTCCACTGACGGAATGACTTTCGTTGAAATCGGTCGTCGCTGACTCGTGAGCTGCACACTACAACCTCGTTTGTGATGTTGCTTGCTTGTCGTGGATAGACTGAGTCTTGGTTACCGGTTAAATTTTGCTAATTTGGCGTTGGTAATCTTTATTTGGAACTGAGTAACGCCGCAACGTCGCCAGCAGAAACCTCATGGTATATCGATGTTGATGGTTGCGGCTCCATATTAATTGGAGATTTTACTGCGGGTCCAGGCAGCGGGTGGATCTTCCGAGAGCCCTTCAAGATTTATAAAACTCAGATTCCAGGTGGTCAACAAACATTAAGTTCTCCCAATCCTAGTATTCTATGTGATGTACATCTAACATGCCAAAAATGCTGGTGAACGATTTGAGCCTGACAAAAATACTTGAAATAGATACCAGGAAGGGGAGGGGGGTAAAAGAAAAGTTATATAACATTTTATTATTCAATAATTTATTAAAATACACAAGTTTGTCCAACTCCCTGTGATACAACATCTCAGACATAGCTCATTGTACTCGGCTGGAGTGTGGGCAAAAAGTTACTATTTGAATTTTTGATATCTTTTTTCATTAATGAGAAAGTTGACCCCGAAGTTAGAGTAACTGTTCAGAAGGAATGGCTTTTTAACTCTTCTGTGATTTTTTTTTTGGCTTGGCTGATTTTGTCACGGTTCATACTTGACAGGCAGGTCGTACCATCACTAATTGGAAAAACAATCCTGACCCACCGCTACCATGGCAACAGCCAAAGTCTTGTAATAGCAGTGCCCAAATGATCATGCCTTTTATTTTGGCTACATTGCGCACTGGTAAGAGATCACCGGCGCCGACATTGTTACCACTGTCAACGGAATCCCAACGCAGCTTTGAACTTTGAATAAAATGTAAATGCTGCTTCCAATCTAGAAAATACTATCGCAAAACGATTGGAAATTATACATTTAACGGCTGAATACGTCCTAACAATAAAATAAAGTGACTTCTAATGACTGCCATGTTATTTTGCAAACCTCGTATAAGGTGCCCGGTTTTAGTTATAAACAGACGTTAGCTTCACGTTCATGTCCCTTCCATGATAACAGCCGAAAACATATTGCTTGTTTTTTACCGGTTTTCATTGGCAACCGAAGTATTTTTATTTTGTAAACAAATTTTCGTCTGCTATTTTTATTCAGTTCAAATCGTTCAGCAACATTTTTGGCATATTAGGTGTACATCACATGGAATACTACGATTGAGAGAACTTGATGTATGTTGACTGATTTTTATCATAGTACGAAGTACCAGGAAGTTACTCAGTTCCAAATAAAGATTACCAACGTCAAATGAGCAACATTTGACTGGTAATCAAGATTCATGTAATCCATGGCTAACAAGCAACATCACAAGCGAAGTTGTAGCATGCAGTAAGTCATCCCGTCAGTGGAGTACCACAGTAACACGGCATGTTTGCCATCAGCATTGTATTCAAACGAATCACGTGGTGTGCCGTTCTCGTTCAAACCCGGGATTCGATCAATAGGGGAGTCCCATTAAAAAAAACACATTGCAAATCATGCAAGTTCAACATTTTCAAACCAATATACTAAAACAGAAATGCTCAGAGATGTAAATGAAGGATAGATATTACTTTTCACTATACACATCTCTGTTGATACTATCCCTCACATATTCTACTCCCAATTACTCCTGCGTAAAATGGACTAGCCTCTTCATGTTGACATTCAGACTAAAATCACGTGACAGGCTGTTAATATTGGCTGTTGCATACTCTTTCGCCGGTCTGGAAAATGTGTTTAATTAACTCACATTCAAGCAACAATGCAGATTTCCCAGTGGGAGTGAGACTATTCAAACTCTGCCACTAAAAAATAGGGGTGTTTTCAGCAAAAAACGAATAACCCTGGAATACATACAATATACTGAATTTCGGAACAAATCGTGCATTACTTACAGCAGCAGAATACCACAGAAATATCAGACGAAACATGAAAACACTATATATTGTATTTCAGCCTGAACCCTCTATATTGCAATTCAAGGAATTAACCCCATATGTGCATCCATTTCCCACCTTGGTATCACCCACCCCTGAAAACAAACTCTTAATACCACGCTGAAGCGTTTGGTAATAAGTGAATGTGTGTATTTATGTACATGACAATATAAATACATTATATGATAAGTGAATGTGTATATTTATGTGCATGACAATATAAATACATTATATGATAAGTGAATGTGTATATTTATGTACATAACAATATAAATACATTATATAATAAGTGAATGTGTGTATTTATGTACATAACAATATAAATACATTATATGATAAGTGAATGTGTGTATTTATGTACATGACAATATAAATACAATATATGATAAATGAATGTGTGTATTTATGTACATGACAATATAAATACATTATATGATAAGTGAATGTGTGTATTTATGTACATGACAATATAAATACATTATATGATAAGTGAATGTGTGTATTTATGTACATGACAATATGAATACATTATATGATAAGTGAATGTGTGTATTTATGTACATGACAATATAAATACAATATATAATAAGTGAAAGTGTGTATTTATGTACATGACAATATAAATACAATATATAATAAGTGAATGTGTGTATTTATGTACATGACAATATAAATACATTATATGATAAGTGAATGTGTGTATTTATGTACATGACAATATAAATACATTATATGATAAGTGAATGTGTGTATTTATGTACATGACAATATGAATACATTATATGATAAGTGAATGTGTGTATTTATGTACATGACAATATAAATACAATATATAATAAGTGAAAGTGTGTATTTATGTACATGACAATATAAATACAATATATAATAAGTGAATGTGTGTATTTATGTACATGACAATATAAATACATTATATGATAAGTGAATGTGTGTATTTATGTACATGACAATATAAATACATTATATGATAAGTGAATGTGTGTATTTATGTACATGACAATATGAATACATTATATGATAAGTGAATGTGTGTATTTATGTACATGACAATATAAATACAATATATAATAAGTGAAAGTGTGTATTTATGTACATGACAATATAAATACAATATATAATAAGTGAATGTGTGTATGTATGTGCATGACAATATAAATACATTATATGATAAGTGAATGTGTGTATTTATGTACATGACAATATAAATACATTATATGATAAGTGAATGTGTGTATTTATGTACATGACAATATAAATACATTATATGATAAGTGAATGTGTGTATTTATGTACATGACAATATAAATACATTATATGATAAGTGAATGTGTGTATTTATGTACATGACAATATAAATACATTATATGATAAGTGAATGTGTGTATTTATGTGCATGACAATATAAATACATTATATGATAAGTGAATGTGTGTATTTATGTGCATGACAATATAAATACATTATATGATAAGTGAATGTGTGTATTTATGTGCATGACAATATAAATACATTATATGATAAGTGAATGTGTGTATTTATGTGCATGACAATATAAATACAATATATAATAAGTGAATGTGTGTATTTATGTGCATGAAAATATAAATACAATATATGATAAGTGAATGTGTGTATTTTTGTACATGACAATATAAATACAATATATGATAAGTGAATGTGTGTATTTATGTGCATGACAATATAAATACATTATATGATAAGTGAATGTGTGTATTTATGTACATGACAATATAAATACAATATATGATAAGTGAATGTGTGTATTTATGTACATGACAATATAAATACAATATATGATAAGTGAATGTGTGTATGTATGTGCATGACAATATAAATACAATATATGATAAGTGAATGTGTGTATTTATGTGCATGACAATATAAATACATTATATGATAAGTGAATGTGTGTATGTATGTACATAGTACTATGAATACAATATTTCATTGGCAGTGAAATGATATATTGTGTATTTAGATATATTATCATGAATATTTAATGAAATTGCACAGCTTGTGTGTGAATTGATAATTATTTACTTAACCTTTATTTAAAATATGACAGAATCAATTTTGATGTTGTGCAATATTTATTTCTGCAAATTTTATGTAAATAGATAAATTTGCAATGTAAATTGATTTTCAACTGCGTAATAAAAAAAACAGAAATAAATATTAGATATATGAGTGAAACTGTAATCATAGTACGCATAGCAATAAAAATTCAATATTAGTGAAATAGTGTACGTGAATATAAATTCAATATATAGGTGAAATGGTGAGTTTGAGAAATATATATATATACCATATATCATCGGCAGTGGAATGATGTATTATGTACTTCGGAATATAAATAAATAGTAAATAAATTATGCTTTTCTCTTCCTAGATATATAAATATAATGTATGATACTAAGTCGAGTGGCGTATTGTGCACTTAAAGATATAAATTCAATATTTGATAAGTGTAATTGTGTATTTATGTTCATAAAGATATAAATACAATATATGATAAGTGAAATGGCGTATATTAATTCAATATTTGACGAGCGTAATTGTGCATTTATGTAAACACAAGTTATATGATGTAGAGGAACAGTTTCCTTATTCGAGATAAAATACAATTTACCATTGATAAGTGAAATGGTGTATTTACGTCCATAGAGATATAAATACAATATAGTAATGCTTTTCTGGGTACACGTTTAACTTGCACAGTGTGCCGTGCTGATATCCGGGTCTCGAGCCTTCGCACTGAGATGACTGATAGCAGAGCTTTAATAAATGCCGTCGTTTGATAGGCATATACATATATATTTATAAATATATTATTTTAATACAATGCTGGATATTTTTTTATATGAAATGCCACCGTGTTAGAAAAAAATATTTTGTTTCTAAAAGTAACTAAACAAGTACTAGTTCCGCTGAGTTCAGTATGCTAGAATTTTCGTAGTCGGTATGCGCTGTTCGGATCGAACACTTGGTGGGGCTAGCTAGGCGAACTAAGCACGTACTCACGGTAATCCTAGACAGACACCGCATCGTCCACACTCACCGTTACGAGTTTAATATACATAAAACTAAACGTTGACATTTGGGGTGGGATTGGAGCCAAGCTGTCGATGGAATGTGATTGGAAAACGACGGTGTCAGAAGTTAAGCCCAACTTAATAATCAAAGATCACCCCATCCCGTCAAAATACTCAATTCTGCATTAAAATTAATTTCTTTTTGAGTGCTAAATCTATCTAAATGGCAGTTCGATGGCTTTGCTATAATAAGAAGGTCATTTCGTGGCATGTGATTTTAATTACGAGATGCGCCTCCAAGATAAAAGAGGATTATACTCATTTAATAACAAGGGCGTGGTCGTGAAATTAACAACATGAAAGGTTGGCGGGATGGCAATGCAAGGATGTCATTTAATCTCAGCATTATTTCAACGGATAGTGACGAGTATCGTTACTGGCACTTGCAATTGACATTCCGTAATGGCAGTTCACCTCAAAGCCTTTGTAAAATATTCGATTGAATCCCGAGGTTACCTGAGTTGTGCTGAATGTACATTTAATCAAAGAAATCAATTTACTTTTTTTATTTTATTTTTTTTTATTTTTGACTCTTCATCTTCTCTTTTAAAACTATTTTGTACAGGTGTTTACACACGTTCGCATAATTGAGGCAGGTTGTGTGTCTTAAATTCGATAATCTGGTTTAGTCGGGCAGCAGGCTGTGTTTCAGCTAATGCGCGGCGAGTGTGGCACATGATATAATCGAGTTCAAAATCAACAAAATTATCACCGTACAAAATCACAATGTACCCACACAGTCCCCACCTATAATCCAGCCTCTTTCATCACTGACGTTCGAAACGATAAAATAAAATTAAATAAATAACATTGAATTGCAAATGGGCGATTACATATGGTAGTTTTACACTTGTTCGTCTACGCTTTACGGCGTACGCTCACGCTTTTACCCCTCGCATTTTTTTTTCGACTTGAAGGGAAGATAAACTGATGAGCCCCTATGGCCGTGGTTCGTGAATGAAGTTATTTACGACTGGTGGCGGTGGAATCCAGTCACCTCCTTCGAATCAACACTCAGCCGCATGATGTTCCACTGTGCTATTTGTTTTTAATACATAAATCACACTTCGGTTCCAATTAAGTCGCGGAGATGATGTTGTATTAGATGACTATTCGCACTCTGGGTGGTTCATTCAATCCGCACGTAAAAGCCATCCAAGAGCGATCATATCAAATGCCCCGCTCTGACTGAAATAAGAAGCGACAACGCAAGTGGATGAAGGTGTGAAAGACATCTTACCTTGCCCAGTTCATTTAAGTACTCCAGTCTGTGTCTTAAGGCAAATTGGTTTTGAAACGTTTTGGGGTATCATAATTCCCGTACCCGCAAGAGTTGAATTCGCCGGAGCTCCGAGAGCGTCAGACGAATTTGCTTTCAAATTGCCTAGGCAAGATGGAAACTACCTTCGTACATATGACTACTGATACCACATTTTCAATAAATAAACTGATAGATAAAAAAACATGAGTGTGGGAACAATTGGTTTTAAATTTTATTGAACACTTGCTTAATTAAAATCGTGTTACCATTAAATACCTTTTATGAAACCTTTAAAACGACATTAACTGTAATTTATAGCTGTTTCATTGTCAGATGCACCTGTGCGCCACATTGACGACCGAACCTTGAAGCCAGAAAAGTAGTCAGACTCCACGCACAGACTCGATAGTTAATTATTTCGACAGTTTATAAAATCTACGACTTCCTTAAGAAGTAAATAAAGACAAAATAATTTGACCTTCTCGAGTCATAATTCACGTGGATGCTACGAGTTAGATTACACAAGAAAACACTTTACTATTCACAGTAATATGCGACCATTTCGAATTGACAGCGCTGCGGATCCAGTTCAGTAAATACTTCTCCTATTAATTAATTTGTTTTTCTTTTAAATGGATTTCACTGACGGAGAACGTCATGAAAAAAATGATGGATGCCCTCTCGGTAGCAATTTATCACTGTAGCCTCGCTCGTCTTGATTCCCGCCTGCCTTACACTATGTTTACACGGCCAGCTTGATATGCATTACTTAGCTTGTTATTACAAGTGGTCGCATCTTAACAGATACTCAGTGCGTCATATTGGTACTCAATATGTGCATACTTTGCTTGCATTTTGCCTCTACTTCGTATTGGATTGGTTATTTTTATAGCCTTTATAGTGATGCTGCAGAACTTAAACAAATATAAACACGACAGGAGTGCTAATAGAATTATAGGACGCTCGATTATCGTGTTGTGTGTGTATGGGACTCGACTATTTATTGATATTTGCTACTCTATAAAATGTTAAATGCTAAGAGTGATCAGGTCATTACTGTTCTCCGCTGAAATAGAGCCCAATAACAACAAATTCGTGATCTCCCACAAGATATCGTTTTCTGATGCCACCATCGACGACGCATTCCTGGATTGTTGTCTAACTCGCCATCAGTCACGATCGCGTTGTGTTAAATCACCCTCGTCATGGCAACGGAGGCAGGAAGGAGAAAGGAAATGGACATGGCGCGGATGAAAATGTAATTGTTCTAATCGCCTTTGCAGTTGCGCCTGTCAGGTCACGCCTACCACAGACGAAGTGGGAGCTTAACTTGGTGTTTTTTCTTTCTGCCTACGGCGCCAGTAGGTCTGCGAAATGCATGTGTCGTATCACTCAAAACACGAATACATAGAATACCATTATGTTTATCCGCAACTTAAATAGAATTCAAGGATTCCGAATCGTCCCCCTCGATGGAATGCCATTCTACCACCGACAAAATGTCGCGTTCAAAGATATTTGCTTAATACGAATTTACTTAAACGTGTGCGAAACATTTGTGCATTTGAATATTTTAATTTCATTTTATACTTTCTATAGTGAATCATTATGATTTATTCTTATGTAATATATCCGCACCGATCAAACTTAACTATCTTCTTGTAACATAACGACTAATGTTGCCTCTTTCAGGTAATTTGCTTAGTAATGTCATTGTTTTGGCGAAGAGACACGAGGTGGATAGTTAGTGTAATAGATATATTATAATACTTAGTATGAAGAGCAGGTTTTGATAAGTTAAATTTAATGTACGTGAGAATTACACGAATATTTATATCATTTGTGTTATTTCTCTGGCATCTTGGGAAGCGGTTATTCTAAGCTTAAAATTGCGTTCCACATATTTGCATACGTTCTCCGTGGACGATCAGATATGACGAGGCTCAAGATGCGCGTCTTGCGAAAGGAAAAAAACGAAAGATCTGTTCTAATCCCTTATAACGTTTTTCAATTTCCGCGTGTGGAAAATCTATTAATACGGAGTAAGGTGTTAAATCATATTAATTATTACACATTCTGTCCCGATTACGTATAATAAAGGTGATTTGTTATCACACTATCATACTACGCTGTCGTTTCACATTGACCACTTTGATTTCCCATACATCGTGTCTCATACACGCATGATTTGACGAATGTATACGCATTTAACGAGCTTTTATCAAAATATTATGGGAATAGGCGTTCAGGTGGAATCCACTCACTCTGTGTAGGTGCCGTGTTTACTCATCCATTTCACTGACACGGCACTCAGTCCATCCTCGTACGAATTCAATTCCCGACATATCGCCGAGAATCTTGCTTGCCTGATTTTGTAACTTTAAGTATTTAAAAAAAAAAACGCATTAATTATTTAAAAAAATGTCGAACACAAAAACGAATTCCCGCCCGACCGTATCAGCCGAGCGTCATGGTTACTGAACATTGTATAACGAGTTGGTTCGTAAATATCCTTCAAAGGGTTGCCGGCTGTCGTAACATATGTTGCCCGTGTCGAGCGAATATAACATAAGAAATGTTTGAATGGCGGAACACAGATAATGTTGATCGTTTGTTGAATAATATGTCGTGGGAATGGGTTTTGTTGTTTATGATGCAAGGGATCTATCGCACTTTATTTCTACTTGTATCACTTAGTGGTCGCAACCGTCTCGATATACTTTACACGTTTTAAGGCATGTATTTTCCTCGTTTTAAATGTAATTTTTTCATAATCCTGAAAAACAATTATTTTAACGAAGTTTATTTAAATCAATTCGCAAAATTACGTCGTCAAAACAATCATGATTTATGAGACGAGCAATTTTGTTGAAACGTGTACACTTATTAAATCAGGTAATTTTAAAGTGATATAATATTTTTTTTAAAAACAAATCCTTGGATACTACAACAAATCTTGTAACTGAAAGTCGGTTCATGTCTACGTTTCTAAACAAGAATCTAGTTGTTTTCACACCGTATTAACTTTCCCATAATTTTCACACTTCTTTCGTCTCTGCAGAATAATAAACACGTCCAAATTTATCCAAATAAGCAAAAAGTCAAAACCCAAGCTCCTTCACAGTAGGGTCTGACCTTTCACAGGATGGGCTGACAAGGAACCCTTCGACGGTTTAATTTTGTCTTTCATCAAACCAGTTTCGATGACGTCACTAACTTTACAGTCTTCAGGCTCGGCCCATAGTCCATACATTGTGTGAGTATATGTGTGTAGTTGGGAGGAAAAAAAAATCCCTCAGTAAAGCGATTTTAGTCATCGAAAAAATAACTTGCTTAGGCGAATATAATTGTGGGAGGGTTGGCATGTTTTTCTACCGACTTATCAACTGCGAGGAGTCATGACGTGGGGAGCCTGTAGCGAGTACGTGTAGAAGAAAAAAAAACAGTCTATAATTCTATATTGTAAGAAGTCACCACTTGCTCCATAGAACCGTGCAAGCACTAATTTAAAGTACTCTTAGAATCACTCGGCAGTGTAACAAAATCCAGTCCAAAAGCTTGACCCCGTCTGTATCATCTTCACCGTGCCACAGTAGGACGGATGTAGACTAGAGGGATGATACTGATGACTATGTTTCGTATATAATGACGGGTCACATAAAAGGATGAGACGGAGCTGGGCGATAGTGAGCTAGGCGCCGTATCCGCCAAAAGCTGTCACTTTTGATAGACATGTCAAAACACCTATTCCGCTTGATATAGACAGTAATGGCGATACGCACTAAAGCGATTAAGAAAATTCCAAGGAAAACGCATTAAGTATGCTGGCTCTTTGGAATCACCAGGGGAAAGTTTTGTAATGGCTTTAAGATATGGCAATTACTATGTAAGAGCTACTGATCAACTACTTGCGAATAATGGCTTTCTAATGGTACCCACAGGACCATGCTGCAACCTGTCGTTTTGAAACGTTTTTTTTCCGCTCAAAAAAACTTGGAATACACGCATCGGCTGATTTTTTTGGTAACGATAGCTCCAAGTGAAAACCAACTGAAGCGAGACGAAGCTGATTAAAAAGCGACAAAAATTGTGCGATTAACTTTGACATCTGGGACATATAAAACTTCAATGTTTCTGATGTTTAGTTGGAAGTAGCGGCTATGTTCGAGTCAATTAGAACGTGCATCGTAATATTGGAATGCCCTTTAAAATGTATTCGCCCCTCTGAATGTGTGGAAATGATTAATTTTCTTTCTTCCTGTCCATGCAACAATGTTGTTACTAATGACGGAACCCTTTGTTGTTTTCACAAAAAGTCACGTGATTCTTGAAAGTCACTGGACTCATGGAGGTAACAGATACATCCATGCTGATCTAAACAAAAGTCCCAATCTGGCATCATTTTTTGTTGTATTGTACCAACAAAGCTTGTTCGCGTTATGTATCTCCGATAACAACCACAGTGAAATATAGTCCCTCGTTTAGTATCCATAGCTTTCTATTCCCAGTCTGTGTCTTACTAAGAATGAAGATCGAGTCTGACTCGCGTCGTAACCATGGCAATTCACAGTGGTTGTAGTCACTATAAGTCGTTGTGTAAATTCCCTCCCGAGCATTACAAACTAATGTGTATTATACATGAATATTGTCATTAGCGGTTTTTTTTATCGTGATATAACCGACTACAACAACTTGTACAAATAATTGATCAAAACAACGTTATGTTTCCGCCCCGCAAACGTAGCTGAAGTAAACAAAAAATACACAACGCTGAGTTTCAAAATTGAACACTGTTACTGTGTGCTTGCAGAGTATTCAACCGGTAGACTCATCTATAGTTAGAGTATAAGTAATACGCTAATTCGGGAGTGATTTACCGGGTCTGAAAGACCACGGTATAATCAGGGAAGAGAGGCAGGCATTAGCAACAAACATGCATACAACGACTGAAACTTGTGAATAAATCCTATACTGCATCAGCAATAGCGGGTACACAAAGTAATTCTATTATGTTATTTTTAATATCCAGCCTCAGACGTAAGGAAAAAATGTGGATTTACCAATCTAGCTAATTTGAAGGTTTATCTAAAGTGGGTGAGAACGGCACCGCGTTCTTTGAAGTAGTAAACCTTGCTTTTATATGGAATATTCAGTAAACCACAGAGCTTTCATTCAAGTTTCCAAATAATAAAATCCGGTGCTAGCAAACTCTCAAAAATTGGATTCGCTGAGCCTGGTGCTTGATGATTATTAAATGAAAATGCAATTTTGTTTGTGGCAAGTTGAAACTTATCTTTTATTAGTTAATAATCGCGTGTAAAGCCGTCGTCCTGACAGTTTTATTTATTTATTTATTTATTTATTTATTTATTTATTTATTTATTTATTTATTTATTTATTTATTTATTTATTTATTTATTTATTTATTTATTTATTTATTTATTTATGAAATTTTGTTTGTGGCAAGTTGAAACTTATCTTTTATTAGTTAATAATCGCGTGTAAAGCCGTCGTTCTGACAGTTTTATTTATTTATTTATTTATTTATTTATTTATTTATTTATTTATTTATTTATTTATTTATTTATTTATTTATTTATTTATTTATTTATTTATTTATTTATTTATTTATTTATTTATTTATTTATTTATTTATTTATTTATTTATTTATTTATTTATTTATTTATTGATTTATTTATTGATTTATTGATTTATACTTGTCTCCGTCCTGTGGACAGAGAACTTTCTTACGAAGTGTTTTTAGATCCAACTACGGCGTGGTCTCTCGTATTGAAATGTTTAGAATACTAACAACAATTACTTTTATGAGAATATAAGATAGCGTACGTGATGATAGTTGGTCACTTTCTGAAGCTGAGAAAAAAATACGATGTCCTTAGTTACTGTGCAATATTACCATGACCCCAGTACAACTCTAGCCCCAGTAGTCACGGGTGGTCACCTTGAAAAGAGCTTTGCAGCTTCCTCGCTAAATATCTATGGTTGTAATATTCATACTAATTAATACCGGGCTCCGATCGCGTTATGCGTTGCCAATATAATCGTCGCTGGCAGATACCCAGATAACCACGCCAATACGTGACAAGCCCAGCAATCCAGTATGCAAAGAGCATTGAGATAATTTCCAAATATTTAAAACTATATTTATTTCTGCAATTTAAGAACTCAGATTAAAATTATGAAAGTACTATAGCGTCACGTAGCCTGCAGGCTACGACATACGACATGTATGTCAATCGACATACGAGAAGAGAAATCGAATTGTTAGTTAGTCAGTGTTTGGTTAAAATGTACATCTGCGGCGAATTAAACAAATCTGCATTTAAAAATAAAATAAGTGTTTGACATCGTTACGTCGGAGATCGTCCACAACATAAAGTTCTTATTATGATCGAAATGACAACAATAACAATAACACTTGAGTACTCTACTATGTCACGTGACCACCACGCTGACAACCAAATCGAAGTTCGAAGTTCCCGTGCAGGTATCTTGGCTGGACAGTAGCGGTGGCCATGACGTATCATTTATCGGTAATACAGACACAGGGCGTTTGATCAACATTTTTCTGTGTTTTCACCCAAATCGTCGACTTTCCGTGATAGGTAATAAACTGCGGTATTCCCTTCTTCATAAGGGCCCAGATTACATGCAGCTGAGAAGGGAAGTACTGCCACTTCGGACATATGGGCGAATAAGTGTCAGCATCTCTGCAGCAGTGATAGGACTGCCTCATTAAATGGAGTAAATGTGCGAAGAAAAAGACACGAACGAACCATTAGTTGGTCTATAACTTAGTGGGCAGGTCGATACTTAAACGAAATAGCATAGGTAATTACGCGGAGTCATATGCGCTATTTAACATTGAAATGAACAATCATGGTGGAAAATATTTGCCGTGATTATGTTGTTAGGTTGTTGTTTATTTCAACATCACGGCAAGCAAGGTTGGGATACCACTTTATGGGAGGAAAGGTCAGTACTGGGATCAGTCTACAGAAATGCCACCCTGCATCGATGCAAGCGGGATGTTGGTTGCCATTAGTAAAGTTAGTCTGCCTGAAACCACGTGCACTCTCCGACTCGGAGTATATCACCTATTGAAATTAAACCCAGTCTTGAGTGACGATTTGTAGATATCACATAAAAATGACCCTAACAAAACAGTTTTTTATACGCCGAACGGCAATTAAGTTGGTAAATTCAGTAGAAACTTTCGTTTCTTTTACGAGATTCTCAGTTGAAGAGCTGTAATAAATGATGAAATGTTGACTGACTGGGAAATCCATTATTTGCTAATGATAGCAACACGCTCAGTTGAGGCAGAATATCACGTATGTACACTTCCTTTATCGTTATGAAGTACCATGTGATATAACCTGTGTGTCTGGCTATTTTCCAAACCATTAGACAATTTTAGTCTTCGCTTACTCTACCATAAAGCGACAGCCTCGATCTCACCAACTGATAAAACATTAACATGCGAAATAATTTGTTTGTATTCATATCGGAAAATCTGGGAAATCAAGTGGTTTAAATGTCCCTGCTTCGGGGAGAATTGTCAAGATATAAAAGGGGTCAGAAGGCAATACAAATTACGTATCTCTTAACAAATATTAAAAGCCACGTCGAAATGTTTTGTTCGATCGAAGAAGTCAAGTTTGGTTTTTCGCGGAAATTATTGTTTAGGTGAACGCAAAGGTGCAATGCGACGCGCGAGTTCCACCCACTTACTCCGCGACTCTTTCCAATATTAGCTCGTGGTTTTGGTATGTGTTTTTCCACGATCTAGACTACGTAGAGGGGATGCGCTTACGTGCTACACTTACACCATGGAAAACGGACAAATCACGCCAGTTAGTGCCAGTTGAATAATACTAAATAACGAATAGTGGTTATCTACCAATTCGTTATAAATTAGAAAGAATTGCATGGACATGTGTAAGTACCAAGCGTGATATGTATTTGCACTGTAGGTACATTGCAGTAAAAGACGCACAACAGACGCACCAATCACCTCATGTATTTTTTTACCAACAATATTGAACAAAAAAAAAACAACATTACGAAATACTCAGATAAAACCGAATAGCCTCACCGACAGTGAACCGTTTTTGCTCAGGAACAATTTCAAAGTATGGTTACTGGGTCGGCATTTTTTTTTTTTTTTTGAATTTTTGAATCGGTGACTAAGAATATGTCAACAGCTTTATTTACGCGAATACCACGATTGAAGTAAGTTAGCCCATGTTGGTCGCCCCTTATGGGGGAGTTCATCCATCGTCAATGACGGCCACACACGTCCTTTATACAACTGTCAATACCAATGTCAGATACTTCAATGTGTATTTGAATTTCACTGTCACGCCTCATTTAATCACATCAGACTTTGCATTTTATCACCACTTCGTTTTAAATTGGCGTCATTATATTTATGGTATTATGCAGTGTTCACACAGCGTAGATTTTATTATGCTTTCTTCATTTTTTTAATTGAAATTTGTTTAATAAACGTCACATTGACATTTCCACAGAGGAGTTACTACTGCCTCAGAATTAGCGATACTATCACTACACAATGACCGACATCAGGTATGTTTCTAAATTACAAATTAAGAGAATATATATTGCCTTAAAATAACATTATCCGCCATCTAATAGAGAGTTATGACACGGGTGGGTATGGGAGGTGGAGATGATGGCAGTCACGTGTTGTTGACTAAAAAAGTGTTCGATAATTTAAATCATTACGGCCCGATAGAATAGTATAGTCTAAGAATAGAATAGAATAGAATAGAATAGAATAGAATAGAATAGAATAGAATAGAATAGAATAGAATAGAATAGAATAGAATAGAATAGAAAAAACGAAAGTCAGGCAGTATAGTGGTATAAGCGTGACTGGTATCACTAAGACTAAGTTCGCAAAAGAAATTGAAAAATGACTAAAAAAAAGCAATTCACCTAATATACATTAATCGTCATGTGAGACATATTTGATATTTTTTTTCAGAATTAAGTCTGGGAACCGATGAAACTGCGTATGGTTGATTATCATCGGAAAGTTTACCGGAGCGTTATTAATGGCGAATATATAGACATTATGATCATTGTTGTCCGTCTTCAATCTACCAAGTACCGACGCTCTTTTGACTCGCATGGTCCTTATTAAATTGACTTCAGTCATTCACTTCAACGCCTGTAGACAAAGCAGGTTACGTGCATTGCTAAAAGCCTGTCCAAGGCAATGACTTAAAAGCGATTTTCCAATGATTTCAAAAGTACATCGTGTTATTACAACAACCCGAAAGCGATGAATGTTTCAGTGTGTCGATATTTTCACTAACTGTAGGATCAGTTTACAACAATCGCTTTCCGCGTTCCGTGTTCATTTAACGCTGACGTGTTTGATGAAATGGACATTGACAGTGACTTCGAGTGACTCGCATCCTTCCTTTCACGGAAACTCGACCAGAAACTCGCGTAATGGCATCGCCGCGCCATAGACTGAGGCGGCCACCCGTTGGGAACGGCATCATCGACTGTGGAATGAGCCTATAGTCGAGTGGAGACCCATTGCAGCAGTCATCGCGACCCCAACTGCCAGAAATCTGCGGGGATAGGCTTTGCCTGATTAAATTGAAGGAAATCCTTTTTTCATTAAAATTAAAATATAATGCAACGTTATTTTGCGATTAAAGCTACTGTATTCGCTTTAGATTTTCGTAGCGGCATATGCCTGGAATATTACCGTTAAGGGAATGACTGAATCCCCTATTAACGGCTATTGGGTGCACCATGAGTCCGCTAATGTCATTTTGCTGGTGGAACAATAGACCATGGAACGTAGAAGTTAGAAGGCTTTGTGTAGAAAATAATCAGACTTAAGTTGTACATTACCGCTTACATGCGGTGTTTCATTTATTTGGTTAGCCGATTACAACTCATAATTTAATTTTCCCAGATATACACTCTCTCTCTCTCCGTTGCTGGTATTTTCTCCTTGAAGGGAAATTTGACATTAAGGTGGCCGTATTAATGAAGTGATGTAAACATCTCGTGTTATTAGTGTTCACCTTATGGAGCGTCATGGTGTGAATGAACAAATGTTTCCGGTGGCATTACGTCGCTCTTATCGGTGCATTATTATTGTCGCGCATGTTTTTAATATAACAGGAGAGGGGGGAATCAATAATATTAATAATTTAACAAGTCAATAATAAATATTATCCTTTGACAAGAACTCTGAAGTGTAAGCTTCATAGATTATTGATTTTCCGATAACCCAAATCATAATTGTGAGCCATTTACCAAAACCGTATTGGTTAAGTTCAGCTAATTTTCCCCCCACCGTACAAGTTTAAGAGTCAAAACAAGCGAAAAAAAAAACAAACAATTTCTTGGACAATTTCAAACCGCACATCGATAATAATCGGTTATCATAAAAGACACACGTTCATCATCATTACGTACGAAGTCAAATTTTGAAAAGACATGCTAGCCTGAGTCAGATATATAATACGTTCATACGGGTTTAGAAGATTTTTTTAACCATAACTATAACGGGAAATTAGCTTACTCCGCATTATCGCGGATTTGTGGGTGTACTAACCGCAGGACATATCCAGGCGAATTACACCATATACAGTGAGAGAAAAATAATCCCATTTAATTTTAATCTGAAAGATACATGTACATAATCTTAGAAACGGACAGCTATAACACAAAAGAAATGCCTGTGGTACGTGTGCCGGGTAATGCACATTTCCTTTACGGTCTCTGTACTTTATACATCTCGGATTAGTATTCCACTACCCCTGTGTTGAACACATGTGTCTGAGGCGATATGCTGTTTTTTTATGTTGTAAACAAAATAATACGACAAGCGGGGTCTGTTTGACATGGAATGTTGGCTTAGCTCGCCAACGAAGATAAAGCAGTTTACAGATGTCGATCGCAAGAAACAACAATGTTATATAAAAATCGAACTTTTCATATTTGCGCTATGTTTAAGCAATTAATGATATATAACATGCCCACAGTACCTATCAGGTGCAAAGCAGACGGTTCATCCACGATATAAACAATACAATAACCAGTGAATTGACAACGTTATCTATATCTACAGATTTTAACTGCGTGACTGGTAGCACACAGCTTAAGGGTGGGATTCCGCCAACGTCCAAAGTTAATTAAATTATATAAGTTAAATTGGCAAGAAGTAACCATCGTGTTCTTTCGTGTCCAAATCATCTCCTCAAAATTTACCGTCGGCACATAACAGGTTTGAGAAAAGCGGTCCCGGGTATGGTCTTGGGGGTATGTGGTAGCCGTATGCGGGAAGTAGCATATTGTACGTGAAAGGCGGCCTGAACATATCGTCCGGTGTGTACTGTCTCTGGTCGTCCCGCACGAGTACTTTAATTGCGACCTTTTTCGCCGACATTGGCGCGGAGAGTTCTGCCGCCGCTTGCAGCTGTCGCCTCTTCGTTTTGTATCTTCGGTTCTGGAACCATATTTTTATTTGCTGTTCAGTGAGTTTCAAAGCAATGGCGAGATCAGCTCGTTCTGGGCCTGATAAATAACGTTGGTGGTTAAAACGTCTTTCAAGTTCAAACACTTGTGCATGTGAGAAAGCCGCTCTTGATCTCTTTTTGCGTTGTTTTGGTGTCTGTAGTTGATGCTCTTCCGACTTTAGTATGGCCCCTGCGCCTTCGTCTCCTGTAGAATAAGATACAATATATGCATGGTCAAATTCTATCTTCATTTTTAAAAAACGAAACCTACATGGGAAAAAATAAACCTATTTTTTTCCCTGGGTTGATTCAAACATCAAGTGAAAAAGAATCTTAACATTCTTACCTTCGTTAGTAGTGTGACACATTTCATCAATTTTTTCTCTGTTTTCAGATTTCGGTGATTCGACCATGACATCATCTAGAGTAATACCTGGGCTGTGTATCGAACTTTCATTCTCACTATCTGGTGCGCAGTGGCTCCTGTGTCGGTCAATGGTACATGGCTCGCCGGACACCCTGACGGCACAGTGATCGTCGTCTTGATACACTTCCGCAGACCACGATGGGCTTGTTGGTGTTGACTGCCTCTGATGTGCGTTGTTTTGATGAGATAAGCATAGATTGGCCGTTGTGGACTCCCGTTTAGTTAGAATATCGCTGATTGAGAATGGCGTTAGAGAACTCTGCGAAGACTGCATCGTGGCTCAAACGGCGTGTATGGCGAAATGTCAGTACACCCGTGCAACAGATCAACACAAGCCGTGACAGCCAAATACGCTCCCGGAGAAACAAAGAACTTGTACGAATGTCGTCGAGAGTCAGAATGCCGGGGACACCGGACGGACAGTCTCGTTATGTACCACTATGAAAAGGGAGATGCACTCCGCACAGGGGGGTGGTAAGATTTCAACAATGTCTATTATGCGACACTGATAAGCAACGTACAAATTGGTGACGTCCTTTCAGAAGAGTGACAGGCCGCCCCAGTAAAAAGAGTTCGGATGATAATTCACAATCCGTGATCAACACGCCGAAGCTAATCGCTTCCATCTGATTGGCTGACAGCTCCTAAGCGCTGAATCGTTGGCATTACCAAACACTGTCCAGAAATACTCTTTAGACTCGGTAGCAAACGACCAATTATATTATGTGTGTTTTGAGTTTGTCTCCCTCTCCACTTTTAAATCGTTTGCCGAGCAAGCTGAAGGAAGAGATTTCGAATCGCCAGCTAAGTGTCCTCATTCATCATCGGCGCGTAATTCACGCCATCTACACTTTGTTCTTCGCATAGTAGATACACTGTACCCATCGAGCAAGCCCCAGAGCTCTTTCTATGCTCTTTTGTTTAAAAAAAAATCACTACATTTCATTTCACAGCTCCGTGTAAAACAACCACGCGCAATTGCTCCTTGTATAACCATCAGAGCCGAGTAACTGACAAGCTCATCACACCAGAAAATCAAATGCATTCTCGAGAAAAAAAAAATGCGTAGTATATGCTGAAGCTCCACATTTCTTTTAAATATACTTAGCATTAATAAACTATGAATTCGTATACCGGCGAGACAAGTACAGAAGCGATATATTTCGTTACATGGCCCTGTCATCGCCATTCGTGGAAAATACACGATGTAGCATCTACGGAGTGGTTTGTGAGTGACCACCACGTACTACTCCCATTCAGTATTTAACAATTACTATAAATCTTGTATTTTTGGCATGTGTACACCATATTTCCGTGTCATGGCGATGCGAGTTCTTGGTTATCATCGACCACGGCTTTTCTTCTCGGGCGTAGAGTAATTATATTAATATGCGCGGTAAGCAAATAAATATACCATAGTTAAGAAACGACGCGATTGTTTATAAAATTTGGATAACTGTTCTATTCGACTAATCATTGCAACTGCCGCTTTAGCGCGTACAGCGGCGTTATTCCTATGGCGAGTATATTAAACACATTATTGTGTTAATGGTGTTGTTGTTGTAATATCGGTGCGTCATTACCTAGCAATAACCGATTTGAATCATGTAAATGACAACTTCTTTTATTTAACATCACTCGCGCTGCACGATACTTACACAGTGGCCGTTCTCAGGAGGATTGTTAACAGCGCCCTCACTCGGCCACATTGCCTGATCGGTGCACGTATACGTACTTACGCGCCGCCGGTTTTTACACCGAATGGCATTTTCAGGTTGGTGCCGCGTTCCCAGCGGTGCTAGTCACTCGGGTGAAAGATAAGATTCCAGGGAGTGCATATTGTCAAAGGGCGATACACAGAAGTGAGTTGTTCGTTGTTAAAACCGACAGGGTGTAATATCTCCCGCAAAAGGAAGGAATTAACTTCTAACACTAAACTGCTAATGGTGGGTCAACCGCGGTCGCTTATGACTTCCTCCTGTAGTAAATTAGGTGGGCTTTCACAATGAAATATTGACTGTAGATAGCGGAGAGTACGTGACGTCTCTCACAATTCCTCTGACCCTCGAGACGTCAATCCTAAAAACCGTGTAACTTGAAATCCAGTACTTTCATTCAATTGTTTGTTTCTAGTAGAATACAGTATAGCTAGATTGACCTATATATTAATATTCGAGCTCCAATCAAATTATCAAAGTTTATAATATGGTAAGTGCGTATCCAAAAAAACGACTATTGACGAAATAGCGATTTCAAATCTGCAATTAGACGAAGACGAATAGCGGGAAATGAAAACGCGAAATCAACAACGTCAGACTTTTTGAGTTGAAAGTTACAATGATGCCAGTCTCACTGATTCTCACTACAAGTGGTTACAAGCCCCCGCACTACAAGTCCCAAATCAGATATATAAAACGCACGGCAAAATTTAAAATAATAAGATGGGAGTTAAAGGTATTTATCCGACAATACCCAAGTATAGCAAATGTACTGTATGATCCCCGTGCCGTCCATTCTTATTTAAAATTAAGTTGTGGCTATTTTATCGATTTAGAACAGCAGCTTAACTAATTTAAATATACACCTACCAAGTGACATCACATTATAAACGAAAGAAAGTTATTTTGCGAAAGACACCATAGCATTTTACAATAAGTAAATAATATATTTTGAAAAAATCCTAGTGTATTAAATCTGTAATAGCAAAGGTGTTCACCTTGCCCGATTACTATCACGCTTTTAGATAACTGGCGTATAACGTTGTTGTATTGCGTTTGGTAGCAATGTAAACACTATGCAGGTTTTTTTTTTCATGAATGCGTTATGTCCGACATATATATAAGAATATGCTCATGAAACTTCAAAGTGTGTGTTTGGTAATACTTTCCACCACGCGCCAGATTTCCTTATAATTAATCAGCTTAATCACTTGTAAAATTTGAATTAGATTATATCAATCCTACTGTGATTTGTGATTGATTTATTGAAATATTGTTCAGATGCACGCCGGTCAAAATCACACCGCGAAGTCACGCGTAGTATCAAATCCTATGCTGCCAACTCAAATTGAACTGCGTGCTTCGTTAAAAAAAATCGCTAAATCGGTTACAGTCGGGAAGGATTCGCAAGACTTGTTTATTCGAGAATACATACAGATTGTGATCAAGTTAATCACTTGGTGTAAACTTGTACACTTAAATTGAGACTGAGTACATAGATCGCGTTTGGGATCATCTGCACTACTACTCAGTGGTGATGCCGTATTTATGCGGTGAACGACGCGGCGCGCGACAAAGTATGGCCGGTCTTCGTTTTTTTTTTTTTTTCTTCACGAGCTGTCTAAGTGATCAGATACCGGGTAGTGCCAAGTCTGTAGGGAGGAAATTATCTCGAAAATAGTCCAATCTTCTTTAAGCGACCATTTCACGGCAATCCCCAATAATTGAGACTGGTATTGTTTCAGAGCTTTTAGTGCGCACTAGTGTATCTAATACGATTACTGATATTCCATCCCTTGTTGGGGTACGGTCTTCGGGGACAAATCGCCGAGTCTCCAGACGACAGCTATTGCTAGAACCTTGCAAATATTCTTTTTGTTCGCTAATGATACTAATGAAATAATTAATTGTCCCAAAGCACACAGACGTGAAAAGGGGAGAAAAATGCAGTCGGCTTCAGTGTACCACTTCATGCTACAATGCCGTTCGATAATACACTTTTGCATTTTCTAGCTGCACTTTCGGCTGTGAACTTTTCCCGCCAAATTAGTAAGTGATAAAAACAAATCTGACGCTAAAAGTGGCGCGACTGATTTGATAAGTGTGAGAGTAAATTACGCATTTCGTTTAGAATTCCAACTTTTTCACAAATCGGTACTTTTAAAGTCTCAGTTTCCAATGAAAATATTTTTTTTTGCATATCATCTGCGGCTAGTAATAATAGAGTTTTCGAATTCTATTTAATTTCTAATATGCCTTGAATGACTTTCCCAATACACGTGTCGTTGCGTTTGCAAGACGTACGGCTCTCAGTGCCCAGAGTTATGAATACTGATTAAAAATGTCAAAAATGTTATGTGAAGAACTTAACGGAACGATGTCATTGTTCGACGGATTGACAAACTTCACACGCACACATCATATTTGCCGACCTCTCTCAATTTTGATCACGTCACCCCAGCAATAAAAGAGGTGACATATTGACACGCGTGGTACGTCTTTATCCAAGCACGGTGCCTTATCGGTGCTATATCGGTTACAGGACACGTAAACCGACAAGCGCTTTGGGGATGCTCGCAAAAACCTTGCAACCCATAAAATACTAGTGGGTTGTTAGTCTTTTAATTAAATAGCAACTCGTACGTGCAGACTGATTTTATCATCCCTTGTGCGTGTCTCTCTGTACTTACACGTATCATCATTAGCATCGCCTAGTAGTTAAATAATGGTATTTTTCTCCGCAGAAAGAACAAGTTTGCTAAAATGATTCTCACAATATTATTCTCATGAAATATGTTTCAAAAACTAGTCGAGGACATTTATGACTGGTTCACTGGATGGTGCACCCCTTCCCCAACTCAATATCACCGATCAAAAGCTATAAGTTTTTTCGTGCATGTAGGTACTTTTTGAACCCTTACAATCAGAGTCGCGGACATAGGGTAACTGGAATGAAATAATTATAAGGACATTCTTTTTAATAATAATAATGTATTGAATACAACTAGTACACGTTTTGGAAATTTAAAGTGTTTTGTCAAATGATCAAGCAAAATCTGTCGACATTAGGAAAATGAAGGGCGGAATATTAAAATGACTGTCACCGGGGCAACCTTTTAAATTTGAAAAGCAATTATAGCTTGACCCAGGTTACTATAGAAGCCGGGTCACACGAAGAGATATGACGCTATGATTGAGTAATTAGAAATCCCAGGGGAGGAAGATATCAGCTAAGGATTCACTTTAACTACATGCACTGCGAAACTAAAGGAGTAGATGTTGTGGTAGATTGAACACAGAACAAAATCAGGCTTGACATGTTTTTTATTATTACCCGCTGCCTTTTGTGTGATATTTAATACTGTTTTGTGCTTATTCATACTCTATAACAAAAAAAGTACTATGAAGCACTTATGTTGAAGCTTTCTCTCTCTCTCCATCGCATTATTTGTCAAACTGTCGACTGCGGTTGAGGACTTCAAGTTGGAACGCTGTTGTGGCCCAGTGGTAGTATTTTCGGGCGTAAACAAGTAGGCCTTGTTGGCGACAATATTATATTCGTAGTCATAATATTACTCGGCGATGACGCAATGTAATTAGTTTTTTTGTTCTTTGTGGCCACGCCATTAATGATATGTCTTCATGTGTAGGGGAATGGAATTTCGGTTCGTATTCATGTTATCATAGCAGTCGAGGACGAACTTGAATTTTCTTTGAAATGAACATCTTTAGAGTTCGTCGTATCAGGATAAGTAAGAGCCGATGACAAGCAACAATTGCCAATTAAATTGAACGGTCGTCTTAACTTCTCAGAACTATCACCACCGTGCGACTTAACATGAAATCAGTGCCGACGCTGAGGAGACGCTGAGCGTGTAAGTAGCCATATCGTTCTGTGAACTGCGCCCTCGTCGGCGGAATTTGACGGAACTATATGAAGATATACAATCGTTTTTCAGGATCTTCAAACCAGATTGTGGCGGGGTGAACAACAAGCTGAAATACATTCATTCAATTTATAAGAATACAAGTATTGCAAGTCACAATCGAAAACCAACAAACTGAAAATCGGATATTATTATTTTTAAGTAAACAATTCTCCCCTCAAATAATTATGCATAATTACCCGTTTTTACACACATGACCTGATATAACGTTACACTGGATTTGAATGAAATGAACCACTTTCACAATTACAACGTTTTCCAAATACAACACGATTTACTCCGCGTAATACATAGATGTCACGTAGTAGTCTCATTTACATCTCTGTTCTACGGATTCACCGCTGAGGGGGCTATGCAAAATACGTGAAAGTTCATCAAAGTTGTAGCGTAGTACTCGTACTGGTGAGGTTTGGAGCAAAAAGACACGGGGGATTTTGCTACGGAATCTGAGCATTTCACCCTTGATCCATGCCCTAGAACAAACACTGAACTTGACGATGAGAAATAGAAACACACCACCAATTGTTAGGATGCATTTGAATGCGTGGCAGTTTGAAGGTGTAATTAGTTATTGAAAAGGGGGATAAGACCCAATACTGTTGCTATTTAAACTCTATTAGCGGCGTAGTTCACGCTACATTTATGCAAGACATTATGTGGTTCAAGGGCTTCTACTTTAACGTACTTACGACGTCCAATATCGATCATGTTGTCATTTGGTGTTGATGTGTTTCTATGGCAACATCTACCAACTACGACGAGTTTTGATTAAAAACACATCGCCATGTGAACACCTGCATATTCTTAATTTACAATATTTTATTATATAAATCTTGTTAATAATGATCTCAAGATAACGAAAACAATACTGAATTTTGTTTCACGCAAAAAAAAAATAATAATCCCGTCCATAACCCTTACTCCCCGTCACAGGGCTTGCCGTTTCGAGGCTACTAGTATTTAATCGGTTGGTGCGGTAATGTTTTCACCAACTGCCAAGCCGCGGCGTTAGGCTTCTATGTCTTGTGGCCATGGTTACTCAATATGCGATGACATCGATAAGGGTATGGGTAATGGTAGTCGAGCGAATGGATGTAGTGTTGCTCTCGTGCAATTTAGTTCATAATTATCGCTCTTTAATGGCCCAAGCACCCCTAATGGAAACACTCTTCTCACTGAACGTTGTCAGTGTATTTAACCTTTGACCGCTCTCTTGACAGGGATATACCATTCTTCTAGAGGGGTGAATCGAATCTCACTTGCCATATCATTAACGCAAAATAACTTAGTCATCATAATGTAATCTATTTCTAACTTGTTATATTTCGTTTGTACGACGAAAGCTAAGGAACGGCGGGAGTGCTTATTTCATCCAACATTCACCTACAATTCGAATATCAGTAATCAATTTTGTTGTTTAATATATGTATATAGATATATAGATATATTGTTCACATGCTTAAAATGTGGTGCATCGAAGCTCTTATCGCGTTTCCGGTATCCGACTTTGACTTGAATAGAAGGAGGGGAAGTGAAGGATAGATTAAAGAGTCAAGATTGGAGACAAAGCGGGTCTCTTGACGGCTACAACAAGACACCCTGTCAGTGTATATTTTTAAGCACCGCGGAACGCTCCGGCGACACTGAATAAGCTACACAATAGCTTTCTGAAGTTCTCGTTGTGTTGCATGTGCAGACCATGACGGGGCGCTAGAACACTGGGAAATACCCCGTCCCCGGCATCTAGACGCTATACGGGGGAGGGATAAGAAAACCATCGCCAGCGTGTCGCCAAATGTATTTACCGATATCAACATCGCATGCGAAAAGAATGTACTAACCCAAGGAGGAGACGGATTCAATTGCATGTTGTTTCTTTCTTCACTGTGCATTATTTGTTCAAGTCGTCGGTACTTAACACCAAGATTGAGCTACCATTTACTCAGCTCCAAAATGGCCTTTCCTGTTCGTAAAATTGCGGGCAATTTGAGTTTTTTCAGGCAAGTAAATAAAAAGCCAATTTTCTTCCCCTTTTCAGCCAAACACAGGAAACGGTTTAATTTTTGGAGAGGATGGTGCTGAACAAAAAGGATGAATGGCAGGGAAAACGGCGTGGATTGCTCGTAATCGTTCCAGCCGAGAACGAATTAGAATAATCTGACAGGAAACGAGCACTCGGCAATAGCGAGCACTCCACTTAAATTCATCAATAACCGAAATTTCACCAGAATTTTATTGAATTTCCCTCTATTTTCGAAGAAGAATCAAAGCGCTTAGCAAAAACAAAACCATTTCAATTGTACGGAAAGCGACATTATTAGTCCCTGAATGGAGCCCCATTAGGAGGCTTTCAAATTGTCAGCGTGTTGACGGACTCGGTGAATACAATCTACACAATTTCAGAGGGAAGGAGACAGATTAATATTTTCAAGCAGATTTCAATTGGGATCTGTGATATTTCTTGAAGCTTATTAATTTTCAGCTTAATATTATATCTCAAAGTAAACTGTTTACTATGCCACAACAAGCTGCACGTGTGACTACCATGCCTCCTTTCACCTTAGGCTCTTTCTTGTCTTCAACATAAACATATACTATAATTATTTTATATATTTGGTCAGCAGAAGGTCAACATCGATTTATTTGTTAATCGAATATTTTCTTTAAAATTGAGTATATAATGTAATACATGTATAATAATTGCGAAGAAGAAATATTTTAACATTTACTAATATATGGCCGAACTGAATAGTGCTGCACTGAGCTGTGTAATGGAAGGACACCCAGTTAAACCATGTATAAATATGAGCGATATTCCAATGTCAATCGGCATATGAGCAGTACTTTTACTTTTTGCTTTAATATACTCTATGATCAACCCTTACTGGGACGGAGATATTTTCTTGGTACTACGATGTGCCGAAAAGCAGTCAAGAGAGAGAGAGAGAGAGAGAGAGAGAGAGAGAGAGAGAGAGAGAGAGAGAGAGGGAGAGAGAGAGAGCGGGGGATGTACGCATTTCTAGTCAAGTTTAACACAAAGAGAATTGTCCTAGGGTAAGATATTAAATATGACAGTGATAATAACAATGAATAAACACCACTTTTCTTAAATTCAATTTGTACGATCATCGTGAATGAAAGAAGCGTTGCCAAAAGCCGGGGACGTACAAGGGCTTTATTGAAAACACAAGGTCATATCTTAACGTGCATGTCAACAATTAGACGTAATGTGTACCGAGTATACATACAATGAGAGGACGCTAAAAGTCAATAAGCCTTCAGCGGGCGCTGTATACCTCCGCCATAGTTCGCCGAATGACACACTTGCAATTTAAGTTCATTCAATGTTAACAAAAGGCGATGCAGCTCAGGAGGTGGGCAATTTTATAGTAAATAAGTTGAAAGACATTTTGTTCTTAATTTATTATGACAATAATCAGCCAATGTCAAATACTTTATGAATGGAAAATGATGTATTGACTAATTAACCATGCTGTGAATCAATAAAAGTAGCGGTTTTGGGTGATAATTCACTATAATCCGACGTTTAGATTCCTATATAATGTGAATCACTTAGGGGTGGGAACAAATATCTCTTGTTGCGAATCATGCAGCGATGTTTAATACAAAATGCGTCTCTGTAATTGCAATCACAGCCTTTACGAGACACGCGACATTTCATATCTTATATTTCAGAAACGGACGATTGGAAAACGGAAATTATTCTGACGATTTTCAGTGTTAGGTTTCACTGAATGTTATAGCACATAAATATTAATTAACTCGGTACAATGCAATATTATAGTATGCGTTAGCGAAATATCGCCTTACCACGTGATCAGGTTCGATTGACTGAGTGTTGCAACTTGAGGGAATCGGTAAAACTGAACAACTGTTATAAATACTTTGTTTCTTTCTCATACATTACAATGATTTCATACATTTTTTTCCCTATTTCAAACTATAAACACTGGACTTTGGTACTACGTTGAATACCAAGTAATTCCCCATTTTTGTTAACGCGGTGTCCCATAAGTGTGGGGGACTATCATAACTCTTTGTGCAATGAGTATAAAACTGAGTTTAAGTACTTACGTACTTACCTAACTGTGGTAGTCCTCTTCAGGGTCTCGTCCAGGCAAAACAATTGCGAATAAATGAAATTTTGTTATTTTTAATTAATTATTGGATGAAACGTTACAAAATGCATGTTAATACAAGACTCTCGAATACTGTCATGCCAGGTTCTTCAGTTTATTCCTTGTAGTCAGCCCGGTATCTTTCAAGTATCTGCACTCAGTATCGACCGAATCGGGCACATTGGTGGGTTCTGCATTGCCATTACACGCCGGGACTCGGAAATGGACGACTCGTGCCCTACTGGGTGAGAGTTTATTTGGTTAGCAATTACGCCAAGTTGTTGTTAATTGCTTAATACTAAATAATGATAAGAAACACTATATATTAAATTACTTGAGCGCTACGGGGTGGCTGCATATCTATCTACTCCGAGTCGGACTATCCTCGTCTCGTACTAACGGCGGGGTCATCAAGTCCAGTTTCTGTCGACTTCTTTGGATTTTCCCATAGACTGTCTGACCACACCGGGAGAGGCCGTAAAGATAAAGTCGTCCTTATTTGCTACAGCTTCACTATCGCGGGTTGATACGCCGTTGTGTGATTCTGATACTGGCGAAGTTTTCACACCATAATGACTTCTATGACTGAGACATCGGTTCTCTTTTTGAAAGATTCACAGCCCTATTCCACGTAGCCAATCGATGCGATGTCACAGTTTAAAACGATATTATGAAACAAAACTGTTTCTAACTTTTTTGAACTGCGACATGAACTTGGGATGAATTACCGGTATAGACCTCGACGTGTAATTGAATAACATAATGTGGTTGCATGGTAATATCAGTCAGAATTCCTTTATTCACCACCAATACAATAACACTTTAACAACCTAGAAATCGGGACAAACTAGAAAAAAACAGTTGTCTTTGTCTTAAAATATCGCCCTGACATGGTGGCGGCTAAACCTTTTTCAGACTTACAATATGAATTACTAATTGTTCAATTAATATTGTATTTATTAATTATAAATATCATCTGAACTATACACTTTTTAACATTGTTCACATAGGGTCATGTACCTACATAATCTGCAATTTTCAAACTCCAAAGCGCTGTCAGACATCACGCTGACGACCGTGTATATTTCAGAACCAACTGAGAACCACACATGTCAATCGTATTTTTAGACTGAGTTAAGGTGCTCTTCCCGGGATGATTTTATTTTCTTCCGTAGACTTCCGAAATTGTGAAAACAAAATAATTCACAGTTGTGGACCTGTTTTTTTTTTTTAGATACACTTCAGTTATTACTTTATCAACTTGAAAGTCACAGCTAAATTTGAGGAAAATAGCAAAAAGTGATTCACGGTTTTGGGCCTGCCGGATTTTTAGATACAGTTTAGTTACTTTATCAAAGTCACAGCGATATTGGGAAAAATAGCAAAAAGTGATTCTCGGTTTTGGGCCTGGATTTTTAGATAGAGCTCAGTTACTTAGCAAAGTCGCAACTAAATTTGTTCGATCTTTCAACTAACTCTCATGAGCCAAAACAAAATTTCAAAGTATGAAATTAGTAGTAAAATTAAAATGTTAATAGTGGACACGCCAACTTAGTTTAACAATGAAAAAGACAAAATAAATTGGTTATTACTTTTGTGATCTTAGTATGTGACATTGTGCTGTACTGAAATCTTTTGAAATATGTAGTTGTAAGAGCACAAATTTTATACAAAATAATAATAATTTCGAGAAGACTACAGATACCCCGAAAAAAGATGTTGATACAAAGGCTGCAACTGCATGAATGTAATTTCAATGCATTCTGATCACGTGCCACTTGATGGGAATATCACAACACACTCAGGATCGCCACGAGCCGTACATTGTAGCATTTTTGTTTCTCACACTCCGAAATTTCGGATTCTGATCTTACTTTCACTATTCGAGTCGATTTGTGGAATTGTATTTAATCACTGCATCAACCATACGGCATCTGTACGTACTTTTTCGTATACTTTTGCTTCTACTACAAAATACGCTGTCATTGAACGAGAATTGGTTTTGTGAGAGTATGTCCTCTAGTATACCTGACTACCGAACCGGCCGGTCTGAATACCGAGACCACAGCATTGAATTACGTTTTTCTGCAAATTCGTTATCTACCGCCATAGATCGAATCGCATTCGTACATTTAATAAGCTAACAACTATGATATTATTTTAAATTCGGCACGCCTGATGAACTTATCTCGTCACATGTTACATCATTATAAAAAAGGTACTGCATGATATTAATGTTTTTTTGTCACAAAGTGAACAAGTCGGTGCACGTATACGGATATGATGTTACATTAGGCGATAGTTTATATTTCATTTGTTAAAACTCTGAACTTAGACAACCGCTCAAACTAGATGGTTCTCGAGTATTGTTCATTTCTTGTTACAATGGTTATTTTTACTCATTAGGCGGCATATGACAACATCCGCATATTTACTGACAGTAGTGCTCCGTTCTTAATAAAACAACAATAACGAATATGTGATAGTCTTGTAACGTTCTCACAGTTCTCATGCCCCCTTTAAATTGAAATGTACAAAAAGTACAAAGTTGTGTATTGGGAGATATTTTAATTCTCCCCACGTGGGGGTTTCGCTGTTTCCACAGAAGAGGTTCAGAGGTTACCGCTTAAATGGAGGCGCGGTCGTCACCAAACGCACAGGCTTGTCACTTTATCAATAACGCACGTCAAAATGTGACTTGTATGATTTGAATCGAGTGAGAAATACATTATTTTCAGTTCCGAACCCGGAAACAGGACGACTCTCAGCCGCCATTCTCGGAATTGGGGCTATTAAAGTACTTGAACGCTTCCGATTGCGGGGAAAAGCGACAGGGTTTTCTAATAAACCCGTATCTAGCTCTATAACCCAAGTGCTCAGTAACGGTTGCAATCCACGAGTTCATGACGAGAGTAACAACCTCAAAACCTTATGATCCCATCATTGTTTGCAGTGCCGCCTGAGTTCAACCAGTCGCGTAAAAATATATGTAGAAAAGTCTACGTTCAAAACCACGGTATATTTTGAAGTAAAAAAAAAAACCTTGATTATGAGAAAATTGCTATGCCATGTTTAGCCACGAGCTCACATGGTGCAAGCAATTACGCTATTGTTGTCAAATTTAATAAACGCTCCCACGTAATCTTGTCTAAACGATTTGGTCTCTATTCGTTTAATATTATTCTCGATCTGCACATCGTATTTCATTTATTGATCAAGTTGGGATACTTTCAATATTTCTTGGTTTTATAAATATCGTAAAATTCGAAATACTAGTAATAGTCGAGTGGAATTTTAACAATAAAGCATCGTTGACCGCCGTAACAGACAAACAAGACTCCAAAGAAATAGGACATAAATTATAGCCGTATACACACATTAATGCCGTCTTATTTCAAATAATAATTACCACACAATGAATACCCAACACCTGATAACGAACATCTCCACAATTTAAAACCACAAATCTTTTTTTCGAAAAGAATGCGGGGTGACGCAAAATAACTACCGGATCATAACTAGGAATGACATGGGATCATTTCGTTCCGTTTTGCTTTACTTTTCTTATGAATTGTATACATATTTTTTGTGGTAAGGAGGTCTAGTTTTCTCAGGCACATTTATCTAAACATGTATACAATTTAACGTTGGCAGTCAAAGTTAAAACCAGTACCACAGGAAAAAGCGATATATATTAAGCGAAATTAATAATAGCTCGAATGGGCTAACTGCAATTTATTGGCAAGTGTCAACAGAACCCACCTGCTTTGCCGAGTAAACATAAGCAATCGACTGGTAATCTAAAATCACATTTTTTTCTGAATTCAATAAATCAATGAATTTCTGATGTCGCTTACCGCCGGTGGCAAAACATTTATTTTAAGATGATTATTGTGTGTACAAACAGTGGTTTTATTTATCAAGCTATGTCCGCAGATTTCTAGGTTTACTGCAACTCTGAAATTTTGATTACTTTGAAGTAATTCTGAAATTGATATAGTAAGCGATCAGGATCAATGAGGTTGATTCGATATTCACATGAAAGCGTCGCTCGGATTTGAAACTATCGAATTAAAAACTCGCGAAAAATTTAGAGGTTTAAAAACAAAAACAATTAAAGACAGATCTCGAATTCAATTTATGAAAGAACACACAGTAGACAGCACTTTGCCTTTATTTTCATGGATAATATTGAATGTACGATTTAAATGCGGTGGGGGTTTCAATGGTGGGGCACGTTGACTGGGGTTAAACCACTACACAGAGAGGTTGCAGCTCACGGTAATTATCGATAGAATGACAGGGCTTTAGTGAGTGTTAAACGACATAATAACGATAGGTTGGGGTCTCAATGGAATATTATACCAGAGCGCTATCATTAAGCTGCATAATAAGCCTTGCTTCGCCTTATTCTTAAAATCTATTAAACTATTTTATTTATCGGAAAAAAAGGCTTAATTAGATTCTTTTGATGGGTTTTAACCAAAACGAGAGGTAATTGTAGCAATTTGATTTGTTTACTGGTATAACGGATTGCTCAATAACTTCAATATAGCTGAAACTACTCTCCATTATGCTCTTTTGTACAGGCTCAATAAAGCTCTATAAATGCCCTTTCGGTAGTATTTTTTTTTTGTTCATCGGGTCTGAGTTCTGTTTCTGAGCGTTTTATTGTTTTCACACTAGATGCAGTAAGATGGTTAAAATACATACTGCGCACCTTTGTTACCTTGTCAATAGGGAAACTTAACGGCCATATAGAATACACTATAACGCATTAAAACAACCCAAATATTGAATGTGTCATCACCCCATGCTATGAACCCATACAACAAGTCACCAAACAAACATTTTACAAATCAAATTGAGTTGTACAAATGTTACCTTAGTTACCAGAGAGTGAAGTCTTTGGCAACGTTTCTGGACCAATCGGAATTCAGAAATTAAAAAAACGAACTAATGTAATTTTTTGGCCGATTTTATTTATATTATATAAAACTGTGTCAAAATGAAACAATTTCACATCGCACGTTTTTTTTATATTTATGTTTCAGTCCCAAAACCGAGAATCACCAATGCTTGGAGTAGTCGGAATGATTCGACCAAAAACATTAAATATCATTAAAATAAGTACCGAGACGGAGGCGAATGGTTCGTGTTAACCTATTATTTAAATCTATCCTTTATTACTTATTTATAAATAGTTTAAAATACACTGTTTAACAATTTGAAGTTTAATACTAAAAAAAAACATTTCAGAGGCATATAAAATACTAGACTACATACTATATATGGTCGCAAACTGACGGGCTATATCGTTTTGTCATTGTTTCCACTTGAATCTGCGTAAAAATTTATTTGCGAACTTTAAAATTGGCATAACGAATCTATCGCTACAGCTTTTGTTAATAAACTGGTAATTTGTATTTGTCAGTCAAAAAAGTTAATCACCCAATAAAAAGAAACGAAATGTACAACCTGGTCCTGGGTGAGTACTGATTCTCGTTAATTTTCATCAATTTGTTTTCCCCATCGTCTTGGTATCTGTCCGTACTTCTCCAAATCCTTCGTTGCACGTGACGATAGCAATGTTAAATACGATGATCATGATGATCACGAAGGGGGCTAGTTGTTGCGACGCAGCAGTATCATAATACTATCATAGATTAAACCATGTTCAAAACTATTAAAATATTACATTGAAAGTTGTCTTGAAAATTGTAATGCGAGTCATTCTATCAGTTTCAGCACACTACAAGTTGGTCGGCCTACAATATCGAGAGGGATATAAGGGTTGCCTGATTGGTGTTTGGAATGAATTCGAGGAAACTGTCCATCAGCGCCGACACGGTAGGATATTAAGACTATTTACACAAGACTCGCATCTGTAGAGGATCAGTACAACGCATAAACTACTAGGTGGTCTCCGGGTGGTTGGTTGTATGTCACCAAGCCCGAACGCCCTGGTGTACAGGCTGAGGTTGCATTGAGTACGAAGTCGGTTGAACGTTGACGTTTGGAAGCGTGTACGATGTATTGCTGTAGGTGTACGGCGTGTAAGGGTTCACGTTCATGTTGCTACAACTTGGATAGTTCGAGTAAGTGCAAGCACTGTTGTAGTTGTTGTTATAGCTGTACGGAGGAGGTGGGCTACCGAGGCAAGGTTTGCCGTCCCGTACTAACACCGGTACCGCCACGCGCCGAGGTGCCGGCTGTGTGGCCAATTCTAGTGTTTTGTCCTGCCGCTGTCGTTTACATTTGTATCGGCGATTCTGAAACCATATCTTCACTTGCGTCGAAGTTAGTTTCAGCATGTTCGCCAAGTGTTCTCGTTCTGGCGCTGATAAATATCGTTGCTGCTTAAACCGACGTTCAAGTTCAAAGACCTGGGCTTGGGAAAACAGAACACGAGGTTTACGCCTCTGTCTATTTTTTTGCTGTGATGCGCGATCGTCGTCTTTGGGTTTTTTCTCAACACTCTTCACAGTTTGAGTACTTGTCGACGAACCTGTTAAAGCAAAAACAAAAAAGAGAAGGTAAAATTAGAAAGTTGTCAATATCAAAATATTAAAATATTGAATTACAGGACACGGTATAACCAGAACAGAATGTAAACTTTTTTGAACGGCACGCATTTCACATAAAAAAGTAAAACGAGAGACGGCAATCATAAAACCGTTATGACGGCATATGAATACCAACTGATTTTGTTTTTGTGGGGGACTTCATGGGTTAAGATTAATCCAAGCTAGATTTGCTGGTCGAACGGTTCAATGAACTTCTAATCAATTAAATGCAATGTAAAAGGTGTTCGTTCATCATGCACACTTCCTCGGGGCCCTGATTGGAAAAATGATTCGAACTCGATTCACGTATTACTGTTCATACAGAAGCTAAAATTCAGTGTACTTTAACTGTGTACTTTACACACAGCACTCAAATACACTTTAGTGTTAGGAAAACAAGTCTCTTTAGAAGTTTCCGATTTGTCGGATCACCGATACATGCTAAATTGGTGCAGTACATTGGAGAACAAATTGTATATCCATTGGAAATCATTTCCCTAGAAAATCGTTTAAATGGCGTCAAATGTGATTATACATTTCTGAACACGAACAATACAAGAAAACGAGTCTTGACAATAACTATACGTCGTGTACACTATACCCAATTTGGCTTCTGTGCTGTAATAACAAAACCGTACTGACCGACCTTAACTTTTACAGTCTCTTTTGAAGTGGTTTAATGATAGTGCATTAAGGGGGATTTCAAGGAACACTCACTTTGCTCGATAGCCACTTCCTCCCGGCTTGTCTCACTCGATTTGCCTAGTTCTGATAATATACTCGTATTATTGATGTTGTTTGCATTGCTGGATGCTGGTAACGGCGTTGGGTGGTGATGATGGTGATACAGGTTCGTCTGTGCCATCCCTAGATCCATTGACTCTACGATCTCTGCCTCTAGAGGCAGACACAGTGATTTCAGATCGTGATGCGATGCTTCCATCATCGTTTGTTGCTGCAACTGGTGGTGGTGATGATGATGATGCTGATCGTGGTGCAATTGTTGTTGTTGCTGTTGTTGTTGTTGTTCGGCTAAGTTCAATATATCCTTAACAGAAAAAGGTGTATTGTTGGACATAGAAGTGGCTAGCATAATGATATTTGTGTTCACCCCAGCGGGTGTAACAAGTATATGCAGGCTTCCCCTACTAGTTTTAGTGGTGGAACGCGTAGTGTAACGTAACCAACTGCTCAACTTGTCATACAGGTTCTCCTATTTAAGATCCTACTATACGCCGTCGTCTGTCACTGACTAATCGTATCGCATAACCTCAGACGGCCCTCCCTCCTACATTGTAACGGGGCGGTTTAGTGCTTGTCTGGGCGTGACCACTAAGCGCCAAGGGGTGAAATCTGAACTCGATAGGATGGGGGGTCTATACAATGCCTGCAAGACAAGTGGTTCCACCGTGCCTGTGTCTATGCAATAGCGGTACCTGATTGGCCAATTTCCATTGGTAGACTTCGTGTGTTGACAGTATAAACGTTTCAATCAATGACGATAGGTATCATGCACTTAGCTCGGAGCCACTTACTGTCACAACTGTTTAGCGCATACGATCCCTCCATTTGCTTAAGTAAATGATGTTTAGGCCACCGCAGGACTGAACGTAGCGAGCACATCTAACAGTTGCGTGCTAACGAGTTCATTCGATACCCATCCAACACAGTATTGTATGGGCTGGGAACATCGTTGAAAAAAATAGACCCACTTCAGTATAAAGTCAACATTTGGTTTTATTTCTATAATTAAGTATAATTGTCATCGCCTTGTCTACTTTGTCAAAATGCTTTTACGCTGAGAACATACAATCTATCTTTTTCTCTCAGTCAACATTCTTTAAACTACGAGAGTTTTAATCACTGAAAATGAACTTATTGAAGCGAGAGAAAATATTCCGAATTTTGAAAAGTTTTTTTTTGTTTAATTTGTTTAATTTGTTTAACTTGTATTATACTACACGAACAAATTACTCACGTATTCTGAACCCATGCCCTAACACATCGGGACTCGTTAGTTTATACCAAAATCAAGCATGTGCTCTGCTATCTTGAGAACAAATTGCGTAATGTATTCTTAAAAATATTATACTTTTCGTATTCTATCTTTCTAACATATTCGGAATATATCTAAGTTTGCGAGTACAATTTTATTTGTATTTATATCGAATGTGTAAAAAGGGGAACGTGTCTGTATATTTGAGACAAAATTTCGAAACTTATAGCGAAGCCCATGCATGTCCTTATGTATTTCTGAGTTGTTCGTGTGTATGTGTGTGTGTTTTAAGTGTTTAAGTTTGCACAGCAACGCGACACAGACACACTGGCATCTGCAGAAAGTGTAGGCAATGGCAAAGATGGATATGACGGATTGTTTCCTGACAGGCGTCCTAACAATCAAACACTAAATGAGTTACTCATTTACTTTTAGAGTTTACTATTCTGTGACGAGGGTACGATAAGGACGTTGCTACCACTGGTTAGTTAAGTGTTTGGGAGTGACCGTTAATAGGAATGAAAAGAAGCTTGTAGACGAATGGTGAAACACATACAGGGTCTCGACGAGCTGCCCCGCTATCCGATAAGGAGGCACTCAAAGACTTAAAAGCAACTTGAAACCTAAATGTTATGAGAAGGTTGGACTTGGAGACTAGCTCCAGACAGCTGTAGTATCACTCACAATATTTTTGCTAGCCAGTCATTCGTAGTTGTTTAGTGTACTTTGAGACTTTTCGGGTTTTTTTCAGAGTAGAAAAAAAAACAGGAAGAGAGACAATCCGCGATTCCATTAATCACTTGTGAGAAACTTTCGAGCCTCCACCAGAATAAGTCCCAGAATCATTGTATGTTGCGGAGGAGATATTAGTCATTTAAGTCCACTCTACTCTCTCCAGTCGGTCATTTATTGAGTACTTTCCTAAATGCACAGCATAAAGTGGCTTGTTTGATTAGTGCTTTTCAGGGCTTTCAACACTTAGAACAACACTCGGAAAGGGATATTGTGAAGGGTAGCGGTAATCCTCGTCTAGCTGGGCTAGCACCTTGTATCGTCTTATCATGTAGCCCATTAAATGAAAAGCAGCACAGACATCCGATCGTACAGCCCAGGGGAATGCTTTCTTTGTTACTTCATCATTCCCTTTTAACGTGAAACATTTAAGTGAAAGACACTCGATAAAGTACCTATTCGATTATTGACGGATATAATGTGAAAGTCTAAATGCAATGAGCAACTTGAGTTTTGACACTGTTCTAAGACTGATGGTTGAAATTCCAAATTGTCAAATTAGTTTTAAGGAGATTAAAGTTCCACGCTGAGACATCGATGTATATCGCATGAAATCTGCTTTTGCAACTTAGGTAAATGGAAACTCCAATTGTCGTTCCCATCCTCTTGAACATTGTTTGTCATCGACAAGTCAACTTCCATAGTATCTGATTTGTATAAATCACTTTGAACAAAATCGCTCTCTAATTGTTCCAAACTATGATTGATTTTGTTCCTCTCGTTTTTAGCGTCAGAAACTTTTTACATGTGACAAACATAATAAATTAACTCCGAGGAGAACCCATTTGTCGGGAGAGAAACAACCACTAGAATGTGTTTCCAGAGGGTGTTGTTACTCCTATATACACACTGAATCACATCAGTTCGTTTTTACAAATCATACCATCGAAAATCGTTATGATTATATCCTAGTTTATCTCATATTTCGCCCTCAGGCCGGGGCAATTTGCGGTCATCTAATTAAGTAATCGCGATGCCAGTGTTGTTAGCACGGTGCGAGTGTGTGTGTTTTTTTTGCCAGAGAGTCACCTCGCTGGCAATGATATACTTGGAGTATACACTTATGTTGCATGCTAAATGTTGGAAAACTTTGATAAATGGGGATAAGTGTCGGTGGTAGTAGACGAATTAACTCTGAAGTGGAGAATGAAGTGTTCTTGCAAGGATCGGAATCGTTAAATGTCGATTATTAAAAGTACATTTCTGATATGAAACGGACATGTACCACCTGCCAACAACACCATTGTATGTTCTGGATACCACAAAAAAGTCAAACTTTCATTCATAGTTGAGACGGCGCCACGGACTTTTAAAGATTTAGTCGGCCAAATATGTCAGAAGGTCTTTTAAAATATTTGTACAAATATAGTGGGCGAGGTTTTGTGAAGCTGGTCTCCGAAGGTATAGACTTTCGATATTAAATAACCATTCCCATATATTTTGAGTGTTTTATAACGCCGGCGAGAATATGTGCAGTTATTGGCTTTTCCAGACGATGGTTCATGTCTTTACTTTGCGTTATCAGAACACTTTATGCAGTCGATTACTGTGATTATGATGGAAATGAAACTCAATTAGGTGAATCAGAAACACCTTGGAGTGGAATAGGTAGGTAACGTCTTGAACGACCCACTCGTTGTCTCGTTTGGGTTGAAAGGGAATTATAGAGAGGCAAGGAGGAGGCGATGGTGTAAGTAATTATGTTATTCTCGACGTTTCAAGAAGACGGGTCTATTATAAAGCAAACGGAACACGACCACGTCTCACAACCTCCTGAATTTTAAATGGTCCGCATCGAGCCACTATAGGTAGGTAAACCTTAGTAGTCAATACGCCAAATATGCAAATCGCCAATGCCGACTGTGGGACGGGTCCGCAAATGATCCCGAACGTCGAGTGGAGACTCTGTGTCTGCAGTGGAGAATTCCGCTACACAAACACCTTACCGTGTGTACGAGTCAAGGTGTAGCTGGAATGTTGTCCACCCGATACTTTAGACACATTATGACTCGACGCCAGTCGGCTGCCTATAGATTAGGCAGCCGCAGGAAATCTGAAAGACGAGTTGACGATGGAAGCGAAGCGCCAGGTATAGCACAGCGTCATATTCAGTCATGCACCAGTACTCTTAGTAGGCAATATGGCCCGGCGTGTATCGTTTCTGGTGTACGTAGCACGCACAATCGGACAAGGACCGAATCACTGCGATGAATCCAAGTCGGGACCACTCAATATAGAACCAACACAGAAAACATACCACAAGTGTTAATATCATTATGTCTGGACCGTGTTTGTTCCCTGGTCTTATGCATTGTAGCCCTGTTTAGTGGTATACCTCTAGTCACTACAGTAGCCTGAACACTGCATCTAATAGTCCCATAAAAGAATTCAATTATGGAATGGATGGTACTTAACTGGCTCAAGAAGTGCTTGGAAATAGCCTTATACAGAAGGTTAATGCATGTCAAGCGCTAGAGCTAAGCAGATTGGACATTTTCTGTGTTATTGGTATGTTTTTCATTGTTATTTTTTTAACTGCTATGACGCCGACTGATAATATTATTAATGGAAACATGGCAGGTGGCAGTTCAAGGTGGTATTGTCCTTTTTTTTTGATAAATATGATTATAATTAGGTCAAACCATCGATTATTCCTATTAACACAGTAAATTGTTTTTGGTAGTACGACATCATTATTTTCGATCAACTCTATTTATTTAAGCACATTTGTGGAGTGGCTTTATGAAAGAAACCTTTCGTCTGAGTTTCTTACCGTGACATGGGGGAAATTGGATACCCCACAGACACTTCAATTTCCCTTTTGTAAAAATATCTATCAGAAAACAAACGCGTATCACAAAGAGCCTGACGCCAGTCCTAATTGCTTGCTCCGAAGCCACGTATATCGTGACGTGTGGACGTGAACGGGTCGATTCCAGCGATGACGCGTGCAACTGTGAACGTCACTGCCCCCGTAAGGTAATAATTAATTGAGACAACAAATACTTGTCTCATATTAAACATTTTAGCTAACCTCTTACTTTGTTTGCAGCTTTCGGCAAAGTTTCACGGTTCGGGGGGTATTTCTGACAGACAATATTTTGGCGTTTTTTTTTCCTAATGTAGAGTCCAAGTTCACGATAATAACTTGCCTCAGCATCGTCCCAGTAATATTACACTGAGTCAGTTGCATTTACTGAAAACATATGTGTAATTTTGTTTTTGTTTTATTTTAGTTTTTTCCCTGTCGCAACATGACCACCGATGAACTTTTTTTATCGGTGGTCCGCGACACTGAAAGCGCTAGGAGAACATTACAATGTGTACGTACATACACAGTTTATGATATATCTTAGTTTCCATTAAAAAAGCGTGGGCTACATATATGTAATGTTTGTAACCCGCGCGACGTAATACTGAAACAAAATGACGCTTGTAAACACACATATGTAAGAAAAAAGAACCCAGACAGACTGTCGACGAAATTTCATTTTCCAAAAAATGGTCCTATTATCATACATAATATATGCTACGTTACATGATATATTACCATGTGCTCACTCATTTTGGTACCGCGGAGGTAAAGTTAGTTCGAGTATTACTTACATTAAACACTTTTACCAGAAGTTGAATAGAAATAACTCCGGTACATTTTATGGACGCATAAAATCAATGGAGTACGAGGCAGTACGGTCCGTATGATAATGTTCATTTTTTCCCCAAAACAGCAAAATCAGAATTCATCCATGCAGAAATCGACATAATGAACCTGAATCAACAAGTCGTTCAACTACTTTAAAAATATATACAACAATTACAGATCGGGAAGTGCTAGTACAAACTGACTCGCATCCAGAGTCATGTTTTAATGAAACTGCTGGTGTTCGTTGTTAGGAGCGATGAATCGAATGTTGACTATTATTGGCTGGAGCAACGAGTTATGTCAATGTGTTTTAAAGAAATCATTATACCGTACATTAAAGATTGGGACATATACAACAATGTCACGTGTTTTATGATATCCCAGTAGTCCAACTAGTCCAACAACTGAACTATGCGAAATGATCACGCCACATTTTCAGAAATATCACAATTGTCCAAACACACACTGAAAAAAAATACTTTTTTGTTAAAATTATTACTAGCATATTTGAAACTATTAATGCAACTAAACGTATATTGAAACTAAATATTTGCCATGCCTTTCTGCCAAAAATACAAGATTATTGGAACGTGGAAAACATACTTGCACTAATTCAAACGGGGGTATTATTTATGCAATTTATGTAAATTAAACACGGGAAAACAACACTATTTGCAAATTAATTTGTGAGTGATCGTTTATGTATTACCACATTCATAGTGAAAAAATGTAATATATCGAAAATGTACAGAAAATATAGTTATCGTAATCCGTCATATCGTGAGCAGCTATTTTTATCCACCTGGACATCCCAGTATCCTAGTTACCTTGGGCATGCGCATTCGCATTCGCATTTTTCTGAGTTGGAACGCTTATGCGAGAGCGAGATTGTAACGGGATCTTGGTATCATGTCACCGCAGTTGCAAACCCCAAGTAATGTACCTCTGATATAATACAGTAATCTTTATAAAACATTATGACCACATTGACATTATTATAGGTACAATTTCCATTGTTTGTCAATATTAATAATGTGGATTTCTTGTCACGTGATACTCGATTGTGGTTAACGGCGTACCGTCATCGTCTCGTATACATGCCCACAATGCGCTGTATTTCCGGTATATTAAATCAAGAATTTAGTGACAGTGCCAAGTCATGGCGACGCGAATAGCTGTAAGTGGTTACAATACGAATAAGCACGAAATCGGATGAGCAAAATTATTTTATGACGTATTCGGGCTATCACGTGACACTTAAACCTGAAAATCAACCAATGTTAAGAAATTCAGAAAATCCTAACTCATTAAGAAATGTTCCAAAGCTTTTTGTTAATTGCGTATTATGATTTTACTACATACGTCTCATTATTGCGGCCAAAAAATTGCGGCCATTTTGTGAACACTGAGAAAATTCAAAAAGGCTATATTATACTCATGTCACTTAACACGTGTCTCAAATGTCCGGTGAAATTATTTGCCACAACCAATCATCTGTATCCTCACTGGCACATGGCTAGTCATGTAATTACTTTACCTGAAAGCGAGTTACTGTTAATCTAATAAATTAATTAATGAATTAATCAGTTAAACAGTTGAATAAGTAAAACGTCACACGCTTTGGGTGTTGTTAATTTGAAGGGCCCCTAAACATAATAACTCTAATTGCTCTAATTGTGTTATTAATAATTAATTGCATACGTCATTGTTGGATTATCAAAGTAAACAATTAACATATCACTTGTAATAACAATTGCATTAAGTGATGCAGTTTATATTTCAACACGTTCACTTTATTGTTTTGCTATTCTCATAACTATAACTACCGAGACACATGAACGAACCGTGCTAAAATAAACTACACCTGCAACATTTCACGACTCATTCTGTGTTACAGTAACTGGTTATCCATAATTATTGAACATACCAAGAATCTGTCCAATTTGCAATAAATTGTCTTTCTGGTCAATATAGATATGTTGGCTTTGCTTATTTGTTTCTCGGGAAAATGATTGCTATATTAAACGGCGGCCCTTGGACCGGTATCAGAACGCGTTTGCTGTTTGTTCAGGCTGTCGTAGAGGTATTATGCCATATCACAAATTGACCACGCTGATACAGAGCGAAAAAAAAAACGTGTATCATTACTGATGGGGTATGTTTGTTATTCTGAATTCTTTCCTGTGTTCTATCCAACAAACAGTGTTTTAATAGTATTTTGGACATTTTTCTCAAGGTGTAATACTATATAAAACTGAGAATGTTGTTTCGAGTTACCATGAAACTACAGTTCCAATATAGTATATAATAAACAAATACACATTACTGTCCAATTGATGACAAACTTTCTCAAAAATTATTATCGAGTTATCGAGTTTGTCGTCGTTTAGTGAATTCGTAAGGCGATTTATCTGCGGCTCGGCAGTACTGGCTTTATACAGTCTGTCACATCCGGGTATATTCCAACTGTCCTCTCTAAGCGCCGTGACAGCTGCAACTTGACGAAGTATTTCGTCATTTGTAATTGTCATCCAAGTATGTGTTTCTACTGACTCACCAGACATGAATAGTAAATGCTTTAATCGAACGAATGCATGTGGTGTCTTTATCCGGCAAATTGCTTTGCAGTGGGCAGTAATCTTCCTCCTCCTGCCTTCAAGTGTTCTTTAATGTTAATTGAAAGAAATCTCGGCGTGATTTAATTGCATTTGTCTAGTAGGTGGTGCATGTAGACGTACAGTACTCGGCAATAATTGCTGTATATAGGCTACACTAACTGATCATCGATGTCATCTCCAGCGCTGTGATCACTGACTAGCCACGGCATTCGATGAAATTAAATTGCAAACTAAGGTTACAAACCGCCGGCATGTGGGAGATTGCCTACCCTGGTGAGACTGTCATAGAAAGCCCTTTTCATTTCATTAAATTTATTTTGATTGACATTCTTTTCAGATGAGTTATACCTTCTGCAATCCGCGGCGGCGCTCTCTGTGTGTCGAGTCCTGCAATCGTCCCCGATCGCGACAATAACGGATATATCATAGCGCTGAAATGTCAAGACCGATATATGTGCGAAAATAGAATGACATATTACATTAAAATACGTTGTCACTCCGTAGTGAGCATGAAGAACGTCGTTTGCGGCTCGATTGTTCTTTATTTGCCAAATAACGATAGATTGTTCGTTAATCTTAACCAAGTTTAATTCAGCGGTCGTCGCGTATACACCAGATTGTGAGTGTACACGCAGAGACTTCAATTTAATTTATAAAACGACAAACATTAAAATGCGTTGTCATGCCGTAGTGCATACGAAGAACGTAATTACGGCTCGATCGTGATTTTTTTGGCAAAATAACGAAAGACTGGCCGTTCGTCATAACCAAGTTCAATTCAGCGTTCGACCCGTAAACACCACGTTGTGGGTGTACACGCAGAGACTGTAATTTAATTAATTTAAGGACAAACAGATGAATAGTTTGTCCATTTTTATTGTTTTGATAGCATTTAGTGTAGCAACTTGTAATGACCGAGGTATAAACAATACTATAAAAATACAACATTTGTCCGGTAAGCAAACTACGAGAATCCATTACTTATTCTCACTGGAAATTCATTAAAATGACGTGCCGATTGTCAGATAATATACCATCCACCGAAGTGCCGGATTGCTATCATTAGAGCATCTCCTAATATATAATTTATACATACTCAGATGCGATTAATATAAACAAGGTGTAATTGAAGATGGGCGGGAGACGTCAATACTAATGACAGTTAACACAGCTCGTTCGATGTTTTGAGCACATTATGCCCCACTACGTTATAGTAATTGTTCTTTCGTCACGGGCAGCAACGTGTTTTTTGTGAGTGAACTTGTAATCCTTGTAAATAGATAATTAAATATAATAGTTGTTATATTCAGTCCATTGCTCAATACACCCATCGTTATCATGCCACGGTGGATAAAACCGCACAATAGACTGAGACTGTGAACACACTTTTGTTATTTTCCCGTTGCGTTTACTGACGATATCTCGCTACAGTGGCGGCGACACAGGAGGCGACGAAAAAAATGTTGGGAGGCTTCGCCCCTCCAAAATCAAGCTGAAACCCTTTGTGTCAAGCAAAAGTTGCCCCTAAAAATGCAGGAAATAGCGTTTCAGAGTCTATATTTCATTTTTTTAAGGGGGAGCATCATGCCCCGGGTTGGTGAGCAGATCTCGCCCCTGCATGCACAATTTTGTGCCGCCGTCACTGCGCTATAACATCTCGCGTGGATACAAGTTGTTTCTGTTGACGTGTACATACTAAACCTATAATAATGACTCCTGAATTTCAAATTTAGTAAAAAAAAAGTACAAATGTTAGATAAATTGTAAAGATATTTCAAAGCAATTGGAAATGCATGGACATAATTGTTTATTGGCGTCAACTATTTTGATGGCCTGCATGGCTTTCAACAAAACTCGCAAATCAACATGATCTCCGAGTTCACTGGAAGGTAACATTCCGCCGTGAAATAAAACAAATTTAGTTACGATCTCGGGTCAAACCAATAATAGATTGAAATTCATTTTTCATGAAAAAAAAAAACGAATTTTATATGTCAAATCAGGATTTAGTTCCGTCACATTAGTCAAAATCAACGGCGCCTTGGTGAATACCACAATTTGCATGAATGTACATGTATGTGGTTTTTAAATATTTGAACATAAAACTCGCCAACTGGTTGTTTATTTGAGCTAATATGAATCAAATATTTTATTACGAACCGCAGAATGGAGAAATCGTATAATATCTCACACAAATTGACATTTACAAAGAATATCTCAACAATTCAAATTAAATCTTACTTTTAACTGATAACAATGTCAAAACGGTCGCCAAAAATCGTAACAATGTGGTTAAAATTATATAAATTTGTTGACTTTTGAGATTATGAGAAAATTCTCGAAAACGGGGTCACCGTGGGTGGGATACATCAGTCAGGCCTGCGGGCATTATCGCGGATATGGACCAATTTTTTAGTAGGTGGATATTAATAACTGAAATGCTAACGTAATGTATTAAATACTGTTTACCTGAAAACTTTTCACTAACATGTGTATACGAATATATAAACAGTTGCACTAATGACATACTGGCACGGTGAATGTGAATAATAATATTCGTTGTGTCTTTTATTAAACACTCGTCAAATATAATTCATTCAAAGTGGTCGTCATGTTTGAAAATATACATATATTCTCTTTCCACTCAAATAAAACAAGTGCGTGATTTTCTTCGCATTTTTTTAATTACTGTTCACTTACCAAATGTGATTGCTGGGATCTACGATAGTGGAGTCGGGTGGCGATGAAATATGTCATATTAAAGTGACTGACACCAATAGTTAGATTGCCCGCGTGGCGCAAATAAATGGTTACGTCAATACTTCGTGTTACTTTGCTATAAATCATACAACTGTCATCTTACTCACATATATTAAACGGAATGTGGTAATGGCGGTATGTTTCGTGGTTATACCCAGATGGTAAAAAGTATTAGTTAGATTCGGCAAACGTACGAGTTATAAAGCTTTATGCCATGGCGGTGTGTACATCAACACTTTAAACTTGATTTCCAATATTTGTTTTCGCTCAATTTTGCGCGTGAAAAAAAAATAGTACACTCTTGTGTAAAAATCGTTCCCCAAAGTTCAAGAGCGCGCGAGCTGCAAATGTACGATCGGTGGCACGATGTCGTTAGAGCCCGAATAAATAATGCCCGTTTCTGTACAATATTATTACTCAGCACAAAAGACGAAAACCTTTTTCGTTGCTTAATAGGCGGCTAAATGAACTGTAAAAGTAACATAATAAAATCGACAATAGGAGATGTTGTAACCGACTCGCCGAGTTTGAAAACAACTGGCGCAGGAAAGTGTATTCGCATGTAGTCAGCACGAACGGGGGAAATTGCGCCTTCCTCCGCGTTTCCTGACCTCCGCGTTATGTCGGTATTAGCTGTTTCCTCCATTTCATTTGGAAATTTGACATCCACATGAGGCTTGTCACTTTCCTAATGTTCATTTCCAGCGTGGATGTCATGTGACATTGTGATTATATTCTAAATACACATGCAGAACGGCTGAACTCTTTATTTTTGGGGGGAATAAATCAGGGTCTACCTTGACATGACGACTTTTGAGGCTAGTCTGTCTATGGTGCTGCTCTTATAGGAATTTGGTATGTAAATAAATATGTATTGTGACATCGCTATCTGTGAAGTAAATACTAATGACTTAATCACGCGAAAATAGCTACATATATGACTACATTCAGGTTGTCATGGTTATATACTTCGGCGTGAAATTGAGGATGTGCTAACGTAATCAACTCGGTGCGGTGTTTAATAGATACATTGCGTCTTTGAATAGTATTGTCTGTTTAACGCATCTCTCGTTTACAACAACAAGCAAGATATTCGTTCACTTTGGCGTCTGCAATATTTTAACAGGCAGTTTATACATCGCAAGTTTTAATATAACGTAAAAAACAAAACAAGAAGTTATTAACGACCACGCGACGCAGGCAAGGATGCAACATGGCGGCAAGACATTAAGATGATCGTACAATAGATAATGATCAACAAGTTTTAAATTATTGATGTTTGTGTTGTCCTGCTGCAGTTGTTGTTGTTGTAATTGTTGTCGTTGATGTTATTATTGTTGCAGCTGAAATTCGCCACTGCTGTCTAGGCTTGATATTTATGTTTATGTTGTTTGTTAGTCCCCTCCCTTTTGACTCACCTGTTGACAATATCAGTCTTAAAATATATTCAACAGTCGCATATGTGTTTTTCTCTCCGTGTGTCTCGCTTGTATGTTGTTCGAGAGCTCTGCAGTCCGTACACCGATAACGCCTGGCGTCAGACAGGATATCTCAACATGAAATGTAACAAGTTACTTTTAGAGTGGTTGTTGTTTTCGTGTCAGCTTCAATCGTGGCTCATATTTCCAATTTGCCACGTGGTCATGACAGAACAATGCACTTAAACAATTCAATGACGGGTATTCAACCGATAACTATACCCGTGCATGCATTTAACCGAACTTTACCTCAACTTGGCCTCTAACCACTATGCCATATAATTATAGTGCAAAAAAATGCACTTCTGTTTTTAGTTATTTTTTTCAGATATTGAAATAAAAATCACTACATATTGTTGAAAATCAACTAGCTTTGCAGCTTCATTTTACCATGTTCTTAATTATCTTTGTTGATTGTTCGTTGCATCTTAACTCGTCATTCATTCTGGCGCATATATAATGACGGAAAATTACGTAAATAAGTTTGTATGACGGTGTTTTTTTTCTTCTTCTTCAACCTAGATATATAGTTCACCTTTAGTACTAGTGTGCGTTATACTCCTGTTCAATCTGTTGGCGACAATGTTTATAAAATGTGTACACGGAAAACATGAACCATGTTAAATGTTTGTAAAAAACATAGATCCCGTTGTGAGTGTAGAAAGAGTGAATGTGAGAACCAAGCAAATCAGCATTAAAGAGTAGATTTAAAAAAATACCCGAATAAGTCTTACAATGACCAACAATTGTCCACTAGTTTGCTGATATCAATGTTAACTATTATAAATACATATTTTGTTTTTGTCTAATATTCCTCTGGTCTCGAGCTTTAATAATTTACATAAATGTATTACATGTTATCATTGGGTGATTGCTTACTGAATTGGGGTTTAAACAACGATTTTCGGTGCAGAACATCAATAACCCGATAATAGCAGGGTAGACCGCAAATACACTTGTTTGACAAAATATAGTGAAACCAGAAACAAACTACAAGTATTTCGGAATAAAATGTAATGCAGTATTAAATACACCAAGAGGTTTAACGTACTAGTATGTGAGTGTCAATGGGCATTATTTTTTACTGTAAACTACTAGTATAAATCTCAAATGTAAACATTTTTTTTTTACACATATCGTTGTTTCTGTACTTTAAAAAGGAACTGTAAATTTGACTACACCGACCGGTGATCACGTGAAATTATTTAAAAAGCTGTACACGTGAAAGCGGCAAGAACAAATATGATAAGGAAATATTCACTTCCGTGTTTTCTTTCCATGTCCTAGGTTCGATTGGCTTCCCAGCTCACATTTTTTTCAGCTTAATTGTACTTCGGCCGAGCCATGATAAAATGTAAAATACTCTACAATGTACCTAGAAATACACTTGCGTCTTCTCCTTAAAGCACTTCGGCTAAAATAATACATGATCCGCGAGTGTTTAATTATTCTGCGCATTTAAACGTAAATTTTCATCCGAGTTTATCTGCTGTAGATAAACTCTAAAATTCCCTTGGTGGTCAACTAAAACCTACATTTATACATAACTTGTAACTATGACATCTTGTGACGTAAGAAAACTTGTTTTGCATAAAGGACCCACACGTATTATTTATTTTAACTACTATAACCGCATACCTTTAGGATTAGAGTGGCCATTTCTCCTGTTTCTCATCAATCGCCTGGGACACTGACCCCCCTCTATTACGCACTCTGCCAGCTAAAGAGACTGAAGTGTGTATTTATTTGTCTTTTTCGGTCGTAATGATGTTCTGTAATATATCGAACGTACTATTTTCGCAACGTCTTTCATTGCTTCCACACAGGGTCCCATTCGTAGTTATTAATAGCGCTACCAATAAACATGTGGTTTATATCTCAGATGATTTTTTTTGTAATTTTTGACATGGATGCAGTTGTGTGCAATGAAACGTCATAGAATATAAGGTTCTCTGGATAATACCCGGATGTAAGATTTTAGTAAAATATTTCCTGCAACAAGACATACATCAAGCTTTTAAGCGCACCTTGCATAACTTCAATACTATGTTTTGAAACCAAAAAAAAATCACCGTTGTTATTGGGCAGGAAAACAATTTGCCAATTGTCGTGAAAAGTCAGTTACATCTAGGATCAGCCAAAGCGTAGAATATATTGTCTGATCGGGAAAATGTACCACGCAAAAAAACTTCCCGAATTAGTTTAAGTCTCTTAATATGCATTCGCAACATAGTTTGAACTAAAATCAAAGCATTGTAGCATTCTCGTGGTATACAGCAATTCTGACTCTGGTCAAAGAACCCTTTCGATCAGTATTCAGCCATGGTTGTTTTCCTCAACGGAGAATTAAGATATTTTCTCATTATTATGGACCCAGTCGCCTTAGGTCTCAATCTCACCGGCAGCTCTAAACAAAGGTTGGATTATGTTGCCATCTTTCCTACAAACTCGCCGAGTGAAAGTTGTTTTTGAAAGAGTAGCCCTGATTGAGTGTATCACATAAAACAAATATTTGGACAGTGTTAGACACAACACTGGGAGAAAATTCGCTTGGATTCTGCGGTGAAAATGCCCGCCTTCTCCGCTAAAAGCATTGACTGTTCTCCACCGGGACTGAGCTGATCTTAAAGCCACGGAATTAATAACTAATATACATGTAATGTCCGACACGAAGTTGATTACTCTATTCGACCACACAGATTGACATATGAACAGTTGTCAATCACAAATAGCAACGGCATTTTATTGCCTTCTCCATAAACTCACACTAGAATGAACCGAACTCTTTACGTTTCAAAGTGGTTTTCAGATTTTTTTTTGAGAAGCTTCGCGTTACATTCATCGCTTATAAACTGGCGAAGAGCGATTTGGGTTACCAAAATGAATACGACCACAGCCTGCACAGTCTCGAAATCAAAATCACTTGTATCTGAATGAATTTTTAATTTGAGCCCGCAAACTCACACGGTGAATTTGCCATCAGTTCATCATGTTAAGGATCACACACATCGTGTTTAATATATATATATATATATATATCGACTTAAGTCAAACTAGTAGGGAAATATATCCGGTGTATCTATTGATAGCGGTATTCACATTAATTCGTCTTAAGCTCCAATGAGCAAGAAACAGAAATAAAATGTGTAATTGCCACAATGCTAATAAAATGCAAATATATCGAACGTCAATATCACAAATTATAATTTCCCAAACAATCAAGAAATATCCCATCGAAGTTAAGGATAATTCTTCATCCGTATAATTAAAAACAAAATATGTTTTGTTTTCTTCGTTACCAATCCTCCCTTATTCCATCCACGTGTGTATTTTATTGGAAGGATCGGTACTTGACTTACATATTACTATTACAGCGCTCTAACTAATTTTTCCACTTGGCGAGCACTTTTTCTCAACAACTTCAACTTAAAAGTCTCGTCATCGCATCAAGTATGTCATATCATTCTGGCATTCCCTCCGCCAGCGGTTACCATACAAATGTTTTTAACTCGGTTGAGTGGTCTGCTTTCCCTTCTTCACGTTTAGTCACTTCATTCAACAATCTGTTTTATTTCACATGAAAAGTTAGCTAGATTCGGATTCCCAAATATTGATTTATAAATATATTGGTTTTGTTTACAACGCGCTATCGTCATGGCGATGGAAATTTTGTAAAATAAAAAAAAAATGGAAATGAAACATATGAAATCGATTACTCTAATATTGATGATGATTATAGTTGTTACTTATGTTTTGTCAAGTTGATATTAACCGAAACACCAGTGACCAACACCCAGACCATCGCTTATGTACCTGGTTATGATCAAACACGAAATGTTAAACAAAATTGCCTTCAATGAGTTATTACATGTAAGATTTCATATGACAACGTTGATGTTGTACTGAGAAAGTGTCTTGTGGGGAGACATTGTCATAGCAACCGATTTCTATAATATTTCGGCTGAACCATATTTAGCAAAGGTACATGCTTAACAGAATCAACCCACATGTAATTTTTTTTTGTAATATTCTTTTAGGATATATTTTCATTGAACGAAATTCTTCTCAATTAGTACCTCACTCTGATTTTCTTCACCTCCACACTACCCGCGGTTGGCTATCATTTCACACAGTTAGCAAAATACGGTATTATATCGAGACAGACACGTGCATGGGGATCATTTCTGTTACGAACTTGTCTTCCACGCTGTGCATATCTACATGGGAGTCTAAACACCAAGAATTTGTGATGTTTTCAAGGCCTTGTTAGATTCCGGCTTATATTTAAACTATACGGTAACAAATACAGTGTCCTGGTCGCCTATCGACTGCCTCTTAAGTGCAGGCTGGTATTTTGCAAGATGTGATTACGTCCACATGGCGCCGATGGGTTGCCCTGAAAAGATGCAGATCGGGGGGACCAATGGCAGAGCTAAAGTGCTTTCAAATTACTCCCACCATGCAAACAAACTGATCACTGGTCACTTCTACGCTTCGTGTGTTTGTACACAAAGCCGGTGGGGTGGCAATCAAAGTTTGAACTACGATCGATCGCTTGCTGTTTGACGTAGCACTTGCCCTAGGTTAAAGGTCACTTAGCTGTGGTTAGAAAAAATACATTTTTGTGTTAGTTGTTAGTTGCAGGGAAATTATTATTTTTTCCTGATCATCATCATCATTTAAGGTGTAAATTAAATATAACGAAATTGGTAATTGTACGCCCGAGGCATTGGTAGACTGTCTAAAGTGGTTGACTCCTAGTAAGTCGCGATATACCAAACCAGCATGGGTGGTCGGGAATAACGAAAGATAAAGTAATGAAACTATTTTCAGTTTCAAGAATGGTATATCAGCAACGATTACCAAACTTATTCGTTCATTAAATTTACAGTGACATCATATTAAAAAAAATCATCTTACATAGTCTAGTACATCGACGAATGGTTCTGATTAGTGGCACGCTACTCGCCGTGACGTGATTCAAGGGGATTCCCTGTCGCGAATGATTTAAATTGTGTTGGACACACGTTAATGGTAAAGTTTAAAATTCAATGTTATACCGAGTAAAAACTTTTTACACGCAAAATCATACCACACCCAAATCTAAAACACGTGTTTTGCGTGATGAGTCTTTCACTGGGGGGTACAGTCCGCATCATGATGTTATGTCGAGGATGTATGGGAAAGCTGCCCGTTACTGGTCATAAATTAACCTAATAATTTATATATTTGCCTTTACCCGTATCACTTGATCCCCACTCATTTAGTCTCCACTTTGCAAGATCTAGTCACGCTCACCGTGTTTTTGTGGGCCTTAACGCAATTTGTTATCAGGGTTTTTTACAGGCATGGTGCTTAGAGTCTGAAGTACGGCCATCGAAATAACGTCATATAAAGATAGGGAGCATTCAGCTTATCGTAAGTAGTCTATGGGAAAATATTGCAATGGAAAACAGAAAACTCACACCGTGGGAAAAAATGACACGTACCCAAACATTGCGAGGTCCATTGAAAAAAAAAACTTGAACTTGGCAATTAGATTGGCTTTTACCTCCAACAACTTGAAATATATTAGTTGAAGTTAGATGAACGAGGACTTGCCTAAATCATGTTTTGCCGACTCGTTTTTGCTGAGTATGAATGTTATAAAAATGATGATCGTTTATTTATTTATTTATTTATTTATTTATTTATTTATTTATTTATTTATTTATTTATTTATTTATTTATTTATTTATTTATTTATTTATTTATTTATTTATTTATTTATTTATTTATTTATTTATTTATTTATTTATTTATTTATTTATTTATTTATTTATTTATTTATTTATTTATTTATTTATTTATTTATTTATTTATTTATTTATTTATTTATTTATTTATACTACCATTACATTCCAACAAATCATTAGTTTCGTCAGGACAATTTTATTAAACACGATCTTTACATTAATTTCATAAAAATAATTGTTTTAATTTCTAATCATTTATATTTAATACGTGATCGTGTTTTTATTCCAGACGACTGCCGGTGAATATTTTCAGAATTTGTTATTTTTCACCCCCATGGTGCAGCCGGCGTTAGAAAAATCCGCTCAGTTTCAAGTTCACCGCCAATAACTTTGATACACATCCTCCCAAGTGATATTAAAGATTGTTTGGTTTACATTTGATATGTTTGTATTTTAATCATCGACACTTACTTCATTTAATGAATCGTTCGGAGAAATTAGTACGTGAATATATGTGATCGGATAAGTATGTTTTAAATTTCGGTTCATCGGGGAGTAGTTCATTTTCCAAACCAGGGATTAAATTGACTTTCCAAGCAATAATTAATTCCCTACACGCACTGTAAATCAGTGACGGTGACGATGTATACCATACAGATATATATATTTAAAACAAATTATTGTTATAACGCGAACATTCAACTGAAAACAAAACAAGAATAATGTATATAGACTCGCGATTTTTGTGCCACCGAGTACCATCTCTGAGGACTCTTACAACTATTCAACTATAGACAGTCATGCTAAATTAACATCGTTGCATTGTAACATTAACGTTGTACTCGAAGATGCCTTTTCAGTTTATAAAACGTGTTTTGGAACAGGAAGTTTTTTTGGGGTGTTATATAATATGTTTGAATGCGCGCAAAATTCGTGAATTTCGTCTTTCACTGTTTCAACAATTTTCAGCGCGACTGACGAATGTTGGCGATCTTTTCAGTTTCCCAATTTTCATTTAGAATTGCATCTGCTCACAACGAGTCCCAACGAATCCCATGCATATCCGGTGTGCTAATTCCAAAATTCGTGCATTTACCACAAAACATAATAACCCTCAAAACACCTAATAATCCTAAATTATCCCAGAGTGTCATTCTAAGGCTAAAATTGGTGTCTGTATACACACACTTTATATATGAAGCGCTCATATTATCACAGCATGATAATATGAGTGGAATCAATGACGTCTTACGAGCTAGTTGCATTTGTCGTGAATAGAAAAGACGACCTTGTCATTCACTATGGTATCTGCTTACTTTGTTGGCCATGGCAGAAGTCGATGTCCTCATCCGCACCAACAGCACGTCATTGGTTTATCGTGGCCTTTGTTTGAAAATCGGCTCCATTTCTTTATTTACCCTTGAACATAATCTATATTTTGAAAGCGTCTCAGTCGCCACACCGTGTCATGTTCGATGTGGGACCCATGCGACGCATGCAGCGCTTGTAAAAAAAAAGACAACGTTTGTTTACACGAAATTTGAACGCTCTCTGTGAGGCGTTACTGAAACTGAAAAGGCTTAACGGCGTAATAGTCAGTTGTCAAGGTGCTTAACTTGAATAAATGTTTATTTTAAAGTGCAACTGGACAATTAACTTTGAACCATTTTTGGCATTAGTTTTTACAATTTTCTGTTTTCTTCTATGAAAAGCGTCATGATGCGCACAATCACATTTTGGAGAATTAACATATGCAACATGAAACCAACGCCAGTCTATCAATATGGCGATAACGCGGCAGGGTAACGGCGCCCCTGTTCCATTAACGTGCCCTTGGGTTTGGTGCCAACGGAGGAGAGTTGATGGAGGACGGTTTACGCCTTACAACTTCCACAAATTATCCCGGTGAATAACGCCCCCACAGTCGAGAGTGGACGTAATAGTGTCATACGGACTGTGAACGATTTGAACATGTGGTCAGTTGGTTGTTTTTGTCTTGCTGACTGAGCATGGTAATAATGTACAATACCTGAGCAGTTGTGACACTATATTCAAGTCAAATCACGATTTGATGAATGGCCACGTGGCCAGAAGAAGCAGATATCGGATCGAGTCACAGAACAAAATCAATGTATAATGGGGGAGCTCTAGTTGAGTTCAATATGTGTTTGGAAATAATCTACGTTCAGGCATTGGGGGAATAAACTAACCATTCAGATTATTTAGCGTGTGAACGATGAGGGCACTATGTGTTTTTAAATACTTGACAAAACAAACAGACTAAAACGAAAGACAGATTCGGCGATAAAAATTATCTTGGGGCGCTATACAGCAGGCTTACATATATACTAGTAGGTTCTTAAAGTATTGACGATGATGGCGCTGTCGCAGTTTCATTGGTCTTTACGAAACTGGAGGTAAACAACTTACTAGGGACAATACATAATCATTGTGTATAATTTATTATTATTATTATTATTAACATTTATTTTTTTTATACTGGCTGGTGAAAACTTTAAAAGGTCAAAAAAAATATTATTTTGTATATAAGAAAGAACGTCAAATACTTAATTGTAGGTGATTTCTAAGTCCAAGTTCCGCGACACTGTGATCATGTAAACGTCAAACTATTTACGTATGAGCTAGGAAAACAATAAAAAAATAGAAAAGTTATAAGTTTTTTGACAAGAACTAGAAAATAGTGTTTCCCCGTTCAAAATATCACATAATGGTATTCATATTTAAAAACTCGTTCCTTTATTTAATGAAAGATTATGGCTATTCGGTCCAAAATTAACATGAAAAAAAAATATAAATGTGCTTACTGCATTAACATTTCTTGGGAAGGCATTTTGGCATTGATTAAATTACCCGAATGATCAATCGACATATTCAGTAAGTAGGCTGATAATTATGCGTGTATACTTACAGAGTTACTTATTTTACGGAGGGAGGGAGCTCAGTTGTTGGAACAGGCCATAAGGACGACAGCTACGGTGCTTGGCTCTGAACAGCGTCTCGTTGCCAATCATTTATGCGTTCAATTAACAGTCACATGATACTCTTCAAGAGCTGCGGCTTGATTCTTGACGACGTTGAGATAAATGACCGGTCAGCTGCGCTTGTTTAGTACATACATCCGGAAAAATATACAAAATCTCATTAATATGGGGTCATTTGAAGGAGTTTTCAAGGGCTCTGAACTCAATTGATACCTCCTAAATCACGATTAAATCGCAAGACTTGTTATTACTCTTCTCGGGCATACTAGCCTGGGACGCTCCAAGTTGATTTCTCCAGCAGCGATCGTGGCTGGCGTCTCAGTAATACGAACATGAGAACGCGATATCCCGGTCTATCGGTTACACTGACATGGCAGAATTTGTTTGACATGATGAAATCATGCAAGCAAGCCAAATTGTCGTATAGTGTAAACATTTAACGCGTATGGGTGTTTTTCTCATGCCCTACCATCACGTCCGATGTCATGAAAACGTGTACTTTACAATTGTCACTGTTGTCGAGGTAGGTTAGGGTGAGGTAGGGTGGGCGCCGATCACACACCAAACGGCAATATTATCATTTAGACATTAAGAGCGCCGAAATTGCAACTTTGCACACTTTTCACAAAATAAAGCTGCGAAAATGCCAGCTGATAATGAAGTCCATTATTATAAAGAAAACGCATATTCAGGAAGCTGAGTTACTCCTGTTAAGTCAAGTACCAAACCGTTCTCTGAACAAGTGTATTTTATTTCATTTATATTGGCACGTGGCAGTGCACTTTATTATGACGTCATATGCATATCACCAATAATGCGTCGATGAGTGACGTTTCATAAGATCAGTGGTCATATAGATTTAAAACTTCAGTCAGTGACACGAAGATTTACATTCTTCGTCGTATAGCACATGTCTGGCTCATTGATCGGCAGTTATAAAGGTCATTTCAATAGATAGAAGCTTGCTGATAAATGGAAATCCGGCATTGACGTAGACAAATATTAGAATAATGGCGTAAATAAATTTGTGCGGACGGATTCAATATTTTTTTTTATCAAGAATATTTTAGATGGTCGTTCTCATGGAAATGACATTTTTCCAGATATCAGAGTTGTTCTTGGAGTTTTTTGGTGACTAAATGATATATCGTGACTGGCAGATTATTGTTTTATTTCTTGAATTGTGAAATTTGTTGAACATTTTTCTTCTTTGTTATATATAGAAATCATTAAGGGTTAATAATTTGGTATTTTTTTCTCGAAATAATTAATATTAGAAAGCGATTGTTATCAAAATCACAAATACCATTCTACCTTAAAATAATCGGTACCAATGTCCAGATAATTAAAACAAAACTCACATACTACGACATATTGCGCAATCGTCGATTAAAATGATGATTCAAACACAGACTTTTCATACAGCATCTATTTATTTCATGTCATGATTGGTAGAAGTAGAGTTGATTTCGCCCAACAAGTTCCGTCGTCAGTCACTCAACTCGATAGTTGGAAACCGACCTTGGATTATACCTGGGTTCATGCCTAGCGAATTAAATTTAGAAATATAGATATATATCCACTGTGATAATTCCGCGCCACTGTAGTTATTAGCAGTGAGAAGCTTTCTTTCTGCTTCAGAATGGAACACGAATTACCATCTAAGGAGCACTGATTTTCAGACGGAAGCTCACAAAACATTCGATAAATAACGAACTACGCAAATTCGTATATTGATTTCTCATACTGGTAAGTACACGCATGCGCACTCAATAGTATGCACCCACATGTGTAGTTTAATGATATGTATACGCATAAGAAGTTTGTGGGTATGTGTATTTCATTATTATATTAAAAGTATATCATTTTGTAGCGTCGCCGCCTAGCCTTTAATTTTTGGACGATTGGTTCCATGACGACAACGATGATGTTCAATGTACGGAGTTTTCGTCCGGCGAAAAATACCTGATAATTGACAAAGTGTGGATGTTGAATTTCCAGTCAATTTTTCCCTGAGAATTCTTACATGACTTTGTACAGACTGGGAATTCTCAGCGTGCCTACCGTACTCTGTGACAAACAACATGTGCTTACATGCTGTTACGATACAGACTAACGGTGCGTCACAATCTGTAATCATAATGACGGGACAGCGCAATGTTGTTGACTGGTATAAGTGCCCACATATAGTACCTCGAACAACTGACAGGTCGAGCGAAAATCGAATCGAGCTGTTCACTTGACAGGGATAACAAATTGAACGCAAGACCCGCAATTGAAGAAATTAGGCAATCTTAATGTGCTCGTACATTTCATCTTGAAAGCTCATTTAAGTATGACATTATAAATGATGACAGCATGGTTTCAATTAACTGTTCCATTAGTGTGATTGATTTATGGTGGGCGACCTCTCTAGTGTGAAGATATATCAAATAAATATTCTCTTTTCGGAGAATGGTTCGATAAAGTGGGCTACATTGTGATTTACGAAGTTACACTCCATGACCCGCCCTGATATGCTATCACGTGACAACGAGTCAAATGAGAACACGTGGTTGTCGACCCAGACTTCATGGCGTTTCTGACAAGCCACGGGATTTTCGCGCCAACGCCAGAATAAACTTGCCTATGGTTTCAGTTTCAGTTTTGATCACTAGAGAAGGCAGACAAGAATAAATGAATGGCGACATACACTAACTTAGATCACGTGTTTAGATGTTTTAGTGTAATTGTTTGTAACGATGTTGCTCCCATCAAAAGTAATACGTCTGTCTAAATTGTATGTATATACTGCAAGTCTAAACATCGTGGTTTTGAAAATACATAGAGGAGCTAGTATCGTCAAATATAACTGATAATAGCAATTTACAACATACCAAGCTTAAACAGTTACTAAATATTAACAGCACATTGAACAAAGGCTAGCGCTGCAAAGAACATGGAATGTACGTGCCCAATGAAAGTATTCGTACGATTACAGTACATTGAACAATACATACAGAACAGTAAGTGACCAATGAAAGCATTCGTACCATTATAGCACATTAAACAATACATACAGAACAGAGGTGACCAATGAAAGCATTCGTACCATTATAGCACATTAAACAATACATACAGAACAGAGGTGACCAATGAAAGCATTTGTACCATTACAGTACATGGAACAATACATACAGAACAGTAAGTGACCAATGAAAGCATTCGTACCATTATAGCACATTGAACAATACATACAGAACAGAGGTGACCAATGAAAGCATTCGTATCATTACAGTACATTGAACAATACATACAGAACAGTGCGTGGCCAATGAAAGCATTTGCACCAGTACAGTGCATTGAACAATACATACAGAACAGTAAGTGACCAATGAAAGCATTCGTACCATTATAGCACATTGAACAATACATACAGAACAGTAAGTGACCAATGAAAGCATTCGTACCATTATAGCACATTGAACAATACATACAGAACAGTAAGTGACCAATAAAAGCATTCTTTCAATTATAGCACATTGAACAATACATACAGAACAGTAAGTGACCAATGAAAGCATTCATATCATTACAGCACATCGAACAATACATACAGAACAGTGCGTGACCAATGAAAGCATTCGTATCAATACAGTACATTGAACAATACATACAGAACAGTGCGTGGCCAATGAAAGCATTTGTATCATTACAGAACACTGAACAACACACACAGAACAGTAGGTGACCAATGAAAGCATTCGTACCATTACAACACATTGAACAATACACACAGAACAGTAGGTGACCAATGAAAGCATTCGTACCATTACAGCACATTGAACAATACACACATAATAGTAGGTGACCAATGAAAGCATTCGTATCTTACAGCACATTGAGCAATACATACCGAACAGTAGGTAACCAATGAAAGCATTCGTATCATTACAGTACATTGAACAATACATACGGAACAGTGGGTGATCAATAAAAAGCATTCGCACCATTACAGCACATTGAATAATACATACAGGACATTAGGTGACCAATGAAAGCATTCGTATCATTACAGCACATTGAACAATACACACAGAACAGTAGGTGACCAATGATAGCATTCGTACCATTACAGCTCATTGAACAATACGTACAGAACAGTTGGTGACCAATGAAAACATTTGCACAATTACAGCACAATGAACAATACACACTGAACAGTAGGTGACCAATGAAAGCATTCGTACCATTACAGTACATTGAACAATACATACAGGACAGTAGGTGACCAATGAAAGCATTCGTACTATTACAGCACCTTGAACAATACATACAGGACAGTAGGTGACAAATGAAATCATTCGTATCAATTACAGCACATTGAACAATACATACATACAGAACAGTGCGTGACCAATGAAAGCATTCGTATCTTACAGTACATTGAACAATACATACCGAACAGTAGGTAACCAATGAAAGCATTCGTATCATTACAGTACATTGAACAATACATACAGAACAGTGGGTGACCAATAAAAAGCATTCGCACCATTACAGCACATTGAACAATACATACAGGACAGTAGGTGACCAATGAAAGCATTCGTATCATTACAGCACATTGAACAATACACACAGAACAGTAGGTGACCAATGATAGCATTCGTACCATTACAGCACATTGAACAATACATACAGAACAGTTGGTGACCAATGAAAACATTCGCACAATTACAGCACAATGAACAATACACACAGAACAGTAGGTGACCAATGAAAGCATTCGTACAATTACAGCACATTGAACAATACATACAGGACAGCAGGTGACCAATGAAAGCTTTCGTACCATTACAGCACATTGAACAATACATACATACAGAACAGTGCGTGACCAATGAAAGCATTCGTATCTTACAGTACATTGAACAATACATACCGAACAGTACGTAACCAATGAAAGCATTCGTATCATTACAGTACATTGAACAATACATACAGAACAGTGGGTGACCAATAAAAAGCATTCGCACCATTACAGCACATTGAACAATACATACATGACTGTAGGTGACCAATGAAAGCATTCGTATCATTACAGCACATTGAACAATACACACAAAACAGTAGGTGACCAATGATAGCATTCGTACCATTACTGCACATTGAACAATACATACAGAACAGTTGGTGACCAATGAAAACATTCGCACAATTACAGCACAATGAACAATACACACAGAACAGTAGGTGACCAATGAAAGCATTCTTACCATTACAGCACATTGAACAATACATACATGACAGCAGGTGACCAATGAAAGCATTCGTATCATTACAGCACATTGAACAATACATACAGAACAGTAGGTGACCAATGAAAGCATTCGTACAAATACAGCACATTGAACAATACATACCGAACAGTAGGTAACCAATGAAAGCATTCGTATCATTACAGTACATTGAACAATACATACAGAACAGTGGGTGACCAATAAAAAGCATTCGTACCATTACAGCACATTGAACAATACATACAGAACAGTGGGTGACCATTGAAAACATTCGCACAATTACAGCACAATGAACAATACACACAGAACAGTAGGTGACAATGAAAGCATTCGTACAATTACAGCACATTGAACAATACATACAGGACAGTAGGTGACCAATGAAAGCATTCGAATCATTACAGCACATTGAACAATACATACAGAACAGTAGGTGACCAATGAAAGCATTCGTATCATTACAGCACATTGAACAATACATACAGGACAGTAGGTGACCAATGAAAGCATTCGTATCATTACAGCACATTGAACAATACATACAGGACAGTAGGTGACCAATGAAAGCATTCGTATCATTACAGCACATTGAACAATACACACAGAACAGTAGGTAACCAATGAAAGCATTCGTACCATTACAGCACATTGAACAATACACACAGAATAGTAGGTGACCAATGAAAGCATTCGTATCTTACAGCACATTGAGCAATACATACCGAACAGTAGGTAACCAATGAAAGCATTCGTATCATTACAGTACATTGAACAATACATACGGAACAGTGGGTGATCAATAAAAAGCATTCGCACCATTACAGCACATTGAATAATACATACAGGACATTAGGTGACCAATGAAAGCATTCGTATCATTACAGCACATTGAACAATACACACAGAACAGTAGGTGACCAATGATAGAATTCGTATCATTACAGCACATTGAACAATACAATAAGAACAGTAGGTGACCAATGTAAGCATTCGTATCATTACAGCACATTGAACAATACATACAGGACAGTAGGTGACCAATGAAAGCATTCGTATCATTACAGCACATTGAACAATACATACAGCACAGTAGGTGACCAATGAAAGCATTCGTATCATTACAACACATTGAACAATACATACAGGACAGTAGGTGACCAATGAAAACATTCGTATCATTACAGCACATTGAACAATACATACATACAGAACAGTGCGTGACCAATGAAAGCATGCGTATCTTACAGCACATTGAACAATACATACCGAACAGTAGGTAACCAATGAAAGCATTCGTATCATTACAGTACATTGAACAATACATACAGAACAGTGGGTGAGCAATAAAAAGCATTCGTACCATTACAGCACATTGAACAATACATACAGAACAGTAGGTGACCAATGAAAGCATTCGTACCATTACAACACATTGAACAATACATACATACAGAACAGTGCGTGACCAATGAAAGCATTCGTATCTTACAGCTCATTGAACAATGCATACCGAACAGTAGGTAACCAATGAAAGCATTCGTATCATTACAGTACATTGAACAATACATACAGGACAGTAGGTGACCAATGAAAGCATTCGTATCATTACAGCACATTGAACAATACACACAGAACAGTAGGTGACCAATGATAGCATTCGTACCATTACAGCACATTGAACAATACATACAGAACAGTTGGTGACCAATGAAATCATTCGCACAATTACAGCACAATGAACAATACACACAGAACAGTAGGTGACCAATGAAAGCATTCGTACCATTACAGCACATTGAACAATACATACAGGACAGCAGGTGACCAATGAAAGCATTCGTATCATTACAGCACATTGAACAATACATACATACATACAGAACAGTGCGTGACCAATGAAAGCATTCGTATCTTACAGTACATTGAACAATACATACCTAACAGTAGGTAACCAATGAAAGCATTCGTATCATTACAGTACATTGAACAATACATACAGAACAGTGGGTGACCAATAAAAAGCATTCGCACCATTACAGCACATTGAACAATACATACAGGACAGTAGGTGACCAATGAAAGCATTCGTATCATTACAGCACATTGAACAATACACACAAAACAGTAGGTGACCAATGATAGCATTCGTACCATTACAGCACATTGAACAATACATACAGAACAGTTGGTGACCAATGAAAACATTCGCACAATTACAGCACAATGAACAATACACACAGAACAGTAGGTGACCAATGAAATCATTCGTACCATTACAGCACATTGAACAATACATACAGGACAACAGGTGACCAATGAAAGCATTCGTATCATTACAGCACATTGAACAATACATACAGAACAGTAGGTGACCAATGAAAGCATTCGTACAAATACAGCACATTGAACAATACATACCGAACAGTAGGTGACCAATGAAAGCATTCGTATCATTACAGCACATTGAACAATACATACAGGACAGTAGGTGACCAATGAAAGCATTCGTATCATTACAACACATTGAACAATACATACAGGACAGTAGGTGACCAATGAAAGCATTCGTATCATTACAGCAGATTGAACAATACATACATACAGAACAGTGCGTGACCAATGAAAGCATGCGTATCTTACAGCACATTGAACAATACATACCGAACAGTAGATAACCAATGAAAGCATTCGTATCATTACAGTACATTGAACAATACATACAGAACAGTGGGTGACCAATGAAAACATTCGTATCATTACAGTACATTGAACAATACATACAGAACAGTGGGTGACCAATAAAAAGCATTCGTACCATTACAGCACATTGAACAATACATACAGAACAGTAGGTGACCAATGAAAGCATTCGTACCATTACAACACATTGAACAATACATACATACAGAACAGTGCGTGACCAATGAAAGCATTCGTATCTTACAGCACATTGAACAATACATACCGAACAGTAGGTAACCAATGAAAGCATTCGTATCATTACAGCACATTGAACAATACATACAGAACAGTAGGTGACCAATGAAAGCATTCGCACAAATACAGTATATATATATATATATATATAATGAATAATTCACAAAGAACAGTTAGTAACCAATAGAAGTATTCCTTCTGTTCAGTCACCATTGTAGTATGTCCTGCCCAATTTTCTGTAATGTCCCGAATACTCTCATTGGCCACGTACTGGTCAATTTCAATTTTAATTGTTCGAATAATACATTTGGTTAGGTACCGTCCAGTATATGTTCTGAATTTACTGTAATGGTCTTAGTATTAACATTGGTCATATACTGGTCAGTATATTTCATGTTGTTTATAGAGCATGTTACTGTTTTGATATGAATACAATCATTGGTCACGTACCGGTCAGTACACGTCCTGCTTATTTTCCTGTCACGTTAAGTACACTTTCATTGCATGCATGCTCTACTCATCTGACTGTAATAGTACGAGTAATTTAATTGGTCACTTGATTTGTCTGTAGATTGTGTCCTGCTCATTGCATTGCATTGCATGGTACGAATAATTTCATTGAACACGCACTGGTATACACATCTGCTCAATTGTTGTAACGTGTATTGGTGTTAATTAGATATGTCCTTTATTGAAGCGCCACATTTGAAATTCGTGTTCGGCATGGGTTCCAAACAACGTATACAGCGTATGTCAACTTATTATTTGCACGAAGTTCATGCACGCGCTGCTTGACGAGTGTAGATCGGTTATCGTGTTCACATCTGTGTTCTGTCTCCCTTTACAGATGTGAACACGTAACGCCAGCGTAAAAAGTACTTAAATATGGCAGAGTTAGAGAACCCTTGAAAGGTACAGCACCATAGACTATTGGCAACTGCTGTTGTGAGTTGGCAACCTGAACTAAATTTGAGTGCCACGGCCGAATGTATTTACGTTTAACTTTAATTCAAAGCAGGTACTCGCGATATGTATCGATATTATATTATGTATACGTTGTTAGACCACAGTTCTTTCATAATGTGGCTAAATTCTAAATATGCTAATTGGTAGTATGGTACATATAAATATATATGTTTATTATTAGGACAATTGATCTGACCCAGAATTATCAATTATCAGCCCGAATGAAATAGTACACAAAAGACATATAAATATATGGTCAACCAAAACATTGCCTATCCACGAGTTAGTGCCAGTGTGTTCATTACTTAGTGGCTGCCGTGTTCACGCCTCTAGTATAAACGCATGGTCATGAGATCTTTATCATTTTAATTACTGGGCGCAAGGCGTATCTTTTTCTAGTTAGAACCAGTACATAATTGTGCTGGTACGGATATTTCTCTAACTGATCATAGTGGCTCCCTTCCCGCTAGGTCAACGTTTTTGATCATGTCAATACCCTCCCAGTCACATGATCAAACACATTTGGGAAATCAGATAAATCTTTTGGTGGATAAAAAAGATTTCAATTTGCACAAAGTTGACGTAATTCTAATCGTTTTTTGTTTATAATCAGATCACCCCATGAACGTAAAAATTAATAAAATGGATATAGCCATGATATCTGATTTTGTATAAAAGTCTTAAACATTCGACATACAAGTTGAAAAGATGCGGTACTTTAACTTGATATTCTCACTGTCAACTTCTTGCAAGGGGTGGCATGCATTTCCTGCTGTTCAATACATTCAATACGATACCGGAGCAAACGAAGCCCTATTTACCGTTAGTTGAATTTTATTGCAACTTGAAACTAAAGAACCTGTTCTTCAAGTTCTCAACTTATAATGCATTTTGTGTAAAATTGCCATGTTTTAAGTGTTTACTTCGACAACAAGGGCAGTTTAATTGTTGTGTGAGATATATTAAAACAAACTTGCCATTTTCTTCCAGTTTCTCAACCAGATTATTTCATACGAGTTCCTTCTTTTTTTTTTGAAATTTTGTATTTGTTGTTCTGACGACGGGGATTTATTTGCTTTCGGACTCAGACCAATTTGACATCCTGGCATTTGGTGAGTACCACCATTGTTCCACTCACTCCGGTGAGATATGCAACTCCCCCTGTCAAAATCAGCCCCCCACATCATGATACACTTTCCGGAATCGACGGTATCTGTTTTCCAAATCAGACCGGAAACCCCCGAAGGCTCGGCTTTATCTACCGACTCAAACTTTCCATCTTGTTAGTTATCCAATCCCACGTGGCTGTAATGTTTACGCTGTTTGAAATAGACCATTTGTAGGGCTTCAATGACACGTGATACTTGATACAGAGTACGTCATCAAATTCGCCATTTTTGTTCACTGTAGTTCGTAACTAGTTCTAGATGTATATCTGTCACAGCAGGGCATAAAAGGCCGGTAAATGTTAAATTTGAAATACCGTAAAGTCATCATTTTGGTGCACATTTGAGCATGCATGTCTACCAACCGCGAACTAGCCGAAAGTTACGAACGTAATCGAACAGAATACTAGTAGCACGGGCTCTAGAATCTCGCATTTGGTATGTTAGTTAATAGAATAAAAAGTGATGATGGTCGAATACCATGCTCTGTTTCTTGTTGATCGGGTGACTAACTTTCATTCCGCACATGCGCACCGGGATATATTAACATTCAGCTTGTTTTTCAAATATTTAAATCATATCCTAATATCAGACGTTCCAAAATTATCAATAACAAATGATAACAAACATAATTCTGTGTTTTATTTACGAAATGAGATAAAAAGCTGTTAGCCGGCGCGCAACGCGTGTTCGAATTACAAGCGTAGTATGTCGCATGCAGTGGGACGTCTATCGAACACAACGCGGTGCAACGACTGACTGTAAAAAATACTGGGAAGTTATAATCTAACATGGCATGATAGCACTGGTCTTATACTGTGCTCAGTGCGTTGTCGTTATTGAAATAAACCGATGCTGCGCATTAAACACAGAGTAAGACCGATATGTAAGCATGCATGTCTGAACGCGAGACACAATTCCTTATCTTGCAATATACAGTCTATAAAGCCGAAGGTGAAACTAACTAAAATAATATTTACGTTCTGAATAACCATCTAGTCACGATGATTTATAACGAAATATTAAATCTCATGCATCCCTGCCAATATAACCATAATTTATTTATAACGCGTTGGTGTTCTCAAGACACGACCTATGTGTATTATTAATTCGAATTCCAGGCGTAGCTTTCTTTACTAAAGACATTACAATGATGGCACGAGAAACCCCGCTATATTGGAATCATGTCAACGGGATTTCTTGTTAATTACATGTGACGTGCAGTGAACACGGCGACACTACCACTGTGAATGTTTATCAACTCACGCAGGGTGAATTACCGAAGGCTGAGCTGTGATATAATGCAATCGAATGATTTTTACTGTTTGTGTGTCAAGAGAAGACACTTTCTCTATCCGGACTTGAGTCAGGTCTATAACGTGTGTGCATCGAACAGACATCGATAAGCGTCACAGAAGTGGCGTAGTGGTGAAAAGAATTCACGACGGACGCCAAATAATTAAAGTTAGGACCATAGCGCAAACCGTGATTCATCTCCGATGTGTCGTAGGTCAACTACACATCTGCTAAGATACTTGTTCAATTTCTTAAGCTGTGCCGGGTGAGATATTACTTGCAGCCAGTTGACTAACTGTTAATCAGAAACAAACACTGACGAATGGAGAGTGAATTAATACATGTTTTCATCACGTTCCTATAGGTCAACGTTATACCCCCTACCCTTTGTTCTACTCCGATGTCAAAATTTGAATATAAAAAATAGCCCGATACGTGTTCGTGGCGGGAAGTAAATATTCGCCACAACTTTTCGTTGGTGAAGAGGTAGTAATCGAAAAATCGAACTACTCGTAGCGGCGGGGAGTAAAATCACCGTTACATGGCTGACTATATTGCATTGACCGGTATGGTCACAAGCATTGGCTGAATCGACTCGGAGGTCACGGCTGGGATGGGTGAAGGAACTCGGAGGTCTACACATCGTGGGCAGAACCTGTCCCCTTGTTCTGTTCGTACTCTAAACTGAATGCACTTTACTTGTTGTTGTCATGGGGACTAATTGACACAAAAATAACTAGGAGTAGCACAACAGTATGGACGCACTGTGGATACGGCTTACGCCATCTACTACTTAACTAGTATTTTCAAAATAGAATATGCATATTATACGTATGTGTTGTTCTAAAACCCATTTCTACGCCAACCAATGGGTTGAAAGTCTTTGCGAATCATAATGATCAGCCATGATTTTTAGATATTTCTCAAACTTATATTTCAGTTTACCTCCGTGTATGTCCTTAGTTTGTAACTGTCCTAGTACGATTGTGTGTCTCAGTAATTTTTGAGTAAATCTTTCACTTTTGTGTTGAATACTGACGGGTTTTATTTATATTGTTTTCCTGCTTCTCTGAGTTGTTAAATGTAAGTGTTTGTATCCATTGTGATGGATACACATTTCTGTTTGGTATGTGTATTTTACACGTGCTGTATACGTCGCTATGAGTCCCATATCGAACAGGACGGGGCGCGACAACTTCCGCCATTTAATCATCACTTCATTAAAGCAAAGAAATTAGAAAAAAAAATTTAATATCTTTCATTAAAGGTGTTTTAATAGCGAAAATCGACTTATTGCATTCACCGTCTCACATGCACGGACTTCTCCTTCTGAAATCACGTGACGTTTCAAGATATTGATTGATAATAAACAGATAATTACCATAACATATGTCCCTCCTGGAATTTAAGCCTGTCTCTGCAGTTCACACGTAAGCCACATCGTGAACTTCTCGTGATATATGGGTCAGCAAGTGCTACCATAAACAACGGTCGGCCCATGTAACGTTCAAAGCGAAAGCCTAAATTCCAACGAGTCAATAAAAAACAGAGAATATTGATATTCAAGCTGGTATTTTATCAAGGACATTACTTACAATGTCAAGGATATACAAACTTGAAGTTCGGGTTGGCACTATAAAATATTTGTAAGCTTTGAAACTATCTTCGATTGATATTTGTTTTGAACACGGATTGTTAAAGTGACTGCTTAATATCATTACTAATTTCAATATTCCGGACACAAGAACACCAGTTTGTCGAAAGTACAGTGCGTTAACGGACATAAAACAATGAGCAACATGTTTGGAAACGCATGTTGCAGCAAATAACTTTTTGCTTTGATAAGGTCACTGGTGAATGGTGTTGAACTTAGCACAACACATCAACTATGACGATCTTGACGTTTACGCGTGACACTTAACTCGATCGCTGCACCAGTCAAACATGAAGCCCCTTGCATATTAAGTCATGCAATATAATTTTGGAAGTCAAATATTCACAGTTAATAGTCTATATAGAAGATATTTATTTTTAATTACCCGCAGTTCGTTCCCGACACTCTGGCTCAGTAATTACTTCACGAAAAACTCGTTCCGTTTCAATTTATTTAAATTCTGGCTGTATATATATATAGAAGTCGCATTATCAACTGACAAGTGGACTTTACTGTAGACAAATATGTATCGATTGGTGATTGATTCTCGCTACTCTTGATTAATTTCACATAACATAAATCATTGAATCGACCAAAATGTCATCAGAGTTTGTTGTTACAGTGTTAGTGCAATTCGTTTGTATTCACCCCGGACGGCGATAACGAACGTTCAAGTCAACTTTACCTTACTCGGCGTAGGTTGATCAAGTGCCATTAATTGCCCAATGTAAACCGATTATCTACTGCAGTGAGGAGATAAAATCCACTTTCCACCAAGAAACCGTCACACTGCGCAAACATAGCGCGGAAATCATCGGTGATTTAATTGGGATTTAAAGAGCAAACACTACCGTCGGGCCCGCATCTTTCTTAGCAAAGCTGTTAAATAAATTACATTATACCCATATGCAAGTCTGTGATGATGAATCATGTTTATCTTTTAGTAGGGTACACTCAGATTGTGAATAAATACATCACCGACATATGAAATGCGCCCCATGAAATATATACTGAGTATTTCTATCATTTATCAGACGGAGGTCAGTCGGGAGGGACCAGGGGTCGTGGGGTGAACTGTCACTGTCATTTAGTCTGAACGTTATTGCGGATTAATTACATTTATAGCTCCCAGATTTGAAATTAGACAACATGTCAAGTACGTAATGACATGCTACATGGAAACACCACATCATCTAACAGTGGTTGCGTGTGATTTCATGAACATGATACTATACGTGCATAATGTAAAAACGTTGCTGTAATATCAGCCATATACTAAACGTATTAGGAAACTGTTTTAAAAGAAAACCAACATTTATTATCTAACCAAGTTGTGAAGGATATTTATCACAATAGGTAACATACGTACTCGATAGCAGTATTCAAAATGTCCAAACAAGTTCACGGTGTCACTTTGGATAAATCTAGTACTACGACCATCATAGAGAAAATAGCGTATATCTGGTTAAACCAGGCAGTGGATGGAACCAGGGCGTCGAAACGACGTCATGCTACATCGAATGCAAATATTCGGAGTATACGTAATATATACAAAATAACACTCGTTTTTGTTAGTTAGACACCGTCTATCATTTCTCATAGTAAAAAAAAACACATTATATTGTCCTCTATTTCATTTCTCTTTAGAAGAATTCAAATAATTAATTGTTCTGGAAAGACAAAATTAGTGGGCCATGTGTTATTTAACAATGGAAGTGTGTTAATTCCGCCATTTATGTTCTTTCCTTCTCCGAAAATATACAAACTAGGCGAGATTACATACATATTATATCGTCGTCATAGTTCAATATCAAAAGAGGTTGCCAAATATGTTCATGATCACATCACTATTATTCATTTCATAGATGTATCCGAGCAACTTTCGTCTATTGTAATGTCTTCTTCGCCATCATTAACGCTGCCATTATCATCATCTTCGTCGTCATCATCGTGACTCTCTGTGGTCAGTGTTTTGGCAGCAGATAGGTCGTTATTCAATTCCTCTACGTCCCTCTTCAATTTCGCACGTCTGTTCTGAAACCACGTAATAACCTGTGAACTACTTAGGCCTAAACTCGAAGCTATTTCGTCTCGATCTCCAGGCGATAAGTATTTTTGATACATAAACCGTCTTTCCAGTTCGAATAACTGTTGGTTTGTGAAAGCTGTTCGAGATTTTCTTTTTTTCCTAGATGAAGAATTGCGTTGACTGAATAGATTGAGATGCGATTTTTTTCCATCTTTCGCTGCTGCTATGAAAAAACAAAAACAAAACAAGATGGTGTTAAAAATTAGGTGACTACAAAGTATTTTCTTTGTTAATGAATGTTCACTGTCCGCTTTGTCCAAAGTTTCGTTCGGAGCGCGCACTGTTCACTATTGTACCGCTCCCATTATCACGTCTTCAAATAGACACTCTTGCTCAGTTATGTTCCGTCTCGCATTTAAGCAAATCTGGAACTGCGTATTAGCCTAGCTGCCACAATGAACTGACATGCCGTGGTTACTTTCAATATCACACAGAGAGATTTTCGATACATGGTTTTACAGAATTTACTACTGCAACAATCATGTATTAAAAGTTGATATTCGACTAAAGTCTCCAGATTCATTGTCGCGAAATTGAATAGTAGTTTTATTTCATCTATGATTGCTGTCAAATGCTAGTGACATTTGCACATCACAAAAGATTGCGATCAATGCGACGGCGCTGTTGAGTAGTTTCCTAATTTATTTTCTTCACAATATTTTGAATGGGTTGTTGTGTGGACGCGGTAGATTTTTACGGGAATAGTAGACGAATATTTTAGTTGTTGTGCAATTGCGGTAGTTTGTTCACTTGACGAGATTATTTAATTTCCATCATATTTTACTTGTTTTTATTCAATAGCCGTTATGAGGTTATTTATATATAAACCATAACAAAAGAAAAGATGAATCAATAACAATAAATAAAATATTGAAAAAAATAATGGATTCTAATCAGATAGTGGTAATATTTGATTTTCATCTACACGACGACAAATGTACTCTTAGTTTAAATTGCTACCAACGTTATTATTTAGCCCCCTTTTATTTTAAACGACTACACATTATACGACGACTTCTTGCAGTACAGTCGCCTTTAGTTAGTTTGATATACGAGCTCCAAGCGGAAGACAACAAATAGCAGACTTACAAAGTTGCCGACTCCACGATACAGGGATTTAATTATTGCATTCAACAATACAGTCAAACGTCAATATTACATCTGATCGACTGTTGTTTATTATGTTATTTTTCTGACATTCGACCTCTCAGTATTAACTCGGCAATTATACACGGACGTACTTGCTATAAACCTTTGATCGACAGTTGTCATATGTCTTTCGTCACCGAGTTCTAAAGACACCAGATGCCGATGAATTTATACTTAAAACTGACATTTTACATTCATTGTCGTCTATTCGGCAAGTATGCATTGTTACCGAGCCCCTGATGTCAGTCTTGTGAGATGTCAGTGTTTTTTGCGCATCGAAACATTTGATGATTAACCACAGGGTGCCGAGGTTCGTCAATACCGTACGTGCCTTTCAATACTTGTCCTACAACAGGCGAATAATTTATTGAAACAGACGCGGAACTGATCGTGAAATATATACATATTTCACCGACCGCTGTGCTACTTTATCGTAAATGCGTACGTATCTGTGTCACTCCAGTTTCCTCTTCGCTCGTAACATGGATGACCCAGTGTTTGGAAATTGACACACGGTTTCTCGTAAATGAAAAAGAAATGTATAGTTGAGTTGAGGTCAACAATAACATAACAAATCTACTTCTTAACTGGATGTCGTTGAGACGTCTGTAATAAGCTAATGTGTAAACGTATCCGTCACCAAAGTTCATCATTTTATTTTTATCTGGTAATGTGTTAGTAATTACTGAGATTAAATTTGCTGTAACTTCCATAATTAAAGGACAATGAAGAAAATTAATTTCATTTTCCACGGAGACGCGTCTTGTCAGACAAGTTGATTGTCGTAAATTGTGAACCTTCATTTGACTTGCTCACGGTTACGGTGGAAACGAGTTAAATCAGAATATCTCTACAAATTATCGCTTACACCCTCGAGTATGGATGTTTTCAGATACAAATGACTAGTTGTGGAATGAATCACTCGATGTTAACTTACCCTCGGCAGTTTTGATAATGTTTTCTTCCAGTCCTTTGAACGTCTCTTGAGTGAGTTCTTCTAAAGCGTCCAGTGGTGAATCCGGAGTCATCTGGCTGGATGTGGCAGTGACATGACGGCTACCATGCGGTCTACAAGGCTGTACGGCTACATGGTGATGGTCAGCTTCTTTCGACCATCGATGATATCGCCTACTTGGAGATTTCGAGTTCAAAATATCCCGTATCGAAAATGGTGTGAGTGGCTTTGTAGGGTTCGCCGGTGGAGGTAGATGAACTTTCGACAAACGCTCCACTGGGTCAACTTCACAATTTCTCTTCGTCCTCGTTGATACTAGTTTCTCGGCTGATTTGTTTTCCGGCATGGCAGATACGACGTACCACGGTCTCAAAAAATGAGTATCAGAGCCGTTAACAAGACCTCTTCTTACCATAACATGATTCACGGCGTATTGACTGGCTATCACTTGCCTGACTTCAAGAGTGTTACGGGTTTTTTTTTCCGACTCCTTGAGAGGGTGAGAGGAAATACTGTCTGGCTAACAGGGTGGTACCACCTACTACATCGAGAGATTAGAGCATCTGATTGGCCAACAACTGAAAGTCCTTGTCAATTGCTAGAATTTAGGGCCAATCGTACAGTCCGTAAAAGTGATATCATTAATTAGCAATATTGGGCGGGGTGAGTCGGGATTGGTATTTGCGGAAGTTGGATAAACAGCTCCCAGTCCTGTCATCTGAAACTGGCCGGTGTCAGAGACTCACATAGCTAATCGTATCTCTCGTGTTACACTTGAAACCCGCGTTGCCCTTCAAGCGTTTTAATTAATTTGTTCAGACGTACCAGTTGGTACTACCAGTCTTATCTTGCCTTGCCACGACACATGCAATAAGTCAACTTTACAAATCAACTTAAGACGATAGTTCAATGTAAAAATGCAGTCAAAAGGAAACGCGTAAAGCAATAAAATTAAAGTGTGTTTTCAAAACAAATAACAACTGCGCATATATCAGGAGCCGTAATTATAGTTGCAAGCGTTAATATTAGTATTGTGATGCGTATTCACACATCGCTCATTTACCAACATTTATCTTACGATTTTATAGTTGAATGATGGCTGCCGGCAGTGGTGACAAATCGGCTGTGAAAAACCAACACGTACTTGACGGTGTTTGAATTATAAATTAAAACAAAAACGAATTCGCGCAATGGTCGTTTTGATGGAAAACAGATTCTTTGACGGACTCAAGCAAACTTATCGCTCGATCTCATGGCACTGAATTACCGTCGTGGTGCGGAAGCAAACCATATCAAGGTATTAAAAAAAGCTAACCGGACTTGCTCACTGAAATACTTTCTCCGTCAATTATGATCTTACTCATTGTGAATCCTTAAAAACCTACATATGTCAATAGAAGCGTTCGCGCACTTAGCACGGACTGTAAAGTCAATATCGTTACCCCGTACTAACAAAACGGGCCAGACCGCGCAGTACGAACTAAGAAACTGTCAGTCCGAGTTTGATGCGATCCCGGGCTTGTTAAAGTGCGGTGGTCGTCGCGCAACGCGTGTTGGAATTTCATGTAAGTGAACAATGTATTGTACACGCGTTGTATACGTCGCTATGAGCCCCATATCGAACAGGACGCGGCGCGACGACTGCCGCCCTTTAACGGTCCAGTCCCTTTGGTTAGAACTCACGGAGAGTGTGCGAACGGCTAGCTCGGACTAAGTGCCTTCTGGGAGTATATTTGGCAACAGATCCCACTGTACCGTATTCGTTGTTCATTTGAACGAGTAACTTCGTATATTCAGAACTAGTCATTTCGGTATGCCATTACAGACGTGACAAGCAGCGTAGTCGCGTCTAGAGACTTTGTTGTCAAGAACAAAAATTGACTAACGATGAAACTCTCTACTACTCTCTATTGTCTTTTGCCGTTGTTAGTGTACATGGTATAACCTAGGAACTAAAATGCATACCATCGCGTTTAATAATGACAGCAACTTTTGAAATCAAAGGCCTTTAGTACTTCAATACTACTAACAGTATCCCCTGCCCCTAACGTCAACACAACTGGGTCTACTTGATATACAAACATGGGTCTACCTTTAATTTTAGTCCGCAGTACAGGGTAGACTTAAACAACTAGTTTGAACAAACCTAATGATAAGTATATCTGGAATTCGTTACAGCGACGACCGTCATTCAGACTCACGGGGAGTTTAGTTTGTAAATGGGGGTGAAGTAATGTTACAAAGATAAAATTTTTGCTCCTCTTAGTAACAAGTAGAATTTTCGTTATTGTAGTAATCATGCCCCGATGATGACATGCTTGGAAAGCGGATACTGATCCAACGTACGAAAATTGTATTCATGTAACATGGCCTGTTGTTATTAGGGTCACATCTCAAAGTTACTTCTATTTGCATTATATTCGACGCTAAAATTATGAAAACAACCCGAAAAGTAAGTATTTAATATGACATGTTCATTTTCGGCTGTTTCTGTGCTATAAGACATAGTGACTAAACAGCGCAGCTCCGAAAAAATAAATTAATATCCCGGACGTTTTCCTGATCGCTGAAAACGGATAGCCCGACACGGTTAAGTGTTGTTTTTCCATCCAGCGTCCTTTTAAGTTTGCCGCAGAGCGCGACATGCCCGACTGATCAAACCCGAAGCCCTAAAACAAATTCCCAGCGAGAGCCGCATCCTATGTGGTCACTGGTTTGCAGGATTGTTCATTTCATCTCCCGTGGCTATTATCTCTTAATGCGGCGGCCCGCACTGTAAAGGACACCCTGCGAATGTGTGGATGAGTGGACGTCTTGTTAGTCCTTGTTAGCGTCATTGTTTGCCCTGCATTTGCGTAGCTCGCCATACCGAGCCTCGACCCCGATCTCAAAACGTATTTATCCATGTCAGAAACAGCGCTAACTTTGGAAATGCTCGAGGATCGATTTCACAGTTTCTCGCCGCGGCTGTCAATACGGATAAGCATCATCGATGTTGTTATCATCTGTTCTTTGACAAGAGCTCACCGATGATACCCTTGCTACTGACATCAAAACCAAACTAAGGGTCTGGAAACTTACAGAGGCTGTCACGTCCAGTAAACAGCACCCCACTTTTTAAAACTTGATTTCGATGCGTAAGGCTCGTAATTGATTTGGTGTCATTTATATATATCCCGTATTACTAGCGCTCTTTTTTAACTCTTGGTAATTTTTGTAAAATTAAGGTATTAACTTCCATTCAATTATAATGTTATTTATTTTCATATGGATGTTTCTGGTAATATACGATGAGTTGGATGAATCTGAATCTTTAAACAGTCGTATTTGTTTTGTAATTCGTGTAGTAAGTCTCAACTTTGGACTTCTCGCGTGATTTGTAAACCTACTAATTCATGATCATTTTTCGCTGTATCCCACGAAAATCAGAACTTAGATGCGATATGCCTTACTACATCTGCGTTCCTCCCTGGAAAAAAACTATATTTATTTCCATTGCGGGCAGCGCCCTCACACGTTAATCACGGAAAGCTGGATATTGTGGATCTAACTCAGTAAAACGCTGAACGCGCATACACAGTTGTTAGTTATCAACCAGGAAGCAGTAGCGGATGTAATACTCTTTGGATCCCGTAAATTTAAGCGACATGCTATAATAAGCACATTTATCAACTAACGGGCACTACATCCTGATGTTAAGGTCAACTGAGCCCTGGAGCGTTGGGCTTCAGTGATGTATACAGCGGATGTATAGTATAAGTCACATACTATAACACCAATAAGTCTTCTTGGACGACATTGTAAAAACTTTAAAAAATGGGGTTATTTTATAAAGACAGTGTAATCAATGCACACAACATGTACTCAACCCGGTTCACATAATTAAGGAATCCTTAGTGCCTTCACGTATGGGGTGCATATGTGACTTCACGTATGGGGTGCATATGTGACTTCTCGTATGGGGTACCTTAGTACCTTCACGTATGGGGTGCCTATGTGACCTAACATATGGGATGCATATGTGACTCAATGTATGGGGTGCATATGTGACTTCACGTATGTGGTGCATATGTGACTTCTCGTATGGGGTACCTTAGTACCTTCACGTATGGGGTGCCTATGTGACCTAACATATGGGATGCATATGTGACTCAATGTATGGGATGCCTATGTGACTTCATGTATGGGATGCCTATGTGACTTCATGTATGGGGTGCATATGTGTGACTTCATGTATGGGATGCCTATGTGACTTCATGTATGGGGTGCATATGTGTGACTTCATGTATGTGTTGCCTATGTGACTTCACGTATGATGAGGTGCATATGTGACCTCATAATTTATCTTCAATTCCCAGTAGTACAACATATAATAATTCTACAGAGTTTACCATCCCGCCCCGATATCCTGAAAGATTACTGCTGTACACCATATGGGATGCCTATGTGACCTAACATATGGGATGCCTATGTGACCTAACATATGGGATGCCTATGTGACCTAACATATGGGATGCCTTTGTGACCTAACATATGGGATGCATATGTGACTCAATGTATGGGATGCCTATGTGACTTCATGTATGGGATGCCTATGTGACTTAATGTATGGGATGCCTATGTGACTTAACGTATGTGATGCCTCTGTGACTTCATGTATGGGGTGCATATGTGTGACTTCACGTATGATGAGGTGCATATGTGACTTCACGTATGATGAGGTGCATATGTGACCTCACGTATGATGAGGTGCATATGTGACCTCATAATTTATCTTCAATTCCCAGTAGAACAACATACAATAATTCTACAGAGTTTACCATCCCGCCCCGATATCCTGAAAGATTACTGCTGTACACCATATGGGATGCCTATGTGACTTAACGTATGGGATGCCTATGTGACTTAATGTATGGGATGCCTATGTGACTTAATGTATGGGATGCCTATGTGACTTAAAGTATGGGGTAAATATGTGACTTCATGTATGGGATGTCTATGTGACTTAACGTATGGGATGCCTATGTGACTTAATGTATGGGGTACATATGTGACTTAACGTATGGGATGCCTATGTGACTTAATGTATGGGATGCCTATGTGACTTAACGTATGGGATGCCTATGTGACTTAATGTATGGGGTACATATGTGACTTAACGTATAGGGTGACCTAGTGCCTTCACGTATGGGATGCCTATGTGACTTAACGTATGGGATACCTATGTGACTTCATGTATGCCCCGATATCCTGAAAGATTACTGCGTACCCGGTCACACAGAGAAACAAATTGTGTTAAGTGAGTTTAATAAGAGCGATCCGGGACCAACTCTAATTTTATTTATTTATTCAGTCATATTCTACACATCAGGTGGAATATTTTGATAAATCATATGTTGATTTTCGTCAAATCAATTTTTAGATAAAAACGCAAATTACATACGTATTTGGTCAAATTATTCAAATTAAGGGAAGTGCATTCAAACATGGTGAATGTTAATGAATGTTTTTTTTCTTTTTTTTAGTTACATTGTAAGCACCTCCAGTCCATGATGGACTATCAAGTCACGGTTCAAATGGCTGCACGACTCCGAGTCGGACAAAGCAGTTTTGGCCCAGGGCGGTTGATGTACGTCTGACAGTGACCGTACGAATGACATATTCTTCCATTAACGTTTTGCTAATTAATTAATTTCAACTTAAGGTTTGAAGTTCGGTGTTTGACGATTTTTGTCAGAATATTGCTCCTGCGTCACGGTAGTCTCTTATACAGTTCCATTCAAATATATATTGCGCCATCTACGGACACCCACTGGTTGACAGACAAATGAAATCCCGCTAAATCAAAAAACTCGTTTTTATAATAAGCGTAAGGCCAAGGGGTTTAGATAAATGTTGTTTTATAGCTGTATAATTATTAATTGAGTTATTTGTTTCCATCATTTGCCGTCAGATGCGTGCTGCACCCTAATATATATATATATATATATATATCTGGGCAACCGCCGCGCCCAACCAACGCATTCTCTAACTTTTATTCTATCTGTTCCTCTCGAATATTCTTACATAAACTACGCCTTCTAAAAGTGCACTAGCTAGCCACATGGCAATGACTAATCATATTCCCAACATTAAACTAATCACAGACACGCCCGTTAACAATAATAGCAAATGATGTCATCTGATCTGATCTGCTGGTTCGTTTACTTTCGAACTGTGAAGTCCCCGAGTTTAAATTAACTCTATGCACAGACTAGTATCATTCAGTGCAGAATCGACCAAATGTAATTAATAAAACTTAATTTTACTTATATTGCTTTATTAGACAGTTGTTTGTTATAATTTACTATAAAGCGTCAGGTATTCCTTAGAGAAATAATACTGCCCCGACCGGCGTACTGTACGAGTCCATTGCAGGCAATTACACAACAAACTACAAATGTTTAACATGTCGTCAGCAAATGGCACAGGATCGCTAGGGTACTTTTACTGCAGAATGCATTCAGACGAGACGAGGTAAAACCATTCTATAACTGTATAGGTAAAAACATTCTGATTTAAATGTGGTGTGCAGAAATAGAATGATGACTTCACTTTAATATTATATTTACTGTGTGTGTATATATAATAATCGTAAATATTGTTTTGAAAGCGGCGCTCTGTGTCAATTTTAAACCAAGGAACTTGATAATGATGATTCGGGTAAAACTGAACATGATCGGGGTAATCGTTGGTGGCGTAACATGTCCACAATCACGAAACTAAGTGGCCCTTTAAGTGCTTGTCTAGCGATACGTCAATATTGTTGATAGTTTGCCCAAGTTACCTTTGTTAAATAAGTAGCGAACGAGGCATGCTTGAACACTACCCAGCTAAAAACGTTGACCTCAGTGGTTCAAAAGGTCATTTATTATCAACAAACCTGTGAGTCGTGAGAAGACATCGTGGAATAACAGTGAAAAGCTGTCAGTGTGGAAATCCCATACTCGCTCCGACACTAGACCATATAAGAATTCCACGTTTAGTTCTTTCTTGAAGATGGGTTGCAGTGGCAGTAAAAGCACCGGGGTGGACAGTCAGGTGAGCTGTATGAATGCATTATGCATGTATACGCAGATATAACTTCAAATCATCGGTTTCATACTCCCCAGCGTATTGTTTTCTTTATGTCTTGTTTTATTGCTTCAATGTGGGAGTCAGACTGAGGAAATGGACGTGCGGGTTGGGTACTGGCATATTCAGAGTACCTCGTACCATCTTCGACCGTCCGCGAGACACGGGAGAATTGGAGGTACTAGTCATCTATAAAGTGTTTGTTTTTTTCTTCATGTAACCGCTATTGCATGCGACGTATAATTTCGAATATGATATTTGGGGGATGAACCATTGAAGTGAGTACTTTCCAACTTCGCAAATGAAGGCAACATTTACCGTTTACCGCCCGTGTGTAGTCTCAAAAGGTCTAGTTTTGTATATAGATGATACCAGGTACGATGATCAGCCTCATCTAATGGAGCCAAAATAAAGAGGGAAATGAGGAAACGGGTCTATCTATAGTTATAATAATTATACCGACTCACATGTTCGCATGTGACTTTGGGTTTGACTCAAATAATAAATGCATTTTTTTCGTCGAGTTGAGTTAAATCACCACGTGCACTTGCGAATCACTAATATATAGAACTGACACGCACACTACGTACTATTAACAGAAAGGACAGACTGTCTGTCCCTGATTGGGAAAGCTTTCCTAACTTGAATGATTTGTAGCCACTGGAACTGCACAGGCCCTCAGGAAACACATTTTACTAAAATAAATCCCATTAGAGGGACGTTTCTCGGCCGTGATTGTATTTCAGTGAATGCATGGCGACTATAGAGCGTATTAGATATACACCCATTCCCTCTATACTTATGCGGGGTCGGTATTCGATCCCATGTCAACGAAGGCCACGGATTAACGTTTACTACACCGTACTGGCCGGGTGAGCTCCCATGCATTCGGCAATCTGTTTTCCCGTCAATGAATCATCAAAAATCAATCTACCGTACCACTGTTAGGCTACAATAGAGCTGTGCAATTCTAAAATTCAGCAAGTCATGGTGAATATTGGATACTAAAGAAAAAAATGAGTGATCGTTGGAAAATAAACACTTACATCCTTGTTTCTATGGGTTGCCATAACAAAACGATACCTTGACGTGGGTCAGTGACAAACTAAGTTACCGGGACACCTGTTTCCTTCGTTACATGTATTGACTGTATGGAAGCCATGGTGATTATAAAACAAATTAACCGTGATCGCCCATATGCAGATGGTGTTATTTCTTCTGTGTAAAAGTAACACGCCTGTCTCAAACGTCTTTTGCAATAATCTGCCCTTACGGTCAATATAAGGATATTTACATTAAAAAAAAAGTGTCGGACTTAACATCCTAATTTTTCGACGGCCATTTTGTCAGAACGCTTTAATGCGCCTTTACCATATGCCATCCTATGGTAGAGACATTATGAGGCTAGTACGAGAATGCCGCAAAGTAAGCGCGAAGGTAGTACTGTGATCGAATCGACCGATGCGTACCATACTGCCTGAGTGCATGCATACTTTGCGGTATTTCCTTGATAACCTTATTATTATACATCTGTTCTTTGCTTGTAGTAATAATTTAATGTGAGATAACAGCAAGAAATGGCAATAAAAAACGTTTCGCGATGTGTTAACATTTGCGTCCAGTGACGGGGTTCTATTTCCATCGTGCGCTGATAGTGCTTCTGCGTCGCAAGTAAACAAAGAAATATGTTCGAATCTGACGTAAATGTGACGCACATTTTTCAAATAAAACACCTTGTTAAACGCGTTCATGACACTTTTGACGGCGTTTTACGGACAGAAAAATTCTATTGTTTCTCGTGTCAGATGTATAATATGCCATGTCTAAATTTGTTTACCATCTTGTTACTCTAAATCATCAATAATCTGGTTTTAAAAGGCAAGTTCCTTGCGACATTTTCACCTCAAACTAAGATACTTTCTATTCCTTTTCCCTATGTTGGCTTGAACTACAATACCCAGTTTCCTTGACCAATAATAACTCACGTTTGCTTTATCTTTTTTCAGAGCACAAGCAAAATAGTATTGCACTACTTCGTTGTCCGAGTCCGTGCCGAACCGATACGACTTCTTTTGCACTATGGTGGAATTAAATTTGAAGACAAAAGATACACAATGGAACAATGGATGGAGATGACTAAGAGTGAGTATTGATAAACTGTATTATTATGTTTCTAATTTTATTTCTAAATCTATGTTACGCAGAATTGTATATTGGGTATTTTTTCTAACTACAGAGGGTGAGTTCAGGGGTCCGTTTGGTGTTCTGCCATATGTTGAATATAACGGTGAGATTTTGGGACAAAGCATCGCTATACTAAGATTCGCTGCTAGATCAGTCGGTAAGTTGTAATATTTGTTGTCGAAAGTTTTGTCGTTGTGATCACGTTTGTTTAAAACAATATTGAATGGTGTACATTTCTGCAGCTGTCGAGATCCACAAAGCCCCGAGTCCTCGAGAACAAGACGTCTATGAGTAGTGTCGATCTGATTTCTGTTTGAACTAATCTCATGTTCACCTCATTACCGCGTTGACCGTAAAGCGCCATGGCGTGTATTCAATTATATTTCAGGAGTGTGTTACATATTATTACATTATTGTATTCATTTTCAGGTGCGTTCGGAGAGAATGCTGTGGAAACAGCTCAGGCGGACAGCATAGCTGACACCGTAACTGAATTGGTGGAACCGCTTAGCGGCCTCTTACTTATGAAGCCAGATGACATGGTAAGCCCACCCGTCCAGGGCTGTATATCGAGATGCGAAACATCGTATCAACTCGGCCGAGTTGCATTGACCATTATTATAATCGTATATCCACGAAATACACAATTGCGCCATAAAGTGCGAATATTTTACCGTGTTTTTTTTTGTTTTTTTTAGGAGGAACAATTGAAAACCCTTTACGCTGCCACTATTGTTACAAGTATGAAAATGTTAGAAAACCAAATCTCGACGACGAACGACGGCAAAACAGGGTATCTAGTTGGCAAGAAGGTAATGAATCATCGTACTCTCTTACATTTCATCATCACTGTATCTATGACGTCATGATTGATAAATATGAATGTATAAATAGGAAATTATAGATTGTAATTTATACGTGTTCGATGAAATAACGAAAACGTTATACGCATTCATCTGGGATTTACCTTACTTATACTAGTATTCAATAGACCATTTTCCGTTCACTGCGAGATCCCGCGTTATGCGTGAAGTCGAATGTATAAACAGGACAAAGGTCATAGCTTCGTATGGTTGGATGGCTGTCATACACATGCTGGCCTTCAGTTGACTCCACCGCCTCCCGATAACATTAGAACATTCGATACAACAACTTAAAATTATCAGTATAGGAACAACATAAATAGACTACATGTATTTACGTATAATTTCTTTCTCAGATTACACATGCTGATTTCATGGTGTTCAATATTATGGAGACGATAGAGAAGACGTATCAAAAGGACGATTTGGACATCTATGCGGAATTTCCACTACTGAAAGGTCATCGCGACCTTATAAAAAATTTGCCACAGCTGCAAAAGTACCTTAATTCACGTCCTGACCTACCTTTGTAGTGACAGTCTTATAACTAATACAATAATTGTCTGTTTAAATTGGGAAATTCAACTTTGAGGTGACACAATTAGTTAAACTAACATGTACTTCCAATAAATTATTTAGGTTCGTATCCTGAAAAATAGTACAGTTTAATTGTATTTTAGTAACATCCCGACTTATTTCTTAAGCGGAAATTGCTCTTGCCTGAATAACCCACCAACAACAATAATAACAACGGGAGCTAAGGATTAGTAAACCACCTCACGTTCAGTTACACATTTTGTTTTTGCATATTGCAACTTTTGTACCAAGTTTGTTATTTTTGTAGAAATGCTTCATTTTCCATGTACATATTTTCATTATTCCTCCGTAACAAATAAATACCGAAGTGTATGATAAAAATAAACTGGTAATTTGTGTGTAATTTCATATATGACGGATTGAGTATATGAACAATAACAAGGAGCAGGGTTGTTACCATAATGTTGTATTTGTTAAAGCGGCAGGGTCGTCACCTGCGCACGCGCTGGAATTGCGTCTCGAGCGACGATAACAACACACGCTAAAAACGCAAAGGCTCATGGGTAGACGCTTGTTTGTAAACAATGGCACGCTATGGCCATCTGACGCATGCGCAGGTGACGACTCCCCCGCTTTAATCCCTTGAATACTGATTCCAACTGATTGTTTTGGTACCAAATGAATACACACAGGAATACAAATTCCCGGATGTACGATACGGTCCATACCCAAATTTCCAAAAATCACAGCTCATGGCGCTTCAACAGTGGGACTAATAACAAGAAAACATGTACTAAAGGACCATCTTCTTCGATCATATCAAACACACCCCATGATCATTCGCCATAATATGTTACAAGTTGCGAGAACAAAAAAATAACAATATGATAAAAACGACAAGTGCAGTTAACCAGTCATGAATATAATTTTTTTTTTGGCATAATTTCAAATTCTACTTTCATGCTGATGTCACAAGCCTTGGATACTTTTGAGCGAGGACACATTTTATGGAGTGAGGTCACTCCTTATTGGGAAAATTAGCATATTGGATACACTCAAATGATATTACACCATATTCCTCAATAACATAGTAACACACCTCTCGATGAGCAATCGATACATACTACTATCTATGGAAGGTACCTTCCATGTATTATCCAAGCTTATTTTATCTGAAAGAATTAAACAGATAACAAAACGTAATATTTTATCGGCTCGAGTGGTCTCCAAGCATTCGAACCCGACAATTGAGTCGGCCTCTCAATTTATGAGTCTCGATATGACTAATTCTGCCACGCCCAATGTGATTTGGCAAATTTCATACTGCATGTATTAACAACAGTCGACACGAGCGACTACCGCACGGTCACATGTTTTGAAGTGTCTCGGAAAAGAAATTTGTAACCAATTTGACCTACGCCATTAAATGGGTCACATAAAATATATATATCAAATATATATCAAAGCATCATGTATTCTAGGCAAGTAGAGATGAACCTAAAATTTATGTCGAAAATAAGTAACAACAGCACACTAATTGTTGCTTATAGAGCCTTTAAAATAGTTATCAGTGAGTGATGTAATTTCCCTTTAAGCATTGTTTGAGAATTTTATCGGCAAATCAAGTTGGGTACTGGACACTAGACTGTCTTCTATTGTTTTTTTAATTAAGTTTCAAACAGAAATTAGTAAACGTTTTTGGCTGAAACATTATTCGTTGGATCTCTCTTTTAATGGTATGCGCGGTTATTAAAAAAAATAAAAACCTGTAGCTCCCATGGGTATGTTGACAATCCCTGGTATTGCTAAACCAACAGTTTCAAAACATTCTCAACTCCGATGAAAAAACAAGTTTCTGCCACTCACCGCGAAAGCCAGTCATCGCGAAAGCCATTCATCGTGAAGCTACTAGTAATACATTAAAGGGAAACCGCTCAATCCCATGGATTGCACCAATGAATCATGGGACACTTTTGTTTATGTTGTTTACAAAGTTAATCTATCTTTTGTTATCCACTGTAATTTGAATCCAGAAAGTAAATTTGTTGTGAGATTAGGCTTAACTGGAAGTGCCCCTTTAAATAATATGATTTGTAATGGTAATTATTGAAACAACAGCGTCAGGCCAGTGTCACCATATTTCGTTCGAATGTTAATAGGGATGATCACATGTTTTTATATAAATGACTTTCGAAAAACTCCCCATTCTGTATTTTCTGTTTAGCCCCTTAGAGGAAGACAACTATTATGGTGATAGGAGCTTGCTAGGTGATTTGCTTCTTGAAAGCGTCGAATATTCACTCTCCTCGTTCGATGAGCGGTCAGCCTTACATATAAATGTCAAAACTATAAATTATAAGTGAGAACGACCACAAATTAGTCGAAATAATTTTATATTATACATGCGTCAAAACTCATAATCAAAGTGAACAATTATATATAGCACCACGTATCTAGTATCTAGAAAAAATCCTGACCCACCGTTGCCATGGAAACAGCCAAAACAACCTAATTTTTGAATACCTACGCGCAAAATGCATCCGTCTCCTTCTATAAATCTTGGCGTAAACACCTCAATTTGGCTATTACTATTTTGAGTATGTCCTACCATTACCATGGCAACACCCGTTTTTTTAGCGGCCTAGCGGATCGACAATCAGTCTACCGGCTTGTTTTCTGTTTGGTTCAATGGGTTCAGCTCTGATATAAAATAACATTATATTATATCAGTCTTTACTCTAAGCCAATAACACTAGAACATGCTGTCAAATAAAAAAACAATGCGCATGCTCAGCACATAAACCTTGTACAAAAGTCAGTTAAAGTCTTCCGCTTGCTTTACACTCTGCTAGCACCGAGAAGCGACTCTGTCATTCGAAGCCAACTTGAATCACTTATCAAGCGCACACTATGACTAAGCTAAAGTTAACGTATTTTGACGGTCCAGGTAGAGCAGAAGCTATCCGTCTTTGCTTCGTGGTTGGAGGAGTCGAGTTCGAAGACGAGAGAGTTAATAAGGAGCAATGGGGAGCCATGAAAACAGGTAAGTCGTCAGCTCTATGATAACGAGGAACTGTGGAATAGTTAAACTACGGGGATATGCAAGTTTCAATGTATTGCAATCAAAGATGTTTCTCGGCGTTGCATATAATTGGTATTCTTAAGTTATTTATATCGTCAATGTGAAAAAGATATCAGTTATAACTTGATTTGAAAATAAAAAATACACAATGAGGAAGATCCAGTTTACTATCGAGTGTAAACAGGTGTTCTTGGATAAATTGCTTTTAAATATGCAAATATGAATAAATAACAGATTTATCTTATCAGTAGTTGACAAGACACGTTTTTTTTCCATTATCGCGAATGTAAATATAGTTCAAGTTCAAATTGATGGATGTTGTATTATCCCATCAGATCGATGGTCAAAGTCGTCTAATAACAAAAATGTCATTATATTTATTTCGTCAAATTCAAGAACGTATTTTCTGGCCTTTGTAGGGCGAACTTTTATATTAGCCGTTAGTTCCTAAGAAATGTATGTATGAGTATCCTGCGCATGGAGTTGCCTGGACAATGTGCTAGTAAATAAAAACATGTCATTCGAACTGTACGCCTGGTCGATGCCCTTCGTCAACAATCTAACGCTTGCTTTTCAAAGTGTTTTTGTTCGCGAGACAATGCAATACCTCAACCATATTCAAAGGCACATACCTATTATTAACAGCTAGGTGCCTCAAAGAGAACCCCCTAACACGCTATAAATTGCAAAAAATTGCAAAATGGCAGCAAAATATATTGTCGGCAACATTAATCACGTCTCCTAGATTTTATAAATAATGTCGAAGATTTGATTTTATATTTTTCATAATTGTATTATACATTGCTAGATACAATTGTGATTATCGCATAGTGTTGCGTTGAAAAACGAACGCATCAGGCCTGAGGGCGTCTTACTGTGCCAGCCTGACAATAGTACTTTGTAGTTTCATGACTGTGCAGAATCAGCGTATTGTCATATTGTAAAACAATATTGCTGAGTCATTGTTCGCTAGACGAGTAGACAATAACGCGACGAATGCAAGTCACTGTGATAAGTTAAAGTGAAGGAAATAAGTCCCTTTTTTACTCATGATTTTTTTTTCAAATAACCAAAACTTTTTTTTTTGTCAACAGCGGCTTTGGAAAATGAGAAAAGAAATATATGTCAGATGCCATTTTTGCCTTGGTTGGAAGTAGATGGAGTCGTTATCAGTCAAAGTCTCGCCATTCTAAGATACGCCGCCGCAACAGCAGGTACTGTATGTCTTTATTTGTTCTTCTAGTTGTTGAGGGCGCACTAACCCGGACGTTTATTGGAGGATTGCAGCGATCACACGCACAACTTCCCATAGTCACAATGTACACAACTTGAAAAACAGGGGCTATTAAGATTCCAGTACTAGTACACAACATTTAACACAATGAATAGAATGATTTCTCTATTTTTCTATATTTCTAAAAAAAATGTCATTATCGCGGTATGATCTCGGTATTATCAGGACATGTCCCCCGCCAAATACCGACTGTCAGTTGTCATTTTCGCTAAAATCCCACTAAAAATCTATAGCTATACAAAAGTTGAAACTGGCACTCAATTATCAGGGTAATTATCAATGTTCAGTATTGTTGAATTGGGCATATTACATTTTTTGCATATTATCAGTTGTAAATTTGGGTATCCTTGGGGGCGGAGCTACGTCACAAGACGTTCCACGTTGCTAAGACGCGCATCACGTACCATGCATTTCTATGGGTTCTGTGCGCGCTGCTGTGGAACGCCGGTCGAGCCGGTGAAAATCCGAGAAAACAACACAAACTCAACTTTGAAGTAATCCTGAACAACCAAATTTATATATGTTACACACGTAAGGCTAATCTTGTTACACTGTTCAGGGAAGTCTCAACAACCATTCCAAAGTACCGTTTTCTGCGAGTTTTTGGCCTTTGTTTTCACCGCAAGGGTTGCCAAGCGATGAAAATGCCCGGATGTCCGCCCCGAGGATTATGATATTGAAATAATGGCTCTTATCGTTCAATGAGTTCGGTAATATGTATTTCGTACAATCGCGCCCTCTACTGATGAATTGAAAACAACTTGTTATTCAACTCGATAAATGTGTTTGGTTTTGTAGTTGTTTGTCATTGAGAATATAATGAATCTTTCAAAAACATTATCTTTTTACTGACGGACAACCAATAAAAAAAGTTATTATTCGTGTTGTTTTACATATATGACGTAAACAGTACGACATGCACATATTCTAATTATTAGTTTTTATGCTATCCAGGTTTGGATGGAAAGGCACCACTGGAAAAAGCCAAGATTGACATGGTATTAAGCACGTTTCAAGAGTTGTTAGAAATCACGGTGAAATATGTGTTGGCGGAAGAAAGTGACAAGGCAAGTATTATACGGGACTTTGCAGCTATAAACGGAGAATCAGCTCATCCAGGCACGAAATGTAGTTACACCTGCATGCTTGGTATATAATCACTGGGTTTTAATTTTGCTCATTTCGCTAACTGGAGAATGCGCTAAATTTAAAACCCAGTGATTATGTAAAATTTAGCATAGAACACATTATCTAAATGATAAAACAGTGAATTCAAAAACCACTGAAAATGCCTGAAATGCCAAATCAGTGAAATTTAAGTGAAAATTATTCATTTGAGTATATAATATATTTAAAAAAAAATTCAATATCAGACATACAATTGAAATACGTTTCAACAAAACTATATAAGTATACACAATCCGTGGCAGTATGCCACATTAGGCAACTAGTTTAGCTCATATATACCTACTGATCAACAATTCAATTTAAAACAAAAATCACATATTAATTCTGGCACTTACAATTTCGTGACTTTTAACTTTTACTTTGCCAAGACTTCGGATTATTCCTTCTAGTTCGGCTTGGTAGTCACTGTTCGTCCGAGTAGCCTCCAGTACCGCCACGAACAGACTGATATCTCGAACGATGTGCCTCTGTTTTAACTCCCAGTGATGGGACAGGGCAGGACCGTCACATAGTTCCCCCTGTAAAGTATAATGCAATGTATGAGCGTGATAGAGTGGGAGGCTAACAGTTGTATGTGGCAAATATGGACTGTTAACGACAATTTAATGGGACAGTACGGCTTCGTAAAAAAGAAAGTGACAAGGCAAGTATTATACGGGACTTTGCAGCTATAAACGGAGAATCAGCTCATCCAGGCACGAAATGTAGTTACACCTGCATGCTTGGTATATTTCTCCGATCCACACAAACTGACGATATATGGTCACGTACTAGGTCATGGTTGTTTAATACTCATTGCGTTTTATTTGACAGGAACAAGTGCTTGAAAAAGCCAAAGAAGTGTGGAAAAAAATGCTGACCAAATTAGAAAGTATGATGAAAGAGAGCAATGGTGGGGGAAAATGGCTGATTGGCAATGATGTGAGTTACCATGACAACGCTTCTATACTTTCGTGATTAGTAATATAATTGCGTGGGGCATTGGTCGTACTCTTGTGTCATGTGTGGGCCCAAGTTGGTACTGTGAGAATATGTCGTACAATTGTCTGGCATGGTCGATTCTTTAAATTCATTGTCGTGTTCCCCTACACCCAGCCAATGCATATGTCTCATGGTGTGTACAGTGAAGGAGAAGTTGTGAAACCGTCTTTTGGCCCGTGCTAACATATGTCTAGCATTACAAAAACCACACTAGCATAGAATAATCGGATCATCGTCAAAAAAATGAGAATTTTATGGGGGGTATTTTGAGAGGAAGAGTGTCGCTTCATTTTATAATCGTGTGGGTGGGGGCAGTAGATTTATAATCTCGTCGGGGTCGAACCATTCTGTTCCACAGCTTCTCGTTTTCTGTATCGAGACATACACGCCGTAATATTTTCAACGAAACTGCGCCACCAACGTTCGCTTTATCAAATTATTACACGTTAATGGTCACTGCCAGGGTGTGAATTGCAATGATAAATACTTTGCACGGCTAAAATGTAGAAAGTAACGAGCAGTCGATCATACAACTAAACGCTACCATGTTTTTTCTTATCAGATGTCTGCAGCGGACATAGTTATATTTTCATTCCTCAAACAAACGGACGCACGCTTGTCTTCCATGGTGAGTAAAAGTATATACGATGATCTGGACATCCCTTGTCTCAAAGGACTGGCTGAACGAGTTGGGCAGGTGGAGAAAATAAAAGAATACTACGACAAACAGGCGGAACAATCAACTAAATCGTAGTTTGGGTGTGTGATCTAATTTAAACAGAATACTTTCTTAAGGTAGCGAGAAGGGAAATTTTCACTTTTTTCTTGATAGAAGCAGTAATTGTCCATAAAGTAATCTAGGTACAAACTGAGACTTGTTTGCACTTACAATCGATTGAGATTTCTTGTCTCACAGTCAAAGAGCAAAATTGTCGGATTCTACAAATCGAAAACGAAAAAGCTCACTCAGTCAATATTCATTAGTTTCGACGTTTTTTTGTATTTTTTTTCCAGTTTAAATCTGTGTAACATTAAAGTCTAAATAACATGTGCTGTACCAAATGAGGGTAACATGTTAAAATGACTACACCCTAGACACCCCAGGAAAACTAAAGCATAGGGGTCTTCACCCGCGCATACGCGGGAATTGAGCCTCGATCACATCGACGCGAGCTAAAAACGCAAAGACTCATGGGTAGACGTTTGTTTGTAAACAGTGACACGCTATGTACGTCAGCTGCATGCGCAGGTGACGACTCCCAGGCTTTAATTTTGATCGAAAAAACTATTTCCAGACAGTTAATTTAGTTAATTTATATTGCATAGAATGAAACTGGGAACCATGTCCTTTTAACAAGATTTGTCTTTCTTTGTACTGGGACCACGTAATAATACTGAGGTCATGTTATATCAATTATGGTATGTTTTCTGTAAATATTGGGGGTGATCTGAAAAACCAACCTACTGTGTTAATATTTGCGCAACGCTCTCTAGTTAAAGCACTACTGTAGGGCTTGGATTGCAACTTTCACTGATGGAAACGTCATACACAAGGCATATTGTTCCGTGCAGTGTTTTTTAATACATTCTGTGTTATTTCAAATAAAATATTAGACCATAAAAGTATGAAATGCATATGTCTGTTTATTATATATCATACAGTCGTGATCGACAAAACTATTTTATTACATGTTTTTATCTCGTAAAATACAATATACTAAATTATGCACACAATATCAAGTTAGTTTGGTTAACATTTTATATTAAAGTTTGTATACATACTGCCACCAACGGTAATAACTGACTCCAACCCAACCGCGACCATAGTCACTTATTTAATATAAATGTTACATTTGATCACGTTGTATGTTGAACTGCACATTGAATATTACACCACCACATTATGCAGGTCGATTAACGCCATCACCGTCGGTTTCAATTTTAAGCGCCGTAGTGACAAAGAGGGCGCAACACACAACTCATCAGTAAGTTTTATAACGAATTTTAACACGGCGGATAATAATTATCCATATATGGGCATTTATTAAGAGATTACATTAGTGATACTTAGTATCTACGTGTCGTTTCCATTATACTTGGTTGTGTATTACAAGAGAAGTTTTCACACAAACTGTAATTTATTGTTTAGAAAATATTTGTAATTTTTCCTAACATCATGCAACACTAAATTTCTACGATGGCTTTTAAACTTATTTTGTCAATAATAATTTCATAGTTTTAGAATTATTGAATACAATAACAAAACAGATTATTAAATAACTTTTTGGTATTAAACAATGTTCCTGGTATATTCAATCGAAAATTTACCATATCGTTATTAGTTTTGAAATGAAACGTTAGAAAACACGTCGTGTAATTAAATCCTACATGAAATACTGTTCTAAGTTTCATTCTAAACGTTGTCACCTACACCTACATAAAAAAACACGCTAATACACGCTAAAAATATTCCTGGTTATTACATTCAGTTTGTTCCGGTAGCTGTTGAAATGGAACAGCACCGTCAATAATGAAATTTTGAGCTTCGAAACCTCGGTTGCAAGTAGAGAAATCAAACCTTTAAACGCGTATATATTTTTGGTTCTAACAAGAATCAACACGAGAAAACCCACTTCTCTCATTGACCAGAATATCAAATATTTCAACTTCCATCTTGAGCCTCTGTAGGAAGAGCAAAAGTCGATGCACTACCGCTATAGTGAAAGCATCTCTTTCAACTGGAATGTCGGTGAATACGGTAACTGGCTGATCAATATCCAGGCCGAAATGTAACAACTAAAAAAAAAGAATTGAAATAATTGATGTTATATGACACTGCATTTGCGATATTACCAGTATATAACGTAGAAGACAATCTTCTAATTAGTATTCACTGTACGAAAGAAATTGGTGCATGCGCAGTAGTTGACAGTACTGTAAAATGGTTAATTAATCACTGGGTTTTAATTTTGCTCATTTCGCTAACTGGAGAATGCGCTAAATTTAAAACCCAGTGATTATGTAAAATTTAGCATAGAACACATTATCTAAATGATAAAACAGTGAATTCAAAAACCACTGAAAATGCCTGAAATGCCAAATCAGTGAAATTTAAGTGAAAATTATTCATTTGAGTATATAATATATTTAAAAAAAAAATCAATATCAGACATACAATTGAAATACGTTTCAACAAAACTATATAAGTATACACAATCCGTGGCAGTATGCCACATTAGGCAACTAGTTTAGCTCATATATACCTACTGATCAACAATTCAATTTAAAACAAAAATCACATATTAATTCTGGCACTTACAATTTCGTGACTTTTAACTTTTACTTTGCCAAGACTTCGGATTATTCCTTCTAGTTCGGCTTGGTAGTCACTGTTCGTCCGAGTAGCCTCCAGTACCGCCACGAACAGACTGATATCTCGAACGATGTGCCTCTGTTTTAACTCCCAGTGATGGGACAGGGCAGGACCGTCACATAGTTCCCCCTGTAAAGTATAATGCAATGTATGAGCGTGATAGAGTGGGAGGCTAACAGTTGTATGTGGCAAATATGGACTGTTAACGACAATTTAATGGGACAGTACGGCTTCGTAAAAACTCAATAATATTATATCATGATTTTAACTGGGAAGATTTTCGCATACCAATCCGTTCCAACGACGACTTGAGGTTGGAATATATTCATCTATAAATCCTCTTTCCAAGTCGCTCAATGATGTAATTGACTCTGTGTAGTCCATTACCTAGCAAACAAAAGAACAGTGAAATATTGGTGATCAATACATGTTCTACCATTAGGCCACACTGATTTAATTTTATGGATGACATCCTCTGGAGACCCCAAAACTAATGCGAGAGGGCGAAAAAAAAAATCCTGCCAAAAAAAAATGCTGCTAAAACCACAGGACTACGGAGCTGGTATTACGAATTGAACCACAGAACACAGTGTATCGAAAAAACAACAACAAGTCTTTATTTGTAGAATGCACATGTTGATGTACACATCTCGTACTGTATTATTGTCACGGGTATAACCATTTCAGACAAGCTCTAGTACATGTAGTCATGATGAAGTACCTTCAGTCAGAAACATTGCATTCAACGTACAGCATGAACACCATTTTCAGTACAAGTCAAGGCGGAATGTACATATCACTACTTTATGACAATAACTAACAAAACATTGCAATGATACAGAAATGTCCTTGCTTGCTCCTCTTTACACAGCTGGGGTTAGCTTTAACTGTGTTGTCAGATGAAATGAAGCCTACATGTTAACACTGCAAATATGTCTAGTGTCCCATGTCTAGGGATCTCAACCTTAAGTATCAAAAAAAAAAATGATCTCTTGCACTCCTCTACACCCCACACATCGATCTCTTCAACAATAGGTTTTTTCTTCCTTCTCAGCTATCACATCCTTAGGCCACCATACACCTCCACTCCTATCCCATTTCTCTCATCGTTGCATCGCGGGACAGCCACTCTGGACAATATGTCCTTATAGCTGTGTAAACGTCACATCTCCCTGGCCGACGTCAATTGCGTACCAGTCTACAACAATCCCTCCGTTTTTCCTCTGAACTTTTATGCTCACGTATTTTGGTGGCGTGGTCGCCATGTTGGAATTCCCGGCAACACAGTACGCATGTGCAGAAGATCATTTACGACATAACTGACACGTTTTGAGATAGTCCAAAACGAGTTTTACAAAAAACCGGCGTTTTGAGACAATATGAGTTGGCAAGTTCCAGACTGAAAACCGATCTGTGGAGACTCATCGTAGGAGATTTTTTTTTTTTTTTTTTTTTTGTTGTTGAGATAATCGATTTGTACAAAATCAGATTGGTCTTGTGACTCGTTTATCTAACAGCAAAACCACACATTACAGATTAGCGCCAAGCTGAGACGTAATAGCGATACGCTGTTTCGATTACGTTCAGTGTATTTTTCTATTTTAATCGTTTAACCCTCTTTGTCAACACCATGTTACGTATCAAATTACCAAATGGATGAAAATAGGCCTGCTTTCTGGACCAACCACATGGTACGCGCCAATGTACCTGCTATTCATGGCAAAATTACATAGTTTCAAATATGTATATTCGAGAAATAAATCAGATTTGTTGATGTAATAAAGAAATAAAGAAATAAATTTTAACGTTGATTGCCGTTTTTCCCCGAATAATTTAGAGCACAAAACTGGAATGGCACATTGCTGCAGTGTATAATTCATTTCATATTTCAAGTGCGACCCCCCAATATAAAATAAATTGAAAGGTCATAAAAGAATATTTGATCCATGCCGGGTGCGGGGCAAACGTTTTTGCGATATTATGGATTTTCACTAGCTTGGTAAATTAGCGAGTGTACTGATCGCATGTTTACTTTGCCATGACTTAGAGTTTTATGATAGAGTTTGTAAGATATTGTAACAGAAGAAGGAGCGAAGAAAGCAGCGAGGTGTGACCTCAGCTGACGGTTTGGACGATATCAGTAGCGAACTAGTGTGTGTTCCTTTGGCTCGAATCGTGTATCTCTACGTGTAAGTCTTATCAGCCAAGTGAGACAGAGTTTCCTGTTCACAACATATGGTGGAGAACAGTACAAATATATATTACAAGAATCTTATGAATAGATTGCGTACTAATTGTATTTGGGAGTGGCAACTTCGAAAGGCTTTAACCGTGAGACACATCCCTGGTAATTATGTGACTTGGAAACACGCTTTTGCACAGTAACATATTTGTAAAATTATATTATTTATATTTTGTATTTATTTACACTGGTTTTGTAACAGCTCTTTCACCTTCAGTGTTTATCTTTTTCTCTCGATGTGCTATGCTACCAAGTGGATCAAAAGTGGGCCGGCGACGTTAACAAACAAACGTACCGAATGGGTGAAATCGTCCGTACTTTATTTGGGCTAGAAAGGTGTTAATTTACGCAATAAGGGAGTGCCCATTTTATTACAGCATTGTTATGAACATAAGTTAAAATTTCGACTGCGTTTTGTGAGCATTTGTGGAAACTATTTTCAGTGGCATGACAAAATACGACAGGTTTGGTAATTTAGAACGGATTACATAGTGGATAGAGTTGAAAAATGTGCCGATTAAGGATTAAATTTAGTAATGCAAATGATTATCTCTTATCCATTAACTCTTTTTGTGAACGTGACCGGTGTATATAAATATATGAAATAACAAATATATCATGAGCATCGAGAGAAATATACTCAGAAATTGCGAAACTCAATACTACGCACAATACCCTTCAGAACACTTGCACTTTTGGTTGAGCTTTTCAGTCTTCGAGTTGTTGGAACAAAAAATAGTTTGAATTCGAAAATGTTACGTTGTAAATGCCAAATATGTAGTGTTCGATGTACTCACCATGTGCGAGTAAACCTGGTTCGTTAACAATTGTACAGATAACACCTCTTGCCATGCAAAACACGATGCCGTCGACAAGACAGGAAACGACGACAAAGTTATGCATGAAAAAGCGGCACAGTTAGTTGAGTCCACCGATAGAAATATCACCAGAATACCTGAAATAAAGAGTAAACATCGCAATATTAGCAGCGAGTATAACTATACTCTTTTAAAATTAAAATTTAAAATTATTTCATTAACTAATGTATGTTGCGAAATCAACTACTGTACAATGGTTTCCAGTGAAATGAACATGAATACTGACTGACCTATGACAAACAGCGTATCCCGGTTCATTGTCACTGTTAAGATATATTGGTTATTAATCTGACGAATGTTTGTGTGATTCCTCCCACTGCAGTCCTGTTAATACCGAAGATTACATGCATTTTTCTATATTTATACCTTTTTAAGGTGAGAGACGTACTTTTCCTTTTTGCGGCATATTTCTAAAATAGCACAAATGTCATGGAATTGACACAAACTTCACAAATACTCCATACATTTAAACAAAAATCCAAGATTTTGTCGTATTAAATGACGGTCGTACACACCTTAATTTCATCATGACATTCTATGCTATGAATGACCATGTAATTTAATCAAGACGAATATTCAACCCCGACTTACCGTAAACACACACCAACAATGTGGGCCATATCAGATTATCTTCTGCCTTTTTTCATCTATGGATCGGGTGTCTAAGATGTGGGCATGTGGGAATGATAGGGGCGTCACTGTTTTCAATGAAGGTTATAATTTTACACGGTTCTACTCGGAAAAAACGTACCTCGCTATCCCATGTATATAACTTGTTTTGTGAAAGCAGTAATCAATGTATGAACACCTGTTGTGTATGTAATGTTCAGATCGGTAGTTTCTCAATTAATAAATCAAAAAAATCAACTTTTCAATCAATTTGTTTATTTAAATTGACACATAACTTGATGCCAGGCAAAAATGTTAGTATAAAAGTTTGACTATTTCTATGTTTGTTTCTATATTTTTCGATAATTTTGAAGAAAATTTACATACTTTACAATGGCTCGATAAAAGTATTACGGATTTTATTTGTTAAACTTAGAGGAGAAAAAAGTAGCATTCAAAATGTTAATGAATAAGAAAGCCAAAATATCTGTATACATGTATATTTCATCCGCCCATCGACTCTTGCATTGCGAGAGGGCGCTGTTCATGTTATAATCTGTATATTGTAAAACATGTCTTTTTCGCGGGCATGTCTTTTTACAAATTTAGCTAGAGAACTAATTCGCTAATTTGAGATGTCGCTAATGACTTTATTATAAATTCAAAATGACCAAGGCTTGAGGATTTGTATACAGTAATCCGGAACATAAAAATCTGGGGCGCTTTCTAATTACACTTGACATTTTTTGTTTGTTTTTATTGAGATGATAACTGCGCATTTGTTTTGGTAGGCGACAGACAAGTATTGTGAAAACAGGAGATCAACAAAGACAAGAAAGATTCGCTTAATCAACATCTCGCTATTACATCATTCTACCACAATTCACTAAAATAGTATGTCGCCTTTTCAACATGTTTTACAGTAATTCCCATGGCTTCGGACTTATATCATAGATATGACGTACGATATCGTAGGGAATTCCCCTTTCTTTTCCCTTCACATGCTGCATAAAAGATTAATAACAAAAATTTATTGATAAAATGTCAGAACCACGCAAAAATAAATGGGATAGTCTGCTCGGTGATGTTACATGGTTACGTGTTGACTAAATATTATGTCATTTTAAGGCTTGTAAGTAAATTATAGTTCAAGTCTCATACACAGTGTTCACCAGAATATCAAACCATTCTTATGCACATTTGTGTCTGCTGCTTTGCTGGGCGGATTGGGTGTGGGTTATATAAACGATTATTAAATTCATTTTTTCTTCAATTGATAACTTTTCCCCGAAACCTAGCTTTAACACTGTTTTTGTTTTTAGTAGATTTAGTAAATTTAAAAAATTTAAAATACATAATCCCGTTAATATATATATATATATATATTTATCAGCACCTGTACTTGTGACACTCTTTTACCAGCTGTAACAGGATGAAGAGGAACCCATGCCTAAGGTTTGTCTAATGTTCACGATTGAAGGCCCAACCCAGATGAATTACGCAATGTTTTACACCCAGTTTACTACAATGGACTGTTTGTTGTATATGTCATGTGAGTCCGGCGAGTAAAACTATTTTTGATACGAATAATGATTGTTATTGTTGATGTAAAATTACAAGCAATTATTATTATGAAAAATGTATGTCTATGACATTATTGTATTGATTAAGTGTTAAAACGGTTGTATTTGTAGTTTTATTTTTTTTTTATTGAATCATTTCTGAAATGCAAACGAACTTTCCAAGGAGAAGTTTAGCAGTTTATTAAATTGATTCTGAAGTTCAAACCAACCTTCCACTGTGACGTTTAGCAAATTACATTAAATACACGAAGCTAACTAATTTCCGGAACGATCATATTTACAGTTTATTAAATGTCAAAAATAAGTGCAGCACTATAGAACATTTGTCACAGTGACATGATACTTGATATAAAGCATTTTCAACTTTAACATCATTAGTTAAATAGTACTCAACGTGTTAATAAGTCAATTACTACTCTACCTGAAGCTCAACAACATATGATACACGTATGGGCAAAATATATTTATGGAATAGTAGAACATGACAATATTGTAAATATTTTTTGTATTGATTTTTTATAGGCGAACATATTCCCATACTAATGCATGTGTTGATTGGTACAGTGAGTTATTTTCAGGATTGATTGTACCTATCTGCTTGGGACTGAATACGTGGATTATACGGGGGGTATTACGTTGTAATATGATGGATATTTTCTGAAAAGGCATGATGCCAACGAGTACAACCTCCTGTGTATCGCATTCAAATATATCCATGAACTGGCAAATACTATGTCGTTATTGCATAACTTGGAACAGATATGGAACAGATTTACTAACTATTTCTTTTAAAAACCTGGCATCATATTTGGGGCGTATGTCCATAAAATCCATATACGTTTTTCTCGCTAATGTGACAATACATTGCAACTGTGATGGTTGGCCGTTTGATTTCAAGTCAGTGACTATAATTCTTTTATCGATCGCGTATTACATAATTTCTACCTATCTGCGTATCTCTCAAACTTGAACAGAACTTGAGTATATGTCATATATTGCAGCTAGTTTATAACAGTGAGCTAATGGCGCCAGGATGTCCCCCTATCACATGCATGTTGCACTATAATTGCATACACACTACCACTTGGTTATAACTTAATTTGATATACTACGGTGGGGTATCACTCGTGGAGAGCACGTGTGCTCGACCTTTTCGAAGTACCAGGCATAATTTTCTTGGCTTTGACGTCCACTTTCACTGCTTTGATCATGCATTGTAGTTTGCCAGTAAGTAATACGTTTATTGTATACTTTTTGTGTTATGTGGTATTGAACTTTACATATTACGAATCTGATTGGAGTCTGATTGAATATCATTCTACGATACACATACGTTTGTTAAAATGACTTTAATTCATAACACACTTGGGAATCTCTAGATGATATAGATCAATCAAAGACATTAAAATATTATTAATTACATAAAATATCAAGGTATTAAATATACTTGACGTAACTTGGTACTGTCGCTTCTGTTCGTGTAACCAATCGCAACAAAATACAATCACACAAAAAGTATGTACGCTTCAACAAAATGCAGAATGTGTACGAGCTTCCACGTAACTGACATGTCGTTTCGAGGGTACGTTCTTTTTGGTAAAGGATTTTGCACCACGTCTTTATGGACATATATGAAACAAGATTTGACTCAGAATTCGAAAATTAACACAGCTGGTCGGAACTTTTCAAATTAATTTTACAATATGGGACAACAATAAGAAATAGCTATTTAAAATATATCCTGTTATGCTGTGAACGATCTAAAATAATTCCGCTAGCTAGCTGAGACAATAGGTCTCTATAAAATTAAATCAAAAAATATGAATACTTTCGTTTCCAATTATCAATTTGAAAAACACTGTTTAAAATAGTCACCGTTTAAAAAGGAAATATCAAGGGCATGTGCAAAAGTCTGACTGTAAACATTGTTACTAAGGCAGTGTAGCAATAATATTATTGAAATCTCGCCCGAGGGCCACCTGTACTGCGTAGGAGTGGCGGCAGCATGAATTATCTATGGCAATTGTAATGGTTGATACATACGCGCATAGCAAAATTGCGAATAATTTCCACTAGTTTCCTAGTCTTAATATATCGTTATCGCATCCTTGAAAATGCTCGTGGAAGAGTCCGAAATAGTGTCTTAATTTTGGCAAATATAGTTGAAACTCTGTTAAAAGTACAATAGATTCGACAAATAATATACTAGTGCTCTTGTCTATTTCGAAGTTATCTAATAGCACTTGCTCTTGCTCTCGTCTGTCTGAAAGCAATTCGCAAAGCATCTCAGCGGATAGTTCAATGCCTGGTCGTTCAGAATCACTGTAGTTAGTAGCTGCACTGGCATTGCTCACGCTGTCAAGACCAAGTGGGATAGCCATCACATCAGAGTAATCTGGGGCTTCAGTGTTGTTGCTCACCATTTCATCCGTGTTATAGCAAGTTGTAATCTGTCGACAAGATAAATTACAAACAATTGTTAGACAAAAAAAAATACACATGGTTTGCTACATTAATTGTTCATTATATACCTGTATAATAAAAATTGATAACAATTTTAATTTAATATATTTATATTCGTTTTCAATAATTCCATATTATATATGATGATATATGCTAACACAAGAACGTCTTTGGCAAGTATAACTTCAACACAAGCGCAAGCCGATTACATAGTTACATTTTCGATGGGCTGACACATCTGATTATTGTACTTGGCGTTGAAATTGAGCGGTAAAATTGTCAATCATGAATTATTACAGATAAATGTAATTTATTAATTTAATTTAGAAATGCGGTCAATGTCGGGACCGAATCAATTCCATACAAATGAGAGATAAATATCTAAATTGTATTTAAAGAAGAACACAATAGCATCAACAACACAGTATTTAACAACACAGTATTGGCCTAATTGCCGGTATCTCTTTTCATTCATTTTAAAAAACAAACAAACAAAAAACTACCGTGTCATGTCGATTGGTAGATAATTCTGTATTCCGGTGATTGTATAGGTACATCAGTAATATAGGGTAACCGTTACTACTCACCAGTGACGATACAAAGTGAAGCGTACGACACGTGTGTCTCAATAATCCCAAGAAATCGTCGGCAATAGATCGGTTATCGCCAACAACTGATTCGCGCCGCCAAGTATGGAAAAGATGATTGACAAACACGTGCAATGTACTCTGCGATTCATATAGCATAGGTTCCCATTCGTTGGATATCTAGAAAGTGAGATATGATCATATATAAGACACACTTCCATTGTTATCACCGTTGATTACTTTCAGATAGAAATTGTTATATAAGATAACTCATATGTCTTACCGCCAATTGTTCTACATCCGATCGAGGATGGGATACACGAGGCAGACCCTTGATACGCAGACTTGTTTCCAGGCTTGCATTTCCAAAACGCACACGTTTCTGTGGGTGAAGAAAAATTATAATATATTTTGTTGAAGTGTATTGATTTTCTCGTCCCTTTCCTTCAGTTCACATACTATGTTTTGATTGCATATATTCGTAATGTACCTGTAAACTAAACTAAACTAATATAACATTAATTATTAATTATTCAATTAATTAATACTCATTCTGGAATTGTATAAATTAAAATGTTCTGTTACTAATGACATGCTTTGGAATGTCGATATTTCGCGATCTCGTTATTGACACTGAAAAGAACTCACGTAATTATTATACGTCTCAGAGATTTCGGCGTGCAACATTTGCGTGGATGTTCTGATTTTCTCGCCGAGTTCCACCACCATGTCATCATCACTCGTACGTTCAACATGTTCCATGTGCGATCGCAACCATAGCATATAGGAACTGCTTCCAACGATGTTAAATAACAGACCGACGATGACAAACATACTTCTTTGTGAGAACATGCTTGTCAATATTTCTAGTAGTTAGCTTTCTTTCTGAGGGATAGAAATATTTAATTTAATTTGTCAGATTATTATGTATTGTATTGTACACGGTTTACAAATACTTCATCATCAACAGGTTTAAAACTTATTCAAAATATAATTCATTGATAGTTGTTATTCTTTCTATTTACTTGGTGTTTCTAAATTCAAACATGTGTAACCGAACAATGTATCAACATAATGCTAGCTATGCCCAATTGATGTAAACTTAATAAATTTAGTAGAAATTTGAAAAGTTATACAAGAATTCGGATGACCAATGGCTACGTTAACTCCACTCATGTCTTTAACGAGAAGTACATACGTCATATCGGGACAATCGACATCAAACGCGTATATCAAATGCCAACGTGAATGTCAACCGTAATTTCTCCAACGCTCCTATTCATGGAAATCTAATGCTATTTCCTGGTATTCATTCCATGTAAGGGAAATCGCAGGAAATTAGGGAAACAGAAGTTTACAAACCTTCAACTGGAACAGAGTATCGCCTTAACGCCTAATTCAACGCTAGTTTTGATTCAATATTCTTCCTTCAAGTCTGCCAGCTGTAGTCTGTGCGCAAGCGTGATCCCAAGAACGTTGCTTTTTATAGAGGCCAGTGTAGCTTTTATGATTGCCGACTAGTTTAATTTTAAATTTATGTAAAACATAAGAAGACATCTTTTACAGCAGTTTCTCATTTGAAATACAGTTGTGTTGGTAATCTGTGATGCGATTCAACGCCCCCGTGCTTTTATTGGACTTCCTCACTATTAATACACCCAGTTGTTGGCTTCTGGTTGATTACTTAAATGCGCCAAAGAGCTTTACATACCATTTCCAAATTAAACGACTTCCCATGTAGTTTTTTTAGGCAAATTGTTAAAATAACCACAAAAACAATCGAGCATGAGCGAGTTTTCAAAAGATCAGAGTTTCATTTTTATCTTTAAAGATGGTTCATCTCTTCTTTTTATCTCTTTAAAGCAAGATACAGAACGGCTTTAACTTTAACAGGGCTGTTCTGATCGGTTGTATGTAATGTAGTGTGTAGTTCGAATAATTTTTTATACCGGTTACAACAAAAATAATTTGGCAGTAGAGAAAGATAATCTTGTCATTCTGAATATATAAAACAGAGACATAGATGCTGTCTCAACACATTCGTGACACAATGCATGTTTGCGCGAAAAAATGCATATTTAGTCATAGCAAACACATTTGCACATTTCTACTTAACTTAGTGTCTAATATATCAACATATTGCACATGTTTCTATATGTATAACTGAAACATACGTAACTTTTTAAAATTTAACAAAAAATGTTATATATATTTAATTGTTTTAGCAGCAACATGCTTGATACATACAAACTTCCAATGTGAAATCCATTTTCGTTTTATCAACAGAAGCCATGGAACGGACAACATAATATACATAATGCAAATTATGGTATCATTGGAAATGCAAAAGGTTCTAGTTCAAAAATCTCCCGTTTTGAGTAATATATATATTATATATATTATGTTTAAAATGTTTTCTTTCGGTTTGAGAAAAACATCTTATTTCGTAGCCGGCCAAATAGCCACTAAATGATCAACATCTGTGAAAGTGTTTTCATATTTTATTTTTAGAGGTGAAAATATTTGTAAATAAATGATACAGTGTGTCCAATAAACCTGCATTATATAAGCGAATTCGTTGAATTCGATCTGGCCATGCACTTCGTGCTGCACATACAATGATAAGTACGATCATAAGTGGGAATACACAATGTGCGTATCTCTCTCTATATATATGCGAGGTGTTTGCTAGTCGTCGCATTTCTACACGTTTTCAAAGAATTGAAAAGAACACTCGTCAGTGTGTTGTGTGAAGGTAGTATAGGATAGTGTAGTGCAGGTTTTTAGAATAACACCAGCTTTACACTTCGCAGATATGTAATCCAATGTATCGAAGCGGCGGCGAGTAGCCTTTGAACGTTGAGCTTTTGTGCACAACCCCCAATATGGTACGTACATGTAATATGTAATGTGTTTTACAAATATTAACCTTGAAACGTTTTGTAAAAACTCCGAGGCTTTCCATGCGCTCACTACTAAGTTTTTCCACCTCTTGTAAATATGATATTCTTTCAGCTTTCAGTTTGTGGGCCGGAATTTCTTCTATTTGCGCAGTTTGTATGATATATTATAATTGTCACAATTTTCATCTACAATATTTATTGTGACTACACGCTGGATTATAAAGAGTGACACTGTAGATTTGTTTTACATACACATACATATATGTATGGTATGATCGTTCTGGGAGGCAATTTGTGCATGGGATATCATATTGTCTAGGTGTGTGTGTGTGTGGTTATCTCTTATCGCAGTTGGTCTCACATAAACGTTGAGGTTTTTGTTATAGCCACATGGCAACGGCAAGAATACTAGAGTTTAATCACGTTTACAAATCCGTGAAAAATAACAACAATTACGTATACACATTCAAAGTTCAAATCTCAATTTGACTGGTACCTGGCTTACACGTATTTCATTTTCTCATCTCGTGTTGTCTCCCAAAGGTACAATCAGTTTGGGGTCCAGCATTCATTAAACGTAACATTGCACAATGTAGATCGTTTAAGCGAAGATGCTTAGGTTGTCTCAAGCAGTCACGTTTTATATGGAATCAATTGTTCTAATATAATAGGTATATTTTGAATATGATGAGATATTAATTCAGCTAGATATGTTTAAAATACGACATGCTACTCTTTTGTATAGGTTGCGTTATGTGTTGGGCTGTTTTATTCACGTGACCTTGGGAGATATGTTATGACGATATGTGCCATGTATGAAACAAACCGTTCTGACTTCTATAATATTCGATAAAATGGGTTGTTCCATGTTTGTGTGTTCTTGCTGAAAATAACGAATGTGTCCTGTGTAAGATAAACTTTCTGTATCGACTGTTTACTGAGATTGTGTTTTTGGTCGTAATGTTCTGTGTGCGAAAAGAATACTATTGTCATGGTTATGAATATATCAATACGGGTTGATAGACGGGATAGATGAGCTGATCATATTTGTTAATTTCTCCCAGACACATATGGAAGAGTTTATACAGATGAACGCTTGAAATTATAGCAGTCGTTTGTTTAAATTCGGTAAAACACAACAGGCTTACCAATATTAATGTCAGTTTTTTTTTATTTTTTCTAATAATATACGTGTTTATTTCAATATTACATTCCAAGAAACATGAACATTATTAATATGCAGGCACACAAATTCTATCTAAATGACGTATTTCAGAATCCACTGGCCTGTCCAACGTTCAAAATAAAAAAATATGTATAACTTTTAAAAACAAATCAAAATAATATAAAGTGCGTAAATATGAAAGTTAAAAATTATCTAACAACAACAAACTAGACTTTTACTACTTCATCAACTGTCGATGAAGTTTGTTTAAACTCAAATTGATAGAATCTTTTAATAATAAGTAAACGATGCGCAGCGAATTGCGCTACTATTTACATGCCACGTAGCAATGTTTTTTTATTTTTATTTTGACATTACGTTCCCGTATCCGAATATTACGACATCACCAATCTTTCCAGTCACATTTGAATACTATGATATTACAAGTGAATATTCCGGGGAGCTGCAGTCAAAAATTGCTGTTTAACATGTTAGTTTCCAACGTTGGAAAAGTGCTTCAAAAAGTTCTAGTCTGAGTTTCAGATTAGAAGTCATTAATTTGAAATCCATTAACGTCAATTCATTACGTACTATGTCCATTTCATTTTGTACTTCAGCATTGTCGTCGGAATCACCACCACTTCCCTGATCATTAAAGTAGATATAGCCTTCTTCATTTTCAGACAAGATTTTTGGGTCTCTCTCAATTACAACGTATTCACCTGGTTCTTTATCTCTGTAATCTTTCTCTTCCCTCTGTACCTCATCCTCATCCTCCCTCTCGGCATCATAATATCCATCATCACCAACATCATTATCATCACCGCTTCCCTGCTCGCTGATAACACCATCTTCATATTGCCAGTATTGTTCTTCTTTAACTTCGGTGACGCTATACAATAAAACCTATGAACAACCCATGTCAATAAATAACACTGTTATTTTATCACAATGGTACAACACGTACATGGCATTTCGTATAAGCAGTTGATGCGCCCGTTTTTATTTTCAAAAATTTCGATTAAGGTAGAGATGCAGGTTCGTGGGCACTTGGGAGTGAATTGTTTTTTTCTTTGCTTTTTATTATCCAGAAAGTCTTGACTGTTGAAATTGTGTAGAATTGTGAATAGTGAAACATACTCAAAAAACGATTTTAAAATATAGATAACAGGTGCAAAATTATCTCTTATGAATGCTTAGCAAGATATAGCAAGGCTGTACATAAATAATAAAAAAAAACATGGTGAAAAAAAGAAATAACGGGATCTCCATATTATGCACTGTATTTAACTTTTTACAAAACGATAATACATTTAAATTTGAAACTGTTACAGCCATTTTAATTATGAGCATTAGCAAACTTCTTACTGAGTGAATTGTTATGCAAATTAGTAATTATCTCAGCTTCTTTTTAGTGCACATTCCAGAACTTAAAAAAAAATAGCTCCTAGACGCTTTGATCTTTTGTTTTGAAATTTTCACAAATGATTGACAATGTGTTTATCTTCAAAACGCCGTCGGGCATTGTTTTAGTTGACTAGTGTTGCAGCAATCGTACAGACAACTAGCCTGGGTGTTAATTTATGCATAAATTTGAAGTAGTGAAATTTGAGCTGCTGCCCTACAAAATTGACAACTAGTAGACAGTTTTCAAGACGGCGCTTTCTTCATAGTAAACATATGTACCCAATAACCAATTTTGACAGGAAACAGAAGCATGGTTTAGAAGCTAATTTGTTTTAAATCACTTTTGACCAAAAAAGCACATTTTTGTGCATATTTCAAATCAAACTACAGTGTCCATAAAAATAAAATATTAACAAAACTTTAAAATTCATACAATAAGCATTCCGAAAATATAAAGTTTTGTGGACAAGGGAGGTCATCTTGGTTTCGTAATTAACTAATTAAAATACCTGTCAGGTAAACTGCATCTCTACCTTAAGTGACTTATAGTATCAGGTTATTGCAAGAATGAACGAAGTATACAAAAATGCAGTACGACGATATAGTGTCGACCGACGCGTGTATACTTTGCGGGAAATCATTGTCTGTTTGAAGTTAAAATTTAGCAAGACTAAAGACTACATCATCCCGAAAAGCCACTGAAAAGCATTTTACGAGATTCGTGCTTCTGTCGTTATTTTCGTTGTTAACGTAAATATGACGTACATTTTCCATTTAAGGAAGATGACTCTAAGGCCACACCTTGTTCGTAGTACATTCGAAAACGACCATAAATTGTTTCTCAACTTTATTATTTACACTGCCAATTGTATAATAAGGCTTGATATCTTACAATTTTTTCAAGAAGCCTCTCTAGAATCTTCATATAACGAACAATTTTCTTGAGATCACCGATAATCGTTGCCGATATATCGTCATTTTGCCTAATTTCCCACTCAAGTACTTCTTCAATGGGTTCCACATAGTGTTGCAATACCACGTAACTTTCTGTTAAGATCTGCATCCACGAATGGCTGTCCTGTATACAAAAACGGAGATTCACAATAATAGCAGAATCATATAATTGAAAAGTCAGGTGTTTCGTCATCAGTGCCATGCTACGTTTTGACTATCGTTGGTGCAATGTACGCCACTCACAATTCCTGTAAACCTTTGATTGAAACGGTTTCTAGTGTCGACCTGAATGTCTATTCTACAGTGCCCATATTGATGACCGACTCCATGCGTGGGGAGACCCTTTCAAGTCACACGCTGATCCCAAATGTTTGTATAGTAACTTTTCAAAGGCACGTACTACTATTGATAGTACGCACTGATTCCATTCATCCAATGACAAGAGGAAGTACTCGGAACTGTGTGGACATAATGCCCTCACTGTATCGAATGGACGGTCTTTTATATAATTTTACCTACACTTTCCAATCACCGCACAAAACACCGAACAATCCTTCAGTGTAAACACACAGTTAACATATATATATATGTATATATATTCATCGCACAAATTAAGTGTACGAGTACTAACCGTGAGTTTCTTGAGAAGCGATCTAGCGCCAGATAGTTTTGGAAGACGTCTCAATACGAGTTTCTCACTATGGTAATTGCCCAATGTTTTGGCAAATCGTAAGTCCACCTGAAACAAAGATAAACACGTATAGTTAGAGTGAATGTAAACTGATCGAGCGGCATGGATAAATATATTCTGAACATAATAAAAACTTACAAATTTCTTGTAGGTGGTATCTGTAAGGTTCTGTAGCAGTTTCGCTGTTGATGACAAACGACTTTGGCTTTTAAAATCGCATATGATTGCCTTCCATTTCGCAATATCTAACTCAACCATACCAGTTTCGACTAGATGGAGTTGTTGGTAATGTATAGGACTTGGCCCGGTAACTGTCGGTGCTCCACCAATCATTTCACACCACACGGCAACAAACACAAATACACCTGTTGGTAAATAATCCTAGAATAATTCAAGCATTCTATAATATAATTTTTGCCATTTTAGCACATTGTATACCCGGTTTACGAAATTACAATTATTATTGTATATTTTTCATGTTAAAGTCTACTTTAGTTTCTTTTCAAGTTTTTTTAGCAATCAATTTAAGATCGTGACATGTCCCGGAAATATGACAGAAACCAACCGTAACACTATCGGAGCACATACAACCCGTGAATGCGGTACTGGTAAACATAACATATTATACTCACAATGGGTCAATAATAGGTGTGCCATTATAGGCTGGTTCGTTTAGAAATCAATGGACCGTATCTTCACCTACTAAGGTGGAACTGTTAAAATTAGATTATATCTCGCTGTAGGTAGATTCAGTTACCTCTCAGAGTAATGATCATTGACGGTGAAGTCCTGATTTATAGATCGAATTCTATTATTCAACAACAATGTAACAGTAATTCTTTTATTTATTGTCGCATTGTAAGTGTCGCCGATTTCCCTGTGATGACTCTGGGACAGTTATATGCGATCATATCGCACTGTGCGTTAGATTTTTTTGTACGTAGGGTAAGTTCCCACTCGTTTTACTATAACAATAACAAGAACACATTTCTGTCCTTGCTTTGAAATGTTCCTAATTCGAAAATAGGAAAATGACTCACGTCGTTGTACATGTTTAAGGCTAAGTTAAATACAGTTTTAAACAAATCATTCTAACGGAACTACTCGACTAATTCCCCGTACGGGAAATATTGCGTCATAAAACTTGCGGGTGTGGAATAATGTGACAGGTACTCGTTTTCGTAGTTCTGGGTACGGTCGAGTAATTTAACAAAAATAGAAAGTACTGTGTGATTTAAAAAGTGCGAGCGTTCTAACTACAAATGAGTGCTCACTCTAACACAATAAAAACGTTACAATAATAATGTTATATTTATAGTTATTAGATACGGGTGGTTGAGCACGACATACTTTTATCAGTGGTCAGTCACACTGAATGTATTGGTCATGAAAAGATCGGTTAACTATATTCGTGACAATGTTGATGTAACGATTTCCATTTGACTCAAGGAAAAACTTGAATATTTTTAAAACTAAGCATTCAATTTGGAGCACATCACCACCCGCCAAAAAAACAAACTCTGCCCAGACATTGAAAGGTAATTTGTATTGTTGTTGACAGAGACAGTAGTGGGTAGCAGCTTTCCAATTCATTCATTATGTGCATGTTACGTAACATCAAAGATGATTTCTGGATGTATTATTCAATCTGCCTCAAACGTTTTTCACGGATTGTTCGAAACAATATTCACTGACATGAACACGCAATTTCTTGATGTCGACACATTGACTACGGTTTTATAATTGTGTAATTTCGGAAGATCGACACATCAACTGAAAATGAAACATAATGAAACAAAAATGAAACGATCCTTCGAGATATATATTAAATTTAGGTCTTGACGGGGGTGGTTTAAGAGCTCCACACTTTCCCACTATATTTGCAGCACAGATCCCGTGGTTGAAACGACAATTAGTGTTCTATCATGAGTGTTCATATGCCCAAAATTATATTAATAAATATGGTGGTTTATAACTAGTTTTATTATGTAATTTTGTTGTGAAATATTATAATAAAAATCCTACCAATCTGTAAAACAGAAATGTCACTTTCCTGGTCACAAGTAAATGGTTTATATGAATCAAGTGTTTTTAAATCTTTTCGAAAATGATGGGGATGTAGTAGCTTTTGAAATATACGTACAAAGGGAAGTTAATTTTTTTATAATCTGTCAGTGTTGCAAAACAAAAACAAAATATCAACAAAACAAAAAACGATCGGAAACAAATTCCACCAACATCCATGCATCCAAATCAAATTTACTGGAAACTAAGATGACATATTTTCTGCTTTCTCTATAGCATAATAGTTTCTACCACGAGGAATTATCAGTATAAATTTCTGCATAATTTTCATGGCACAATAAATAGTTACACAAATGGAAAGGGATAAATGGGTTTGTACAAAGATGAAGGTTAACTTTTTTGCACATATTCTGTGACTGTATCTCTGTAAAATTGTTTTGGACAGACTATAATGTCGAATGGTGAAACAAAAATAATAATATTTATTTACAGTTGACAAATGATGATACCATTATGGTATCTCCTCATCAATTATATTACGTTTAATTTAGTAATTTAGAAAAAAAAACATTTTTACAGGTTCTATGACAAAAAATAACCATATTAAGAAACCGTTGGGGGCACTTACACACAACTTTGCTGACTAGTTTAGATTTTTGTTATTGTTCTTTGTATTTGAATATAAAAAACAACAACATAATACAACAATGAGAGAATAAGGAAGATATAACACTTCTACGGTCACCCAAATACAGTATGTTTCAAGGTATGTACAATGCTGTGCGAATGATTCCAATATTTACGTACATTGGTAATCATACACTTACTGACTACAACGGGCCAGATACCATACGCACTCGAGATCAAAAATGTGACAAAGGTAGATTCTAGTACAGTTCATATCAACACATTGAAAGTGTATTCGTAGGTTAGTAAGTTTGATTGATTGTAAAAGCGGTCATTATCGAAGTAAAAAAAGATATTTTCCAAATTACATTTGTATTTCAAAGAAGGTTACTTATTATAATGAACATTGTCATGTGAAATAAAGAAGCACTGCAAGTTTCAAACTTGAAAAGGGTCGTTATTGCTTTGGTTATTATCGCATTATTTTAAAAAGCCTTTTTCAGAAAATCTGACATTCATTCTCTAACCGTTTTCGTTAAGGTTATAACTTGCCGATTATACTGTGTCCGTGTTGTCGTAAGTCGAGATCAACCACCGTTAATGCAGTCCGCAGTAGTCGATACTCCCATGTTCTCGATAGAATTTGATCTGTCATTAGACAATTACGAGCGGTTGACCCCTACCACTGGGTGAGTGTGCCACAAACTCGTGGACATGGAGGCAAAGCTCACTAGATTAATTCAAGAGAGATACATTTCTGTATTTGGTGATACAAAATATGACTACGTCGCTAAGTAGTATTATGATACACGTCTTGGATACGAATGTCGTATTTTCTCTACAGGCCGCCGTGGAAGGGATCCGATTCACTGTTTCATATGTGCACGATGATCTATGCCATTAAATCGCCGTATTGTTAATTTCTCGTTTTAGCTTTAGGGATGTAATTTTATATTATGATTGAAATCGAAACAAAGCGTGACAAATGCAAATTTTGGTTATCACTAGATATTCGTCATAGGAGATAAATGACATTGATTTGGACATCAGAGTAGATATATGGGCACACATCGCCTCGACAGTATTTCAATGCATTTCATCAAAACGAATAAGATTACATTAGAAACAAATTAATATTCTAAAGCAGAACGATTAAGTACATGATGAGATTCTTTTTTTTTAAATATTTTGGCATTTGCTTCTTTTTTGGCAAGCAATTGTAGTATATAATCGTGAGAAAAACACAGCCACAACAAGTCTTTATTTGATATGTAGCAAAGTTTATTCTTTTTAATAAGCAATTATTTGAAAATAAAAATCGTATATGTTATGATATATTCTGTCAAATAGATATCCATATTCTGGTTAATAATACTAAGTGAAAAAAATGAAAATTGTACTACAAATGGTTCATTTTTTGAGAACAATAATTATATAATATGTTTCAAAATAATGCTAAATATTCTACGGATATACACACAAAATACAAATTAACAAAAACAGTACTATTATAGTAAAAAATATAACTACAAATTGTTTCAATCGATAATAAATTACACATTTTTCGAAAAATCATCTGTTTGAGCGCTGGGAAAGACTATATTGCCGTATATATGGTATATTATATATTAAAACTGATGAACAGTTTGAGAATTACATCTACGAATATAGGTAACTAATATTTTTCACAGATTTTTCATTGACGCATGTGCCAATATCACCATCCAGTTAATATAACGTTGAATTCGGTACCATAAATTATACATATATTAAATTTAAAAAAGGTTTAAAAACACAATCCATTTATACATTGATATTCTGTTAGATTGGTATATATAAATATATATATATATATAAAAATCGACATATATATCTAAAAATCGACAAAATTGGAGTCTTGTATTTATTGTGAAAGACGAATGATTCCAAGGAAAATCAAATAATGATTAACAATAAAACAATTTACTAATAAGATGGAGGTATTAATGAAATGTAAATCAGATAAATCTCTTTCCATGTATTAACTAATTTGCAAGCTAAATTAGCGAAACATTGCGTTAATTTCTGAAACGAAATTCAACACGACTGTTAGTAGTCAATATGACCTACTATAATTGAAATTGGCAAGCCATAAACTTGGCCTCGTGAGTGTAATAGTCGCCCGTCTATATTATCGGCGTCTTTAAAACAAACTCTGCATATATTCAAAGTCTTTTTTTGCACGAGATAGATACTGATGGTAACCATGAAGCACGGACAAATCCCAAACTGCCAAGTCGTTTTCATTCCTGGTAGCAAACCGGGCTTGTAAACTCACTATTTCGCTGCGATGCACAGAGCTGTAGGCGAAGGGAAGTCCTTCCGATGATCTGATTCGTTCAACCTGCGAAGAAGACATTGTTTAAATTCACTGCCATGAATTTTATGAAAATACTCCTAGCAAACCGAAATCTACTTTGTGAGAGGCTAGTAGTTGTTTACACTAGCACCGGTGTCTACATTGCTTGTAACAGTCGCGGTAAAACATGAACACTGAACAGTCCCACCCCCTTATGTCTGTCTGTACATGATAAATAGATTTATGCTTCAACAACCACCAGTGCTAGTAATTGAAAGCACCATTGAAAGCGCGATAGGGAGTACAAAGATCGGTTCAAATAGCGAGGACAATAGCATCACTATGTTTGTATGCCTCGCCCGGCGGTGTCATTCGTAAAGTACTGCTAATGCTAGGCTGCAGAAAAAAGAGGTCGTCTTACCAACGCCGTAATGTAATTTGCAACTTGTTGAAGTCTTCCATCCATTTCGCGAATATCGTCGACAAATGTCCCATCGTCTGCATGGTTGACTTCTTCGTCGGTGAGTACTTGCACAAGGTGGATACGAATGATTTCCAGATCGTCTCTGTTTGTCTGTAGCATGTCTAACATCTGAAAGCAGCGATAACATATGAGATGTGAGTACATAACTATTAATTCGTTTACTATTACGTATTACTGACTAAAAATCGATCCTGTCCAGACAGGTCAAATGGAAGACGTGTCTAAAAATCATTTTGCTCATTATGCATGGGGGAAATGTTATTGAATAAGATGTAACACTCACCGTCATACTAAACCATTCACTATTTGACCTGGCTGCAGTTGGTAAGTGTGCGAGGGGAGTGACAGCGTCCAGAATTGCATCCCTACTGTGAAGACTAAGCCGTTGACGGCCCTGTATAGGAGACAAAATATAATTTAATAGAATTTAATCGTGTTATGATTGAACGTACACGCATATAGTTTTTTTTTACCTTTTTCATTTAACCATAATAGATTTTGCACTTTAGATTTTGTACAAAAGGTACATTGTTATTTATTCGACGAAGCGCTTCGCTTTCCGAGAATTCGCGATAAATATAGCATGATAGGCTTTGCCATGGTAACGCTTTATTGAAACCTTTTGTTGAATGTCTAAGGTTGAATTTAGTACATTGACTCATTTAAAATGAACGTGAACATGTAAAGTTCATTCTAAAATTAGAAAGTGGAAATAAGACTTTTCCCATCAACCAATCCAAACTATTTATGTTCGGAAAATACGGCAATATTAATGGCTGGAAATATATGTATCCAAACCCAAAGGGTTCTTGATTTTGCCGCTCCAATGACAACCACGTAATACCATGTTATAAAACCCACTTACAAATTGATGTAATGCCGTTCTGGATTCCTCCATCATTATTTTAATATGACCGGTAGTGATTTGCATGATTTCCTCATTCGTCATTCTGTGCACAAAGTCATCTGCTATAATGTCATCAACGCTTCTTTTCTCAAGCTGTCTAGTGTGACGGGCGTGGAGAGGAGTGGAGCAAACAGCTAAAATCGAAGACAAAACATTAAATTGTATTTCAAAAAAATCTGAGACAAGAAATCGTACCGTGTACAAATAATGTATGTTATAAAAAGTAAAACTCGTTCTCTGCCTGCAAACGAACATTTGGTCTCTTCTAATGAATTAACTTACAAAGCAGAATCATGTCGCACATAGGGGTGCATTGCTAGGAACCAGATGAAATTGTGTTCCGAATAGTTGATATAATGGCATTTTGAACAGCAAATGAAATACTCGGTTTGGCACATTTACAAATTACGCGACAAATGACCGACAAATGAATCCAACGTAAAAAGTGGAAGCGGAAAAGTAGAATTTGGAATCGTGCCTCTGTCATCGACCTACCTGTAATCATATATAGCATTACCGTGACTAAAGTTAGTAATAAAGCCATTCTGAGTTGATACCCAAGATCAAATTTTTGTTCGTATAAAATAGTATACTATGGTCGATACTGAAGTGGAATCTCACCTTGTGTTTACTTAACGTAATTCGATCATATTTATTACCTGATGGCACCGGAAGTGGGTTTAAATATAGACTGATATGACTTGTAGGATAGTCAAAGAGGTCACCAAAAAAATCCCCAAATTGTTGTTTATCTTGCGTTACCTAGTGACTGATCGTTTTGTATAGGATATTTCCTATAGCGTGCGATGAATCCACAAATACGTTAAACTGTTAATCGGACTTCCCTAAGTTGATTAATTGAGGTAGGAGCAATGACTCACCTTTGGGAACAGATCGTTACATGAATTGTATAGTTTTAACAATCGTAGGCTTGGTTATTAAGTCTTTCATTTGTCTACGTGCGGTTAAAAGAATATGTTTTAAATCACGTTGGTTGAATTCAGACGCCCGAACTCACTCACTAAACATATCCGTTAATCAATGGCCTGAAATTACATGCACTCGGAACAGTAAAAATGAAATGTACTTAAATGTTGGGGATCAATATGTATTCGCCACTTAATCATACTCAGGGCCAACATACTTCTGGAACAGAAATTTCTTAAAACTTTGTTGAATTGTTCTTGGTAGTTAACCAGTTAGCTTTCATAAAATCCTAACAAATACACCTGGATATCGTGGATAAGTTTTGAATTACAATCCACAATTTTGGACATATTTTCTAATTCAGAATGGCCACCGAGGTAGAGATTAATGCTATAGAGTGATAGGAAAACCGCTGAGTCGTTATTTCTATGTAGATGAGTTTTGTGCACCGATTTATATTTGCTACTTCGCGTTTAATATTTGTTGTGCAAAATTATTTGTTGTGCATTTATTAATTGTTATCCGCGTCCGTCTATAACATCACGTAAAATGATTGTTTTTATGTTTTTTTAAATGTTCCAATATTTGTTTTATAAAAAACAGACTTGTATAATTGTAGCACAGGGTGGGTATACACATTATGGACATAAACAGCGCCTCGGGCCATACAGCCAGAGTAATAGATTCCCAGAACTGAATTCTTGACAATGGACATTTTTATTGATCTGAAAAAGGTGTGCAGCCCACTGTCCGATGGAATGCCAGGCGTTTTTGCGTGTCATGTTAGTGGGTAGATACTGGTGTTTTTTTTCACACGCGACGTATATATACTAACGCCCACAGATGGAGATTTCATGACGTGAATTTTTAACAGGATAGTGATGAAAAGTACGACAAAGGTCATTTATGCAAACGTACATTTTCTTTAAAAAACATAAATGATTTTATTTTATTTTATTTTGTATTCAAATTCTTCCGCGGATCGTCGTGGAAGCTAGTCAGAAGGCTAAACACTTACCGTCACAGACCACTACTTTTATTTTAGCATTGCGGCATGTCGTTGTGTGGTCAAACCGATTTGTCGGTGTTTTTTTGGTCGAGTGAAGAATGATTAAGGGCTTGTTGTTCACAATCTATCATGTGCCGGATCACCGGTCATATGTATCACTGGAGAGCATCCCAACATAAAATGACAGATTACCGTTGGAGAATTCCTCACGGTTCCACAGTTCCGCATTCTTCGAACTGATCAATGGAAATCCATTCTGATTAGTAATACAAACACGTGCAATTTTGTTCTTAAGAATATACTACTTTTATTTGTTGCGTAAACTGTGAACGTTTTTTGTTGTTGTTTCCCTGTATTCATGACTGCAATGAGCTCCAATGAAATTTACTGACAGTGTAACTTGGCCGCTAAGTGAAAGTGTAAAAAACAATATTTTATATTGCTCTCAAATTCACAACAATATTCCGTCATTTATTTAGTAACTTAGTGCGTGTGGAAAAATCTTACTTTTGAAGAGATGTAAAATCTTGGAATAACCAGTTCTAACTTGAGGAATTTTTTTTTATTCTCGAATTGATATAATAATGCATATAAAATGTATAAAATCGAAGTCAATCTCAGGTTCACCAATGATCTCATGCAGGGATGGTCTACTCTTTGTATTCTAGCGAATGTTTATTATTTTGTGTTGACGATGTTTAAATTTGCAACGACAGTAAATTTAAAAATCAGACCTTCAAATCAGTTTTCGATTCCAAGTTAATCAATGTAGCTTTCGCTCTCCGTTCATAATAATATATGTTTTGCTAGCTGTGATTAAAATAGATTAATTACTAATGAATATAATTAGAACTAATTGCCGACTTGAAAAACGATTGACCTATGGGTTGGGGGCGATACAATCTGCCGAACCCGTGTGTTTCTATGTTCACAATACACGTTAAGCAGCGGCAGTATATATAGTCTATGACCGGCTCAAATTTGCCTGAACGCCCACTGATGATTTGTTTTGCCCAAAGTGGTTTTACAATACACCTAAGCTTCTTGATCTATTTTCAATGTACTAATTCCGATAGATTGAACTAAAACTAAACATTTACAGTAACAGTGGAATTCATATCTCCGACGTATTTGGATAATTTATCGCAACTGCCAAGAAAATACATAATGTTGTGATAGAAAGCCTAGATCGACAATATATATTTCTAGCGGACAATGTGCAGCATTACATCTCAATATGAAAATGTGAGTGCAGAATAAATGACTTACAGTTGAAGGTTGTTTTTTATTTAATTTTTACTAAAAGAATTACATAAAATCTATAAAAAATTCATAGCACTCAATTATATACATTCTACATCCAAACAGGAAAAAAGTCTGCAGCTTTGTATTATTATTTGTACTATCTGTACTGTGCAAGGTGTAGTATTCGCTTTTGATTTAATTGTGAAATTGGGGAGAAGACTAGTTAAAGTTGGTTTCTATTAATAAAATACGTATTTCATGATCCAAAAAAACATACAAGTATGGTTTATACATAGAAAGTTTAATTTGTTAACATGCATATATTCCCTGGGGGTCAACAACAAGTTGTCGCTAATTCGGATGTAGGAACAAATTATCAAGAGAATGCATAGTTGATAACCGATGGCACATCCACGCTGCCGTATGTGTTGCTTCTATCCAAAGTTATCGCCGACAATGTCACATAAGTGTTCAATGCCATCGCCCTTTCAAGCAACTTCCGATATTATAATACGCGATCGGATCGATAACTTCATGATATTAATGAACATTAGAACAGACATCTGGTGTTACGCAATCAACACAAAGAATTCCGTATTCTCTACTGAAACTGCTCAGATACAGCCCTAATTCTTGTAGGAATACACATGATTCTATTGTGTCTTCTTCATCGTCGCCTGAAAAGCTGCCGCTAGCATCCTGAGTTATTTGCGAAACGCGTGACACCATCTCGCCAATGTCCACTCCTACGACGCAGTTCAGCTGTTAGTCAGAAAAAACAAAACAAAAAAAACAATATAATTAACGTAATTCTTAATTGCGTAACTGCATCGTGCTACACGGGACCATGGTGGCCTTTTTAATTTTCATAAAATGATGAAAAGGTATGTTTTTAGTATGTTAGCGGAATCATTAATTCTATCATCTTCGAAACTATACTTACCAACGATAACAACCCAATCTAGATCACTTAATAGTATGAATGGTTTAGGCCAGGATATATTTAAATAAACTAATAAATAGAAAAAAAACATAAAACAAGTAACAACCATCACGTGCATTCTAGCTATTAAATACAAAAGCAATACATCCAAAAAAATAATTCAACGGAATAAATAAATGAATAAACAAATAAATAAAACAAAAGTGTTCAAAGGTTTGACTAACTAATTGCTATGAACTTACCACTGAAGATATCGATCGAAATAGCCGTCCAATTAGCATATTCATTTGAGTCCACTCGCTGTTTATGTTTGGTTTCACTTCTCCTAAATGCTCGGTGTACAGAAAAACGTCGGTCGCCACTGCTATCAAGTTATCTAACAATATTCCTTCCTGGGAAATGTGAGCATCATTAGAAAACAAAAGCATACATATTTGTATTTTCAGAGCGTTGGTGGCAGTACTTCGATACTTTCAATTATATTCGGGGTGATGGGAAAAGTTGTTGAGACAAAATTGAAACAATTTAAGTTACGTTAGTGTCACCCTTAATACAGTGTGAACAAATAAGACCAATTGTTTCCGTTATGGAAATTTGCAGGATACATTAACGTCTGTTAGATAATGTTGCAAACAAAACAGTCGCGGTGTGTGGTGAAATATCGCCATGAAATTAAGCAGATACGCTGTTGCGTGTCTTACATACACGCCAGTTACAATGCGATCGCACCTGGTATATCAGCGGTATTTGGCGCCTTCTCATATTCAACAACATTCTTGGAAGATTCAGATGTGTTACGAACCGGAATTCGTCTTGGTCGCATCCCTGTTGATATCAATAAAATATCAGGTTTACAGTTTTTGACGTTTGACGATGTTGTAAAGATTATTACGTAACACGTCAGCAGCGGTAACAGATCACCGAAACACGTATGCTGGCTGACGTATAAGTAGAAAGCCTAAGAAAAACAAATGCTACAACAATACCCGGAATTCGTACAATGTTTTCTTGAACTTGCTTCACTTGGAATTGTGCCTCGTATAAATGGCAGATCATGTATTCATACAGCAGACTCCTTTCGGGGCAGCCACCTGAGGGCGCTGCTTCCAATTGACCAATCGGAGTTGTCGATGCCATGAGAAGACAGCACCAAAACACAGCAACTGAAAGACAGAGTTGTTGAGAAAAAGTCGTTAGTACAAATATAGATGATGAAGGTCTGTTTAGGATGTGTTAGGAATATAACCATTATTCGCTGGTGGACAATTGTAACCAGTAACGCGCCGCGTGTTCGATATGGGTTTCCAGTGACGTAAACAACACGTGTAAAATACGCTGTTTGTTTACATACAATTTAAATGGGCGATGCGCGATACGCGATAATCACCATGTATATACACATAAAACACAAGTATGCTCACTTGGTACTTACATTCCATGAAAAACATATTATTTTAAATATATTACGACGCTTAAAACGAACTACGATGAATTCAAGTTGGAAGGAGGGTGATGTGTTCCGATGTTCCTCCGTCTACGCAAAATGTATTTTGTTTCGAAAGTTGCTGTTTTTATAAGTTTTCCTCCTGATATATTCAAAATCGATCGTTAAAATTGGTAATATTACCGCAGTCGGAAATCGTCAGTCGTCACTTCAAATTCCCACATCTATTTACCAAGCGTATTATCATATGACTAAAATGTACAATATAAACTTACTATTGCTATTATCCAGCTTACACCATGAAATTTCCAACAACAAAAAAAATATTAATTTGCAGATTTATATTGCCATGTCAGTGTGTGAATGTTTTCTATTTCGTCGTCATGACAACAATGATGCTTTGTGGTAATTCCGTAATGGCAGACTAATGACTGTTCTTCACGGTGATCTAACATAAACGTCGGGACCACTATTTACCTCGACGTATGTGTGTTCTACGTACGTGGTTCAATTCTTGTGGCATATATTATCTCGTTTATCCGTAGAGAATCGCGGTTCGTGCTCGGTTCACTCTTACTTTGAAGGCCAAAGTCACTGACCAAGATTCATTCATTCGCGAATTCAACTTTCAAATTGGAGGAACCATGTAAAAGACTGTGTTCGTCTCAGTCTGGTTGATTCCAGAATAGTTCATTAAAATTGCTAAAATATCGCTATGATAAACACGTGTCCACACATTCCTCGCTCGCACCGCACACTACAGGAAATTATCTATGTGAAGTCAACGTTGTATTTTTTGCAAAAATACACATAGTAGTAATAGAAGCAGTCGAAATGAAATTTGAACTTATGTCATTTGTGATTTCTTACAGCCGCTTGACACCGAATGACACTTTGAGCAGAATTGGACTGTATAAATTTCCACAACAATGCGGCGCTATTTAATAGAAATATTACATAAATATATCTGCGTTGACTGAGTGCCCATTCTCGTCAATCCAATTTGTGTCGGTTGGTGTATATTTGTCTCGTATGGAACACACGAGAAACACGATGAAACTGATGCAAGACTATACATGTCAACTAAATATGTACATTTTAGAGGTGATTTTTTTTTTTTTTTTTTTTTTTTTTAAATAAAATGACACAAATTTGTAAACATAATGCAGTTACAACACGATTAATGAAAACAACCTAATATGCAAATTCTAAATGCAATCAAAATATAATAATGAATATATAATAGGTCTAATGTTTTTACAAGGCATCCACTGTAATTCATAGCTTATGGCGTGTATAGCCATTACCTATGACGTATATAACTTTACTATGACGTATGAATATGTCCTGAAGCGAGCGAAATCACAAAGCTCTTCCGACTGTGATGTATCCGAAAAGAATATATACATTAAGTACATATACCAGTTGACATTTTCTATCAAACCTGGCCGATCAGAAAGAAGCAAAATTCTAAAGAAACACATTTATTTGTACTGATTCCTCAACAAATCGATTGTTGGCCATACATTGTTAGCTAAGAATTGCTTCTAATGAATCATTCAACATATTTCCTTTACTTTTACAATTGTTTTTTTTTTATTTACAAAATTGCAAATTCCATATGTAAATTAAAAATATTTAAACACCTCAAAATATTGCTCGGTAACAACTTGATATATACAGGCGCTGTAGAAATGTCTTATGCAGTTGTAAGTTGGGTACTCAAGGCTACTCAAGGACTAGTGGGTAATTCCGATGAATAATATATGATTTGTTTATGATATGATTACTTCATGGATTTAAAAATTGTTCAAATTTTATTGTGAGATACCTCAGGTGATTTAAATTAATTTCAATAAACAGTTTTTGTTTGAACCCGTGAACGACAGTAATTCTTAATCCCTTTTCATGTGAACATTTTCCAGAGCCCATTGGTTACAATCTGAACACCGCATTCTAATCAGGCAACTAAATCCACATGCATATTTCAAAGTGTGAAAAGAAAATTTAGTAATTAACAACTTAGTGCAAATACACACATGTCAATGACATCATTGACTTAGCTTCGAAATTCCCTGATGCAATGTTCAAATAAGGTACATAACGTAATATTTATACACTATTCCCTGACGTAGTATTTACGTAAGATTCCCTGACGCAATGTTTTTTTTTTTTTACAAAACTTCAATCCAAGTTTCAACTCATCGCGGTATTTTGCATTCTAAATTGAATATTTTCACTATTTTTACCACAATCACGTACCCAAACCTAATTTTATCATATATTTCAATTCCTTGATTACAGCCATTTCAACGAAAGCATTTATTAGAGTGACGTATTTATGAATGAGCTGCAAAATGATTTTTTTCTTATACATGTATATGATAAGTGTATAGTTTCACGTGGTTTCATGTGTTGTGCATTAGAATTGCTAGTTAATTATTTAGGGGATAAATAATAATTTGTTCATAACCTTAGTATTAGTAGCAGGCCTGTAATAAAACAATTAATTTTGTTTCAAATACTGTAAATTTTAACAATTGGAAACCAGACACGAGAATCATTGCTGAATAGTCAAATTATTAATATAACTGGACAATTAATATAAAGATGCTCTCAAAATAGATTTTATTTATTAATTTATTTTTATTTATTTATTTATACAGATTTTCATTACCAAATTATGTTCCCCAGAGGGTATGTCCATGGAAATATATTGGAGTTTGGTTGACCGACTCACATTGCCAAGGAAGCGAAGCCTATGTGGTTGCCTGAATACCACCAGCCAATAACAAGGAATGTACATATCATAATTCAATTCGTGTAATTCGAAAACATGGGACAATATTTAAGGCATAAAAAACATGTATAGCTATGATACAATACCCGAGACGATCTACTTAATCATTCCAACATATAAAAAAGGATCCACTGATGACCCGGGGAATTATATAGAGAAATTTCCTTGCTCAGTTTATTTGGTAAAATTTTTACTTCGATACTAAATAGACGGCTGTATTTTGGGTAGAAGCACTTGGTAAGATCGATGAAGCACATGCGGGATTCAGGAAAGGTTACTCAACGTTTGGTAACATTTTGATTATGCAGTCAATTATTCAAAAGTACATTACCAGAAAACGGGGAAAATATTATTGTGCGTTCGTCGATTTTTCGAAGGCCTTTGGCACTGTTGGTGGACAAAGGTCGTGGTATATATGTGGTATATGTGGTATAGGTTGTGAAAATGAAATGGAATAGAGAAAAAACAAAAGTTGTGATTTTTAAAGCTGGTGGACACTTGTCTAAGAATGAAAAATGGTTTTATAAACATAACGAAATCGAGGCAGTTTCCTATAAATATCTTGGAATTGTATTTTTTCTTTTAGAGTTCTATGGTCGACAGCAACAAAGGTTTTAGCACAACAATCCAAAACGACCATGTCTGCCATTATGAAAATAGGTGACAAAACAGGTACCCTAAATTATGATGTATTTTTGTAACTTTTTGACTCCAAGATTTTGCCAATTTTAACATATGGTGCTGAAATTTGGGGTTTTGACAGTATGATTGCCTGGAACGAATCCAGTTTTTTGCTTGTAGGTATTACCTTTGTGTCTCACAAAAATCCCAAACAGTTGTTTATTAGGTGAGTGTGGGAGGTATCCCATTTTTTCTATATACCGCGAAACGCTGTGCAAAATATTGGGCAAATTAATTAACATGCCCCTTAATAGATATCCCCGCAAATGTTATGATATGCTTTACAGTATAGAAGAGTCTGGAGTTAGAAATAAACATACATGGATTACTGATATAAAGAATTTGTTGTTTATTTGTAATATGCATAATTGTTGGTACAATCAGGAAGTTAACAATACAAGCACGTTTATGGAAACATTTACTGTTAGATTAAAATGTACGTTTGAGAAACTCGTGACATATCGCGAATTTAAAACAGCGTTACAGCGCGAAAAATATCTTACTTCGGTCAATATAAACTCCCACAGAAAAAGCTTAGCAAATTGTCGTTGCTCTTCGCACAGCCAAGGCATCGAAACTGACAGGGGAACTCTTGAGAGAGACCAGCGGCTTTGTAAAGTCTGTGATACAAATCAAATTGAAAACGAACACCTTTTAGTATGTCCAATTTATTCCGAATTTCGTCAATTGTATCTTCCAAAATAACTATTTCAACCCTCCATCTTTTCATACATTTGTAGAATTATTAACTTCACAAGAAACCAATATAATTAAATGTTTGGTTGCCTATGTTTATCACACATTGAAACGTATGGACGATATTGCTGATTTTTGAACTTGTAAATATATATATATATATATATATATATATATATATATATATATATATATATATATATATATATATATATATATATATATATATATATATAGCACCCGGGACGATCTACCTATAGCTGTGGTCAAGTAAAATGAATGAGCCCTGGAACTAGCATACAGCGAGTATAGAAATATCGAGCAGTGGCGTAAATTCGCATAATACGATGTGTAATTTCATAGTAATGAATGCGTAATCACAAATTAAAATTACATTGGAGCAAGGGACTCCGTGATAAGAGTTGGGAACATAAAAAGGAAAAAAACACATACATTTATTTACCAAATTTCTAACTCCCCGAAGTATCAGTGACATAAATCCATGTAATATTTTTCATATCAACCCCCCCCCCTACCCTGAGCGGCACATCCATGCACTCAATTTGACGTCACTAGCCAGTAACCTCCTAGAACGGCAAAACGTAGCTCGTTGTTTAAAATGTGTGAAATATTATGAATCTGAATATTCTCACTATATACAGATATGCGTAGCCGTTTTAAAAGATATCGTTGCTTCTAATTCTCCCAACCTCACCGTGCGTGACAACGCAAAAGGATCATTTCACCACTGAATCGTCTCTGCTGATGAGCAGTGCGTGAAGACAGCGATAGAACTAGCCAATATTAGTGTAAGTTTAATGAATTTATCGCGGCGCACCAACAAACTTGGACCAATAAGATGAAGGTGTTGACCACGTACTCAAGACAAACATACGATGTGACACATTGAACTCTATTCAGACTTTTGCCGTGACTGACGGCGTTAATACATGGTATAGTAATTAGTATGTATAATCCCACGATATAAATCCTAGGTGGGCGCAAAGAATACGAGTGATTATCGCCAATGTTTCGCAACTACCACTAGAATAGCAGGGGAATAGCATCAATCTTTGCTATTCGCTCGGATTGATACAAAACTCTGGCGGAAATCACACGAGTCTGAAATAACAAATAAATATATAATGTACTGGAATATAGTTAATATAATACCTACACATTATGAAGATTAATAACCAAATATACAAATGAAATCCCAGTTGAATAAAATTTTACAAATATCACAACAGCTATATCCATATACATAACCATAAATAAATGTACATGTCAATCAAAATAAATAAATAAATAAATAAATAAATTAATTAATTAATAAATAAATAAATAAATAAATAAATAAATAAATAAATAAATAAATAAATAAATAAATAAATAAATAAATTCTCTATTTAATCATTACATTTTATTTAATTACATTTTACATATACTATTTTATCTAAATTCTATTTTGAGAGCATCTTTATATTAATTGTCCAGACTATTCAGCAATGATCCTGTCTGGTTTCCAATTGTTAAAATTTACAGTATTTGAAACAAAATGAATTGTTTTATTACAGGCCTGCTACTAATACTAAGGTTATGAAACGTAATTATTACATAAATAATTAACTAGCAATTCTAATTCTTGTACATGTTTATTTTATTTTATTTTTTACTAAAACGGTTTAGAAATGGCCGATGAAATCATGTTGAGAGTGTGATTTACACACAAATATATGTATATGTTACATATGAAAATGAATTCTAATTTTTTTAAAATGCGTAATACGTCCACATTCTGCCTGGCCTTTTCTTCAGTCGTGACGTCACTAGCTTTTGTGATTATTAGCTTGTAGGATAAGATATTCTATCATTTGTTTCGCAGAGGGCGTGTACACAGTTGCAAGATGGCGAAGCACGGCTAGCTGTCGTTCGTTGATCAAAGCCAAGTCATCGTATGGTAGCATGTCTCCCTCATCGAATGGCGAAATGTCATGGCCAGTCGAAAGAACCTCTCGCTGGTTTATTATCGAAAGCTGAAAGAGTGAAAAGGTTAGAGTCAATGTGTGGATTCAGTTGACGTCAGATAGTGATTTCGCACTGAAAAGTATAACTTGAAACAGAGTTGCTCATGCACGCATAAATGAACAAGTGTGGTGGAAATACGTACGCACATATTTCCTAACAACTAGTGTTCGCCCCAGGTGGATGGAGAGTACTCCCATAGTTGGACGGTATACGGGTATACGGGTATGCGCCGATGTTTTTACTCCATTTTACGATTTTAGCAAAAGTTAGGACATATTTTTGCGAAAACGCCCTCAACGTCGAAAAGGAAGCATTCCAACCCCAAATCCAGATGAGAGTACCCTTCCGGATCGCGCAACAATCACAGAGAATGGAGGGGACATACAACTGAAACACTGATTATTTTACATAACATAAACAAAGCGTAACGATGCTAACGTAACGATGCTAAGTCACGTAACACTAAACGTAAATACAATAAATTACGCAGTACTTATATAAACAACAACAACTAACACAAAAACACGTCTGTACGTGCGACTCCATAAACTTACAAAATCGGGAGCCTCTGTTAGCTGTGATAGAAAACATTACGTAAGAGGTCAATGAAATCAAGCAACATAGCGAATTAACAAAACTAACCGGAACGGAAATGAACCATCGCAATTCATATAAAGTGACCGGTGCCATAATGTGGTAACATGGTTCAAATGTTTTTGTTTTTCTTTTAATATTTAGCTGATAACAGATTCAACTTACCACGGAGTTAATGTCCGTTATCGTACGCCTCAATCTCAAAGCAATCTCTTGGAAATCAGTCGCAAAATCACCTCCAAGTTGAGCGTTGAAGATCTCGTCCTCGAGAATTAAAACAACAAATACGTGGAACACTTCGAAGTCATTTCTTACCCTCACCAGTAGGTCATTATCCTGTTTGCATAACAAAGGAAACTGGTTACTTCGCGGAAAATTTCTGTCTCGTAATGTATGTCTATTTCCTAAGCGGTATGAATTTCAGAACATAAACGTCTAAATTTCGAAACAGAGTAAATAAATGAAGTTCGATTGATATGTTCATGTCCTCTGAACATAATGCTTGTCAACGAATGGTAATGTCACGACTATAATGTTTATCTGATTGCATACTTAGTCTAATGCAATTCGCGTCATAGAAACGACAATTTCTACCATGCACGGTTTCCAGGTACGACTCACCGATGTCCTCATCATCTCTATCCTTGTGAAGGAACGTGGAAGTGTCAGATGCGGGTAGGCACTGATAACTTGGTCAACGTCAATGTCATGGAAACGATTAATTTTCTGATGGAAAACAGAATTAAAAAATTAATAAATTAGATTTTAAACAAACAAGGCAAGAGAATGTTGATCTGAAGCAACGTGTCACGTAGAATGCACGAATTGATGAAATGTGTTCACAACCATACACTGAGGGTTGAACAGAATATACAATACATCCAAATTATACACATACATTCAATTAAATATGGCGTGTGTTTTCTAGTCAGTTAATTAAATCAAATTATGTAGACGTATTTATATGTATCCTATACACAATGACGGTTCAGCGTAAGAAAACAGTGAAATCATTTTCGATATCTTATTGGTCAAGGCAAGCAATCTAAATATGTTGACATTGATCATGGCAGCAATCAGTAAATATGCCAATATCTCAAGAAGAGAAATGAGAAATTTATTTATTCGATAATTTCTGCTAGTTCCAAATGTCAACTATAACATGTTTGCGATACAGAGCTTAATACGTGTGTAAAACCCACAGGTTGAATTGCTTTCGAAATTATTAATCACGTTAATAATACGTATCTCAAACCGCAAATATATTGATGCTTCAAATATAATCTTAATGGCGTAAATGGCGATAATGGATATTATTTATGATAAAGGATGAACGCACTACGATGTCTTAAATGCGCGCTCATATATTACGATTTTTAAGGTTTAAAACTAATAAATGGGATGACATATATTTCAAATTTGTGACTCTACAAAATCCTATTTATTTAACGCGTACAGTAATTTTCAGGTTTGCCTTGCGCATGCTCGGAATGACAATTACTGCAGTCGGTAATAAATAAATCTAAGATTATGTTAAGTAGTAGCACCATTTACACTGATTAAAACAAAATAAATTAAATAAATAAATCTGATACTGTATGGTCGTTCGCGAGATATCGCATATGTATTTAGTTGCTATATCGTATTGATGAAAAACGCGAATATCCCAATAAATATCAGCCGGGTTTCTATTGTTATTATGATTCACATAAGGTACATATACTTGTATCATGGATTCATCACTTAGTATTGCCGATGGGGGCGCTTTCCTTGATCGTACTTACTCTGAAAATTATAATTTTTTCCCGGAAATTGTGGCGCTGATGTTGGCGTGGGTTTCTATTTTTAAAACGGACATATCAGCGATGCTGCGTCTGATGTAGCTACTGACTTACGTGCCACGTGTCAGTGTCCAATGTCGCAACAACGCAACCACCAAGAGAACTTGGCAACTGTAAATGTATTGGTCAAATTCACAATAGCAGAGGATTGGAACTAAGTATAACTAAAGCAGACGTGGGTTAATTCTGCGAGAGACATCGTAGATTTGATGACGTAATCAACCACACATATTGGGCCTCAATTAGTCATAAACATTTTTCGTGTTCGGAGTTGCCTAGTAGTAATATGGGAGTTCCGCAGATTTTCCCTACGTATACCGTGACGCAAGAGTGAGGTCGATTTTCATTGAAGATGAGTGTGGGGATCGGAGAGATCGAACGTGGGCGTGATCCTCTACCGGATATATTTAAGTTAAATTTACATTAATATGTATGTTATTTACTGACTACATTATACGTGGAACCGTGCCGTTCAATCATAACACGCCTCGTTTTTGTTTTCATTCTGAGACTCATATAATAGGTGTACCTAAGTTTTGTGATAAATGATATATCAGTGTTTCGGTATTATAGCAACGGTTTTAATATGATAATTTGTTAACTGATTACATATTGTTCTGTGAATGGCTCCGATGCAAACCCGTTAAGCAACTGAGAATACAATGGGCTACGCCGCGTACTGTCCGATGAAACCGCTACCCACTGCGTTCCTGTTTTCAAGGAGGAGGGGCGCGGTCATTTTTGTCTGATACATAATATCAGTCAATGAATTCATCGTCTTTTTTCGAGAAATTGTATAATGTATAATGATATTTGCATTTGTAATTCGAAAGTCCAGGCTAAGAGTCTAGGTTATGATAAGTCAGTTTTTATTTCTTCCTTCATTGTTTATATCTGTTGAAATGTGTCAGGGGAACATGTTTACAGTTTGTCAATTCGGCATTCAAAGATAGAAATAGAATATTTTACACTCCATGGTTCACAGATTTTCAAAAAAATGGTTTGTCACCAACATTTTCTCTAATATTTCGTACTTAAATAGTGGGTTTTCTAAAATAAATTCTCTGAGAAAATGGGTAAAAATTGAACATCAGCAACAAGTGTTGGATCCATTTGCATAAATTGTGCCGCCACCGGGATTTCAACAGCCACGTTATGCAACATGTGTAAGTTCATACAAAGTCTAGCCATTTAATCAATAAAATCTTGTCTATATTCGATTCAAAAGTGATATAGTGTTAACACATTTTTAAGACATAAACTTTTTTTGAATTAATGCAGTCATGGGTACTTAGATCCCTGATTACATTTGCACACCTGGTCTCAAGCGTTCAAACACATATTTTTTCTTGTTAAAAACTAACATGACTAATTTAAAAAAGGAATTGAAGCTGAATATTATATTTAACTCAGTTTACCTGGCATTAGTGAAACCAAAAATGCGCCTTTTTTATCGTATTTATTCCGAGGTCACATTTTGTGTATAGTGCAATAGCACGTGATTATTATACAAAGAATACTTACAAAACTGTCATAGACTGCTTTCACTTTTTCCCTCAGGTCGTAAATCTGGCATTGCAACGTGGTGTATATCTCTTGATTGTCTGTAAGTCGGATCTGTGATTGGCATGGATACGGTAGGGGGTTGCTGGCATCAATGACACAAAGCAGAGATGCTGCCACTAAACAAGATACCAACTCTAGATGGATGGATACATAATTATGAAAAAGATAACAAACTTTCATAAGAATAATTTCGAGAAACAAAAAAACACTCGTGATTTAAAAAAAAAAAAAACGATAGTTGATACAAATTGTAGGTTTCTAGAAAGTACGTGTTACTATAGTAACTGAATCATCATGCATTATATCGCCTAGCGTACAATAATACACATTTCGCAAGCCGTACTTTACGACTACAAAGCGAATATTATCCAAAATATGTCAACAGATGATTATGTTTTACATACCCATCAAAGGAACCTCAGAATGTTGCCAAATTGTACAGAAACATGCACATATAGGAACCCCATTGACCACTACACCCTTACATATATCGGAAAATGCAATTCAGAACGGATATAGGCATTATTAAATAAGGGTAAAGACCATCCAGCAACGTTAGGAAGAAGTGTATCAGTAGAACAGGAAATTATAACATTTAACCATATTCTCCTTTGAGCTATCTTACTGAATACGGTGTACGAACTCATCTTAATAATTGAGGATTACGAGCACTCGCACTGTAGTAGGTGTTGTCGAACGAAATGTGTTTCATATAATGAAACGTTTTTTTTTATAATACTATATGAAAGTATTAATAAGAATAAAATAAAAATGTTATTTGGGTGAAAACCCCCACATTACTCACGATTACGTTACACGTTATTTCCGGCGTACCAGTCTGTTTCCTAAAATATATTATAATACAAATGTGTAATAGACAGCGTAATATTTCTTAATTACGAAATGTAACTATTTCTATATGTTATACTTCCGGGTCTAGCTGCCGTGTGGGCACAAATAAGCGTTATCGGAAAATGTAATCGTTTAATCACTTTAATAAGAATATTCAAATTCCTGTGACGTCGGAAATTTCCATCCTCGACGGGGATGCCATGTACGAGGTGACGGAAAATTGCTGGCAGTGTAACATACTAGCAGTTGTAGTGACTAGAATATTTGACACATTGTTATTGTTTGATGTTAGCTATACTACTGTTTAAGGAAGTCGTTCTTGGTGTGAATAACACCAGTTGTGGTTACAATTTATGAAGTTGTGACTAATATCACTACAAACTGGAAATTTAATTTAGATAAATCCGATTGTGTAAACCGAAAACTCTAACGTATTCAATTTCATTAAATTACCCTGATCGTTTGATAGACAAGATTATGTAAACTCATATTTATTTTTCCATCTGATAAATTGGATGCAGTTTTGTCAGATAGTTCTATTATCGTGTTCGATATGGAACGCATAGTCACGTATACAACGCGTGTAAAATACATTATTAGTTTTCACGAACACGCGCTGCGTGACGACTGTAGCGCTTTGAATTCTGTACAGTGATTGGTCAACCTGGCATATTCAAATGTTATTTACAATAGATGGAAGTTTGGTCCAAGTTTTCTGATGAGCTCTCTTGTCCAAGCGCAAGGCTAAATTGCCCCTTATTGCATAGTGTGTATGTTTCTTTAGACATATGATTGTCTCAACCACGTGTTCCCTCTTGCTATGACCAATTTCGATGAGACTTAGTTGCTATAACGCTAGTACAGTGGCGTGGTTGTCTGGCAGAACTTTACAAAACGGAAACCCTTCAATTCTGTCGGATTTCAACCGAAATTTCAACCGACACGACCATAACTATGTCCGATTTCAATCGTTATGTATTCAAAGTTATCAGGTACATAGTTATTCACAGAGGGCTACAACTTTAACCTTAAATTTCAAGTTGACAGAAAAATTGGTACTATTGGCGGTTTTGATCCAAAACTATTTACTGCTTTAGCTTCCACATTATCGCTTTAAAACTATAACACAACATTGACAGACATGCTCCACAAAATATATTTGGCAGTTGCAGAAAATGAAAATCGATGCGAAAATAACTCGGATTTCAATCTATATGGCCATAACTCGATCGGGTTTCAATCTATATGGTCATAACTCTATCGGGTTTCAATCTATCGGTCATAACTCTATCGGATTTCAATCTATACGGTCATAACTCTGTCAAATTTCAATCTATATGGTCATAACTCTATCGGATTTCAATCTATCGGTCATAACTCTATCGGATTTCAATCTATATGGTCTTAACTCTATCTGATTTCAATCTATACGGTCATAACTCTATCGGATTTCAATCTATACGGTCATAACTCTATCGGATTTCAATCAATACGGTCATAACTCTATCGGATTTAATTCTATACGGTATTAACTCTATCGGATTTCAATCTATACGGCCATAACTCTATCGGATTTCAATCTATAGAGTCATAACTCTATCGGAATTCAATTAATACAACCATAACTCTGTCGGATTTCAATCTATACGGTCATAACTCTATCGGATTTCAATCTATATGGTCGTAACTCTATCAGATTTCAATCTATACGGTCATAACTCTATCAGATTTCAATCTATACGGTCATAACTCTATCGGATTTCAATCTATATGGTAATAACTATATCGGATTTCAATCTATACGGTAATAACTCTATCGGATTTCAATCTATACGGCCATAACTCTATCGGGTTTCAATCTATGTGGTCATAACTCTATCAGATTTCAATCTATCGGTCATAACTCTATCGGATTTCATTCTATACGGTCATAACTCTATCAGATTTCAATCTATCGGTCATAACTCTAACGGATTTCATTCTATACGGCCATAACTCTATCGGATTTCAATCTATAGAGTCATAACTCTATCGGAATTCAATTAATACAACCATAACTCTGTCGGATTTTAATCTATACGGTCATAACTCTATCGGATTTCAATCTATATGGTCGTAACTCTATCAGATTTCAATCTATACGGTCATAACTCTATCAGATTTCAATCTATACGGTCATAACTCAATCGGATTTCAATCTATACGGTCATAACTCTATCGGATTTCAATCTATACGGTCATAACTCTATCGGATTTCAATCTATACAGTCATAACTGTATCGGATTTCAATCTATACGGCCATAACTATCGGATTTCAATCTATATGGTCTTAACTCTGTCGGATTTCAATCTATACAGTCATAACTGTATCGGATTTCAATCTATACGGTCGTAACTCTATCGGATTTCAATCTATACCGTCATAACTCTATCGGATTTCAATCTATATGGTAATAACTCTATCGGATTTCAATCTATATGGTCTTAACTCTGTCGGATTTCAATCTATACAGTCATAACTGTATCGGATTTCAATCTATACGGCCATAACTATCGGATTTCAATCTATATGGTCTTAACTCTATCGGATTTCAATCTATATGGTAATAACTCTATCGGGTTTCAATCTATACGGTCATAACTCTATCAGATTTAAATCTATACGGTCATAACTCTATCGGGTTTCAATCTATACGGTCATAACTCTATCGGATTTCAATCTATACGGTCATAACTCTATCGGATTTCAATCTATACAGTCATAACTGTATCGGATTTCAATCTATACGGCCATAACTATCGGATTTCAATCTATATGGTCTTAACTCTGTCGGATTTCAATCTATACAGTCATAACTGTATCGGATTTCAATCTATACGGTCGTAACTCTATCGGATTTCAATCTATACGGTCATAACTCTATCGGATTTCAATCTATATGGTAATAACTCTATCGGGTTTCAATCTATACGGTCATAACTCTATCAGATTTAAATATATACGGTCATAACTCTATCGGATTTCAATCTATACGGTCATAACTATATCGGATTTCAATCTATACGGTCATAACTCTATCGGATTTCAATCTATACGGCCATAACTATCGGATTTCAATCTATATGGTCTTAACTCTATCGGATTTCAATCTATATGGTAATAACTCTATCGGGTTTCAATCTATACGGTCATAACTCTATCAGATTTCAATCTATACGGTCATAACTCTATCGGATTTAATTCTATACGGCCATAACTATCGGATTTCAATCTATACGGTCATAACTCTATCGGATTTAATTCTATACGGCCATAACTATCAGATTTCAATCTATACGGTATTAACTCTATCGGATTTCAATCTATACGGTCATAACTCTATCGGATTTCAATCTATACAGTCATAACTGTATCAGATTTCAATCTATACGGCCATAACTATCGGATTTCAATCTATATGGTCTTAACTCTGTCGTATTTCAATCTATACAGTCATAACTGTATCGGATTTCAATCTATACGATAATAACTCTATCGGATTTAATTCTATACGGTATTAACTCTATCGGGTTTCAATCTATACGGTCATAACTCTATCGGATTTCATTCTATACGGCCATAACTATCGGATTTCAATCTATATGGTCTTAACTCTGTCGGATTTCAATCTATACAGTCATAACTGTATCGGATTTCAATCTATACGATAATAACTCTATCGGATTTCAATCTATACGGCCATAACTCTATCGGATTTCAATCTATAGAGTCATAACTCTATCGGAATTCAATTAATACAACCATAACTCTGTCGGATTTCAATCAATACAACCATAACTCTGTCGGATTTCAATCAATACAACCATAACTCTGTCGGATTTAACAATAATCAATGAGAACTAAACATTTTTGGGCAAGTTTATGTGCATCTTTCCCGCACAGAACCGACTCTTCGTGCAATATGAGGCTCTGGGGGTCGTTCATTGTTGTCTTAATAATACATAATTATTAATAATTATAATTCGATCGTATTTATTACTTCATGCTCACTATAGAGTTCATTTAAAAAAGAAAAATTCTATACAATGTTCATTTCAGTGTAATATAAATAAGATTGTGTACTTTAAAATCAACGTTAGCTTAAACAATACTGATAAATAAATATATATGCAAGAAAATATTATTCGCCAATAGGCATACATTTCAGTATATCCCCTTACTGGGGAGTAGTATGTGTAAACCCGAACAGGGTTCCAATGACTCACCGCGCCGAATGTGTTCTACACATTCAATTCGATAAATATGTTTATAGTTATTCACATAGAGCCGATAAATACATTAAAAACACGTCAATGAAATAAATGTGTAAATTTCTATTTTTTTTCATAAATTATCCGCATTTTCAAATGTTTAAAACTATCACAACGCAATGATGTGTTCGCGTTATTGCTGTCGATAAATAATATAAAAAATGGCGTCATTAAAATGACAATAAATATACCAGATAATGATCATCCACATTGTTAGTGTCAAATTCACTTGACAGTTTTTCAGTAATAAAAAAACATTATCTTCTCTAAAGAAATCACACTGTGAACTATTCTACTAACACGTCCTTCCTTAGGAAGTACACTTAAATAACTTGAATTTACGTGTTCGTAGAATCCACAGGATTTCAACATTACTTCATAATAAATATTAACAATTATATTATATTAATATATAAACTGTATACAACAATAACAGTTTGCACATCATAAACCTATTAACGACAATTCTACGCCGTCTGTTTTGTTAGGTTGAAGTATTAGATGTACGCATAATATATGCGAATACATGATTTCGGTTTGTCTATAAAATGGCTCACTGAACACATTTATACAAATTATAAAAAAATTCCGAAATGACAAGTTAATTTTCTGGTCGAACATTTGTCGTGAATGTAGCTATGTCAAACGACATCATTCTATCTCCGTCCCCGTCGCTTTCTGGGATATCAGTGGGTTCTGGTTCACCTTCCTCTATTTGATTTAATCTATTGAAGTCATATTTGGCACCAGGGAGATACAAATACAATGCGTAGATGGTTTTCAGTGCTCTCAGATCCCTCAGTGCCTGGTTATCTATCGATACCATAACGCTATCCATTGGTACATCAATACTTGCTTGTAGTTCTTCTATGAACCCAAGATCGAATAACTAAATAACAATAGAAGTGAGATGGTTAAACTGGTAACTAGCAACATTATCAAATATGGATGAAACTGTACAAAATATGTTTTACTTTTCTGTGTATAATGGTGAAGTTTCTGTCAATACGATGTTCATAAAAGTTGGGGTTTCAAGCAACAAAGGGCCTCTGTGACGTAACTAGGTGTACGGGACTAAGTTCACATCATGGATATTGCTTTGATCCGTTGCCGTCCGTGACAATTGTATTTTCGGGTTTATTAACTTGACACGTAATTTCATGAAAGTGTAACATCGGCGGTCCCTCGATCATAAAGCTAAACTAAAAGCCACTCTTGATAGTATGCAATGTCAGAAAAGAACTCCCGAGAGCATCAATCGTATGTAGAGTTGTTTCAAGACCCCTTTCACGTGATCCTCCCCGTGGCTTCTCTCTGTGAGGCCCACTCCCCGGGTCCCGGACGCGCGCGCACATCTGGAGAACTGTTAATCGGTATGACCCTGGCAGTTCATTAGATTCAACTTAGGTGTAAAAGTTTCCAACAACATGTCTGTGTATCATTTCATTTATATTGAGACACGTCGAGGCTTTTTGTGCCACACTTAAACAACAAAACAAGGACTTATTGACTTACCAAGGAGTTGATTTTCACCAATGCCCGCTGTAGCTGCCTATTGACTGCTCTGTATTCAGTGACAAACGTATGGTTACTATGATCGTTGTTCATTTCTTCAATTGTGATGATTTCAGCAAACTCTTGAAATATTTGCAAATTAATCTTGTGTGTTATCAATAATTGACGCTCCTGTGAATATAATAATTATATGATAAAAGTACTCATTATTGTTTTTGTTTTTTTTCTAAGGATGTGCTCATTAGAAAGGCTGGGGTGGATTCTGAATATAACAAAAACGCACTGGAAACATTATGAAAAAAAAAACAATCTCCAGGGAAAATTAGAATTTGAAAGGCACACACACACATACTTGATAGAGAAAAAAAGGAAAGAAATAATAATGGTCAACAACTAATAGTGATCCCATATTTCCATTCTTGAAAAGGACTCTTTCATTTTTCTCACTACGATCATTGCTGGGTACTCATGTTTTAAAAGCAACACGTTTTTGTTAATGCTGTTCTTATGTATCACACACGCCTACCGATCTATATGATGACAGCTGTGCGTACTATCATGGCGGTTTGTCAAATCTATAGGAGCTCAATGGAGTCACATTGTTTCCTCGTGAGCTTCTGTCCTCCGATGGCATTCTCTGACAATTTTAAAATCAGCGGTGAACAGCTAGGCAGCTCGTCAGCGGTGAACAGCTAGCAACACGACGTCACAGGAGCTTCCGTGTTTATATTGCTTATTCCGAGGGGGTTTCCCCGAGTATTAAATGTAGGTCAATGTGTCAAATTGGATACTATACAGGAAACAACGACATCCCTCGTGACGTCACACTCAACTGTCAAGTATTAATTAATTAATTAACCATATACCCGTAGCGAAGAGTCTAAGTAACCAATTACCATGGCAACACCGACAGAGTTCATGACGACATTATACATGATTAACCGACATGATGTACCAGACAGCGCGGATGAATTACTAAGGGGATTGCCTGACCTATTTTATAGGCTATGAGTCAACTATATTGCCTGTCTTCTGACGGCACTGAATGAAAAGCATTGGTTCAGAGGTTGACAGAGGTTGACACGTTTTGCTGGATATCTTGAATATCATACATCGAATCGAATAGCCAGTATGTGTTGTTATTTTTTTTTTTCATAACGGGGTACTGACTGACATATATTGGCCCAGGAGTCAACCTATATTGTTGAATTTCTCTTCACATAAAGGATGCTGAATTGAATGTAGTGGCGCATAAGTCAGCCTGGGACGTTGAATGAAATGGAGTGGCTCATTGATTAGTGTTGCCGGGTTTCTGTAACGGAATTTAGGGGACTTGGACGTACCTTCATCGTGCGCGCTGTGAAGTGTGACAATGGGTTTGGTAGTCCGGGAATTAGAAACACGTCGATTTCACGTTCCACATCTGGGTCTCCGAAGCGTACCGTTTTCTGGAGAGAGAGAGAAAGGGAAATCTGAATTTCAGAATATATGATATCGTCTACTGTACAAAACACTTATGAACATTGTTTGGTATAAGAACACATTTTTGATCGGACATGGCCGATAACGCGTGAGTTGAAAATGTATTCGTTAAAGCTAGAAGGATTGGTACAAAATATAGTGTAGTAACTCTACCGACTGTTTGACGACTAAAAGAGGCATTGTGTCACCTACCAGTTTGTCGTATATGTCTTTGTTGGCTCTTTGTAGTAATATCATTTCGTGATCCAATCTCCTGTACGTTTGCGATATTTCTGCACTCCGAACTGAACGTTCTGCTCTGTCCGTCTGTCCGAGACTGTTTATTAGCGGAACAGCGTTTGTCACCACCGCGGATAAAAATATTCCACATAAATCTACGAGAAATTGAATGATAGTATTAATTAACACACGCATATCAATAATTCTGTTATGATGTTCATTACCACTAAAAAATGAGTTTTCAAAGAACTATTGTTTTAAAACGTGAAAGAAAAGTACGATGCTTACATATAGGAACCATGTTTGCTATTGAGATGCTCGAGCCTAAAGTCCCTGTGTCGATCTGATGTTTTTTTTTGTTACGTTGCCGAGAACATTTTTATAGTATTTTCTGTTAGGGAATTCCTTTTTGCGAAAATCAGGTTTATTTAGGGATGAAATCCCCTTACAATTATTTCATTCCGCTGAAAAAACGAAAGTGATATGAGTCACCATGGTGCCGCGGCGCATGCGCTGAATAAACCCGTATACGAATGATGGAGCAAAGTATTTGTGACGCGTAGTTATAAATAGCGCTAGGTCGGATTTGTGATACCGTATCATTCTCTAAAATTGTACGCTCTCTCACTGATTCAGAAGATGATCAACTTCAAGTGAAACAAAACGTGTCGGATATTTGTGAGTTTACAAGCTAACGTAAAAATATTATCAATTCTGTAATACTTCAAGACATTATAAAGTACCTTTATATCTTTCTTTTACCGTATGTCACCAAGCAAAAGTTTGCGATATTTAGAAAAATCCTTATCAAGGGAAACAATACTAAAATGCTCTAAAACAGACAAAACAAAACCTATCATTGCTCATTTTCAATTTAATTTATAAAGATAAAGAAGAGAGAGTTACGTATTGTATACAAATTGAAATGACATCCATATCGATATTGATCAGGACTATATCCCGCGAAAAATAAACACTCCGGAGTAAGTTATTTGGGAAAAAGAACAAGATTATAGCAAACAAGATCCAAGCTTCAAAGCGAGTGTTAATACTTATAATCTAATAATTGACTGATAAAGTAATAATTTTACAATCCGCGTAATGTAATAACAAATTTTACCGATATTGTTATTTTTTCTTCAGCCAAAAATGGAAAAAAACGATTTTACCGGTTGTACTGATATACTTGTAATAACATCCCATAATCATGTAATATTAATGACAAAACATGTATTTATGGTCGACGAGTGTGGCTTTGAATTCAATTGTTTGTTTGCACTCTCCATCCACTATATACCATATACAGAGGAGGCGGCACGAAATTTTGCGCGACCTTACTACGGGGTTCGGGGGTATGCTCCCCCTTAAAAATGTTGAATTCTACACCCTCTGAAAGACTATTTCCTGCATTTTGAGGGGCAAATTTTGCTGACACAAAGGGTTTCAGCTTAATTTTGGAAGGGCGACGAACCCAAGGCTTTTTTCGAGGGCCCCCCTCAGACCCCCCCCTGTGTCACCGCCACTGATATATACGGAAAATATCACACTTTTGAACGAGTGTCTCCGTCCATTGTACACCATATATACGGGGAATATCGCTCCTTGTGAGGGACTATCCCTATCCAATACAAAACATAAATACGGGAAATATCGCTCCTTCTGAAGGAGTGTCTCAATCCAATGTACACTATATATACAGGAAATGTCGTCTTATCTGAAGGACTGTGTCAATCCACTGTACACCATACATACGGGAAATATCGCCCCTTCTGAAGGAGTGTCTCAATCAAATGCACACCATATATATATATATATATATACGGGAAATGTCGCCCCTTCTAAAGGACTGTCTCAATCCATTGTACACCATATATACGGGAAATGTCGCCCCTTCTGAAGGAGTGTCTCAATCCACTGTACACCATATGTACAGGAAATGTCGATCCTTCTGAAGGAGTGTCTCAATCAACAGTACACCATATATACGGGAAATGTCGCCCCTTCTGAAGGACTGTCTAAATCCAATGTACACCATATATACGGGAAATGTCGACCCTTCGGAAGGAGTGTCTCAATCAAATTTACAACATATATACGGGAAATGTCGCCCGTTCTGAAGGAGTGTCTCAATCCACTGTACACCATATATACGGGAAATGTCAACCCTTCTGAAGGAGTGTCTCAATCCACTGTACACCATATATACGGGAAATGTCAACCCTTCTGAAGGAGTGTCTCAATCCAATGTACACCATATATACGGAAATGTCGCCCCTTCTGAAAGACTGTCTCAATCCACTGTACACCATATATTGACAATGTTTTTTTATTTGGATATCAGGCAATTCAAATAGTACCTTTCACATATGCTGACATTCTGAAAAAGACTTAAGAATTATAAATGTAATGAATTAGTGTGTTCTGCTTTCAACCAAGAAAAAAATAATTGGTTGCAAAGTCTACAAAAAGCAGAAAATAACAAATTACAAACATACAACAAAATAAAATTAGCATTCAAATTTAAGCCATACCTGGATCTTGTGAAAAATATGAAACATCGAACGAGCTTAACTATGTTTAGAATTTCAGCTTATTCACTTCCGAATGAAAAGTTGAGATATCAAGAATTACCTCCATAAGGAAGAATTTGTACACTGTGTGATCTAGGGGATGTTGGCAGTGAACCTCATACATTCATGGACTGTGAAAATATTGAAATTAAAAATAGTCGTATAGAATTTTCAAATATGGTTTCAGTTCATGATGAAAAAATTCAAGAACTATCTAAAGATAACTTACTTAAAAAAATATTTACCTCAAATGATAATTGTTAACAGTGTCGAAAAATTTGTTCAACAAATTATAATGTCTAACAATATCTGAATTTTTTCTTTATTACTACTATAATTTCATATTTCTTTGCTTACTTATTCTTTATTTGTTATTGATGTTTATTGTTTTTTGTTGTATGCTTATTGACTATAGATAATGTAATTCAATGCATTATTTCGTGCCAAATAAAATGTACCATTACGATACTATATACGGGAAATGTCACCTCTTCTGAAGGACTGTCTCAATCCACTGCACACCATATATACGGGAATGTCGCCCCTTCTGAAGGAGTGTCTCAATCCACTGCACACCATATATACGGGAATGTCGCCCCTTCTGAAGGAGTGTCTCAATCCACCGTACACCATATATGCGGGAAATGTCGCCCCTTCTGAAGGAGTGTCTCAATCCACTGCACACCATATATACGGGAATGTCGCCCCTTCTGAAGGAGTGTCTCAATCCAATGTACACCATATATTCGGGAAATGCCACCCCTTCTGAAGGACTGTCTCAATCCACTGCACACCATATATACGGGAATGTCGCCCCTTCTGAAGGAGTGTCTCAATCCAATGTACACCATATATTCGGGAAATGACACCCCTTCTGAAGGTGTGTCTCAATCCACCGTACACCATATATGCGGGAAATGTCACCCCTTCTGAAGGAGTGTCTCAATCCACTGTACACCATAAGTACAGGAAATATCGATCCTTCTGAAGGAGTGTCTCAATCATATTTACACAATATATACGGAAAATATCGCCCCTTCTGAAGGAGTGTCTAAATTCAATGTACACCATATATACGGGAAATGTAACGCCTTCTGAAGGAGTGTCTCAATCCAATGTACACCATATATACGGGAAATATTGCTCCTTCTGAAGGAGTGTCTCAATCCACTGTACACTATATATACGGGAAATATTGCTCCTTCTGAAGGAGTGTCTCAATCCACTGTACACCATATGTACAGGAAATGTCGATCCTTCTGAAGGAGTGTCTCAATCAAATTTACACCATATATACGGGAAATGTCGCCCCTTCTGAAGGAGTGTCTAAATCCAATGTACACAATATATACGGGAAATGTCGCCCCTTCGGAAGGACTGTCTCAATCCACTGTACACCATATATACGGGAAATGTCGCCCCTTGTGAAGGAGTGTCTCAATCCACTGTACACCAAATATACGGGAATGTCACCCCTTCTGACGGAGTGTCTCAACCCATCTTACACCATATATACGAGAAATGTCACTCCTTCTGAAGGACTGTCTCAATCCACTGTACACCATATATACGGGAAATGTCACCCCTTCTGAAGGACTTCTCAATTCACTGTACACCATATATACGGGAAATGTCACGCCTTCTGAAGGAGAGTCTCAATCCATCGTACACCATATATACGGGAAATGTCACCCCTTCTGAAGGACTGACTCAATCCACTGTACACCATATATACGGGAAATGTCACGCCTTCTGAAAGAAGTGTCTCAATCCATCGTACACCATATATACGGGAAATGTCACCCCTTCTGAAGGAGTGTCTCAATCCACCGTACACCATATATACAGGAATGTCACCGCTTCTGAAGGACTGTCTCAGTCCACTGTACACCATATATACGGGAATGTCACCCCTTCTGAAGGACTGTCTCAATCCAATGTACACCATATATACGAGATATGTCACCCCTTCTGAAAGACTGTCTCAATCCACTGCACACCATATATACGGGAATGTCGCCCCTTCTGAAGGAGTGTCTCAATCCATCGTACCCCATATATACGGGAAAATGTCACCCCTTCTGAGGGACTGTCTCAATCCACTGTACACCAAATATACGGGAATGTCACCCCTTCTGAAGGACTGTCTCAATCCAATGTACACCATATACTAGTATACGAGAAATGTCACCCCTTCTGAAGGACTGTCTCAATCCATCGTACACCTTATATACGGGAAATGTCGCCCCTTCTGAAGGAGTGTCTCAATCAAATTTACACCATATATACAGTAAATGTCGCCCCTTAGGAAGGAGTGTCTAAATCCAATGTACACCATATATATGGGAAATATCGCCCATTCAGATGGAGTGTCTCAATCCAATGTTCACCATATATACGGAAAATATCGCCCTTTCTGAAGGAGTGTCTCAATCAAATTTACACCTTATATACGGGAAACGTCGCCCCTTCTGAAGGAGTTTCTGAATCCAATGTACACCATATATACGGGGAATGTCACGCCTTCTGAAAGAGTGTCTCAATCCAATGTACACCATATATACGGGAAATGTCGCCCCTTCTGAAGGAGTGTCTCAATCAACAGTACACCATATATACGGGAAATGTCGCCCCTTCTGAAGGAGTGTCTCAATCAAATTTACAACATATATACGGGAAATGTCGCCCGTTCTGAAGGAGTGTCTGAATCCAATGTACACCATATATACGGCAAATGTCACGCCTTCAGAAGGAGTGTCTCAATCCAATGTACACCATATATACGGGAAATGTCGCCCCTTCTGAAGGAGTGTCTCAATCAACCGTACACCATATATACGGGAAATGTCGCCCCTTCTGAAGGAGTGTCTCAATCAAATTTACACCATATATACGAGAAATGTCACCCCTTCTGAAGGAGTGTCTGAATCCAATGTACACCATATATACGAGAAATGTCACCCCTTCTGAAGGAGTGTCTGAATCCAATGTACACCATATATACGTGAAATGTCACGCCTTCTGAAGGAGTGTCTCAATCAAACTTACATAATATATACAGGTAAATGTCGCCCCTTCTGAAGGAGTGTCTAAATCCAATGTACACTATATATACGGGAAATGTCACCCCTTCTGAAGGAGTGCCTCAATCCACTGTACACCATATATATGGGAAATATCGCCCCTTCTGAAGGATTGTCTCAATCCACCGTACACCATATATACGGGAAATGTCGCCCCTTCTGAAGGAGTGTCTCAATCAAATTTAAAACATATATACGGGAAATGTCGTCCGTTCTGAAGGAGTGTCTGAATCCAATGTACACCATATATTCGGCAAATGTCACGCCTTCTGAAGGAGTGTCTCAATCCAATGTACACCATATATAGGGTAAATGTCGCCCCTTCTGAAGGAGTGTCTCAATCAACCGTACACCATATATACGGGAAATGTCTCCCCTTCTGAAGGAGTGTCTCAATCAAATTTACACCATATATACGAGAAATGTCACCCCTTCTGAAGGAGTGTCTGAATCCAATGCACTCCATATATACGTGAAATGTCGCCCATTCTGAAGGAGTGTCTCAATCCACCGTACACCATATATACGGGAATGTCATCTCTTCTGAAGGACTGTCTCAAATCACTGTACACCATATATACGGGAATGTCACCCCTTCTGAAGGAGTGTCTCAATCTAATGTACACCATATATACGAGAAATGTCACCCTCCTGAAGGAGAGTCTCAATCCATCGTACACCATATATACGGGAAATGTCACCCCTTCTGAAGGACTGTCTCAATCCACCGTACACCATACATTCGGGAAATATCGCCTCTTCTGAAGGAGTGTCTCAATGCAATGTACACCATATATACGGGAAATGTCGCCCCTTCTGAAGGAGTGTCTCAATCCAATTTACACCATATATACGGGAAATGTCGCCCCTTCTGAAGAAGTGTCTAAATTCAATGCACACCATATATACGGGAAATGTCACGCCTTCAGAAGGAGTGTCTCAGTCCAATGTACACTTTATATACGGGAAATGTCACGCCTTCTGAAGGAGTGTCTCAATCCAATGCACACCATATATACGGGAAATGTCGCCCCTTCTAAAGGACTGTCTCAATCCACTGTACACCATATATACGGGAATGTCGTCCCTTCTGAAGGAGTGTCTCAATCCACTGCACACCATATATACGGGAATGTCGCCCCTTCTGAAGGAGTGTCTCAATCCACCGTACACCATATATGCGGGAAATGTCGCCCCTTCTGAAGGAGTGTCTCAATCCACTGCACACCATATATACGGGAATGTCGCCCCTTCTGAAGGAGTGTCTCAATCCAATGTACACCATATATTCGGGAAATGCCACCCCTTCTGAAGGACTGTCTCAATCCACTGCACACCATATATACGGGAATGTCGCCCCTTCTGAAGGAGTGTCTCAATCCAATGTACACCATATATTCGGGAAATGACACCCCTTCTGAAGGTGTGTCTCAATCCACCGTACACCATATATGCGGGAAATGTCACCCCTTCTGAAGGAGTGTCTCAATCCACTGTACACCATAAGTACAGGAAATATCGATCCTTCTGAAGGAGTGTCTCAATCATATTTACACAATATATACGGAAAATATCGCCCCTTCTGAAGGAGTGTCTAAATTCAATGTACACCATATATACGGGAAATGTAACGCCTTCTGAAGGAGTGTCTCAATCCAATGTACACCATATATACGGGAAATATTGCTCCTTCTGAAGAGTGTCTCAATCCACTGTACACTTATATACGGGAAATATTGCTCCTTCTGAAGGAGTGTCTCAATCCACTGTACACCATATGTACAGGAAATGTCGATCCTTCTGAAGGAGTGTCTCAATCAAATTTACACCATATATACGGGAAATGTCGCCCCTTCTGAAGGAGTGTCTAAATCCAATGTACACAATATATACGGGAAATGTCGCCCCTTCGGAAGGACTGTCTCAATCCACTGTACACCATATATACGGGAAATGTCGCCCCTTGTGAAGGAGTGTCTCAATCCACTGTACACCAAATATACGGGAATGTCACCCCTTCTGACGGAGTGTCTCAACCCATCTTACACCATATATACGAGAAATGTCACTCCTTCTGAAGGACTGTCTCAATCCACTGTACACCATATATACGGGAAATGTCACCCCTTCTGAAGGACTTCTCAATTCACTGTACACCATATATACGGGAAATGTCACGCCTTCTGAAGGAGAGTCTCAATCCATCGTACACCATATATACGGGAAATGTCACCCCCTTCTGAAGGACTGACTCAATCCACTGTACACCATATATACGGGAAATGTCACGCCTTCTGAAAGAAGTGTCTCAATCCATCGTACACCATATATACGGGAAATGTCACCCCTTCTGAAGGAGTGTCTCAATCCACCGTACACCATATATACAGGAATGTCACCGCTTCTGAAGGACTGTCTCAGTCCACTGTACACCATATATACGGGAATGTCACCCCTTCTGAAGGACTGTCTCAATCCAATGTACACCATATATACGAGATATGTCACCCCTTCTGAAAGACTGTCTCAATCCACTGCACACCATATATACGGGAATGTCGCCCCTTCTGAAGGAGTGTCTCAATCCATCGTACCCCATATATACGGGAAAATGTCACCCCTTCTGAGGGACTGTCTCAATCCACTGTACACCAAATATACGGGAATGTCACCCCTTCTGAAGGACTGTCTCAATCCAATGTACACCATATACTAGTATACGAGAAATGTCACCCCTTCTGAAGGACTGTCTCAATCCATCGTACACCTTATATACGGGAAATGTCGCCCCTTCTGAAGGAGTGTCTCAATCAAATTTACACCATATATACAGTAAATGTCGCCCCTTAGGAAGGAGTGTCTAAATCCAATGTACACCATATATATGGGAAATATCGCCCATTCAGATGGAGTGTCTCAATCCAATGTTCACCATATATACGGAAAATATCGCCCTTTCTGAAGGAGTGTCTCAATCAAATTTACACCTTATATACGGGAAACGTCGCCCCTTCTGAAGGAGTTTCTGAATCCAATGTACACCATATATACGGGGAATGTCACGCCTTCTGAAAGAGTGTCTCAATCCAATGTACACCATATATACGGGAAATGTCGCCCCTTCTGAAGGAGTGTCTCAATCAACAGTACACCATATATACGGGAAATGTCGCCCCTTCTGAAGGAGTGTCTCAATCAAATTTACAACATATATACGGGAAATGTCGCCCGTTCTGAAGGAGTGTCTGAATCCAATGTACACCATATATACGGCAAATGTCACGCCTTCAGAAGGAGTGTCTCAATCCAATGTACACCATATATACGGGAAATGTCGCCCCTTCTGAAGGAGTGTCTCAATCAACCGTACACCATATATACGGGAAATGTCGCCCCTTCTGAAGGAGTGTCTCAATCAAATTTACACCATATATACGAGAAATGTCACCCCTTCTGAAGGAGTGTCTGAATCCAATGTACACCATATATACGAGAAATGTCACCCCTTCTGAAGGAGTGTCTGAATCCAATGTACACCATATATACGTGAAATGTCACGCCTTCTGAAGGAGTGTCTCAATCAAACTTACATAATATATACAGGTAAATGTCGCCCCTTCTGAAGGAGTGTCTAAATCCAATGTACACTATATATACGGGAAATGTCACCCCTTCTGAAGGAGTGCCTCAATCCACTGTACACCATATATATGGGAAATATCGCCCCTTCTGAAGGATTGTCTCAATCCACCGTACACCATATATACGGGAAATGTCGCCCCTTCTGAAGGAGTGTCTCAATCAAATTTAAAACATATATACGGGAAATGTCGTCCGTTCTGAAGGAGTGTCTGAATCCAATGTACACCATATATTCGGCAAATGTCACGCCTTCTGAAGGAGTGTCTCAATCCAATGTACACCATATATAGGGTAAATGTCGCCCCTTCTGAAGGAGTGTCTCAATCAACCGTACACCATATATACGGGAAATGTCTCCCCTTCTGAAGGAGTGTCTCAATCAAATTTACACCATATATACGAGAAATGTCACCCCTTCTGAAGGAGTGTCTGAATCCAATGCACTCCATATATACGTGAAATGTCGCCCATTCTGAAGGAGTGTCTCAATCCACCGTACACCATATATACGGGAATGTCATCTCTTCTGAAGGACTGTCTCAAATCACTGTACACCATATATACGGGAATGTCACCCCTTCTGAAGGAGTGTCTCAATCTAATGTACACCATATATACGAGAAATGTCACCCTCCTGAAGGAGAGTCTCAATCCATCGTACACCATATATACGGGAAATGTCACCCCTTCTGAAGGACTGTCTCAATCCACCGTACACCATACATTCGGGAAATATCGCCTCTTCTGAAGGAGTGTCTCAATGCAATGTACACCATATATACGGGAAATGTCGCCCCTTCTGAAGGAGTGTCTCAATCCAATTTACACCATATATACGGGAAATGTCGCCCCTTCTGAAGAAGTGTCTAAATTCAATGCACACCATATATACGGGAAATGTCACGCCTTCAGAAGGAGTGTCTCAGTCCAATGTACACTTTATATACGGGAAATGTCACGCCTTCTGAAGGAGTGTCTCAATCCAATGCACACCATATATACGGGAAATGTCGCCCCTTCTAAAGGACTGTCTCAATCCACTGTACACCATATATACGGGAATGTCGTCCCTTCTGAAGGACTGTCTCAATCCAATGTACACTATATATACGTGATATGTCGCCCAATCTGAAGGACTGTCTCAATCCACTGTACACCATATATACGGGAAATGTCGCCCCTTCTGAAGGAGTGTCTAAATCCTATGTACACCATATATATGGGAAATGTCGCCCCTTCTGAAGGAGTGTCTAAATCCAATGTACACCATATATATGGGAAATATCGCCCATTCAGATGGAGTGTCTCAATCCAATGTACACCATATATACGGGAAATGTCGCCCCTTCTGAAGGAGTGTCTCAATCAAATTTACAACATATATACGGGAAATGTCGCCCGTTCTGAAGGAGTGTCTGAATCCAATGTACACCATATATACGGCAAATGTCACGCATTCTGAAGGACTGTCTCAATCCATCGTACACTATATATACGGGAAATGTCACCCCTTCTGAAGGAGTGTCTCAATCAAATTTACACCATATATACGGTAAATGTCGCCCCTTCTGGAAGAGTGTCTAAATCCAATGTACACCATATATATAGGAAATATCGCCCATTCAGATGGAGTGTCTCAATCCAATGTACACCATATATACGGAAAATATCGCCCCTTCTGAAGGAGTGTCTCAATCAAATTTACACCATATATACGGGAAATGTCGCCCCTTCTGAAGGAGTTTCTGAATCCAATGTACACCATATATACGGGAAATGTCACGCCTTCTGAAGGAGTGTCTCAATCCAATGTACACCATATATATATATACGGGAAATGTCGCCCCTTCTGAAGGAGTGTCTCAATCAACAGTACAGCATATATAAGGGAAATGTCGCCCCTTCTGAAGGAGTGTCTCAATTAAATTTACAACATATATACGGGAAATGTCGCCCGTTCTGAAGGAGTGTCTGAATCCAATGTACACCATATATACGGCAAATGTCACGCCTTCAGAAGGAGTGTCTCAATCCAATGTACACCATATATACGGGAAATGTCGCCCCTTCTGAAGGAGTGTCTCAATCAACCGTACACCATATATACGGGAAATGTCGCCCCTTCTGAAGGAGTGTCTCAATCAAATTTACACCATATATACGAGAAATGTCACCCCTTCTGAAGGAGTGTCTGAATCCAATGTGCACCATATATGCGTGAAATGTCACGCCTTCTGAAGGAGTGTCTCAATCAAACTTACATAATATATACAGGTAAATGTCGCCACTTCTGAAGGAGTGTCTAAATCCAATGTACACCATATATACGGGAAATGCCACCCCTTCTGAAGGAGTGCCTCAATCCACTGTACACCATATATATGGGAAATATCGCCCCTTCTGAAGGATTGTCTCAATCCACCGTACACCATATATACGGGAAATGTCGCCCCTTCTGAAGGAGTGTCTCAATCAAATTTACAACATATATACGGGAAATGTCGCCCGTTCTGAAGGAGTGTCTGAATCCAATGTACACCATATATACGGGAAATGTCACGCCTTCTGAAGGAGTGTCTCAATCAAGCGTACACCATATATACGGGAAATGTCGCCCCTTCTGAAGGAGTGTCTCAATCAAATTTACAACATATATACGGGAAATGTCGCCCCTTCTGAAGGAGTGTCTCAATCAAATTTACAACATATATACGGGAAATGTCGCCCGTTCTGAAGGAGTGTCTCAATCCAATGTACACCATATATACGGGAAATGTCGCCCCTTCTGAAGGAGTGTCTCAATCAAGCGTACACCATATATACGGGAAATGTCGCCCCTTCTGAAGGAGTGTCTCAATCAAATTTACACCATATATACGAGAAATGTCACCCCTTCTGAAGGAGTGTCTGAATCCAATGTACACCATATATACGTGAAATGTCACGCCTTCTGAAGGAGTGTCTCAATCAAATTAACATAATATATACGGTAAATGTCGCCCCTTCTGAAGGAGTGTCTAAATCCAATGTACACCATATATACGGGAAATGTCACCCCTTCTGAAGGAGTGCCTCAATCCACTGTACACCATATGTACGGGAAATGTCGCCCCTTCTGAAGGAGTGTCTCAATCAACAGTACACCATATATACGGGAAATGTCGCCCGTTCTGAAGGAGTGTCTGAATCCAATGTACACCATATATACGGCAAATGTCACGCCTTCTGAAGGAGTGTCTCAATCCAATGTACACCATATATACGGTAAATGTCGCCCCTTCTGAAGGAGTGTCTCAATCAACCGTACACCATATATACGGGAAATGTCGCCCCTTCTGAAGGAGTGTCTCAATCAAATTTACACCATATATACGAGAAATGTCACCCCTTCTCAAGGAGTGTCTCAATCCAATGTACACCATATATACGTGAAATGTCGCCCATTCTGAAGGAGTGTCTCAATCCACCGTACACCATATATATGGGAATGTCACCTCTTCTGAAGGACTGTCTCAAATCACTGTACACCATATATACGGGAATATCACCCCTTCTGACGGAGTGTCTCAATCCAATGTGCACTATATATACGAGAAATGTCACCCTGCTGAAGGAGTGTCTCAATCCATCGTACACCATATATACGGGAAATGTCACCCTTTCTGAAGGACTGTCTCAATCCACTGTACACCATATATACGGGAAATGTCGCCCCTTCTGAAGGAGTGTCTAAATCAAATTTACAACATATATACAGGAAATGTCGCCCCTTCTGAAGGAGTGTCTAAATCAAATTTACAACATATATACAGGAAATGCCGACCGTTCTGAAGGAGTGTCTGAATCCAATGTACACCATATATACGGCAAATGTCACGCCTTCAGAAGGAGTGTCTCAATCCAATATACACCATACATTCGGGAAATATCGCCTCTTCTGAAGGAGTGTCTCAATGCAATGTACACCATATATACGGGAAATGTCGCCCCTTCTGAAGGAGTGTCTCAATCCAATTTACACCATATATACGGGAAATGTCGCCCCTTCTGAAGGAGTGTCTAAATTCAATGTACACCATATATACGGGAAATGTCACGCCTTCTGAATGACTGTCTCAATCCAATGTACACTTTATATACGGGAAATGTCACGCCATCTGAAGGAGTGTCTCAATCCAATGCACACCATATATACGGGAAATGTCGCCGCTTCTAAAGGACTGTCTCAATCCACTGTACACCATATATACGGGAATGTCACCCCTTCTGAAGGACTGTCTCAATCCAATGTACACTATATATACGTGAAATGTCGCCCAATCTGAAGGACTGTCTCAATCCACTGTACACCATACAACTGTACATACGGGAAATGTCGCCCCTTCTGAAGGAGTGTCTAAATCCAATGTACCCCATATATACGGGAAATGTCACGCCTTCTGAAGGAGTGTCTCAATCCAATGTACACCATATATACGGGAAATGTCGCCCCTTCTGAAGGAGTGTCTAAATCAAATTTACAACATATATACGGGAAATGTCGCCCGTTGTGAAGGAGTGTCTGAATAAAATGTACACCATATATACGGCAAATGTCACGCTTTCTGAAGGAGTGTCTCAATCCAATGTACACCATATATACGGGAAATGTCGCCCCTTCTGAAGGAGTGTCTCAATCAACCGTACACCATATATACGGGAAATGTCGCCCCTTCTGAAAGAGTGTCTCAATCAAATTTACACCATATATACGAGAAATGTCACCCCTTCTGAAGGAGTGTCTGAATCCAATGTACACCATATATACGTGAAATGTCACGCCTTCTGAAGGAGTGTATCAATCAAATTTACATAATATATACGGTAAATGTCGCCCCTTCTGAAGGAGTGTCTAAATCCAATGTACACCATATATACGGGAAATGTCACCCCTTCTGAAGGAGTGCCTCAATCCACTGTACACCATATATATGGGAAATATCGCCCCTTCTGTAGGATTGTCTCAATCCACCGTACACCATATATACGGGAAGTATCGTCCCTTCTGAAGGAGTGTCTCAATCAAATTTACACCATATATACGGGAAATGTCGCCCTTTCTGAAGGAGTGTCTAAATCCAATGAACATCATATATACGGGAAATGTCACCCCTTCTGAAGGACTGTCTGAATCCAATGCACACTATATTACGGGAAATGTCACCCCTTCTGAAGGAGTGTCTCAATCCACCGTACACCATATATATGGGAAATATCGCCCCTTCTGAAGGATTGTCTCAATCCACCGTACTCCATATATACGGGAAATATCGCTCCTTCTGAAGGAGTGTCTCAATCATATTTACACCATATATACGAGAAATGTCACCCCTTCTGAAGGACTGACTCAATCCACTGAACACCAAATATACGGGAATGTCACCCCTTCTGAAGGAGTGTCTCAATCCAATGTACACCATATATACGAAAAATGTCACCCCTTCTGAAGGACTGTCTCAATCCACTGTACACCATATGTACGAGAAATGTCACCCTCCTGAAGGAGAGTTTCAATCCATCGTACACCATATATACGGGAAATGTCACCCCTTCTGAAGGACTGTCTCAATCCACCGTACACCATACATTCGGGAAATATCGCCTCTTCTGAAGGAGTGTCTCAATGCAATGTACACAATATATACGGGAAATATCGCCCCTTCTGAAGAAGTGTCTCAATCCACTGTACACCATATATACGGGAAATGTCGCCCCTTCTGAAGGAGTGTCTCAATCCAATTTACACCATATATACGGGAAATGTCGCCCCTTCTGAACAAGTGTCTAAATTCAATGCACACCATATATACGGGAAATGTCACGCCTTCAGAAGGAGTGTCTCAGTCCAATGTACACTTTATATACGGGAAATGTCACGCCTTCTGAAGGAGTGTCTCAATCCAATGCACACCATATATACGGGAAATGTCGCCCCTTCTAAAGGACTGTCTCAATCCACTGTACACCATATATACGGGAATGTCGTCCCTTCTGAAGGACTGTCTCAATCCAATGTACACTATATATACGTGATATGTCGCCCAATCTGAAGGACTGTCTCAATCCACTGTACACCATATATACGGGAAATGTCGCCCCTTCTGAAGGAGTGTCTAAATCCTATGTACACCATATATATGGGAAATGTCGCCCCTTCTGAAGGAGTGTCTAAATCCAATGTACACCATATATATGGGAAATATCGCCCATTCAGATGGAGTGTCTCAATCCTATGTACACCATATATACGGGAAATGTCGCCCCTTCTGAAGGAGTGTCTCAATCAAATTTACAACATATATACGGGAAATGTCGCCCGTTCTGAAGGAGTGTCTGAATCCAATGTACACCATATATACGGCAAATGTCACGCATTCTGAAGGACTGTCTCAATCCATCGTACACTATATATACGGGAAATGTCGCCCCTTCTGAAGGAGTGTCTCAATCAAATTTACACCATATATACGGTAAATGTCGCCCCTTCTGGAAGAGTGTCTAAATCCAATGTACACCATATATATAGGAAATATCGCCCATTCAGATGGAGTGTCTCAATCCAATGTACACCATATATACGGAAAATATCGCCCCTTCTGAAGGAGTGTCTCAATCAAATTTACACCATATATACGGGAAATGTCGCCCCTTCTGAAGGAGTTTCTGAATCCAATGTACACCATATATACGGGAAATGTCACGCCTTCTGAAGGAGTGTCTCAATCCAATGTACACCATATATATATATACGGGAAATGTCGCCCCTTCTGAAGGAGTGTCTCAATCAACAGTACAGCATATATAAGGGAAATGTCGCCCCTTCTGAAGGAGTGTCTCAATTAAATTTACAACATATATACGGGAAATGTCGCCCGTTCTGAAGGAGTGTCTGAATCCAATGTACACCATATATACGGCAAATGTCACGCCTTCAGAAGGAGTGTCTCAATCCAATGTACACCATATATACGGGAAATGTCGCCCCTTCTGAAGGAGTGTCTCAATCAACCGTACACCATATATACGGGAAATGTCGCCCCTTCTGAAGGAGTGTCTCAATCAAATTTACACCATATATACGAGAAATGTCACCCCTTCTGAAGGAGTGTCTGAATCCAATGTGCACCATATATGCGTGAAATGTCACGCCTTCTGAAGGAGTGTCTCAATCAAACTTACATAATATATACAGGTAAATGTCGCCACTTCTGAAGGAGTGTCTAAATCCAATGTACACCATATATACGGAAATGCCACCCCTTCTGAAGGAGTGCCTCAATCCACTGTACACCATATATATGGGAAATATCGCCCCTTCTGAAGGATTGTCTCAATCCACCGTACACCATATATACGGGAAATGTCGCCCCTTCTGAAGGAGTGTCTCAATCAAATTTACAACATATATACGGGAAATGTCGCCCGTTCTGAAGGAGTGTCTGAATCCAATGTACACCATATATACGGGAAATGTCACGACTTCTGAAGGAGTGTCTCAATCAAGCGTACACCATATATACGGGAAATGTCGCCCCTTCTGAAGGAGTGTCTCAATCAAATTTACAACATATATACGGGAAATGTCGCCCGTTCTGAAGGAGTGTCTCAATCCAATGTACACCATATATACGGGAAATGTCGCCCCTTCTGAAGGAGTGTCTCAATCAAGCGTACACCATATATACGGGGAATGTCGCCCCTTCTGAAGGAGTGTCTCAATCCACCGTACACCATACATTCGGGAAATATCGCCTCTTCTGAAGGAGTGTCTCAATGCAATGTACACCATATATACGGGAAATGTCGCCCCTTCTGAAGGAGTGTCTCAATCCAATTTACACCATATATACGGGAAATGTCGCCCCTTCTGAAGAAGTGTCTAAATTCAATGCACACCATATATACGGGAAATGTCACGCCTTCAGAAGGAGTGTCTCAGTCCAATGTACACTTTATATACGGGAAATGTCACGCCTTCTGAAGGAGTGTCTCAATCCAATGCACACCATATATACGGGAAATGTCGCCCCTTCTAAAGGACTGTCTCAATCCACTGTACACCATATATACGGGAATGTCGTCCCTTCTGAAGGACTGTCTCAATCCAATGTACACTATATATACGTGATATGTCGCCCAATCTGAAGGACTGTCTCAATCCACTGTACACCATATATACGGGAAATGTCGCCCCTTCTAAAGGACTGTCTCAATCCACTGTACACCATATATACGGGAATGTCGTCCCTTCTGAAGGACTGTCTCAATCCAATGTACACTATATATACGTGATATGTCGCCCAATCTGAAGGACTGTCTCAATCCACTGTACACCATATATACGGGAAATGTCGCCCCTTCTGAAGGAGTGTCTAAATCCTATGTACACCATATATATGGGAAATGTCGCCCCTTCTGAAGGAGTGTCTAAATCCAATGTACACCATATATATGGGAAATATCGCCCATTCAGATGGAGTGTCTCAATCCAATGTACACCATATATACGGGAAATGTCGCCCCTTCTGAAGGAGTGTCTCAATCAAATTTACAACATATATACGGGAAATGTCGCCCGTTCTGAAGGAGTGTCTGAATCCAATGTACACCATATATACGGCAAATGTCACGCATTCTGAAGGACTGTCTCAATCCATCGTACACTATATATACGGGAAATGTCGCCCCTTCTGAAGGAGTGTCTCAATCAAATTTACACCATATATACGGTAAATGTCGCCCCTTCTGGAAGAGTGTCTAAATCCAATGTACACCATATATATAGGAAATATCGCCCATTCAGATGGAGTGTCTCAATCCAATGTACACCATATATACGGAAAATATCGCCCCTTCTGAAGGAGTGTCTCAATCAAATTTACACCATATATACGGGAAATGTCGCCCCTTCTGAAGGAGTTTCTGAATCCAATGTACACCATATATACGGGAAATGTCACGCCTTCTGAAGGAGTGTCTCAATCCAATGTACACCATATATATATATACGGGAAATGTCGCCCCTTCTGAAGGAGTGTCTCAATCAACAGTACAGCATATATAAGGGAAATGTCGCCCCTTCTGAAGGAGTGTCTCAATTAAATTTACAACATATATACGGGAAATGTCGCCCGTTCTGAAGGAGTGTCTGAATCCAATGTACACCATATATACGGCAAATGTCACGCCTTCAGAAGGAGTGTCTCAATCCAATGTACACCATATATACGGGAAATGTCGCCCCTTCTGAAGGAGTGTCTCAATCAACCGTACACCATATATACGGGAAATGTCGCCCCTTCTGAAGGAGTGTCTCAATCAAATTTACACCATATATACGAGAAATGTCACCCCTTCTGAAGGAGTGTCTGAATCCAATGTGCACCATATATGCGTGAAATGTCACGCCTTCTGAAGGAGTGTCTCAATCAAACTTACATAATATATACAGGTAAATGTCGCCACTTCTGAAGGAGTGTCTAAATCCAATGTACACCATATATACGGGAAATGCCACCCCTTCTGAAGGAGTGCCTCAATCCACTGTACACCATATATATGGGAAATATCGCCCCTTCTGAAGGATTGTCTCAATCCACCGTACACCATATATACGGGAAATGTCGCCCCTTCTGAAGGAGTGTCTCAATCAAATTTACAACATATATACGGGAAATGTCGCCCGTTCTGAAGGAGTGTCTGAATCCAATGTACACCATATATACGGGAAATGTCACGACTTCTGAAGGAGTGTCTCAATCAAGCGTACACCATATATACGGGAAATGTCGCCCCTTCTGAAGGAGTGTCTCAATCAAATTTACAACATATATACGGGAAATGTCGCCCGTTCTGAAGGAGTGTCTCAATCCAATGTACACCATATATACGGGAAATGTCGCCCCTTCTGAAGGAGTGTCTCAATCAAGCGTACACCATATATACGGGGAATGTCGCCCCTTCTGAAGGAGTGTCTCAATCCACCGTACACCATACATTCGGGAAATATCGCCTCTTCTGAAGGAGTGTCTCAATGCAATGTACACCATATATACGGGAAATGTCGCCCCTTCTGAAGGAGTGTCTCAATCCAATTTACACCATATATACGGGAAATGTCGCCCCTTCTGAAGAAGTGTCTAAATTCAATGCACACCATATATACGGGAAATGTCACGCCTTCAGAAGGAGTGTCTCAGTCCAATGTACACTTTATATACGGGAAATGTCACGCCTTCTGAAGGAGTGTCTCAATCCAATGCACACCATATATACGGGAAATGTCGCCCCTTCTAAAGGACTGTCTCAATCCACTGTACACCATATATACGGGAATGTCGTCCCTTCTGAAGGACTGTCTCAATCCAATGTACACTATATATACGTGATATGTCGCCCAATCTGAAGGACTGTCTCAATCCACTGTACACCATATATACGGGAAATGTCGCCCCTTCTGAAGGAGTGTCTAAATCCTATGTACACCATATATATGGGAAATGTCGCCCCTTCTGAAGGAGTGTCTAAATCCAATGTACACCATATATAAGGGAAATATCGCCCATTCAGATGGAGTGTCTCAATCCAATGTACACCATATATACGGGAAATGTCGCCCCTTCTGAAGGAGTGTCTCAATCAAATTTACAACATATATACGGGAAATGTCGCCCGTTCTGAAGGAGTGTCTGAATCCAATGTACACCATATATACGGCAAATGTCACGCATTCTGAAGGACTGTCTCAATCCATCGTACACTATATATACGGGAAATGTCGCCCCTTCTGAAGGAGTGTCTCAATCAAATTTACACCATATATACGGTAAATGTCGCCCCTTCTGGAAGAGTGTCTAAATCCAATGTACACCATATATATAGGAAATATCGCCCATTCAGATGGAGTGTCTCAATCCAATGTACACCATATATACGGAAAATATCGCCCCTTCTGAAGGAGTGTCTCAATCAAATTTACACCATATATACGGGAAATGTCGCCCCTTCTGAAGGAGTTTCTGAATCCAATGTACACCATATATACGGGAAATGTCACGCCTTCTGAAGGAGTGTCTCAATCCAATGTACACCATATATATATATACGGGAAATGTCGCCCCTTCTGAAGGAGTGTCTCAATCAACAGTACAGCATATATAAGGGAAATGTCGCCCCTTCTGAAGGAGTGTCTCAATTAAATTTACAACATATATACGGGAAATGTCGGCCGTTCTGAAGGAGTGTCTGAATCCAATGTACACCATATATACGGCAAATGTCACGCCTTCAGAAGGAGTGTCTCAATCCAATGTACACCATATATACGGGAAATGTCGCCCCTTCTGAAGGAGTGTCTCAATCAACCGTACACCATATATACGGGAAATGTCGCCCCTTCTGAAGGAGTGCCTCAATCAAATTTACACCATATATACGAGAAATGTCACCCCTTCTGAAGGAGTGTCTGAATCCAATGTGCACCATATATGCGTGAAATGTCACGCCTTCTGAAGGAGTGTCTCAATCAAACTTACATAATATATACAGGTAAATGTCGCCACTTCTGAAGGAGTGTCTAAATCCAATGTACACCATATATACGGGAAATGCCACCCCTTCTGAAGGAGTGCCTCAATCCACTGTACACCATATATATGGGAAATATCGCCCCTTCTGAAGGATTGTCTCAATCCACCGTACACCATATATACGGGAAATGTCGCCCCTTCTGAAGGAGTGTCTCAATCAAATTTACAACATATATACGGGAAATGTCGCCCGTTCTGAAGGAGTGTCTGAATCCAATGTACACCATATATACGGGAAATGTCACGCCTTCTGAAGGAGTGTCTCAATCAAGCGTACACCATATATACGGGAAATGTCGCCCCTTCTGAAGGAGTGTCTCAATCAAATTTACAACATATATACGGGAAATGTCGCCCGTTCTGAAGGAGTGTCTCAATCCAATGTACACCATATATACGGGAAATGTCGCCCCTTCTGAAGGAGTGTCTCAATCAAGCGTACACCATATATACGGGAAATGTCGCCCCTTCTGAAGGAGTGTCTCAATCAAATTTACACCATATATACGAGAAATGTCACCCCTTCTGAAGGAGTGTCTGAATCCAATGTACACCATATATACGTGAAATGTCACGCCTTCTGAAGGAGTGTCTCAATCAAATTAACATAATATATACGGTAAATGTCGCCCCTTCTGAAGGAGTGTCTAAATCCAATGTACACCATATATACGGGAAATGTCACCCCTTCTGAAGGAGTGCCTCAATCCACTGTACACCATATGTACGGGAAATGTCGCCCCTTCTGAAGGAGTGTCTCAATCAACAGTACACCATATATACGGGAAATGTCGCCCCTTCTGAAGGAGTGTCTCAATCAAATTTACAAAATATATACGGGAAATGTCGCCCGTTCTGAAGGAGTGTCTGAATCCAATGTACACCATATATACGGCAAATGTCACGCCTTCTGAAGGAGTGTCTCAATCCAATGTACACCATATATACGGTAAATGTCGCCCCTTCTGAAGGAGTGTCTCAATCAACCGTACACCATATATACGGGAAATGTCGCCCCTTCTGAAGGAGTGTCTCAATCAAATTTACACCATATATACGAGAAATGTCACCCCTTCTCAAGGAGTGTCTGAATCCAATGTACACCATATATACGTGAAATGTCGCCCATTCTGAAGGAGTGTCTCAATCCACCGTACACCATATATATGGGAATGTCACCTCTTCTGAAGGACTGTCTCAAATCACTGTACACCATATATACGGGAATATCACCCCTTCTGAAGGAGTGTCTCAATCCAATGTGCACTATATATACGAGAAATGTCACCCTGCTGAAGGAGTGTCTCAATCCATCGTACACCAAATATACGGGAAATGTCACCCTTTCTGAAGGACTGTCTCAATCCACTGTACACCATATATACGGGAAATGTCGCCCCTTCTGAAGGAGTGTCTAAATCAAATTTACAACATATATACAGAAAATGTCGCCCCTTCTGAAGGAGTGTCTAAATCAAATTTACAACATATATACAGGAAATGCCGACCGTTCTGAAGGAGTGTCTGAATCCAATGTACACCATATATACGGCAAATGTCACGCCTTCAGAAGGAGTGTCTCAATCCAATATACTGCATACATTCGGGAAATATCGCCTCTTCTGAAGGAGTGTCTCAATGCAATGTACACCATATATACGGGAAATGTCGCCCCTTCTGATGGAGTGTCTCAATCCAATTTACACCATATATACGGGAAATGTCGCCCCTTCTGAAGGAGTGTCTAAATTCAATGTACACCATATATACGGGAAATGTCACGCCTTCTGAAGGACTGTCTCAATCCAATGTACACTTTATATACGGGAAATGTCACGCCATCTGAAGGAGTGTCTCAATCCAATGCACACCATATATACGGGAAATGTCGCCGCTTCTAAAGGACTGTCTCAATCCACTGTACATCATATATACGGGAATGTCGCCCCTTCTGAAGGAGTGTCTAAATCAAATTTACAACATATATACGGGAAATGTCGCCCGTTGTGAAGGAGTGTCTGAATAAAATGTACACCATATATACGGCAAATGTCACGCTTTCTGAAGGAGTGTCTCAATCCAATGTACACCATATATACGGGAAATGTCGCCCCTTCTGAAGGAGTGTCTCAATCAACCGTACACCATATATACGGGAAATGTCGCCCCTTCTGAAAGAGTGTCTCAATCAAATTTACACCATATATACGAGAAATGTCACCCCTTCTGAAGGAGTGTCTGAATCCAATGTACACCATATATACGTGAAATGTCACGCCTTCTGAAGGAGTGTATCAATCAAATTTACATAATATATACGGTAAATGTCGCCCCTTCTGAAGGAGTGTCTAAATCCAATGTACACCATATATACGGGAAATGTCACCCCTTCTGAAGGAGTGTCTCAATCAACCGTACACCATATATATGGGAAATATCGCCCCTTCTGTAGGATTGTCTCAATCCACCGTACACCATATATACGGGAAGTATCGTCCCTTCTGAAGGAGTGTCTCAATCAAATTTACACCATATATACGGGAAATGTCGCCCTTTCTGAAGGAGTGTCTAAATCCAATGAACATCATATATACGAGAAATGTCACCCCTTCTGAAGGACTGTCTGAATCCAATGCACACTATATTACGGGAAATGTCACCCCTTCTGAAGGAGTGTCTCAATCCACCGTACACCATATATATGGGAAATATCGCCCCTTCTGAAGGATTGTCTCAATCCACCGTACTCCATATATACGGGAAATATCGCTCCTTCTGAAGGAGTGTCTCAATCATATTTACACCATATATACGAGAAATGTCACCCCTTCTGAAGGACTGACTCAATCCACTGAACACCAAATATACGGGAATGTCACCCCTTCTGAAGGAGTGTCTCAATCCAATGTACACCATATATACGAAAAATGTCACCCCTTCTGAAGGACTGTCTCAATCCACTGTACACCATATGTACGAGAAATGTCACCCTCCTGAAGGAGAGTCTCAATCCATCGTACACCATATATACGGGAAATGTCACCCCTTCTGAAGGACTGTCTCAATCCACCGTACACCATACATTCGGGAAATATCGCCTCTTCTGAAGGAGTGTCTCAATGCAATGTACACAATATATACGGGAAATATCGCCCCTTCTGAAGAAGTGTCTCAATCCACTGTACACCATATATACGGGAAATGTCGCCCCTTCTGAAGGAGTGTCTCAATCCAATTTACACCATATATACGGGAAATGTCGCCCCTTCTGAACAAGTGTCTAAATTCAATGCACACCATATATACGGGAAATGTCACGCCTTCAGAAGGAGTGTCTCAGTCCAATGTACACTTTATATACGGGAAATGTCACGCCTTCTGAAGGAGTGTCTCAATCCAATGCACACCATATATACGGGAAATGTCGCCCCTTCTAAAGGACTGTCTCAATCCACTGTACACCATATATACGGGAATGTCGTCCCTTCTGAAGGACTGTCTCAATCCAATGTACACTATATATACGTGATATGTCGCCCAATCTGAAGGACTGTCTCAATCCACTGTACACCATATATACGGGAAATGTCGCCCCTTCTGAAGGAGTGTCTAAATCCTATGTACACCATATATATGGGAAATGTCGCCCCTTCTGAAGGAGTGTCTAAATCCAATGTACACCATATATATGGGAAATATCGCCCATTCAGATGGAGTGTCTCAATCCAATGTACACCATATATACGGGAAATGTCGCCCCTTCTGAAGGAGTGTCTCAATCAAATTTACAACATATATACGGGAAATGTCGCCCGTTCTGAAGGAGTGTCTGAATCCAATGTACACCATATATACGGCAAATGTCACGCATTCTGAAGGACTGTCTCAATCCATCGTACACTATATATACGAGAAATGTCGCCCCTTCTGAAGGAGTGTCTCAATCAAATTTACACCATATATACGGTAAATGTCGCCCCTTCTGGAAGAGTGTCTAAATCCAATGCACACCATATATATAGGAAATATCGCCCATTCAGATGGAGTGTCTCAATCCAATGTACACCATATATACGGAAAATATCGCCCCTTCTGAAGGAGTGTCTCAATCAAATTTACACCATATATACGGGAAATGTCGCCCCTTCTGAAGGAGTTTCTGAATCCAATGTACACCATATATACGGGAAATGTCACGCCTTCTGAAGGAGTGTCTCAATCCAATGTACACCATATATATATATACGGGAAATGTCGCCCCTTCTGAAGGAGTGTCTCAATCAACAGTACAGCATATATAAGGGAAATGTCGCCCCTTCTGAAGGAGTGTCTCAATTAAATTTACAACATATATACGGGAAATGTCGCCCGTTCTGAAGGAGTGTCTGAATCCAATGTACACGATATATACGGCAAATGTCACGCCTTCAGAAGGAGTGTCTCAATCCAATGTACACCATATATACGGGAAATGTCGCCCCTTCTGAAGGAGTGTCTCAATCAACCGTACACCATATATACGGGAAATGTCGCCCCTTCTGAAGGAGTGTCTCAATCAAATTTACACCATATATACGAGAAATGTCACCCCTTCTGAAGGAGTGTCTGAATCCAATGTGCACCATATATGCGTGAAATGTCACGCCTTCTGAAGGAGTGTCTCAATCAAACTTACATAATATATACAGGTAAATGTCGCCACTTCTGAAGGAGTGTCTAAATCCAATGTACACCATATATACGGGAAATGCCACCCCTTCTGAAGGAGTGCCTCAATCCACTGTACACCATATATATGGGAAATATCGCCCCTTCTGAAGGATTGTCTCAATCCACCGTACACCATATATACGGGAAATGTCGCCCCTTCTGAAGGAGTGTCTCAATCAAATTTACAACATATATACGGGAAATGTCGCCCGTTCTGAAGGAGTGTCTGAATCCAATGTACACCATATATACGGGAAATGTCACGCCTTCTGAAGGAGTGTCTCAATCAAGCGTACACCATATATACGGGAAATGTCGCCCCTTCTGAAGGAGTGTCTCAATCAAATTTACAACATATATACGGGAAATGTCGCCCGTTCTGAAGGAGTGTCTCAATCCAATGTACACCATATATACGGGAAATGTCGCCCCTTCTGAAGGAGTGTCTCAATCAAGCGTACACCATATATACGGGGAATGTCGCCCCTTCTGAAGGAGTGTCTCAATCAAATTTACACCATATATACGAGAAATGTCACCCCTTCTGAAGGAGTGTCTGAATCCAATGTACACCATATATACGTGAAATGTCACGCCTTCTGAAGGAGTGTCTCAATCAAATTAACATAATATATACGGTAAATGTCGCCCCTTCTGAAGGAGTGTCTAAATCCAATGTACACCATATATACGGGAAATGTCACCCCTTCTGAAGGAGTGCCTCAATCCACTGTACACCATATGTACGGGAAATGTCGCCCCTTCTGAAGGAGTGTCTCAATCAACAGTACACCATATATACGGGAAATGTCGCCCCTTCTGATGGAGTGTCTCAATCAAATTTACAACATATATACGGGAAATGTCGCCCGTTCTGAAGGAGTGTCTGAATCCAATGTACACCATATATACGGCAAATGTCACGCCTTCTGAAGGAGTGTCTCAATCCAATGTACACCATATATACGGTAAATGTCGCCCCTTCTGAAGGAGTGTCTCAATCAACCGTACACCATATATACGGGAAATGTCGCCCCTTCTGAAGGAGTGTCTCAATCAAATTTACACCATATATACGAGAAATGTCACCCCTTCTCAAGGAGTGTCTGAATCCAATGTACACCATATATACGTGATATGTCGCCCCTTCTGAAGGAGTGTCTCAATCCACCGTACACCATATATACGGGAATGTCACCTCTTCTGAAGGACTGTCTCAAATCACTGTACACCATATATACGGGAATATCACCCCTTCTGAAGGAGTGTCTCAATCCAATGTACACTATATATACGAGAAATGTCACCCTGCTGAAGGAGTGTCTCAATCCATCGTACACCATATATACGGGAAATGTCACCCTTTCTGAAGGACTGTCTCAATCCACTGTACACCATATATACGGGAAATGTCGCCCCTTCTGAAGGAGTGTCTAAATCAAATTTACAACATATATACAGGAAATGTCGCCCCTTCTGAAGGAGTGTCTAAATCAAATTTACAACATATATACAGGAAATGCCGACCGTTCTGAAGGAGTGTCTGAATCCAATGTACACCATATATACGGCAAATGTCACGCCTTCAGAAGGAGTGTCTCAATCCAATATACACCATACATTCGGGAAATATCGCCTCTTCTGAAGGAGTGTCTCAATGCAATGTACACAATATATACGGGAAATATCGCCCCTTCTGAAGAAGTGTCTCAATCCACTGTACACCATATATACGGGAAATGTCGCCCCTTCTGAAGGAGTGTCTCAATCCAATTTACACCATATATACGGGAAATGTCGCCCCTTCTGAACAAGTGTCTAAATTCAATGCACACCATATATACGGGAAATGTCACGCCTTCAGAAGGAGTGTCTCAGTCCAATGTACACCATATATACGGGAAATGTCGCCCCTTCTGATGGAGTGTCTCAATCCAATTTACACCATATATACGGGAAATGTCGCCCCTTCTGAAGGAGTGTCTAAATTCAATGTACACCATATATACGGGAAATGTCACGCCTTCTGAAGGACTGTCTCAATCCAATGTACACTTTATATACGGGAAATGTCACGCCATCTGAAGGAGTGTCTCAATCCAATGCACACCATATATACGGGAAATGTCGCCGCTTCTAAAGGACTGTCTCAATCCACTGTACACCATATATACGGGAATGTCGTCCCTTCTGAAGGACTGTCTCAATCCAATGTACACTACATATACGTGAAATGTCGCCCAATCTGAAGGACTGTCTCAATCCACTGTACACCATACATACGGGAAATGTCGCCCCTTCTGAAGGAGTGTCTAAATCCAATGTACCCCATATATACGGGAAATGTCACGCCTTCTGAAGGAGTGTCTCAATCCAATGTACACCATATATACGGGAAATGTCGCCCCTTCTGAAGGAGTGTCTCAATCAACAGTACACCATATATACGGGAAATGTCGCCCCTTCTGAAGGAGTGTCTAAATCAAATTTACAACATATATACAGGAAATGTCGCCCGTTCTGAAGGAGTGTCTGAATAAAATGTACACCATATATACGGCAAATGTCACGCTTTCTGAAGGAGTGTCTCAATCCAATGTACACCATATATACGGGAAATGTCGCCCCTTCTGAAGGAGTGTCTCAATCAACCGTACACCATATATACGGGAAATGTCGCCCCTTCTGAAAGAGTGTCTCAATCAAATTTACACCATATATACGAGAAATGTCACCCCTTCTGAAGGAGTGTCTGAATCCAATGTACACCATATATACGTGAAATGTCACGCCTTCTGAAGGAGTGCCTCAATCCACTGTACACCATATATATGGGAAATATCGCCCCTTCTGTAGGATTGTCTCAATCCACCGTACACCATATATACGGGAAGTATCGTCCCTTCTGAAGGAGTGTCTCAATCAAATTTACACCATATATACGGGAAATGTCGCCCTTTCTGAAGGAGTGTCTAAATCCAATGAACATCATATATACGGGAAATGTCACCCCTTCTGAAGGACTGTCTGAATCCAATGCACACTATATTACGGGAAATGTCACCCCTTCTGAAGGAGTGTCTCAATCCACCGTACACCATATATATGGGAAATATCGCCCCTTCTGAAGGATTGTCTCAATCCACCGTACTCCATATATACGGGAAATATCGCTCCTTCTGAAGGAGTGTCTCAATCATATTTACACCATATATACGAGAAATGTCACCCCTTCTGAAGGACTGACTCAATCCACTGAACACCAAATATACGGGAATGTCACCCCTTCTGAAGGAGTGTCTCAATCCAATGTACACCATATATACGAAAAATGTCACCCCTTCTGAAGGACTGTCTCAATCCACTGTACACCATATGTACGGGAATGTCACCCCCTCTGAAGGACTGTCTCAATCCACTGTACACCATATATACGAAAAATGTCACCCCTTCTGAAGGACTGTCTCAATCCATCGTACACCTTATATACGGGAAATGTCGCCCTTTCTGAAGGAGTGTCTCAATCAAATTTACACCATATATACAGTAAATGTCGCCCCTTAGGAAGGAGTGTCTAAATCCAATGTACACCATATATATGGGAAATATCGCCCATTCAGATGGAGTGTCTCAATCCAATGTTCACCATATATACGGGAAACGTCGCCCCTTCTGAAGGAGTTTCTGAATCCAATGGACACCATATATACGGTAAATGTCACCTCTTCTGAAGGACTGTCTCAATCCAATGTACACCATATCTACGGGAAATGTCGCACCTTCTGAAGGAGTGTCTAAATCCAATGTACACCATATATACGGGAAATGTCGCCCCTTCTAAAGGACTGTCTCAATCCACTGTACACCATATATACGGAGAACGTCGCCCCTTCTGAAGGAGTGTCTCAATCCAATGTACACCAAATATACGGGAAATGTCGCCCCTTCTGAAGGGGTGTCTCAATCAAATTTACATAATATATACGGTAAATGTCGCCCCTTCTGAATGACTCTCTCAATCCACTGTACACCATATATACGGGAATGTCACCCCTTTTGAAGGAGTGTCTCAATCCACTGTGCACCATATATACGGGAAGTATCGCCCCTTCTGAAGGACTGTCTCAATCCAATGTACACCATATATACGGGAAATGTCGCACCTTCTGAAGGAGTGTCTAAATCCAATGTACACCATTCATACGGGAAATGTCATCCCTTCTGAAGGAGTGTCTCAATCCAATGTACACCATATATACGCGAAATGTCGCCCCTTCTGAAGGAGTGTCTCAATCCAATGTACACCATATACAGAGGCGGTGGCACAAAATGTTGCATGAGAGGCGAGATCTACTCACCAACCTAGCGCCGAAGGCGCAACCTTACTAGGGGATTTGGGGTAATTTTGAAATCTAGACTCTCTGAAACGCTACACCATATATACGGGAAATATCACACTTGAACGACCAATGAATATCAAGAATTGCTAACTGTACCTAATCGGACCTAACAAATATCAAAACTGTTTTGGAAATATAAAATGGCAATTTTTACAGAAGAAACAGAATACTTACTAAAAACACTGTTAATTTAATTTAAGCCATGAAAGGCCATATCTGGTAGACTAACAAATGAGTATCGACACCACTTGGCAAAAAGTGTGAAACTCCATTATCATCACTGGTCGTGATCGTTGGTGGTAGACGTCTTGGCTAGGATTTCAAAATGCTTTTGTTTTTTCTGACGTAGTCGGGGAGGCAAGATAGAACTTGTAAAGGGGTAGACTGGCATGGTGAGGCACAATACACATTCAAATATAAGAATAAAAATCTAGATTTAATACTAAATATCCCTATCACAAAATAATAATATGCTAGCACATAAAATAAAGTCTAATCAAAAAACTGCAATAAAGTGTCAGTGATTTTAGTGATTACATTACTACATAACAGTTCTCCCACACAATGGAGATGCGTTGTCGCAGGTACAGTATCAAAAGCCTGTTTCACACATGTAATAAATTGCACGCCCATCAAATCGCGAATCGAATCCAATCGCAGCTACATACAATATTCCATTCACACACCAAGAAAAACGATTTAATATTTTTCTTATGTTGTCAGGCAGGCTAACACCCTTTGATCGACCAGGACCAAAGTGGTTTCGATCTTTGTTACGTCCCAAATGTAGTTATAAATATTTATAAACTCATTATGCAATGTACAATCTCCATGTGCGGGTGACGTGCTGCAAGTCAGATAAACTGTAGAAAGGTTGATATTTAATGGAAAAATAACAGAAAAACTGCAATTTTTCGGCCGAACGAGCTTCAGTTCGAAAGTATCGGATAACTCACAAGGCTTGAACTGTATGTATACTGATTTCGCGATCATTCCAAAGCAGACAATAAGAACAGAAGTACAGAGAAGTGCAGTGAAACCATTTATCGAGGGTGTCCAGATCAAACTGATTAAAATCAGATGTATTGTTACAGTAGGGCAGCTTATTTTTCTTTCTGAATTTCATATATTTTATTTTAATAGTACTACATTTGTTTAGTATTTCGTAATTTTTATAAAAACTGCTCAAATGCTTTAAATGCTCAATTATTCAGTTTTACAATGTACATATTCACCCCATCCTCAAATAAAAGCTAAACACCCCCTAAACAATTATAGATAAAAACTTCTGAAACATGGACATGGAACGGGAGCTGGGATTAACTGCTCGAGTTAATGTATCAACAAGACGAAACCAACAACGAGGAGTATACATGTTCGTGGAGTATACATGTTCGTGGAGTATACATGTTCGTGGAGTATACACCCTGGACTCTTCTCACGGGGACGCACACACCTCCCATACGCTTACGCCGAGCGTCAACGTCAATGTACCGGCATGACATTCAAATTTCATCGATAAGCTTATCGTAGCATTCAAGGCGAATTTCGTTGGTGCTGGCCTGGGTGATAGTCATTCGGAAATAGACAGATATTACGCCGAAGATTCCAGCCATCACAGCCATACATGCGAGGATGTGCCAGCAGAATGCCATTGTTACAAACATCAGGTTCTCGTGACTGTCGGGGTCCCAATGAGCGCCGCCATTAGGTGGGTATAATACAAACGCGACTTGCCAAAACCACGTACCCTGAGTGAAGGTTAGACCGGTGCGAATGAACGGCAGCAGTTGGACATCAGTTTTCCAAATTTCGGTGAATGTCACCAGTGCGGTTAGCAATACTGTAATCACCAACATATAGTGCAGTGAAATGTCTAAAGGCGAACGGGCGTGAACGTGGAAGTAAAACAGCATACCTTCGATGAAAAAAGCCAAGGCCATGAAAAAGTGCTCAAAAGCTTTCAGCCCAGTGACACACGTACGTGCAATGACAAATACTGCACCGGCGATGCCAAAGAATATGTACATAGTGCAGTGCTGCCATTCTACCGAATGCACAAATTTTCCCGTGTCTTTGTCTAACATGGTCCATTTCCATTCAGGCCAAGATTGTTCAACGATGACCCCAACACTACCGAACACAACGACGATTATACCTTCAATGAACTCGGCATCGCGGCTTGTAAAGAAACGTCGTGTTCCATTGCTGTTGACAGTCGGGTTGTTGGTCTGCCTAAATACGTTTGAATTCTTACGAATAAAGCGGTAGGAATACTTTATGCACCACCATACCCCGAAGACGATGAAAAAGCTGCCGGGGAGAGCGTGTCCCATGAAAAGCCCCATAGCTGTTCCCGTTAAATTATCGTCCAATTCAATCGTAACTAAGAAAGTAATCAGATGTTTGACCTGCGGTGTTTCGCCACGTCACTCGTACGGACAATATGGCTTCTCATAGGGTCTATGAGCTTCCAAGACTGTAAGCTACTACTGCGGGTCAAATCGCGAAACAAAAGAGTCGTGAACAAAGAACTTTCGAAGGCAATAAATAATACATGTGAATTACCTAGAGGTCGCTGTTCGATTCGCTAAAGGGTGAAATCGACCATGGAGATTTTTTTTGCTCCATGAGTCGACGCATGTGTCACCCAAATTAAGTTTGAATGACAAATTGAAAAAAAAAAAAAAAAATTTAAAGATATCCCCACTTATTTAATGAACCCCTGCAGATGGTATTACCATGAAATACAAAGGATCAGAAATGTGTGAACAATTATCAAGACAAGTTCTAACAGGAAACCGGTTACGTAAGAACGTATCCACTCACTGTGTACTTGTACCTTTTTTTAATTATCATGAGTACTACGTTTAGGGGGCGGTAAAATTCACATGGGTCCGAAAGTGGGGGGCTTGTTGCTGAAAATATTTTTAAGTGGCACATGAATATGAAGTCCCATCCCCTTAATTGTAAACAGTGACCCCACTTTTTCAAATAGAGTACCCCCCCCCCCCAGTTTTTATGTTGAGCTATTTTTTTTTTCTAAGAAATAAAACATCATTACATACATTTAGTTACTTTTAGAGTCGCTACAACATGAATACATGTACGTCATAATGAAAAAGATTTGATAATTTTTTTTTCAGTTGTGACTTTCACTAATTCATGGTTAGTACCTTCATGGAGGTAAACAATTTACCTCCATGGTACCTTCCATGACTAATTGAATGGATCTCGACGGACGAAACATAATAGTGGATGTTCCGCTCACCGCGATATCCCACGAGATGCCCTGACAACGGTTGCCAGCCACGTGACACAAGCTTTGGTTCAAAATGGCGTCCTAGCTTACGATCCGTTTGTTTTACGTTAATATAATGGATAATGTCGACAAACTTACAGTGCCACGGTTCAAGAGCTTTTTACGTAAATTTGGTGTCTCAACATCGAATTCTACACTCCTTGCACCAATCACATTTGCCCATTTCAACCACAGTCCCTCAACAAACGGTTTAGGAACGCTATTGTTCAAAGTTGTGAATTACACTTTACGTTGATCCGACGCTGGTTATGCTATGAGTTGTGGGAAAAACTGTCATACCGCCCTCTTATAGCTGTGCTTGTGAATTTTATTATACATGTATATACATATATATATATTTAGTTTCCGTTATTCTGACATTACTATTTGAAATCACAAGAGTCTCAGATAAAGGAGAGAACAGATTTTATGCACGAACTAGGTGCTTCTCTTAAGATAATTGATCTGGTTATGATGCGAAGTACTGATTTTATAAACCTATTCAGATATGTTGAATGGTACCCAAAAAAAATATTAGCATCTATAGAACAAATATAAACTAGCAATATTAAATTGCATTCTATTCCATCTATATTTAACACAGTTTTCTTAATCAAAACTTGGGTTGTTTTCAAAGTTAAAATTTGCTATAAAGGTGTGAATGTGAAGCCATAAAATCATGTGTCTGCTTTTTTCAGGTTTCCAGAATGGCTTAAAAGTCTAATAAATAGGCAATATTCCCAGTCGACACCAACATCATCAAAATTGACGAAATCGTCGTACATTTTCACGTATTTGGTTATATTCTTGGTTATATCGAACGATCGAGAGTCACATTGCATTGATCAAAACAATAACATTGGGTATGAGCATACGCATACTGCATTTGCGTAAAGCACCCTGGGTTAAATGATATCGTGATTTATGCTAATTTAATCGTGATATAAATAATGCTATGTTCCACTGGACTATATCTCCAGAACTATGGTTTACGGGAACGATTGTAACTTAATCCCCAGAGCAAATATTAACACGAGACATACATGAATGTATATGTCAGCTTTCTGAAAACATATACATTGCCATAACTGCATGCTTAGTAACTGGCGAGGAAAGTCCTAAACTCTATTAAACTATAAATTATGTTTCCCCTCTCGCTACCTTAGTGGGGAAAAAATCATTCGTAAGACGTCCGTTCTTATCTATCGAATAAACATCCAGCGGAAGCGTAATTAGCATAGTACAAAGGGAAGATTTTCGTTTCTCACCCGTTTTTGAGGGACTGTGTTTCAACGAAGTTGACGTAGATTCTCATCAACTTCGTCACTTGAGGGCGCGGTGTGTATATATCACATACTCATACAGTCTATTGTTCTATATACCTTGGGTGGCTAAATGCCCACTTTGTAGACCTGTCAAATCTGTTACACTTAGTGAAATAGGTCTCACTGAATCGTGGTTACAGAGCTGTCTATATTTATATTTCCGAAAATGTTAAAGTGGGATGGTGCAGATCTTTGCATACACCAATTAACACACAGCTATTGCAATATTCTTGTGTACAATACTTTATTTTCGCTTGGAATTTATTTTCGCTATTTTCGTTGAAGGGATGATTCAGCGAAAATAAAATCTACTGAATATGCCTTTTTTCCTATATTTTACATTTAACTTCAAAAATCAATGAAAATAAATTACATACAAAACACCCAGCAAAAATTAATTCCAGCTAAAATACAGTATTTTACAGTACCGCGTTTCGAAGTATAGCGGTAAACTATTATCTGTTCCTAATAAAAACAGACGGGGTATGGTATGAGGGATCACGTTACTAGGTTTTGAATACCAGTCTAGACCAGTCACGCCATAATGCAGTTTTCAATTTAATTTGTTTGTATTTTGTTTATATTTTTCGTTGTCACAAGTGGTGTGACACCCGCTACTGTCCTCGGGACACGCCTGACAGTGCAACGGATACAGGCTTTTTGCCAAACTTCCTTTTGGAAAGGACTTTTCATTCCTGGTCGGCGGTCGGAGTGTTAGTAACGGGGAGTGTTATTTTTATTAATGATTGCGTTTACCATTTTCAAATTGTTGTTGACTTTGTTGTCAGTTATTTCGAATTTTCTTTCCCTCGTAATGTTAGTTGCCGTGTTCCACAGCCCATTTCGGCTTTTTGGGGATATAGAATCCGAATTCAGTAAACTTGTGCACTACATGCAATATAATGACAAATATTTTGGTTTGTTGTGTCTTGATAAATAAATTATTCGCCGTACTGCATATATGTGGCTGCCCCTTACTATATGCAAGTGTGTGTTGTACATTATTCAATGCGGTGGGTCTAAATAAGACTTACTCGTAGTTAGTTTACGCCATTGCGTTTATTCGTTGAGATTCACATAATATCACTCTAGAGGGCGCAATTGCCATCTATAATTTCTCCGGTAGACCTTGTATGTTCTGGGACGACGGTAATTTACTTAGTTGAAGGCCTCATATTAATACAAATGAGAACAAAATTAGTAAAAAGATTAGGTTAATATTTACGTCATTATTTATCCAAGTGAACCATGATAATATTATATAACTCACTAATTCTTTCACACACATACATGTATGGGGAAATACTTTCGCCACGTTCATAGGTTCTATTTTTATATTACAGAAAAAAATGTGTCTGTTTAATAACCTTCTCGTATTCAACTTCGTATTCATTCAACTACTTCTATTGACGTAGCTGCGTAATCTTGATGTATATAATTAGCATATGTAATTATCACATGTATATACGACCTGACAACTATAGATGCGCTCGTTTTTCAAGCCATTGCGCTTTTTTTCAAATTCTCACTCATATTCGACCATATCAACAACCAGCGATAAACTTGCAATTCCAAAAGAGAAGTTTAGCATGGCATTCTAAATTCATTTAAAACACTAACCACGAGGACTCGTTTTAAAATTGCCCAATTTATAATAATTCATTTTTTAAGTTTGACTATTTTTGTTTACTGCTATTGGCATCATAATTTTCTGCATTATCTTTATTATAATTACTGAATTTAATTTTCCGATTTCACTGTCCATTTAAATATAGTTTACAACAATTAGCAAGGGCAAGCTACTTGATTAGTTCCACCGTGACTAAAACTACATAACTAGTCCTCATCAAATAAGTACATATATTTCTTTTCTTAACGGCGTTTGTTGTGCGTGTATACTTTATTTCATATCTGGTGGAATTAACTTGTATAATTATTCAGATGCAAATAGCCACCGAGATCTCAATCAGAGCGAGGGAGCCGCGAGACTTCGATCACAGCGAGAGTGTTGCGAGACTTCGATCAGAGCGAGGGGGCCGCAAGATTTTGATCAGAGCGAGGGAGCTGCGAGACTTCGGTCAGAGCGGGGGAGCCGTGAGATTTCGATCAGAGCGAGGGAGCCGCGAGATTTCGATCAGATCGAGGGAGCCGCGAGACTTCGATCACAGCGAGGGAGTCGCGAGACTTCGATCAGAGCGAGGGGGCCGCAAGATTTTGATCAGAGCGAGGGAGCTGTGAGACTTCGGTCAGAGCGGGGGAGCCGTGAGATTTCGATCAGAGCGAGGGAGCCGCGAGATTTCGATCAGATCGAGGGAGCCGCGAGACTTCGATCACAGCGAGGGAGTCGCGAGACTTCGATCAGAGCGAGGGGGCCGCAAGATTTTGATCAGAGCGAGGGAGCTGTGAGACTTCGGTCAGAGCGGGGGAGCCGTGAGATTTCGATCAGAGCGAGGGAGCCGCGAGATTTCGATCAGATCGAGGGAGCCGCGAGACTTCGATCAAAGCGAGGGAGCCGTGAGATTTGGATCAGAGCGAGGGAGCCGCGAGATCTCGATCAAAGCGGAGGAGCAGTGATATCTCGTTGGCTGTCTGAGGCTGAGGTTTATTCTAAGCGAAACAAAAAAGAAACAAATGAACAAAGCGAATACAACTTTTTATAATAGTACATCACTGGAATCCATACCTTATATTTCAATTACATTGGAATGATAAAACTAATCTATATCTCGAGTAAGTACATGGCGAGCTTCATATAATGTATAACGTAAAATGGGTTCTTGTATATTTATATATATATATTACTATATTTCTGGGTAAATCTCCATAAGCGGCAGTTTTGTAACCAATGACGGCAATGATCTTCTCATAAGTAAATGTTGTGTATTATTTTGGCAGTCATGAGTTGTCTTGAATTGTTGCGCCCTCGCCGGTGGAATTTGCGTTTGCGATTACCGGAGAGGGCGCACTGATTAGTGTTGACTATATTTCTATCACGTTTTTTAGTTTGAAATTTCGATAAAACGAGCAAGTTTAACTAGAAAGGCGCCCTCCCAACATGCCCCCCTATTGTCAGCACATATTAAAGCAATCGATACAAACATACCCACATGACTAAGTGGCAGTCGTTCGGATAAACAAAAAGTAAACATCGACAATATAGTAAAGTTCGAGAAGAGCTGGCAGTCACTTTTGTATTATATTTTTGTGGACTAAATACAAGAGACAAACTTGATTTTGCCGTAAATCTACGAAATCCAAATCATGCGACAAAGATTGAACTAGAACATGCGCGGATTGAACTCTATGCATGAGGTAAATATAACAGACGTCGCTGCAGACAGCCGCCATTGCATCAGGTGATTATTTGTTCACATCGAGGCACTGTGATTACGTCATCATGATCACTTACTGCTTGCTGAAGAATTGAACATTTAGACAGCAGGCCGAAATATAGTCGAGGAAACGTTCCTGAATATACAAAGATATGGCATCGGGGTCGTTGCTTGGCAAGTGTCGAGAGCGATGTACCATCGTGATTATCTGGCTGCCATTCGAATTGAGATAACTGAAATAGGTAAGTAGTAGATCCAATAAATCAATATGACGAGAAGTTATGTTGTCATAGTAATAATATAAATACATCATGTTAAATTTGTGATTGGTATATGGAATACTCGCGTCGGACAGCACAATCGCTCAAAAAGATTTTTTTTTTGCCAAAGAACATATACATAGGTGTCCCGTGGAAAGAAAGTAATTATAATCACGTCTGACGTATGTGCACTTCAAATTGGCGTTGTCTTCCATTGAACATGAAACCTCGAAATTAAATTTACTTCATATTTAATCAAGAGAAAATAATGTACAAATGAAAGGAAATCTGCCATTCCCAAGGATTGTAATAGAAAATCATGGGACACCATAGTCTGACAAGTTGGCGTGCGTGGGGTTCGCCCTTTGTCATTTTCAATGACTAATTCTAAATTATTTCACAACCAAGTTCGTCAAGACTGTCTCAGTCGGTACTCACCCGCCCTTCCAGTTTGTGGATAACTCTTTCTGTTTTACTGACCTGTTCTTTAAAATGAATGGCATAGTTTGGTTTGGTACTCTGACTATGGCGCTTTTCTTTTTCTTCAAGGGCTGCCAAGTAGGTAAGAAAGACACGCAATTCTCCCATGTGCTGTAGCAGGACATCATCCTTGGGTGGGAATAAAAGAACGAGATTGAAAAATCAATATAATTCCACACTTTAAATTGTAGTTAACTTTATTATCGAAATGGTTAAATTGGGAATAGGTCGAAAACCTTAATAGATATAATTTATTCAAATAATTATTCGGCGCAATTTATTTATTGTAAGAAGGATATTTTCAAACGAAGCACGTGTCAAAATAATCTGAAGACATCATGCATAGTCAATCACATTACGTCATGCGGAGTGACGTCATTCGTTATTCATATAAGTACTGGTAACAATACTGGTAACGATGCGATTTCCGTGTTCTTAGCAAGGTTTTAATTAAGCCTAACGATTTACATGTGAATGTCACATCGCAGACCAACGCGGCGATGATGATTGTCAGTTAAAAATAGAGCACGAAATGTAAACTATTGATTGACGGGGACTGTGGAGACTGGCCAAGTCGGAACTTCTTTTTTGTTTTACAAAAAGAAATAATTAATTGGTCTGTTAGTCCTTTTAGCGTGATCGCGAAAACTAACCTGACCGCTAGAGAAATCCTGACGGGATGTCTTTCGCAGTCACGCTAGTTTTCGTGATCACGTTAAAAAGGCTAATTGACAATTAATTATAAGAAGTCCCGACTTTTCCAGTCTAGGGACTGTGCTGTCCCTCATTTTTTCGAGTCTGTAATTGACTCCGACGTGATGATCAGAAATGATAGTATGAGTGGGCACAGCTTCAATCCTGGAATTGTTGGCCACACAAATTAAAATTTAATATTTTTTTTTTAAATGTAATGACATAAAGGAAACATACAAATGTTACCTCACCCATTTCACCATTCAACCGGAATGGTGTCGGAAGTGTATCAACTTCTGGGAAGTCGGAGGGCAGTGACTGTTTAGTATTCCGATTCTCGACCTAAATATCAGAAATATATTAAATTAAGACGGTTAGATATACAATTATATTAAAAAAATCCATGACATATAAGTTACAGAGCCAGTAAGATCACTCTACTGCAGACGGTGGTTTGATCACTTTCACGTGCTGTTGAATGTTAAACGCAATACAGACATTACGTATCATAGTTTCAACTTATCCGGGTCATCTCCCATTTGCCGTGGATAACTGGTATATTCCATGACTACTAGTATTTGACCTCCACTCTCATAACTGTTCAGTTGGAATGCTGAGGTCGCGACCTTAAAAATTGTTGACAATAACATGAAGGTGATACAGCGGCGATAGTATATTTTGGTTTCGTGTGACAAAGCACGACTCGACGCAATGATCCCGGAACCCGCCGTAGGCGGCAGTATTTTCATTCGAGGTCAATTTTGGATCACCAGGTCATTCCTAAATGCGTAATTAGGACTGAGTCGAGAATCAATTTTGGGTGCCAGAAATCATCCAAAGACGTTTATTTGGGTATAATTGGCGCTGTCAAGACAAAGTTCAGGCTAATAAAATAAGATTAGCGACGTTTTCCTATGAGAAAAAAGTGAATTATTTGTTGAAAAAAGCGGAGAAAAATTGATACACAGAAATCGTGACGTTGACTCTACGCATGCAATGCAGCGTCATGGAAATTGTCTACAGTACACGTGCACGCATCTTTCGATGACGTGATTATTTTGCCAGCCAGCCCAGGACGCCGTACAGACATTGTACTAAGGTAAGAGCCTTTGCCCTTTTCCACAAATTTTAATATATTCTTAACAATTGCTTTACCTCTAAAATAGCACACCATGCTATGATCATTCAGTGTTTTGTATTAAACGACTCATCGCTTAGCAAAACCAATTTTCAGGATTTATTGGCACATGATGTCATGAATCAGAGAAACTAATGACCAAAAATAAATATTGCATCGTATATAAATGATGACAGCAATTTACTGGGCCTATGGCCTGTGAACTCATATGACGTGTGTGCACGGTGCAACTAGTAACAATTACCTAACCTACCGGTCCTTCACGGTCACAGTTGTCGCGATGCATCTCAATAAAATAGCATCTAAAACCAATTAAAGCCGATATGTGTAAATACTTGTACATTAATAGTCTAGTCTATGCAACCAGCAATAATGACATGCAAGAATGGCATTGGCAAAATGATGACCTCGGATGTAGCCATGTCTAGGGCCATGGATATGATTTTAGTCTTTGCCCATTAATGTAATGTTATAGTGTCTATGAAGTATGTGATCATGATTAATCTTCATGATTATTTGTGACCACACCATTGATTATTCGGCATAGGCTACCACACACTGTATAATATTGAGCAGAAAGTCATGCAAGAAATTGCATTTGACCACCACATTGGCATGGCTGGCTGTATTCATTCTTACTTTTTCATGATCATTGTTTGGCTCACTACAAGTTTCTTGTGATTTAGGCGGATTGTTGTCACATGCAAGAAACAGCAAGAGCTGCAATGTGTACATCAGAGTGCTTTTATCATTCTTGTGTTGTTGCTATTGTAGGTAAATGGCCACAGCAGAAATGTACATAACTGTCATTTATGGCAGAAACTGATAGGGGCCAATTCCTTGCGCTCACTACATACACATGTACATCAGTGAATGTTTTTCTGTTGCCAGCTGCCATTTTTGAAATGGTGCCACCGATCAACAGTTCATGCCACTCACCTCAACCTTAAACAATGACATGTGTTGTCATTTGTTATTAATTTTATTTTTATTAAAATGAGTTACCTTTTTCTAAAATAAACAAAATTTGATAGTAATATCATGTAAAAAAAATGTTTAAAATGATTGTATTTGATATAGACTGAACATGTTGGGGAAAAAATAAATCTAAAATAATAAAATCCCTGCCTAACTACCCAATATTTTTTACTCTAATACTGGAAACACCAAATTTGTTTTTCATTGGCCTCATAATGGTTTGAGATCTTTTTAATATGATCCACATAAATAATGAGGGATGAACTGGGATTCTGTACAAACAGGTCCATGACTCATTTACAGCCCTGTCATTGGTGATACCAGGATTTTACTCCTTATAGCATGTGTGTGGGCTGTCTTATGCAAACCAACAATGCTGTTTTTGCACATGGTCAATTCACTTCGGTTATATGTTAGATGACACAATACCATTGCCATGCGATAAATTCATTACTTTTACCGGTTCTATCAGTCTGATGGAATTGATATCATCATTGATAACTCTATGAAGTACAATTACATTCCATATAGTCTCTTTGCACCTACTTTATTTCTTATTTATTCTGAATGGACAGTTGGATGAACATACAATAGCCTAAAAGTAAGGGGGTATATTTGTACAACACCCTGTAACTTTGCATGATATGGGTCTATAATACTGTCTTGTAAACAGTTAACTACTGGTTTTGTACAGTTTATTGTTGCTGCACATATACTTATTGAAAACAACAAGATATAGTATTTTCGGTAATATGACTACTACCAAATTGATCGGTGGTGATACCTATCATTTGGGTCTTCCGTCAACACTTATCTGCTTTTGCACCATGAGTCGTTCCATGCACATCATACCAGATTTAATCATGACACTCCGTTTACAACACTAATTTACCTCATTATAACGTAAATGTGCATAACCTGTGTTTTCATTGAGAGGATGCTTGAATGCACAGTTTTGCTTTCAGCGTCCTCTCACTAGTTATTTACAATGTGCCTCAAGATTTCATTTATGGAAAGTTCAATCATTTAAACAATGTTCTTCCTATTGAACATTCCTCTACTCAACACCTTACTCAAATCATTCATTACAATATATAATCCTTACCACTTGTTTTTTTATTTTCTTCCAGGCGAGATAATTCAACCATCACCTGTATCTCCTATTGGTTCAACTTTTTACTTTATTCTTACTCAAATTTTTTTGTAAACTTGTTGTATATTGATGGTTAAGATAAAAAATAAAAACTTTATTTTTTCCTTGTCATTACAGACGTTTATTCTATTCACACTACTTTTACATGGTTGTCTTCCAACTAGTCATGCTGAGTGATTTCTAATAGCAGCTGGCCAAATTACAATCGAGTGGTGGGTGGGTCACAGTCAAGTACAAATAAGCCATTCACTGCCAAAGAACAAATATAATCATTCTTTCCGATCAAGTACTTTAACCTCCCCCTCTTGATTCAAATGACATAACCAACAGACTTAAGACACCACCTACTTCCTATAACACACAACACCATATTCACATAATTGTTCATACATGTATACATTGTCACAGCAAAATCAATTAAATAAATTTACCAACAGCTCCAGCAAATCATCTGCCCATATTAACTATAGCCTCTTTTGTAATCCCTCTAATACTTATATTTTGTGTTTCAATTACATAATGTTAGTCCGAAAATGTCAGCTTCTATTATTTGAACACAATCCTATTATCAAGGTCACGTTTGTATTGCGCTGGTCCCGCTAACTCTGGACTCTTTAATGTAAGGTAATACAAACGCCATCACCACGGTGAAAAAAAAACACCGTTACAGTAGATTTACACTGGGTACGTGATATTTTTGTCCGTTCGGGGAGTGGTGGGCATTAATTCTATTGGGACTACGCTACAACCAGGTAATTAAAAACTGACAATTAATTTAATCAAGTAACCGAGAGGAGGAGACTGGATCTATACACGGCAAACGATAAATCACCAAAGCAACAGATAACAAGAAAATGGGCAAAGACATGTACATTCCCGTAAGATATATTGGTCTTCACCGTCAAGAAACACAAGCTTAAAGAGAGTATTAACTGAACTGAATCTGCAAATGCTGTTTAATCACTTCAGTTAAAATGGGGCACCACAGTAACCGCAGTAAACAAAATCTGCTTATTTAGAAAGTTAAGTCAACCCAGACTGTTGTAATTAATTTACTATTATTCCGATCCCTGTTACGTGAGAAAATATCTGTAGTACAGCAACCTATCCACATAAACGTTTACGCACAGAGAGGGACTGTGATTTACGTAACTCCATATTTGCAGGCAGCTCTCCAAGTTTCCGATTCCTTACCGACGTCTTGAGCACGGCCCCTTCGTGGTGAAATAACTGAGTAAACGCTCTTAAATACACATTCGACCGAGAAATCCCCGGACAAGAATAACTACTTGATCTCATAGGAAAGTTTTCCACTGTGACGATGGTAATCCCCATTTATCCCACGTGAGAACCGCGTGATCCCCGCCACGTGCACGAATTGACGCGACTCAAGGATGTTGTAGAGTTTGTTTTGTTTTTTGTTGTTTTTTTTTTGGGGGGGGGGCAAATGTTACCGGTAATCTAAATGAACTTTTTTCTAATAATCTATCTAATCTAATCTAAGTATTTTTTCAATTATTATACAATTAAACTGGTGATGGTTGTGAAACCATAACTGCCTCAGCACAAAGATTGTTATGTAATACAAGGGAATGTAAAGGGAAATGACTGGTAGAAGCAAGGCTGGGCAAATTTTGCGAAAAAGTAGTTAGTTAGAACAAGACATGAATGTCACAGTCCCCGTCATTTAATTATAAAATGCTCATGTCAAAATAATACATGGAACATCTGCAAACAGTTGAATTAATATGTACTAGTACTCTATGTGTGTACTACTCATCATAAAGTGATTTCCCTTAATCTAGTAATGTACTGATAACTGAAAACTTTGTTAATTCGGGTTTTTGTATATTACCAGGACCTGGGTTTGTTTCAGTATCACCATTGTAATTCCCCTCAAAATGTAGCCCTGACACCCGATTATAGTTTTTTCACTGAGATTGGTAATGGTACGACCTATCTGTCACTGATTCAGTCCAAGGTCACGACCAGGCCATGACATCACTAAAAACCCTAGCATTACAATTTAAGCTTAGCCTAATTATTTATTCTGAGCATGCTCAGTTGTTCTATCAGGGGTGTTGGGAGAGGTAATTTTGGGTGAATATCATGAAAAAGACCCACTTAGGTTTTTCAGATCTGGAATAAAAATTACGTGCATATTCGGCAGAGACTTATTCATCAACCTGCCAAGTTTCATCGATATCTGCAGCAGAATTTCTGAGAAAATGTCACAGACGGAAACCGGAAATAAGAAACTATACTCCCGACTAATTAATTGCCAGACACAAATTCGACACATTGTGGGATATCGAAATATGGATGATGAAAGTGATATTTCCAGAGATATAGTTGGAATTGAAGCAAATGAGTGGCTTATTAATCCATGAATAAACAACGAAACACGGAAAGTAAACCTAATATTGTAACCTGGTCTGCAAAACAAGGGGTTTTAAAATGCTGCCCACTGTCTTCCCCCAATCAAAAATGAGAGGGGGGCAAGGGGGTAGCTGGTACAGTTTTACGGAAAATAAAAAAGGCTTTTTACAATTTACAAGGAAAAAAAGACGTTTTTACAGTTTACAGTGAAAATTGAATGTTTACAGTTTACAGAGAAAATAAAGGTTATTTTACATTTTACGTACTCAAATTCTCTGCCATTACTGCGCCGTGTGACGCATGCGCATATTACCCTCGTAGTGCTCTTCATTCGGTTAGAGGGCCTTTTACGTCTTGACATTCAATTTTGCAGTGAATTGTGTCATCTAGTCGTTTTACAGTTTCGAAAATGTAATTTCCCTGGATTATTCTTTACAACTTTTTTTATTTGGATGTAAATTCTTGTACGCACCGAGAAAAATTACACATTTTTACAGTGTACGAAAACAATATTTGATTGATTACGTTGTACGTCTAGCCTGTGATTACAGAATTACGGAATTTATTTTTTCAATTTACGTTGTACGAACAAAAAATTTTTGCAATTACGTTGAACGAAAATACCCCCCCCCCCTCAAACCTGGGTCAGTAAGTTTTTCCTGGATATGTCATTAAACTCAGCTATGTATGTCAGCAAAATTTGCCCCTCAAAATTCAGGAAATAGCGTTTCAGAGGGTCTAGATTCTAAATTTCGACGCGAGGGGTGGTTAGCAGACCCCCCCCCCCCCCCATGCACAATTTCGTGCCGCCGCCCCTGATTCTATTTAGCGGACTCGTATGTTCACTGCTGGACACTTTAAAAAACAATGTCTCGATAAGTGTTTTATTAACCGGAATGAGAGGTCCGGAGTCACGGTGACTCTAAACATGTCTTCAACCAGCCTAGGCCAATTATTAATGTGCGGGGTAATTACTAGTACTCTGGCCAATGATATTGAACTTTGCTCCTCGATAAAGCAGTGGTTTTTCACTTCAAATAATACTCTTGATACCCTGGAAAAATATGTCAACTGTTTCAAAGGATTTTCGTCTTCTCAATTTCTCACGATATTGAATCTCCATATGTTGTTTAAATTTGTTTACTTGAAGGAAATGTCTTTTGACAGCATTTCTTGTATTAATTTCCATTGCACAAAAACAGCAAACACTGTTACTGAAGCACGGATTTTGCATGTATTTTTCCCCGGCCAATTACGAAAACTGCAAATCAAGGCTAATACCTCATCCATAGTTGTTGACACTTTGCAGCCGCCATGATGGATGTACTAGTATTGTGGCGTATTTGACCCCGGAATCTGACCTTGAATTCTGGCTACATTTACTGTCCTTTCATATCAATTCGATTTCCTTTCATTATTTCATCCAGATTTCATGATATTTAATATTTAAAACCAACCTTCATTTTACAGTCACTCTAGTTTTCACTTTTTTTAAATTATTTTACTGATCAAAAGAATTATCACTCCCATCATGCAATCCCCCAGAGTACTTCCACAAAGTCAGCGACGATCACCAACATAAATACAAAAAACCTCGCTCTCGGAATGAACATTTCAGAGCTCTATCATAAATGGAATATGCTTAAAAGGTGGTGGTGGTCGCGTAAACAAACAATGTATTTTACACGCGTTATATACAGTACGTCGCTATGAGTCCCACATCGGACAGAACGCAGGGTAACGACCACCGCCCTTTAAGACAGTGATCTCAATTTAAAACCCATGTTTTATTAAATAATTAATAGTCAAGTATAAAATAGTCTTAGAACATCTTTAGTTATATATACTGGACGTCAAAACATTAGTGCCATTATTCATTTATTGATATGCAAATTGGTGTATTTCTTTGTATTAATTCTAACATCAAAATATTCAATCAAATGGGTACTACTGTAAAATACTTTATTTTAGCTTGAATTAATTTTTGCTGTAAAGTCTTTTAATATTTTGGTGTTCAGTATGGAGTTTCTTTTCACTGAATCATCCCTCCAGCGAAAATAGTGGAACTAAAGTATTTTACAATATTCACCGGCACTCATCAGATCTTCGCACTGTTTTCAGAGATTGTAGATGTAATACATATGAGCATACCAGTCATAACAAATAAATTCATGCATTCTAGAGATTTCACTATCTGAATTTAAAAAAGAAAAACAAATCTTGTAAAAAAGCAAACATTTACTTTTTGTTACAGCTCAGTCCCGAGAATTCCCCGGACGAGAATAATCAGTACATGATCTCATCATGGGAAAGTTTTTTCCGCCGTGAATATGTCCATTGCGAGGACAGCGTGGTCCGTATATATGATATGAAACTTATACGGCTTAATGTGATCGACGAAACGAAACGAAACAAAACGAAACTGAACGGGATGACACACATACCCGCCGATAATAAAAAAATAAACTGCAATCAGAGAAAATGGGTTTTATACTCACAATATTTACAAAATATTTGCCGCAAATAACAATATGGTTCGTTTCGCTAATTACCGATAATCGGAAATCTGTAATCAGCGAAACAAGGGTCTTACACGTACAATGTTCACAACTGTGGGACGAAACTTGACCAGTATACTTACATTTCAGTCGTGTATATAACTACATAGAACATTTGCCGAAAATACCAATATTTAATCAGTAAATGGTTCGTTTCGCTAGTTACAGATAACCAGAAATCTGTAATCAGCGAAATAAGGGTCTTACACGTACAATATTCACAATTGCCAAATGCGTTTTTTTGCAGACTTTACAAAACTGTTCAATTTTCAACAATGTGCCTTGAACATTACAAACAATTGAAATTACTAAACAAAAAATGCAAAAATTAAATAACTGTAAAAGACAAGACTCAAAAATAATAAATTTTCTCTCCATATTTGGTAATTGGTATGAAATGTCAGCATCTCTGAAAATGAAATAAACACGAATTAAAACATAAAATGCCTTCAGTTTGTTAAAAAATAGAAAAAGTTGTAATTTATGATTACTGACTTCAGAAACACTAATGTTTTGGAAAATACTGTATTTGTATCTTCTTTACATACATTTTTGTATCGTTAAAAAATGTGCATTAAAAAACTTAGTTGTACTGACAATGAAGCAAAATGTTCTTTTATTAAATAACCCTATTATTATAATACCTCATTGGTTGAAAGGGACATCATTATAGGAGGGGAACAATGTGGGACCCCCTCCACACACACACACACACACACACACACACACACACAAATCTGCCCATGACATGTTACTTGCCTTTACTTGTTTAATCACTGATTAGTACAAGAATTTTTTTTTTACTTACTCATCACTTTCATCCTCATAATTTTCAGATTCATCTGTTTCGGTCTCTGGTATATAAACAGACATGTCCTCTGCTGATGATTCAATCTCACTCTCACCCTCTAATTCATTATCTGAATTTATTGGCGTAGATGCAAGTAATTGTTTTAACAGATCACACTGTATTCCAACTGTGACTTGTTCAACTTCTACCAGACATCCTAAAAAAAGACTTATTGAATGAGAAATTTTTAAAATGTGCGATTATATTAAAGAAGGAAGTAAATTACCATGAAAATAGCCATGTCTAAGGTATTTTGGCCAATAGCAAAAACAAATTTTAGTTTATAGACAAATGCTATGAATCATAGTTCAAATATCAGAGAGGTTATAAAACTTTCCTACTGGAATTTTTGACTCCCGTGTGCGAAGTTTCTGTCTGTCTGTGTGTGTGTGTGTGTGTCTGTTCCATCGATATCTCGAGAACCAATGTTCGGATTTCAATGAAACTTGGTATATAGCTTGTCTGGGGCAATGCGCAGATTTGATTAGTTTTTGGTTGACATCCATGCATATTAATGAGCTCATCTGCATAATAATGTGTGAATTTTAAGCTATTTCAGTTATATCGCAAGAAGCATTAAAAGAAGCATTTTTATAAAACTTGGTAAGAATGTTACTAATGATTGGCTGCTGCAATTCATTGTTGTATTTTACATTTTAATTAAAATTTTGCATTTTTTATGTATTTTTTTATTATTTTTTTAAAAGTTTTTTTATGCCAAATTGCATGGATACAACTAATAGGAATCGGTGAGTGGACTAATTTGCATAATGATGCGCATGCGTATTCTATTTTTTTCATGACCAGCAATTTATGATGCTGTCAGCCATTTTGTTATTTCCAGTGTGTTGTACAAAAACGATGCAAGCGCTCGGGAGATGAAATGTATCAGTTTACATTATGAAAAGGTCTAAGAAATTACATGTATGATTTTTTATTATCGTATAAGTAAATAAATAAATAAGTAATTGACCAAATGTATAACCTCAATGACTGTGAAACGAATTACTGTGCAAGCTAGTTTACATTCACGTGTGGTGTACAATTACATTCAAGCCACGGAACATTGAACCCTGTGTTAGCCCAGTCAGGAAAATAATGAATGTGAGATTCATCATCGCCAAAACCATGGCAGTGTTGAAGATAGGAAAATGGTTGGTAGGTTCGATTTCATGGTAAAATGTTGTGTAAATTCGTTGTACTTGTGAATCCTGATTTATCACCGTATTATTGAACGCGAGAACAAATATGGTGACCTCCAGCATCAATGTAGTTGTATCAAGTCACTGCCGTAAGGAGATATTTCCTTTGTATCGCTTACCAACATTGTATTGTACTTCTTTCCTTTATTTTCCTTTACACATTTGGAAACTTGCATGGTGTACTTTCACCCCCACCTTCCCCAAATTATGAAGCTATCAAGTCGATTAGTAGGTATAGGAGGTCTATGTGTGTCGATGACTACTGCGTTGTGTAAGGGCTTCTCGTACGTAAATGGGACACATTCCCAGTAAAAATATTTATTTACACAGAGCTGACAAAATTCGCCTACATGTGTAAATATATGTTGGGATTTGAAGAAAAAAAACTCGTAAAACATACCGAATTTACCGTGACAGGAGTGATCAATTTTGGTGCCGATTGTTGGTGGGCTAATCAGCATGTCGGATTATTTCTGAGAACGTTCTTCGTGTGGGAAATCACAAAATCATTAGCACTAAGTAAGCTGGTTTACCTTATTTTTGTGTCAGAGTACCCTGTACAAATGACATGAATCGACATGCGATGATTACCAAAACAATTTGACAATCGGTGTCTCATTTGTTCACCACCCCCTCAACACGGTGATTTGTTATGACGGTGATTTGTTATGAGGGGTATTTTTTCCCGGCCCTTTTCGTCGGAAATGACGAATTCATTGGCTCTAATATATCCTAGTTTACTTTAGTTGTTTCATCCGATTATTGTGTACATTGATTTTACCTAGCAAAGGAAACAATCGGTGTCTGGTTTTGTTATATTTACACTATTGCAACACCTTATGTGGGCCCCCAGCGTGAGCCACGTGTTTCACTATTTTTTTCATTGAATATTACACGGCACGATATCCCTCAAATCGGAAGGCACATTTATTGCTCGAGTTACTGTTCCTATTAAGTTAAGCCATGGAGCAAAAAAGAAAATATGGTTAAGCTGAATACCATGCTTCATGTGGAATGTATAGACCGTGATGTCGGCATTAACTACTGGATGCACAGTGGAAACCACTGGGGCAACGCCACGCTGACCGGCGTCTCCTGCCTGGTAAAAAAAAACATGCGGGACGGGCTGCAGGGTTTTAAGCCATCGTAGATGTTTTCGAAATGAAAATTAGCGAATAGGTTTTGTTTCGAGCCACTTATAATGTCCTGTGTGTATTTTTGTTTGGTACTCATCGCGTGCAACGTGTCCCAGATAGTGTCAATTTATACGCAGTAACAAATGAGACGCGTTGGGGATTACTTTGAATTTTATGTACCGAGAAGTACGTCTGCCATAAATTATTAAGAGCAAATGTCTGTAAGTATCAAACAATGGTGGCAGGGGTTAAAAAATCGATTTGGCTCATATTTTGCACAGTGATAGTACTTGGTCCACAACCCCTCAAAACAGCCTTCTTTTAGATCAAAACTCATTGTTGCCATGGTAACGGGCAAACAAAGTTTTCTGGCCATTTTCCCCAATTTTCGCATCTCAAAAACACGGAAATCAGCATAATTTACGGCATTGTCTCTGCCACACCTTTGAACTTATCGTCAAAACAAAACAAGATCCTAATAGACCAACATATTTGAAAGAGATAGACTTCAGTTCCTTGGCAGCCTGAAAACAATGCAATGTTTCGAGCTTCTAAAAAATGTAATTTTTTGTCAAACTTTGTAATGCTATAAGTGCCGCTCTGGTATTTTTTTTTACTTGAAATTTGTACCATACATAGATAATCAAAATATCTTTCAAATAATATCTTCCAAAATTTGGTAACTTGTTTGGTTCATACGTGGTCGTCCCAAGAAGTAGGTCATTTTTTTGCGTTTGACCAAAATTGTGAATGTAAGCCATCTTCAAAGTACTCTACATTCTAACTCTAGAATTCTAACTCGACTTCTTTCCAAATGTAGATCTATGCATAACTTATCAAATAATTGCTTGTAGAGTTTCGGGTCGTAATGTTTAGTCACGTGGTTGTCCCTGAAAGTAGGCCATTTTTTGCACTAGGCACAATTTTGGAATTTTAGCCATGTTCAAAGTACTATACTAGACAAAGTGAATTAGAACGTTAACTCAACTTCTGGTCAAATGTAGATCTATGTATTGTCTATCAAATGAATGCTTGTAGAATTTTGGGTCGTAATGATAAGTCACGTTTGCATTTGCCAAAAAAATGAAATTTTAGCCATCTTCAAAGTACTCTACGGGACAAAGTGTAATCAAAATGACACCTGGCATGTACTTCTGAATAACCTGGATAATACAAGTGTGGTTCTGGTAATGGACTGGGCCATGAAGTTTCTGCCAAGGAAGTACAGGGAGAGCCAAACAGACTGGTTTAGAAAGCGGGGCATACCATGGCACATCTCGGTAGCATACCAGCAAAGGATCTATCCAAGTTCTTATACCTCCGAAGTGACTATGCTGGGTGTTATCACAACACACTCATACTTCAAGCAGCTAGGCATATCAATGAAACTGCAGGAGTCACCATCAGACGACTGGACTATTGCGACCCACAAGGGGGGAAAAGGTCATGTGACAGACAGGCCGCAACAGTGAAGTTCCACATCAAGACCTGGATCAATGAGGGCCACAATGTTGAGATGGCCGAGGAGTTTAAGATTGCTGTAGAGTCTCGTGGTAGAATCCCGGGAGTAAAGTCTTTCTGTGTGAAGTGGTTGCAGATGTTGCAGCGACATCCATGAAACTGGATTAAATCACCAAACTGATCATGAGTTTAGTGATGCAGGTCTACGTGTCTGACGAGCATACAACATCGGGGAAGGGAATATTGTCCCTTGGCTGCGATTGCCTGCCATAGAACCACCGCTGCTGAAGATTGTCAGTCAGCCATCAAATCCTGGTTCTGCATTTCGACCCATCAGGTCCAGGCAGATGAAGGTGTAAGCTCAACAAGAATCAGATTCTGATGAAGATGTGGCAAGTCATGAGACTGTGCAACCCAGTCAATGGTAGCCTTTTCCCTTGTCCAGAAGAGAGCTGTGTCAAGATTTATAAAACATGCAAAGGTCTGGAGGCTTATGTAGCTGTCGGAAAGCACAAACGTCACCTTGAAAGAGAGACTTTGCTGGACAAGACAAAGTTGAAGTACGCGAAAAAGTTTGCACAGGGCCTGTCAGAAGTGCCACATGTAGATCCATCCTTAGAAGTAAATAGAACAACACCTTTCCCACAGCAAGGATGGGCACTGCGCAGTCCGAAGATGGCTGTCTGGTTTAGCCACAAGTAAACAATGACCTTGATAAGCGGTTTCGGCTTGGACAAGCTACTGGACGAAAGTCAGACCCGTTACTGTGTCCAAAGAAATGAGGCATGCGCGTGATGCACAATGCCAACGGCTATTCCAGTCTCTAGCTATTTCTCCCGACTGGCAGCTAAACGCCTTAAAGCTTCAGAAGATTCTGAGGAGGAGGAAGAGGAGCAACATGACCCTGCTGTAATCGAATCCTCCAACAGTCGCATACAAGAGAAAATCATCACCAACGTCGAACTATGTCACCCTGTCTTGTACGATACATTCAACCTTTGTGACTTTGCAAAGAGGGGAGGCCTGTATGAGGTTGGCATAGTACTATTAAGGTCAATTTGCCAGCACTTTGATGTCGACGTATCCTCCATCACTGACCGTCGACGCAAGTCAGCATTTTTTGCAAAACTTCGAGAGTACTTGAGTTTCTGCCTGGTTTGTGTAAAACTAAGTGTACTAAGACATAGAGGTTTGTGTGTTCTTATGTAGGCTTAGTTAGAGAAGTGCTGTTAGGATGTTTCGTTACTTTGGAGAAGATGCCTCTTGAACCGTTTGTTTCTTTTAACATTGTCAATGTCCAATGTATATTATATTGGTACTACAATGACTGATAATGCACTTACAGTGTTAACTTAAAGTTTAGTTAAGCGCCGACTCTGTTATAAGTGTAAATATCAATTTTAATAAAGAAACTAAGATATTGTTTTAAATTTAGCTATGTTCTATAATGCATATCAAAAGGAACACAAACACGGGAACAAAAGTTCCTAACATTCAGTTGATACACAATGTCAGATACCTCCCGGGACTAAACGTCACTCCCTAAAACTCTACGAGCATTTACTTGACTGGCTTAAGAAGTTGAGTTAGAATCCTGTTTTGTCAGGTACAGTAGCATACTTTGAACATGGTTCAGGGACAACCATGTGATTAAATGCCATGTCCCGAAGCTCTACAAGCATTTATTCAGTAAAAAATACAAAGATGTACATTTGATCAGAAGTTGAATCAGAATTCTTCTTCAGTTCTTCACATAGCATACTTTGAAAATTCACAATGCAAAAAGTGGCCTACTTTCAGGGACAACCACGTGACTTAACGTTATGACCCGAAACTCTACAAGCATTTATTTGATAGACAATACATAGATATACATTTGACCAGAAGTTGAATTAGAATTTGTGTTCACTCCGTCACGTTGCGTACGTTAAACAAAGCTAAAATTCACAATTTTTGTCAAATTCAAAAAATGGCCTACTTTCAGGGACAACCACGTGACTGAACGTCATGACCCGAAACTCTACAAGCATTTATCTGATAGACAATACATAGATGTACATTTGACCAGAAGTTGAAATAGAATTATAATTGTTTACTTCGTCACGTAGTGTACGCTGAACAAAGCTAAAATTCACAATTTGCGTTAAATGCAAAAAATGGCCTACTTTCAGGAACAACCACGTGACTGAACCTCATGACCCGAAACTCTGCAAGCATTCACTTGATAGGCAATATATAGATTCACCTTAGATAATAAGTTGAATTAGAAATATATTTTACTTTGTCATGTAGCGTACTTTGAGCATGGCTAAAGTTCACAATTTTCGCAACACACAAAAAGTGGCCTAATTTAAGGGACAGTCACGTGACAACCAAACAAGGTACCAAATTTTGCAAAAATGCTTTTGATAGATGTTCCAATTATCTATATATGGTACAAGTTTCAAGCCAAAAAAATACCAGAGTGGCACTTACAAATTTGGGCCAAAAATTATTTTTTTTGAAACTTGAACATCTAATTGTTTTCAGGCTGCCCAAGAACTAAAATGTATGTCTTTTGAAATTGCACAACAATTTTGAAAAAGCCAAAATGTTGGTCTATTCAGATCTTGATTTGTTTTTATGGTAGGTTTGAAGGTGTTGCCAAGACAGTTCCGTAAATTATGCTGATTTCCGTGTTTTTTAGATGCGAAAATTGGGGAAAATGGCCAGAAAACTTTGTTTGCCCGTTACCATGGCAACAAGGAGTCTTGATCCAAAAGAAAGCTATTTTGAGGGGTTGTGGACCAAGTACTATCACTGTGCAAAATATGAGCCAAATCTATTTTTTGACCCCTGCCACCATTGTTTGATTCTTACAGACATTTGCTCTTAATATTTGTTATGGTACTGAGCTGTACGATGGTTGTAATTTTACCATGTCGATTTTCGGGATATACGAACCAATCCAAAAGATTGTGATGCCTTCCTTATTAATATACGTAACTGAAAATAAATAAATATAATATTTATTGACACATATATTGATATTAAGATAGTGGTTTGAATTTTAGATATTTAGATTGTGATTGTTTGTCAGAAATTTACATAGTTGTTCTTGCTACTTTACGTTTTCCGTGTTAACTAAATTTTTAAAATATTTTTAAATGCCCTATAAGTTTATTTTGGGCATTTATTTGTTTACTATTTTCGTTGCATTTCATTTTCCCCAATGTTTTATGAATTATTTCAGTTTTCTTTTTAATGTTTCAATTTTGTGTAGACTTTTTATGCATATTTTTAAGTAGGCTTATTGTAGGTATACGGTGTCTATGTGTGTAGATGACTACTGGTGGCTCCTTATTTAATAGATTATTAATAATTTGTTTATCATTTTCAAATATTCCCGAATATTACATCATGATCCCTATTCCCTCAGCACACGGGAGTTCTTTCTAAGCTTTCTTTGATTTTTATTGTATATATAAATAAACATACCTTTACTTTTATGTATTGTCTTTGTTTGTGTCTTGACACGTGTCACTTGTGTCTGTATCTGTGTTTGCGTTTGGGTTTGTGCTGGTTTCTTTACAGGTTTTTGGGGGAACTCCGTGGTAGTTTGTGCAGTAATAACTTGTTCGTCATAATTTTGATTTTCAAATGTATGGTCAACCAAGTCATTTGTGATTAGCGTTTGACGCACCTGAAATTAAATTTAATAAAAAAAACATTCAGTAATATTTTAGTGGAAAATCAACATCAAATAAAGATTTGGTTACAGGTAATTTGTTTAAAAACATTTAAAAACTGAAAATGGTTATTGGAAACCATCCCATTGTCAGCAACTAGTTTTACTGTTGTGACCTGTAATGAACAACTGTATTAACTCACTCTTGAGTTCTCTCGTCTTCTGAATGTTATTCTTTCTTCAGTTGGTGACAAACTGCTACCCGAATGTATGGTGGGAACAGCCTCTGGGAACAATCTAGGGCGCCTATAGTAAACAACAACAAAAACTCTCACAACATTTTAGAAATAATAACAAAGTTGACATCACCTTTGCAAGAATTAAAAATGAAAACTTGTTGAAACGTTCGCATATGCAAGTAGTTTCTACAATTTCGACCCTCTGTTATGAAAGGATGCGAAAATCGCTGGTAAACATTTTTCATATGAATTCGATCCACGGATAATAAGGGCGAGAACACGTAATGTCAAACATGCAGTGACCGCGATTGCTAGTAACATCTGTAACTGTCTGTCGAGGCTTAGTCTTTTCCACGAAACGAAACGAAATGAAACGAAACGAAATAAAACTATATCAAATTTTTTAACGACATAGAAATAAATTTCTCGAGAATATTTAGTTTGCAGCTCAATAAATACCGGTAACTAACATCATGACAGCTCAATAAATAAATACGAGTAACTATAACATGGCATGACTTTCTTCATAGTAAACAGATTTACCCGTAAACCAATTTTGACAGGAAACAGAAGCATGGTTTAGAAGCCATTTTTTTAAATCACTTTTGACCAAAAAAACACATTTTAGTGCATATTTCAAACTACAGTGTCCATAAAACAATACTAACAAAATTTTAAAATTCATAAAATAAGCTTTCCAAAAATATATAGTTTTGTGGACAAGGGAGGTCATCTTGGTTTCCTAATTAACTAATTAAAATACCTGTCAGGTAAACTGCATGTCTACCTTAAATTCTGGCTACATTTACTGCCCTTTCACATCAGTTCGATTTTCTTTCATTATTTCATTAAAATTTCGTGATATTTAATATTTAAAACCAATCTTCATTTTACAGTCACTTCAGTTTTCACTTTTCTAAAATTATTTTACTGATCAAAATACTTATCACTCCCATCATGCAATCCCCCATAGTACTTGGGTTTATAGGTTTATAGGTTGATTGAAGGTTTTAGTACATAAGTTCACCAAGCTAGTTTGTCCCTATTAAAATGCTACGGGGAATCACAATCTTGGGGTATAGGTTCTTAGCAGTCAGGCAAGTGTCTCCTCGCTTAGCAACCGGGTGTTGCCTTATATCCGCGGACAGACACTTCCTCACAAAAAGAGCCGTTGACACTTTCCTATGGAGTGCGAATACAGGTCACAGCTTGGGTAATAAAGTCACAGCTTGCCAAGTAATAAAATTTCAAGAATGTTTGAAACATCTCCAAATAAGTGTAATATAATTCTAATTTAGTAAGTCAAATTGAAATAAGTATGGATAGTATCATTTGTGAGTTAACTGGAACCCACAAATGATTTGGAATATATTTTAGCTTTGTGACATTCTATTCGCTTTCCAAAAAAGGAAATTTCCTCATTTCGAAGGGAGCTATCTATTCTGTTTATGGACAACTAGCTTGCAAAATTAATTGTATACATTACACTTAAAGATAGATAATACATATACAAGAGCACAGAGTAAAAACAAATACCATAAATAGTCATAATACATATCAGAATGGGCACACAAATAGATCAAAATATACAAATTTCAGAAAAAAATACGATAAAAATACGATATTCCATAAGATGGTGAACCATAAGTAAATTAATGGTGATATTTATATAAAAAAAGAAAAAAGCACAGAAATTAACAAACAGATAAAAATATATATATATAAACATCAGAAATATTGGTAACAGTAGTCACCAAAGGTAATAATTAGATACAAATGTCTGAGGTATTCATAAGGCATTTGCAGAATGGGAATTTCAGAGTAAATAGAGGATTGGCCAATAAGGAGTCTATGGTAATAAGCTTGGGAATTGATGATTCTATTTGTCTTTGAAACATAGCCAAATGGAATTTGTATACAGGCCGGTAGATTTAAGGTGTTCATGGGGTGGCCATGGAGCATAAATTTGACATGTGTCCTCTGAGAGTCCCAATCTTGACTGCAGCATTAACAATAGATTTGCGAAAGCTTTTGCTAATGGGATATGATATGGGATGGTTTGGGTGAAGAAAGTCAAAGATTCATCATCATTTGCTATTTCTAATAGGATTTTTGCTTCCATTTTCGGGAGCTAAGCAAGGAATGGGAAACAACTTATTTTTAACATAACATAATACGGATTTCCCTAGAAAAAATAAGATCAGACCAGTCATTATCATAATGATACCAGAAGTGTGTTCAGGTTGAAGAATAGTCTCTGCAAGTGGAGTATCAACTGAGTTTGCCGAGATTGAGGATGCAGTTGTAACATGTAGCCTGAGAATGTTTGGAGCACTTTTTACCTCAGGAATTAGATTGTGTGCAGCAATGGCAAACGTAAGATGTTGTATCTGAGCATGCATACGGCGCATGTGAATATAAAGTACCAAACAAGCAATAGAAGTACATACAGCTATGACCAAAGAAGGAGTAAATATTTGGGCAATATAGGTATATGGGGCAGAGAAGAGATCATAATTCTGATCTGAGGTAAATGCTAATTGGTCAATGGGGGAGGCATAATGACATTTTAGTTCTTTATGTGATTTAGCAATTTTATCCATGTCCAAAACAATTGATCGATCTTTGGCCAGTGTGTCATCAAAGTCCTTTTTCAATATGCTTATGTCTGGTAGTTCAGCTTTCCACGGAGATGCAACGGTTTTGCTGCCAGTTAGGTTTGACATATCATATTTTGGAAATATAGATTTTATCAGCTGTATGTTGAAGATGTGAGATGTGGTTGTAGTCTTGTTTTCTGCGCAGTGTAGCAGAGTGGCACCGACAAATGCCCATTTAGATTGCAATTCACAGCCACATCCCACGTCAACTAGGCATAGATCACATGGATCAATACGCACATCTGGTTGTCTTGGGCAGACAAGTGTCCAGCTGGTATTGTGGCTATGCAATAGAATTTGGGAGTTGTCTAAATATACAGCAGTAGGTTTTGGAACATGGTTTAGTAGAAGTCTAATGTCACAGTACTTAGAAATGTCCTCATGTCTGTCATAAAAGATAGCATACGCACATGAGGGATATGTTGTTTTATAGGTGGTGAACTGGTTATCACAGTAGAGGTTATTTTCTCCTAGGCACTCGATGATATCCCATTCAGAAAGTTCCATGAAGGCATTGCCATGTTGCGATATATGCCAAAGTATTCTGGCAAATTGTTCATCACAGTGTAAGAGTTAGCCAAACTAGAGTTGTGAGTTCCATGGACAGTTTGTGGAGCCGGGATAGCAAAAGACATCACACGATAAATATGATAAGCTGAATTTGATTGGGAAAGAGGGATTTTGGTCTGTATGTATAATGAGGATGCTGTCTGATGAAATACAACATCTTTGGTTTGATAGTAGTATGCAACATCATCATGTGTAATTTTGAAAGCATCGCTTGATACTGATAAATCAGATCTCAGCTTGTCCAGTGTCTGTCTCATCTTCTGATGACTGACAAACTCTATTGGGAGAAATCCTTCTATCAGGGAATGTATACCATTTAGATGATACTGATATGTAAATTCCAATTCTGTGAGAAGATTTGTTCTGTCAGAAACCTGAAATTGTAGTGCTAGAAGAGAGCTCAGATGTTTTAATTCATTTGCAGTGTTGTTAATGCTTTTATTTTAGTGGATTGGTATGCAAATGTGTTGAGAAGTGCTATTTTGTTTATAACTTCTTCTATGTTTTTGTTGGAAGCAGTAACACTGTTTGTTAGTTAGAACATTTGTGGAGCTGAGCTTATGGGCCTGATTATTTAATTCCAAAAATAAATCAAGAATCTTGCCAGTTTCCAGATTGTCAATTTGAGCCGCAAGTATTTTTAATTGTTTTTCTTCAACCAAACCAGTAAGAGAGCCAATAAGCTGTCCAAAAATGTCTCTCTTGTTCCTAACAGAAGAGGTCATGGTAGTGTCAGGACTGCCAAGCAGAGAAATTTCCTTTGCAAGGTGTCTGATCCTCCCAATGGTTCTTTCCGTATGGAACTTAAATGAGGTAACAATTTGGTTATACGTGTTACAAAATGGATTATTAGTAATCGAATCACAGGGATGCGAGAAATCTTCAAGGATGGTTTAAAAAATCTTCAATTTTGGCTTTGGTACAACAAATGTTGCATAGCAGTGGGAGCTTGTCTGTTGGATACGCCGAGCAGGTTTAAATATAACACCATTGTTGAGCCTCAGTCTGACATCAACGGCAGATGTGCATGGTAGAAGTGGGAGTAGCGTTGCTAGGATGACTATGATAGAGTACATCTATAATAAGAAATCAGAGATTGTATAGTTTTAAAATCAGCGGTAGGTAATGTGCCATGACCAGAAGAATTTTTTTTTTTTTGTAGTGATCACCAATAGACAATTATCACAACCATACAAGTTGTAGGTTGAATCACTGTTAACAGTCATGTTGGCAAGGGAAATAGCTTGATAATATGTATATACAGTACCTTGGATGGTCTTGAGTTAGTAGCAGGAGTCAAGTATACAGTACGCTTACAGAGCAGTAAAGCTGGAGCAGTTCTCAGGAAACCAGTCATGGGAAAAGCAGCAGGGAATAAGTGTCCGCACTGACACTAACTGCTCTTTAAATAAAATAGGAATATGCAAATACATACCTGATGGTACCTTCTGATTGGGAGTCAACTAGTCATAAAAGTTTTGCACCAATCCCAAGACATTTTAGCAGGGTCATGTGATTGTTTGTGAATGGTAACTGGACAATTATACCATTGCTCACATGCCACATGTATTGTTCTATTATTGTAATTAGCTTTTAGCACTATAGGATGTTTGGATAGATTTAACAAGACAAAACAACTGTTACAAAGCATGACAAAAGATGTTTGCTCTTGATGACCGTGTGTGATAACAGGGTCTTTGTTTTAATCTTGTCTCCGCAATAGCACAATGCAGACTCTAGTAAAAAAAATAGAAAGCTTTATTAAAGAAACAAAAGATTAGTTATTTTAGTACCTCAATGGTACTCGTAAACCGGTTTAGATCAATTTCACAAGACCAAACAATTATTGTAGAGCTTCAGAAACATGATTGCTCTTAGTGACCGTGTGTGATAACATGGTCTTTGTTTTAATCTTGTCTTTGCAATAGCACAATGCAGAATCTAGGATAAAATAGAAAGCTTTAATAAAGAAACAAAAGATTAGTTATTTGGTATCGGATGTACCTCAATACTGTAGTATTTTTTTTTTTTTTTTGGTACCCATGGCATGTTTGTTCAGCCTAGAATAAATGAAAGAAAGACTTGGCTCCTGCTAGAGAAAAGTGAGATATTATTGTAAATCAGAGTCATATGTTGGCATACCACTGCTTTTTAGTAGAGATTTAATATAGTTTCCTTTAGGTTTCTGGAGTCTACCAGTATGAGGAATGTAATTGTTGTCTACATAGTCTTGGGCTGCCTTATTCAGATCTTCATAATTAACATACTGGTTATGACTGTGAGCAAAATTTAACCATTTGAGCAAGTATTACATCTTTCCTCGATGAAGTCTAGACTTGACTATCTTTTCAATTTGATATTGTTCTGGTTCTCAGGAGACTGTAGTTTGAGATGAATCTGTCTCTGAAACTTGAGTAGATGCATGTTCACTGTTTCTAGCCACTGGAGAACCAGGATGCAAATTATTTGTTAAGTTAGGGGGTTCTTCTTCTTCTGCTGTCAATTCTTCGCAAGTAGATCTCACATATGCAAATTTTAGTCTATCAAAATGGACAATATGTTTTAGTCTTTTGTTTGTTTCAGGATGAACCAATTGTACAGAGTTGTTAGGCAGTATATTTAGAATTTTGTATGGGCCACGAAATTTCCTACTGAATTTACCTCTTTTGGATGGGTTGGTAATATAGACCATGTCATCTGGTTCAAAATGTATAGGATGTACATGTTTATTATATCTTTCAACCATCTTGTCCTGATATTTTCTTATGTTCTTTAGTGCGGTGTCTCGCATTTCTTGCCTTGCTCTGAAGAGATTACTATAAAAAACACCAGCATTCCTAGGATTAGTAACATTTGGCGTGGTGTCCATTTCCAATGGTATTTTGATGTCAAATCCATACAAGATCTGAGATGGAGCCAGTCCAGTCATGACTTGTCATCCTATATGAAAGTAAAGAAAAGGGAAGAAACTTATCCCACATGGTAGGATTAGAATGAACATGTCTGCTTAAACTGTTCAGAATAGTTTGAACTTGTCTTTCTGTTATGCCTTGGCCTCTAGGATGTACAGCACAGCTGGGTCTGCAGACATGAAAGATTACATGAAAGATTACATCCGCCCATAGATTTGAAGCACAGTCAGTGTACATTTCTTTAATCACTCCAACCATACAGAACAGATCAACTAATCTATAGGCTATCGTCTCTGCTTTGCTATCTGGAAGTGTATATGCAATAGGAAATTTTGGGAACGAATCCATAGTTAACAGAATATATTTCATGCCATCTGCTGAAGTAGGGTATGGTCCCATTAGATCCGCACACACCCTGTGAAAAGGAGAAACTACAGATTGGGAGAGAAGTTTAGAACGACAAGGAAGATTGGCTCGTTTGTTAGTATGACATGTTTTGCATGTACGTACATAGTCATAAGTATGCTTGGACATTTTCTCCCAAAAATATTTGTCTCGTAGTAGCCCATATGTGCGAGCGTAGCCCATATGGTTGGCAGCCAATTTCGAATTGTGTATATGACTAAGTATTTCTGACTGTAATGATTTAGGTACAACTAGTTGTTTCTTGACCCCCAGAGCACTATTTGCTTTACCCACAGGGTTCGCCATCCTGTAAAGAACACTGTCTATTATTACATAAAAATCAGCTTGATGCAAAATCTTTCTAGCTAGTTTTGTATCTTGAGGCAAAATTTCATCCTCATGGAATTTAAATAAAGGTTGTAGGTCTTGGTCTTGTCTTTGCTTCTGAGCTATAGATTTAAAAATATAATCATTTTCATGATCCGATGGCTCAGAATTGACAGCCGGGCTAATCAATTCTTCAGAAGTAGAGTTTGGGTCGTATACGCTGTCACCTTGTTGAGATTGAAAGCTGTGAGTTAATATGCATATTTCATCCATAAGTTGAGTGTCAAATGCAGGTGTAGGTGTGGTTTCTGGATTTAACAGTTTGAAAGCGTTAAGATCAGACTCAAGACAATTTAGGCTGTATACCTGGGAGTAGTACTTACCAGTTCTTTTTGGTGGATGAAGGTGGATCAGTGGAAGTTAGTGTAATTTGTTGGATGCTTTGTTCTATCATGTTATTGGGTCGGTTTGGCAGCTTTGATGTAAAAAGAGTTTTCCAACCAGATTTGGTGTGACATCAGCATTGTCAGAGATATCAGAATCTACTAGTATGCCTTCTCCATCAGCATATGTTCTTCTGCTGAGACAATCAGGTTGATTCATATACATACCTTTCTTATAAATCAGCTGAAAGTTGTACTGTTGTAAGGCTAAAATCCAACTACATAACCTACCTTTCAAGTTAGAGTCCTTGAAATAAGAGACCAGGTTGCTGTGCTCAGTGTATGCTTTGAAACAACGACCAGTCAGTTGTTTTGATGGCATAATAAAGTGAATAAAGCTCTTTTTCAGCAATGGTCCAACGGGACTGTGATTGAGAAAGTTTATGTCCACCACACATTATAATCCGTTGTACACCCTCTTGTTGCTGTTCTAAAGTGAAACCAACACCTATATCACTAACATCTGCATATATTTCAAATGGAATGTCCGACTTTGGATATGCAAGTACAGGTGATGAAGACAGTTTCCCTTTTAGAGTATTGAAAGCAGTCTCACATTTTTCATCCCAAACAAACCTTGTATGTGACTTGGTGAGTTCATGTAAAGGACTGGCAATGGTAGAAACATTAAGAATAGATCTGCGATAGTAGCCAGCCATGCCGAGAAATCGTCTCACCTCATGGACAGTTTTAGGAATGGGAAAATCTGATATAGCAGAATTTTTGGTGGGTGAGGGTGATATGCCCTTAGAGTTTAGAGTGTGACCAAGATACTCAATTTGACGTCTGGCAAATAGACACTTTTCTGGTCTAAGCTTCAGACCTGCTTTTCCAAGGGTTTCGAGTACTTGAGATATGTGTTTGAGATGAGTCTGAAAGTCTTTGCTATATATCATAATACCATCAACATAAATTGTGAGATATTCATACAGTGTTTACTGAATAGAGCGAAGAGTGTTCTTTGGAACTGGCTAGTGCTGTTTATAAAACCCATACATAGGACATCTACGGTACTGATAAATGTTATTGTGGGTTTTAAATGTTGTGAGGTGTCTGTCAGCTTCATGCAATTCTAGTTGGTGAAAACCAGATTGAATATCCAGTGTGGTAAAATATTGTGGATTTGTTGTTCCCACTGCTTCCAAACATTCGGTAATTTTTGGCAAAGGGAAAACATCAGGAATACTTGTGAGTTAAGGCCTCGCAAGTCACAAGTGATTCTACATAGATCATACATGTTAGGATACATGTCCCCGACCGTCCGTGAGTTCCTAAGTCTGTCCGTCTGTCCGTCCGTGTGTCCGTCTGTTCGTGCGTCAGTCTATCCAATGTCATATTTCAGAATCCTGTGGACCGATTCTGTCCATTCTTTGCATGTGCCTAGTACCTTATGTGGGACATATGCACATGCAGTGGTTTAGCGATTCGATTCAAAATGGCCGACTGGCAGCCATCTTGATTTTGAAAATGTTGTATTTTGGACATGCTTTGTCAGTTGTCATTCAAACTTGGTACATATATTATACATGTTAGGATACATGTCCATGCCGATTTATTTCGCAATTGGATCAAAGATGGTCGACTGGCAGGCTTCTTGTTTTGTTTTTTATGCGGTATCTTGGACGTGCTCTGTTAGTTTTCATTCAAATTTGGCGCATACATGTACTTTATACGTGTTAGGATGCATATCCATGACAATTTGTTTCAAAATCTGGTCAAGGATGGCCGATTGACAGCCATCTGACTGTTTGGCCTTACTACTATATTTCCACAATTTATGTACCATTTTCATTCGAATTTGGCACATACATCATACATTTCAGTGTGTTTCATAATCAGATCAAAGATGGCCGAATAACGGCTGTTTTTATTTTTGGCTATATTACTACTACACGAAACATGTGTTTTGATGTAAATAAACAATATGTTGTATACGCCACTTGGAACTCAAGTTTCAAAGACACGCTCGTGACAACCCCTCTGCTTTAATATGACGAGCACAAAGGGAACTTTCAAAAATTTAACGGGGACTGTGTCATTTTCAATGACTTGTTTACCATGTTTCTTTTTGATTATTTATGTACAGCCTTGCTAAATCTTGCTAAGCATTCAAAAGAGAGAATGTTTGTACCAGTTTTCTATATTTTAAAATCGTCTTTTGTGTATGTTCCACTATTCATAATGCTGCGAAATTTTAACAGTCTATAGCCAAGACTGTTTGAATAATAACAAGCAAAAAAAAGAAAGTAAATTCACTCCCAAATGCCAACGAACCTGCATCTATACCTTAACCATCCATGGTTTAACACTTTCCGTTTCGTGGATTTTACCTTTTTCATCGACTGTTGTCAGTCATTTGTTTGTACATTGTTCGTACATTTTCTTCCCACGAGTTTTGTAAATAGATCTACTTGCTCACTCACCTCTTCCCCAATGATAATAAATGAAAAAGAGGTCAAAGTGTAGGGGTGACGCCGCGAGATAGAAAGAAAGTGGTTTGAACCGCACGCCAGAGTGCAAAGGTTAAAATGATTGTAGCATTGATATTTTTAAAATTCCGTGTACTATATGGCTGCCAGCACTATGGAGTCGGTGAATTCTGGCAAGTTTCCATTGGTTTCTTGGTGAGCAAACTGTACATTTTTATGTAGAGTTGACATATTTTATTAATAATTGAAATAAGTGGTCTCTGACACGTCCATATTATTAGCCAATCAGGACCAATCATGCATTTAAGATGGCTGCGCCCGGCAATTGACATACAGCGGTAGTCATTCAGACTCGGAAAAACGTGTATTTTATCGCTAATTTGCCGAATTTGATCGTGGTATGAATAGATTAGCACTTAACTGTATTCAATTTGTGTGTTGTTTTTTCTAAGGTAAATGATTGATTACTGTTTAAAATTCGAATAATTGTGAAACTATGACGTCACTCTGGTTTTAGAGTGTCCACCCTTCTCGAACTTCGTTCTCGCCTAGGGGCTTTCACGGTCAGTCGACGAGCCCCTGTGGTCAAAACCTCCATGGCCGAAATTCTGCCTTACAATCATCCCGTATCACGGGACAGTTCTCTGCATTACCCATCCCTTGTAGAATAATACCTCCCCCCGCATGGAAGAGATAATTGTGGATTGCTTCCTGTGCGAATGTTATTGTTTTCAAGTGCATTGCTTCCCCGATGGACTCACTTCGATTATGTGCATGCAAATAGTATATACCGTACTAGAAATTCATTTGGCGTACATTTTGTATTTTTATTTTGACGAATACTATTTTAAGGCATGTTTTGTAAGTATCCAATGTGCTTATGAACATGTACTACTAGTATAATTAACGACAAACACTGCACCACAAAATACAATAGAGCTCAATGATAATACCTACAAAACAGTCATTAAATTGGTGGCACCACGTGATATTAACACGTGATTTTAAATTGTCGCGCATTTCGTGGACCGTACCAAATCGGTCGTTTTCTTCTCTGTGTTTGTTTTGCAATACCTTCAACTATGTACCGGCAAGCGGATACCGATAAAAAATACTGTAATGGAAACCTGTGCTTTATTGCATTATTAAACTACGATATTTGTTAACCTAGATAGACCTTTCGGGTCGCCAGGTAGTGGTGGAATATTCCACTCCATATATGTATAAGATGTACGCCTATTACAGATATTAGCCTATCGGATTGAGTATATAATATCACATGACCATTTTTGATTGAAACATAGAAGGTACTAACGGAAGGAGCCACGACGCCTATCAAGTGGCCACTTAAGCCTCTTAATTGGCTTATTTCCTTTTGTTTCAACCCAAATTAATCCTGATAAGGCCATTGTGTAGCTCATCTTTGATGTCCATGATAGTTTGCGATTGTTTACACAAGTAACGAGTTAGCGGAGTATGATACAACCCCGCCATTTTTTTAATGTGACTATGAAATATATGGGCATTAAGAAACTACGGTCATCACACATGCGCACTGGGTTTGTGTAGGTGTAAAAGGTCAAAATACGTATTTCACAACCGGAAATTCAACAGATGAACGTTTGACTTCACAAATTTCCCATGTTTTAAATATTTTTTTTTTTAGCAATTGTAACTAGAACAAGATTTCGAGTGCATACAACAACAATTCCTACGGACTCCTAAGAAATATTATCACAGAGAAAGTGTGGAGGCATGCTCTTCTTTCGATACTATCTTTTCTGTTGGTGTTCGCCGATGTCCGGTGGTCAAACATTTCGACAGTTTCGGGCGCCAAAATGGTACCATTGAATAATGCAATCGTCACAAGCAATCATTGATTAACTCTCATTACCATTACAAATACAAAATTCACGATATTTCATCAGTTCTTCTTCAATCAATGTTATATGTGACAATTTTCTATTAAAGTTTGCCATTTTCAATATTGTACATGCGAGGTACTATCGCTTCCGAACATGCTCCGAATATTACCGAATGCTCGGGATTAGCATAACCCATTGTACGAAGGTGTTAAAAGCTAACAAGAACAATGTTTGTGAACAAACATTGACAAACGATCATGGGGTAAAGCTAAAACAATAGCGTCGTGGCTCCTTCCGTTAGTACCTTCCATGATTGAAACGTACACTCTCTGTAATTCTTCTGGTCGAGCAGCATGGCGTTGATGTGATGCTTCATGGAAAATATAACTACTCTGTTTTCATCCAAAATCAGTGTTTGGATCGTTTTATTTCGATAACATCGTAAAGTGGTTGAACCGAGACTGTACCAGGATCCCCCTGAGAAGAAAGTGCGTGCTGTGTGTCCGCTAAATCAATTAATTTGGCCGCTTGTACGTACCACGTTACCATTTCAGTACACGTTCATGATGTTGGTCGGCCATATTTGTGTTGACTCATTAGCTTGCCAGTGGATACGAACGTTGTAATTTGGCGATTGAACGTCGGTGATTTTTGCACACTCGATTTGGTTTCCGACAGAGAAAAACAGACAAAACGAATTGTCTTTCTTTTTTTCAAGGTTCTGGGTATTTAAACTGCAGGGTCTGCTATCACGTTGTTTATTAGCTAGGGAAATTCTAGCTGCAGTTCTGTAGCTCGCTTGGTTTCGCTGTCGGTTATTTTGTTCGTCGTGGTGTTAACGCGAAACCAGGGAAACTACAGCGAAATCCCAGCGTTTGCCGCCATCTTGAATTAGTTATCGTGACGTCACAAGGCGTCACAGTTTTCCCATTTCACGCAGTTTTCGTCGTGAAATCGACCAATTTCGGATCATCGCCCTCAAAATAATTGATGAAATAGTTTCGGGATCCATCGACAGTAGAAACGTAGAAACTTGAGGCGAAAATAATGAAAAAAAAAACGGCTGTTACGGCCCGACCTGATTTCAGGTCGGTAAAATATGGTAACTCGCATAGGATGGAACTGTAGCTCCCTGGTTTCGCGTTAACACCACGACGAACAAAATAACCGACAGCGAAACCAAGCGAGCTACAGAACTGCAGCTAGGGAAATTCTATCGAGTCGGTATGGTCACGCGTCACACCTCCTTCTTGTCTATAAATACAACACTTCTTTTTCTTCATTCCTTCTTTCATAATCGTGAGGTCCGATCGATGTAGTATGGAGGTTTCTGTTGATAGCGAGATTATATTTAATGTTGACTCTGGGTTTTCTGCATCGTCACAGAAACAAGTGAGCAGTAGCCCTTTGGCGGGAAGCAATAACGTACAAAAATGAAAAGCTGGAAACAAGCTTTAGCTGATGAACAAGAACGCCTTGAAAATGAAAATAACGAATTAAAGAAGGCGTGGCAATCTTTCTATTTGTCGGAGTCCGTATTGAAGGTAGCAGGCAGAGAAAATCAACCTGTAGAGACAAGGCGGGAAAAGCATAGTGACGTGTTATTTTTACCACAAACTCCGATCATGCATAATGCTGTTGTTAAACGTGAATTTGACAAGTCTGTGAACTTTTTCCCAATATCGACTTGTAATAAAGTGAAAGAAAATACTAGTGATGTTTCCGTGTATGCAACCGATGGCGGATCCAGAGGGGGGGCATCCCCCCCCCAAACGCATGATGATTTATATCATCTGGATTACGCATAGCTTCTCTGCGATTTTCGCTCCGTATATCTTAAGCGAAGCTTCCCCCCCAAAAAAATACATTTTGCTGGATCCGCCACTGTATGCGACTGATGTTGGTGTCCCGATGTACCCTGAACAGAAACCGCCTGTTGCTATGTGTCACACGCAACGTAATATTACCGTAATTGATATAGTACAGGTGTGATGGTTCAAATACCAAAATGACAACACTAACAAAAAGACTTCCCTGGCGGCGATGATAAAATACGAACACGGAGCCAACTGATGAGGTTTCAACTGGTACTGGTATTATTATACTCTGCAAACATCAAGTACAATAACGCGGTAAAACTCCACTACTCCAATAACTAGATACTTAAACTCCAATACAATTCAACGAGATCTCCGATCTGATCTCAGCGCTGAACAACTCCCCTATATATACCCACACTGTCTATAAATAGACCATTACGTCAGCATACATAATGAGTCTGGAACTTACTACAAATTTCTAGAATGTTCCATTACCTTCTATTGCCTCCTACAGTGTTCTATTACCTATTCAACCAGTTTCTAAAAATTCGACCCAGACACAGTACGGTTCTAGAACATTCTCAGTCACACGGAAGTGGTAACAAGTCGTATGCGACACTATGGGAACCAATTCCAGACCCATTGCTCATCCAGTATACCCTGAATATGCATCGCCTTTCGCTATGGGAACCAACTCCAGTGATACTATGGTTAACAGTCCCAGTCAAACAGAACATGATGCGAGTACCTGGGTTGACAATAAAGTTAGGCACACTTCATATCGTTAAAGGTTGACCCCTGAACGATATTCAGGAAATGTATCATGGGATATATATCGAATCCATTTCAAGATTTACTGTGATATGCACAAACTTGATGAAATGGAACGCAGAGAGTATTTGTCGGCATTGTTGACTGGCCCTGCACTGCAATTGTTGAATTCTCTGGATATTGAAAGTCTGACATATTCCCAACTTTGCCAAAAACTTGCTGATCGGTTTGGTTCCATAGGTAGAAGGGATATCTGTAGGTTGCGACTAAAACAGTGTGTGAGAAAAGATGGTGATTCTTTACAAGGTTTGGCACAAGAAATCAGAGAACTAGTTTCTGTTGGTTATCCCGATACCAAGGGTGACATGTTTAAGCAGTTATGTATCGATGCCTACTCAATGCAATAGATATTCCAGAAGTTCGTAGAAAAGTTAATGAAACTGCACGTAAACCAGTATGTATGTTTGATGAAGTAGTGCGTGAGAGCATATTGGAAGAGAATTATTAACTGGTCCCAGAAAACGACCTATTGTACGAGTTGTTGGTGATAGAGAGGACTCCTCTGACAAAATAAATGAGTTGTCTGGTGTTGTGAAACAGTTGCTGCTGCAGTGTGTTGATAAAATACAGGGTGAAATTGCTATTCTTAAAAATTCAACTTCGACTCGAGATCAAGGTCAGGGGAAAGGTCGTAAAACTAAACTTTTCACTGAAGTAACAATTCAGGGTGTCAAATGTCATATACAAGTCGACACAGGTGCCACAGATACCTTTCTTGCAGAACATTGGTTCTTCAAAATTCCAGAAAAAGATAGACCTCAGTTGAAGGTCATTCACGAGTCAGTTTTGTTGGAAACAGTAAACAAGAAATTCTTGGAATGTGCCTTTGGTGTCTTGGGTCTTTCTACTATTGGGCCATTAAATTGTAAAATTGATGCTTTTAATGGAGTGTTGGAGATGAATGGACAAATTATTACATGTTCTGATAAACTTGATAATAATGTTGAATTTAAACCTTATGTATCGAGAATAAGTGTCACCAAATACACATATATCCCTGCATTGAGCGAATCTTTGGTGATTGGTAGAAAGGTTGAACCACCAAGGGTTGGTGAGGTTGAGTACTACTTAAAACCATGTTATAAAACTAATATTGGGAAAGCTACAGATAGAGCCACTGCTTGTATGAAATGTGACACAGTGCACTGCACTTTTGAGTCTTACGATGTCAACTAAATCTTTTGAGAATGGGATTGGTGTGTGTAATGCTATTGTGAATCCCTGGAGTACCAGACTACCTGTCCGTGTGCTCAATGTGAATGAGACTGATCAGTTCTTAAAAGCAGGTACTGTTATGGCACTTTTGCGAGTTGGGACAGAAGAAGTTGAACAGTTTGATCTGCCTGAGGGCAATGTTAATAATAGTGGTGATTGTGAAGAGATAAACACTGCTAGTTGTGAACCCTCTGGAGACAGATTTTACTCAATTAAGGCAAACACGGTTAAAGCTAAAGCCTAACAAATGCATTATGTTTAGTAAGGTTGTAGAATTTCTTTGTCACAGGATTTCAGCAAAGGGAATTGAAACTGATCCTAGTAAAGTAGAGGTTCTGCAAAATTGGCCCACTCCTCAATCTGTATCCGAGGTACGTGCATTTATAGGTTTAACGTCTTATTATCGGCGATTTGTTGAAGGCTTTGCAGAGTTGTCTCGCTCATTACATGACCTGACAATTGAAAGAAAAATGTGGTTTTTATCTGGAACGAAAGATGCCAGAGTGCATTTTATAGTTTAAAGGAAGCGTTGACTACAGCCTCAATTCTAGGTTTTCCTTCTCAACATGATACTCTTGTCCTTGACACTGATGCCAGCAATACCGGCATAGGTGCTGTCCTCTCTCAAGTTCAAGACAATAAAGAAATTCCAATTGGTTATGCTGTCGTGTTGTGTCTGCTACTGAACGTCTGTACTGTGTAACTAGGAGGGAGTTGTTAGCTGTAGTTAACTATGTAAAGTACTACCGTCATTATTTGTCTGGGAGACATTTCATATTGCGTACAGACCATGCATCTCTAATTTGGTTGATGCGTTTCCATAATCCTGAAGGATAATTAGCCCGTTGGCTAGAAATGTTACAACAATTTGATTTTAAAATCATTCATAGACCAGGTGTGAAACATTCTAATGCAGATGCCCTCAGTCGTCTGCCAGTGCAAACAATGTGGACATATGCACCCCAGTAGCTATATTTCCGAATGTCAGCAAAAGTTAACAAATGTGAAAACCTTTTCGTTAGATCCTAAAGCTCCAGAGTATGTACCTGTAGCAAGTACAGAGCATAACAAAGTTGTAGAAGTTGGTGATGCTGTTCAATCTCTATCTGTGAGGATGGGGCTGCAGGGAAGCCTTTGGTGGCCAAGAGCATGGATTCTCCGTCTGATAGTGATAAAGACCTTGATATTGGTCAGAAAAGCGGGCAGCATGATGTTGGCATACTGGTAGCAGTACCACTGTGGACCAACATTGAACTTCGTGTAAAACAACTTCAGGTGGATGGTATGAACATTTTGATTTCTGCTGTGGAAATTGGTGAAGAGAGACCTGCTTGGAAGGACATTTCATTGTTCTCACATAAGTTTAAGATGTACTGGGCTGCGTATGATCATCTGCGAGTAAATAATGGAGTTCTGTATCGCCTGTTTGAAACACCTGATGGTTTCAGAGTGAGGTGGCAAATGTTCCTTCCATTTGATTGTTGAGAACGTGTGCTGCAAGAATTACATACTGCTAAGTCTGGAGGTCACTTAGGAATGGAAAAATCACTTTCTAGACTGAAAATAAGATATTTCTGGTATGGTATGGCTTCAGATGTCCGGGCATATGTGAGGTCTTGCAGTGTTTGTGCTCAACGTCAATCTGCACAAAAACCAAGAAAAGCACCACTACAAACATATATGGTAGGAAATCCAATGGAACGAGTGGCAATTGACATATTGGGGCCTTTTACTGAAAGTTCTGAGGGCAACAAGAAGGTCTTGGTCTTTGCTGACTATTTTACTAAGTGGCTAGAATGTATACCTTTGAAAGATGAGAAAACAACAACAGTTGCCAAAGCTTTGGTCAGTGTTGTCTTCAGTCGCTTTGGTGTGCCAGGTGAAATTCATTCTGACAAAGGGAAGTGTGTTCATTGTTGGGAATTTCCAAAACTTACACCACTCCACGACACCCTCAAAGTGATGGAATGATAGAAAGGCACATGAAGATTGTAGTGGGAGTAATTAAGTCTTATATAGACCCATCGGCCCAACAGCGTGATTGAGATCAGTACTTGCCATATGTGTCCATAGCCTATCACTCATCCGTACATGCATATACCGGGGAAAGCCCAAACATGTTGTTGGGACGAGAGGTAACATTACCAGGAGATTTAATGTTTGAAGTCAACAACGATGAGTGTGACAGTGGTAAATCTGATTATGTTTTGGATCTAAAGGCCAAAATGCAGAGTGCACATGTATTGGCACGAGAACGACTAGGTGCAAGTGCTCGTCATCAAAAGAGACATTATGACCATTACCTTATAAGAAAGGGTACCTGGTCGGAGAGTTTGTGTGGCTAAAGGAAGAATGGAGGAGGAAAGGTCTCAGCCCCAAACTACAAATGAACTTTGAAGGTCCATATATGGTTGTCAGTAGAATATCTAGCGTAGTCTCTGCAGCAAGTTTAAAGTAGTTCATTATGAGAAACTGAAAAGATACCAAGGAAAACCAATCATCCCTTGGCTAGATCGTGTACCATTAGTAGGCTTGGAACAGAGAATACAAGATGGTCACCCAGAAGAAGAACTCCAAACTACGAAGGTGACGGACCAGATTTCTGCTGTTGAAACTTCACCTTTAGACCCATCTGGAAGGCCAGAAGAGTCAGCGAATACTGAGACTATGACTATGCTTTGCAAAGACAATAATTGTGAGAAGAACAACCAGGGTGACAGACAGTCTAGGTACCCGAATCGTGATTGGAAACCAACACTTTATTATGAGTACGGAAGGATTAGACGTGTAAACTTGGATGATGAAGATATTTATCAAGTTTGAGAATATATTTGAACATATTGAAAACTATAGAAAACTACTTTTGTTTTAGATGCATGAACCCTTTTTTGTGTATAAGCATATTGATGTTATACAGACCAGCAGCCTGCGTGCATGCAAGTCTATTAGGTGTTATGTGTTCGTGATTTATTCTTTTACAGGTATATACAGATCGGATTGACAATGTTTATTGTAGGTAACCTATGTGAAGCTAGACTTGTTGTAACTACTGTTGAGATTACGACTCAAACACAAGATGTAGTTTGGACTAGGGAGGAGGAGTGTAATGGAAACCTGTGCTTTATTGCATTATTGAACTACGATATTTGTTAACCTAGGTAGACCTTTCAGGTCGCCAGGTAGTGGTGGAATATTCCACTCCATATATGTATAAGATGTACGCCTATTACAGATATTAGCCTATCTGATTGAGTATATAATATCACATGACCATTTTCGATTGAAATGTACACTCTCTGTAATTCTTCTGGTCGAGCAGCATGGCGTTGATGTGATGGTTCATGGAGAATATAACTACTCTGTTTTCATCCAAAATCAGTGTGTGAATCGTTTTGTTTCGATATCATCGTAAAGTGGTTGAACAGAGACTGTACCAGGATCCTCCTGAGAAGAAAATGCGTGCTGTGTGTCCGCTAAATCACCGTACGACACAGTAGAAAGTGTTGTTGTTTATCGCCCCAAAATTACTAGGCCGGGTAAAGTTCTTTTTGTAGTGGAGCCCCGAATAAATTCCATTACAATACCATATTAATAACAAATAAACTCAAAGTACTCACATATTTATCAGTTATTAATTTATTAAATACATTGTAGTTTCAATCTACCTTACCCACTTGAATCGATACCACCGTTGGTTCACACCCCCCAACACCAAATCCAAGGATGCATCTAATTAGTGATATCGTGCATCAATCGAAACGACTCAAGCATAATGCGTTAACTATGACACCTTCAGTGATATATTTAGTAGCTGCAATACAACTTGCACTAGTCGCGCGCCCTCTAGTGACCAAGTGATTCTGTGACGTCAAAATGATGTAATGATTGAAATCAGAGCGACGACTGCGCTTGCTTGTGTCGTCGTACGTTATTTAGAATATAGTGAATATCGCAAAATTGTACTCATTGACAGACGGTCATGGGAAGTAATGTGTTAACTCCATATTGGGTTTTGCAAAAAAATTGTGGTTTAGCAAATTGAACTATAAAGGGCGTTTGAGGGAAACTCGTATCTTTTCCACAGCACTGAGCTAAAATCCTATTTTCAAGCAACGCGTTAGTGTTTTTTTTTTATGTTATGGTTATAAAAATAATGTATTCCAAACCTGATTTAAAATCCACCAGATCTGTTTAGTAAATAAGATAGATGCATGTTTGTTTTCCACTGTGATATGGAAAATATTAAAACATAAGTTAAAATAAATGAAATAGTCAATCGGATACACTTGCCCAGTTCCTACGGTTCCTACAGCTAGACAGCTTGCAGCCAAAAGCAGTGAAAAATCTAAAAAAAAATCTTTCCGGTTAAATTAATGGAAAGTCCAACAATATAACCATAATTTAGAAAAAACTAAAGCATTGCTTGAAACAGTTGGTTTTAACATAGGGCTCTAGAAACATTATACGAGCTAAAGGTCCGGTTTTTTTTTTAATGCACAATGTATTTTATAAGGCGCACTAATTTGTATCACCAGCGGGGCTGGAAGTCCTAGAAAAATTGCTCAATTCGTCAATGGACGTACTAGTACGTCCATGCTTCGTCATAGAATAAAGATTAACCCTGCAGTAAAGATCTTCCCGAGTTCGAATTATTCTGGTAAAGATCTTCCCGATTCCGCATTATACTGGTAAAGTCTCAGGCTGGGTGCGGCACGCGTTAAAAAAAAAAAACTTTCACGCCATGAAAGTGGTGGACCGCTGTGAGCCGCGCCGGGCTGTTGCTATGGTAAATGGCGCGCGGAAGTCTCACTTGGCGGCATATGGATGACACGACCAAGCGGCGACACAGTCTCCTAATGTCATGTGTAAATCCTGCCGCTGGACATGATGTGGTTTCACACATTTTAAGAGGGAAAACATTTCAAACACAAGAGCGTTGTAAAGCATCCAGTTTTCAAGACTAATTAAAATCTGGAGGCCATTTCGTAACGGATATTCTCAACCTTTCGTTTTCATGCAATAAAATATTGTCTGAAGCAGTTATGTGAGTGTCTCTGAGTTGTCTTTTGAAATCCTCTTAAAAACTCAGGTAATGTCATTTCAGAAAGTTCAATTTTCACAATTTTATGTCGATGGACCCCCAAGAAAGCTCGCACCGTCAGCGCTCGTTGGTCCCTCACAGAGTAAAAAGACCCCCCCCCCCCCAAAGCAAAATCGTGGCTTCGGGCATATCCCAATGCCCTCTACAGTTCATTTTTTTATCCCATAATCGTTCGCAAAATCCAATATGGAGTTAACACATTTTTCCTTAGAGATAACTCTTTGAGCTACATTTCTTTCAATCATTTACGTCATTTACACGCGACTCATGGGACATATATATTGACAGTGTATAAATGATATCAGATTTCTTATTATTTAAATCAGATTTCTGAGGTTTTGACAAAGAGTGATTTGTTGTCATCCGGTTCGTCAACAAGCTCGTTGATCGTTTCCACTCCTTCCAACCATTGATTAACACGACATTTTAACGCTCGCATCTTTTTATCATCTATGTGGGTGTCATTTGTTCTGATGCTGTCTGCAGGCGTTGCCATGACACCCACATAACCATCAGCAGTTTGGCTTGCATTGCTAGAGTCCGAAGACCTGCTGGTTAAAAGATGTTTTCTTTTACTTGTATATACATTTTTTTGAACTTCGTTTTCACTGGGAGGCCTTGGGACACGAATAGTGTCGTTGTCGTCGTCATCGCTACTGTTAACAATCGTTGTCTCTGGTAGGTCTAAAGTCGTATTATTGAGTTTTCTGTACATCCTATTTGTTACCACGCTGCTAGAAGCGATACGAGAAGTGATAAATTCAACGTCCTCTGGTACCCCTGCTGTACGGTAGAAGAATTCCTCTTCGTGGGCTCTCTTCCAAAAATCGCTTGCTTTTGCTCTTGCCGTCTCGCATTCTCTTCGTGCACGCCGTTTCAAATACTCCGCTCCGTCCGAGGTTTGTGGTCTGTTCGGTCCAGCTTCTTTCCCTCTGCTATGTTGTGTGGACCCAATCGCGGTATACCGTGAACTCTGTGGAACAATCGGCGACCGCACGCACGCGGTTCGTAACAGCCTTGCTCTCATTCGTGGGGAGTCGACCAATACCGGAAGACCTTCTGAGTTGATTTTAATAGTGCCTACAGAATGAGGGCGCTCTTTTGCAGGTCGCGCAATAGTCCCTTCCGGGAGGGTGAAAGTCACCGCTTTACCCAGTGATACGCGTTTGTTATTTTCAGGTTGGTGTGATGTAAGTTTTCTGTTCGGTTCTCTGGGTGCACTTATTGCATGTTTGTTTTCCAGACCTGTTTCTGAACGACGTGGTAGTCGGCTTGTCATCATCATAATGATGGATGTTATCTGAAATGATAAGGAGTCGCATATTAAAGACTGAGAACATACCCCCTAAGTCAATTACATTTTTCACAGTAAGCAGTTTCGATTTTTTTATATTTATAAAGAGAAACAAACATATTATTAAATAAAAACATTCAAAAAGTACTCGCATAACATATTGTTTTTTTTTTTTCATTGACAACCTGGGTGATATTGAATGTTTAGGCACTGGGGTTTGAAGTACAACATTTTGTTTCTTTTCACACAAACTTAGCTACGTAATATTAACGAATAGTAATCGAAATGCATATAAAAACTTTCACGTTGTATCTGACACATTTAAATACCAACTGGAAAAAATTATCAAAGCGCCCTCAACAGGTCTGATATGTGCATATTAGTTAATATGTGTGAATTCGCTGAATACTACTAGTATATTATTAGACTATTAATTAAAGCGCGGCAGTCGTCGCGCTGCGCATGTGCGACATTTGTATTGATAAACATATATTTTCCCACAATCCAATGCGCTCTTCAAATGGAAATCACATGTATGAGGTTTGACCTGGGCGCGACTTGCACTGATTACCGCCGGTGACTCCTTCGATACCTTCCAATCACATGAAAATTACCCAATTAAAGCTTGGAAACGTCTCAGTTCGTACTCGTTGGTCTGCACAACAGTCAAAGTCGTCATCTTTGTCTATATGAGAGCCATATATCTCGCACATGCGCAGCGCGATTACTACCGCGCTTTATTACACAGATGTTACGACGTTATACAGTGACGATGGTACATACTAGTAATGGTGTCTACGCTATATCAGACAGGGCGGAAAAAAAGACAAAGTCATTTGTTCTGCATGAAGAAACTCTAACACCAGTGATTAGGACATAAATCCAAATATTCCCAGAATGCAAGTGTAACATTTTTTTTAAATAAACTCAAACATTTGTAACCACTATCGAGTATAACAGTCATTATCACCACCCAGGCCATTTCCACTGCGCCAATATCATGTGTGTCGTTATTTCCTGTGCCACCTGTACCAGTGACATTATTTAATAAATTCTAAACCCACAGTCCCTCCTTGTAAATATAATGCCATGGACACTCAGCCTCGTCATACCATATCCACTTTGTGATACTCGGAGTGTGTGTTGACGGCCGAACGGGCGGGTATTATCTTCACTGATACGAGTTCAAATAATAAACTAATAAGGTGGAATATTAGGACTATGATAGTACGAATGTGTAAATTAAAAGCGAATCTCAATACAGTTGAAAATAGTTTGTGTTTGTATGATGTTCACTGTACAGTAAACACGTCGATCCTACTGCACTGTGTTGGATGCCACAAAGGGTACACCAAGGTATCATCAATGAGAACTGTTTGTATCTCAATTTCAATCCCAAACTCAGTGCCGGAAAGACCAACAAGGACAACCACGACACCACCAGACGACCTTCCATTGGCACACATTACAAAGGTATGTCCTGACCGACCAAACGAGCGATTAGAAATTATTACGAAAATGTACAAAATAAAATTCTAATCGAAATCAGTTGGACCTCAGACACTTGGGTTGGTTGTCTGAAGTTGGACTAATACACAACGTCAGAAAAAGGAAACAATCCGGCTTACCTGTAGTTTGACCTACTGATTGCAGTACGTACACCCTATACTACAGCACAGCCACTCATAATCCGTATTGGCAGAACAAAGCATATTATATACTTTTCACAATAACAAGTTTATTGACTTTTTACGTCACTTTAAGTCTATTATCTATTGTTTTCTTGTGGAAGGATAGATTGTATAAAGCATGCATTTAATTTCTCCAGTGGTGCGATACATGCCACTCATAGCTAGTTTACCAAGTCAGTGGTGGAAGGTTTTGGATTACCTCCCGGAGGCAATGTGTACGACTGATAATAATGGGTATATGTTATATCTTGTTTTCGTGATGTTGTAACATTAGATTTACTACTAGTTTTAGTGGAAAACATGTTTATTTACTTTCGAAATTAACTATCAAATCGAAAATGGGAATGCCTGTACTTTTTTTTAACGATCGTTTTCATCGGCGTGGCTATAGAAATACTAGTATTCGCTTTGCTGATTAACTACCTTCTATTAAAACATCGGCATGACGTGACGTGACAAACAACGTTATTTATAGCAAACACGTGATGCAGACTAACGAATAAGAGCCCCGTAATTCAACAAACTCACGTTACATCGAATGGTCGTTGAAAGTAGCGCCCGCATACATCATATTACCTGGAATTGTGTTTTATAGAATTTGGACCTTGTTGTTGGAAGAAAAAAATCGTTCGTTGTGTTGTTTAAAGATTGTTGGACGAGATTTTAACATATATATGGTATTTATTGTACTACATGGCCAAAATACAACGGCACATAAATAAACATCACATAGTAATGGTCAAACCATGCTCAAACTAAATTGCTGTTTCAGTCATTTCTTAAAATTACTCAGGCTTGGTGAACGAAATCATACAATTGTTTGAGTAAGGTGTCGTTCTCAGATGACATTGACTTAACAATGGAGGGTTATAATAATAGTTTTGTATGTATTTGCCTTTCAAAGTGTCAAAGAATGGACAAATCAAAACAAAATTATATTCTTGTGACTCGCACGTAAACACTTCATAAGCACAGGTGTGTTTTAAAAGCACAGATTAAAGTCCAGTATTATAAAGCATTTTTCAGTATTTACTAGTAACGTAGTGAGTTGGCATATTAAAGCGCGGTGGTCGTCGCGCAGCGCGTGTTCGAATTTCATGTAAATAAACAATGTATTTTACACGCGTTGTATACGTCGCTATGAGTCCCATATCGAACAGGACGCGGCGCGACGACTACCGCCCTTTAATTAATTTTGCTGAATGCTTGATAACTCATTTGCTGTTGATAAATACATTGGGTAACGAACGCACTCCCTGACGATTACTAAGTTTTAAAATTAACTATATATGCTTTCCTTGCTTGTTGGGACAATACTTTAGCATCATTAAACCACTACAGACGACAGGAGAATGAGACACCCAAATATTTGCATGACGCACGATTTGACGTTTTGATAGATACTATTTAAAATAGTAAACATTTCCCATTTTAAAAGAATATACCAAAGCTTTTGGCGCTCAACGTTATCGACAGTTTTTGCGCAATACAATACAGGGATATTTTTGAAATGTCAACAGTAGAGTGGCTCTCCTAAATCACACCCGAACTTCCCCCATTACGCCAGACTAGTGGACAAGACTCCTGTTTAGAATAACTCGCGGAAATATATTTTGAAGAGGCATGTCGCTATAATTACTTGGCGAGTGAGAACAGACTTTGTTATATATAGCTCTTTGGATCAATTCTCTGGAAATACTCCGTTTTCGAATAACCTTTTGAAAAGGATGCTAAGATGGGGAACCATCTGCTCGCACGTTTCTTTAAAGCATTTAGGTCAGACTTTTTTTATTCCTTGTTTCTCGAGATTTTATAAGGCAATTTTTGTGAGGAGTGCGGAAAAAATAAAATTAATTCTTTTTTTTCCATTAGATTTGTGTGATTCTCAAAGAATTGTAAGTGAGATCATTGATCGGAGAGAAGAAATGAAATAAAATTTTATTCCATGTATAACCTTGTTTCTCATCTGCGCGAGACTTCGGTGCTTTGATCATGATACTCCCACGAAAATGCAACTTAGATTTGGTATGCGGCGGGCGGTGAAGAAAATGAAGATAAAAATAATATTTTACGTTGAAATAAATTATTATTTTAATTTCATTTTCGGCTCCTGCTCATTCGGCGGGTTCGCAAAACATGGGATAATACAATTCTGGCCTTACCGATGATTCCATCTGAACCGGGAGATTTACAAGGTTATTCGCAATAGGGTCATTCAAAAGGTCAAAATTCTAACCCTCATTTACATCAACTAGCGGAAGTAGATTGTGATCCAGAAGATCGTGGAAGAATGTATGTCATTGGTCAGAGGAAACATGTACTGAAGTGGGAGTATATGTACGATTGAATTTGGTTAACAATAACTAGATTATTTCTTTCATTTTCAAAACGAAATCTGTTATAAGGTTGTACTAGTACGTATGGCTGTGATAGACAAGCGTCTATTGAATGTTTTGACCATGTTACACTCCTTAGCTGCATCATTTTCACAGAATTCTGATGGGATAATTAGCATCTAGACAGTTGGGGAGAACACGTGATGAACAAATTCCTCTGATTTTGGGGGTCCCGGACAAATTTTGTTACATATTTACATTATTAGACAGTTGGTTAGTATTCAGAATTCTGAAGGTAAATCATGGTTAGACTCTAAACGGGTCAGAATACAAATTGTTAATTTCATAGCAAATTGCTAAAGAGGCTGGAATATGTTCAACAGCTAGATTGCGCTGCATGTGTAAACAGCACGATTTACGTCTTACTCGTAACTCATTGGTAGTGTTAACGCTACACAAAGTACGGGCTAATCTCATATGTTTGCATGTCGGATAGAACCAAATGCGTTCACACATAAGAAGAAACAGTGGTTAGCTAAGGAACGTCCAAACTAGTTAAGAATACAATGTATACAAACATCTTCAGTCATTTTTACTATGATTATTCGGTAAATATGAAAGTATACATGTGAGTTCCACGCTTATAAAACAGTACAAAAGCAAATTCAGGAAGTGCAGATTGCAGAATAACAGGCCTCACATGTCCCTAGATGTGCTCGTATCCTCGGGGCGGACATCCGGGCATTTTCTACCGTCTGGCAACCCTCGCGGTGAAAACAAAGACCAACAACTCGCAGACTGAAACGGTACTTCACGATGGTTGTTGAGAGTCCCCTGAACAGTGTAACAAGATTAGCCCTACGTGTGTAACATATATGAATTTGGTTGTTTAGGATTACTTCAAAGTTGAGTTTGTGCACAGGGAGCTGGACAAACTTATGTATTTTAATAAATTATTAAATAATAAATAGTTATATAACTTTTCTTTTACCCCCCCCCCTTTCCTGGTGTCGATTTCAAGTAATCACTGGTCCTTGTTTATACCACTCTTTCCTTTATCACAATCTCCGTTACGCGCTAATGGTATATGCAAATTTTTACGCGCGATGCAGATACGCCCTATATAGTAATAGTGATTACCTGAAATCGATACCAGGAAGAGGGTGGGTAAAAAAAAGTTATATAACAATTTATTATTTAATAATTTATTAAAATACATAAGTTTGTTCAACTCCCTGTGGTTTGTGTTGTTTTCTCGAGTTTTCACCGGCTCCACCGGCGTTCCACAGCAGCGCGCACAAAGCCCATAGAAATACGTGGCACAGTGGTGCGCGTCTTAGCAACGTAGAACGTCCGTGACGTAGCTCCCCCCCCCCAGGATAGTCAGGTTCCACGCCTGCACGTGCATTCATGCCACCTACCACCATGACGATAGCAGATACCTCGTGAAAATTAGCTAATATTCAGCAATAGCTTGACTCCATTGATTGAATCAAGAGCATTGTAAGCGGAAAAGTATTCGAGAGGAATTTAATAGTATCAAATAAAATATTTTTTTTTTTCAAATTAAAAGTGACGCCTTTGACTAAAAATATACAATCACAGTGAAGAGACTGAATGTGTTTACCGAGGTCAACAAATATACAACCGTGGCGCATATCGCATGTTTCACGGGACACTGCTACACCGCGGTTTAACACTTTTAACCTAATGTGGACATGCTATCACGTGTATTAGTGACGTACGACGTGCATCAACGCGCTTACAGCGTGGGGGTAAATTGTAGTGATCAGTTGATCAAGTATTCTGGCGTCATCTCGTATCACATCATACATCAATACTGTCGGAAAAAGACGTATCAGTTTGTACGCCCTCTGTGGCAATGTGGTGTTTACATCTAGCTTTTGTATGATTCTATGTTAGCACTATACGTCGTATATAGTTATATATAAACGAAACATATCCATTGTGTGATTTTATAAATACATACACGTATTCGGAGATTATAACTGGCAATTCTCACAAGATATATTAATTTATCAATAAATGTGGCCTAATAATGAAATTGCTTTGGTTGTGTAGTAACATTTTAATTTCTTATTTTACTTTCTATTTCGTCATGGACTGAAGGCAAGGCATGTATTATTTATCTGGGACTTATGGCATCGCTGCACCGAGTAAACGGTGAAAATGTTTAAGAATTACGTACAATTTGTTATAAGCTTTTAAAAGTCATTTGTTCGAAACAAAATCAGCCCGGGGGCGCTCTGCTGACGTCAACAACACATTAGTAATATATGGGTACTCGGTACTATGTACCACCACCACCACAACAACAACAACAACACATTGATTTACGAGGTGAACCAACATTATATACATTAGTTTTCTCTTCTAGTACTTGAAATGAACTTAACATATATTTCCAACCTTGGACTATGTGACTTCCTCTGATACGCACGATTGTGTGTGAGTTGACTCCCAGCCAAGATGTGTCGGCCTTTGTGTTAAGTACCGTACCCGGTTGACGAATCGCCGAAATTCTGAAAATTCAATTCCGAGAGAAATAACAGGTCACGTAATCAAACAATCAAAATAGCGGTGTCGTCCATAGAATAAATTATAAAAAAAAAAACAATGTTATTTAAAAAAACAAATAGAACTGTGCTGGATGGCTTGCTAACGGAACATGATTTTCAACTGAGAGAATGGTCGACATTTATCTCAAATCTCATATACGGCAACGGAAGAAGGTATTATGGCTGGGGCTGGCTAACTCTTGTTGAAGCTCAATTCCCAGGTGCTGCTTCAAATTTAAATGTTGATGCTGGACGGGTGTATAAAAACTAAATGCTAACACGCTTACAATGGAAACCTTAATTGACAGGAACGAGATTGTCGGGTCATATTGAGTTCACCGACACACCAATATCGATTTCTTTCAGAACATCATCGACATCCCAGTGGCATTACCAAGGAAACGTCAACTGTCAATCTGGGACTGTGTTGATTGAGTTCGCTTATAGGTCAGTTTACAACTTGAAACGGCCATCGTCGTGGCATTGTGGACAATACAATAGTTGTTATTTTATAAAAAAGAACAATCATTGCATTGGACACCGACATGTGCGAAACATGCGTTAAACAATAACTTTTTTTCGGAAATCGACCTTATTCTGAACTTATTAGGACAGTTTTTACTGATAGGTCCACTTACTCGTCACGTGATTTAATCAGACAACTGTTGCTAGCAATGCATCTGTGCCAGCAGAGACCGATTTATGAATAACAGACATATCGAGGACAGTCACGTGACATGATCAGACGTTGGTCAAGGTGAAATGTAGGTTCAAGCAGTAAATAGGCAGAATGTGAGAGGGCGTTTAGTCGACGTGTATTTATCCCCCGGGCCATTTCGCCCTGGCAACAGCGCCATTATCATTGACGGCAAAAAAGCCGTGATATTATCTAAATTATTAAATCTATCAGCGAACACATTTCACCACCGCCGACTTTTTCAGCAGGATCGGGTTTAGAGGGTGCGAATCCCATATTTGCGCAAACTCGAATTACCCACAATGCAATGTGATAATAACTTCATTGTAAAGGTGACCCCGCCGCCTCTTCAAGCATAAATCCTACATGCGTTCCCTTCTAAACTTGTATCCTTCGCCCAGCAATCACACCTCGAGATGATTTCCAAAATGTTGTATAGTATAATATTAAATAAACTGATGAAAAAAAAATCGATGCAAAAGAAATATGTTAATTAAAATATAATATAATAGCCCAGAATTGTGTCGGTTCAACGTGATATGTGTGTCGGGGTGTTTCGAATAAGTGAGCACGGCCTGCTCCACGTGACAAGCCTGAGGGCTTCAACCATGTATCGATACTTTAGGTAATGAAATTATGAGGTCTTTGCCATAATAAAGACCTGTCAAATGATAGAAATTGAGACTAAAACATTCATGAATAGGTTTGGTATACTAGTATTGAAATACGTATATCCCTGGCAGCAAAGTATTTTCGCGCTCAGCTATAAACGCATGGAACACAGCGATAATTCGACCACCGATGAAAGAAACCGAATCACGGCATAACCTGGCCAGAACAGTTATTTTTGAAACATTTTACTATGATTTACTGTGGTAAAAACACATTTAGACCAATATTTATACAGGAATGGTGATAAGAGAAAACGATCATGATTGAAATTAGAGTTGACGTAATCAATGTAGAAATTTAAAAAAAGCGATTCAATTTTTACTGATGATTTGCTGACATATTTGCTTGCACCTATTGTGTGTGTATACAGACTTTAACGTAACTCTAAGCAAAGACTATAGAGAAGAGTCTTTGCTCCAAGACAGATACGTACGACTAATACATCAGTACACCTGAGTGTTACTGAATTATGTATGAATATTAATCTAGAATTGTTGGTGCATTGGAGTTAATAAACAATAAACATACTTGTTCAAGGCTATGATATAACGCACCTTGACTACAAACTAATAAGAACAACTTTTAAAAGCATAAGTACACTTTCAACGAAGTCCCATGAGCCTAACATCGTTCCCTCTCAAAACAAAACCTTGTCCAATTTTTAATCTCATTCCGAGTAACAAATACAAGTTGATTAGTTCTTTTGTTCCGTACGATTCAGATTCGAAGTTGATTCCGAAGCTGATCTATCAAACACGGTTTCGAGGTTAAAATAGTTAATCATTATGTTCGACCCTTCGATTGTTTTGTAGAATAATACGATTCATCAATATAAAGCGCTATTATTGGAAGGTGTCTGTCATTTGAACAAACAGCCTTGGATTACCATATCGGGTGGTCAAGATCCCGAGCTGAGTAGTCGATGATTCTCGGCGTTTTAACTTGAGTTGCCCTCTGGGATCATTCCTATAGATTTATTGAGTCCTGGGACTATTGTGTGACTTATTGGATGGTATGAATAGTTGACAATTCACTCGTCGCAGAAATTCGGGACAGAGACAAATCTTTGTGAGTTCACACGCTTTGGAAGATCGTTCAAAAGAGTTGAGAAATGAAATTTAAACTATGAAGACGAAACCGTCCTCGACATTTGGAGGAGCTGGAATCTTTCAGTACATATTTCCTTCGATTCGTGCATAATTATTTATACTAAAATATGTTTGGATATTTAGAGTACTAACAAAATTTCCACTTCCGGTCCGGTTAGACTCAAAATACACCACACATATTCACTTTTGAGATATAATTTTTGGTATGTGTTGGTTCTTAGATATTTCAGCTTCGTCGTCATGTACTTTATTAAGTGATTCGAACTTCCCAGATTGCGAAAAAAGGGAGAATTTCGCGATTTAGACATCGAAAATACTTTGGCTTAATTGTTTGCCGAGGAACGGCCGCTTAGATACGTGCCCTGTAGTTTGCAGCACATGAACCTAAAAACGTTAGGTAATCAAATTCACGAGAAGTTGACTATCCCTGATACGGGTATTGCTAAATCGCCAGCTGTGAGCTTTAGCAAGATTCCCATATAAGATTATTCATCATTCTAGCAAGGAAAAGTAATGATTACTTTTGTGCAGGTTAAATAATAAAATAATTAATATTTCATTTTTGTTAGTGTATCTTTAATTTTATTTATTAAAATATGTACACATTATATCTAATTGGGGTGGGAATTGCCAAGCCAATTTCTAAAATTATAAACAAATATTTTTGTAAATAACACTGACCGTGAAATACGCCCCTGAAAAGTGTTACTGACGGAAATTTATATTGCAATTTCTTTCAATTTATCTATATTGGAAAACGGTTATGAGGATTATTAATTTTAATAAACAATATTCAACTATCCTTTGCAATACCAATAAGATCATAAATATAATGTTTCTTGGTCTTTGAAACTATGGGCATTTTCAGAGCCTGGGTCTTATTTTGGAACTCCTGCCAGAGCAACTGCACACATCATAAGGGCAAATTAATAGCTTCTAAGGATGGTATTCCCAGAATAGCGCAAGTTGTTAAAGAAACATAAAACTTTAATTCTCAACAACGATGAAAGGACTAGTTACTGCGACAAAGCCCTACTCCCCGCGAGACCCACCCAATACGAAACCCACTTACCGCGAAAGCCACTTACCGCGAAGCTACTAGTTAAACCATAAAATATTTCACATTATAGTCCCAGCCTTACAACCCCCGAAAAGCTTTATGAGTGATATTACAGTGTAACATAGCGACCACGTGTATGTGGGACCCACATGAAAACGACATGGCGCTTTCAATACTTGAATAATATTATGAATCAGTGGAACGCAGATTATGATGTATTCCTAGTCGTTTGAGTAGAAAACTACACCCATCCTTTGTAATTTGGGCTATCTATGTTAAAACATCAAGGTGTGTTTGTGGTACGATAAATGACGCAATCACAAGTCACATGTACCATGTGTTTAGTCGGTCATTCACATCATGGCGATCCAATGACTGTCGTCCAATCGACTGCGTACTTTAATGGTAGTGTTTGCTGAAGAGAAGAGCCTCTTGTGAGCATAAGTGGAGGAGTTATGGTATTTTTACAACGCCCACTGTCTTCAAGTTGAATGATGAATAGCAGTCGGATAGACTGGACAATTAATGTTTATCCGAGCTAGAATTGAGGCAAATCTGTCTCAACATTTTATTAGTTATTTGTAGTTAACAATCGAGGACATGTGCAGATAAGTCCTCCGATAACAAGAAAACAAGTGACGGGAAGGTGCTCAATTGAAACGTGACCTGTGTGTGAATGAAAACAGATCAATTCAAATCAGTTTGGTAGTCGTGTGAACGATCGAAGTTGTAGAACATTGTAAAGGATTAGCCCTGGAGTGTGAATAAATGCCAGTATCCATGACTACGAAGGATAAGATACTTAGAAGCGGTATAAAGTGTGATAGAAGCACTGTGGAAGCATGTACGAATCAAAATGCCCTGCTTTTGTTGCGATCAATCTTTGCAATACCACTACTGAGACACGTCATAATCCCATGCTCAAGGATGGTGATACTGTTAACAGTCGACACTACGGGATTTTCTCCAGATGTTTATATATTTATTTTATAAATGTTACCAATTTATCACCGATACCTAATCGTGCGACAAGGCGCCAACTTTGTACATGCGATTTGGGGAATATAACAATAGTTCATGAAAAAAAAAAAAAAACTTGATTGTGGGTCCATCCAGACACGCATCGTCCTTTATTGTGGGTGATATGGTTTCTTTTCACAATACAACAATGACCGGACTCTCATTTTCTCGGTCATCCCATTAACCCAAATTCCGACGTTGTTGGAGTCCGTAGTAAAGAAGCCAATAACATATAATTGGATTACTCACGTGTACGTGTGTATTAGTAAAAGCCTACCACACTAACAGTTCGACAACTTAAAGTTGGTCACAAATCGCACATATGACTATGTTTACCGTATTTTAGATAAATTGGATAAATATTATTCAAAATGTTAAAGCAATTTTTTCAAATTCAAGTTTGGAACGGGGAAGTCGATGTAACTTATGTTTTGGTGATTTGAAACAGTCGTTAAGCGTGGTACGGCAAAAACTGTTAAATTTGTCGGTAAATAATTGTTAGTGCTAAAGTGTCTACACCTACTTAAAGGCTGGCAGTCGTCGTGACGCGCCCTGTTCGATATGGGACTCATAGCGACGTGTACAACGCGTGTAAAATACATTGTTTATTTACATGAAATTCGTTCACGCGCTGCGCGACGACCACCGCGCTTTAACAGCAACGCAGTATTCCCGCCGTTTTCTGGTCGATATGACGTGTAAAATACATTTGACTACATAAACATCGATTGTGGTGTCGGCGAAATTTTTGTTTTCCGTATCACCTCTTCGCACTGTGACGTCAGTGTTTACATTTTAGTTAACCAGCGTGCGAATGTCTTATAACAAACGTGGCTTACTGATCAACACTGGATCTCAATCTGCTGTGGCACAATTTCCCGCAATGTTTCAATAACAGGAACACATACACTATATATATATATTAACAACAGTAAAAACAACGCCATTCTTATTTTATCTTCGGTTGCGAATGACCGGTCCTTGTGAACCAGACTCTCTGCGCATGCGTGTTCAAGCGTACAAAGCGTAAGCAACTCTGATGACTGTTTAGCTCATTTTACCACTGCTTCCAGGCGAACTTCAGAAATAATTACTTACTTTTTAGCTTAGTGGAAAATCCGAAGCAGAATATGGACAGCAATACATGGGATTTATTGCAGCGAAACAAATAATAGTACCTTAGCCAGGTTTCGATCGGTCCCGTCTAGAACGCCGCAACTGATTTGATTTTTAGCGATGCTAGTCAAAATTGGAAGGACTTTCACTAAGTTTTGCCGACAATACAACTCTAATTTAAAACACCCTCTTACTTTGGGTTTAAACACTGACTTTTAAGAAGATCTGTCAAATAATGTATACTGTCGAATTATCGAATGAACTATTCGCATCCAAATGGTAAGGAAGTAACAAAGAACAAATGCATTGTTTTCACTTTTGCAATTTCAGCATACACCGATCTTGCCACCAGCCTGTGACATATCACATAAAAAATAGGAACTGTTATTAATTATTCACAGAATCGTTAAGTCGACTGTAAACATATGTTACTACCAGAATGCAACAATGTACATTAATTCAATTACCTTCTGAAATTATAAAACAAAATGTACCGACACCATGTATGTTATCAAAATAAATATACGTTATTTCCGCGTTCCCTGGTTACCTAGTTACTCGCGCCTGCAACAGAAAGAGGGCAGATTTTATATCAGTTTGTCTAAATTTTCAGTTCAATATACACAATCATATGCTCTCAGATATGTCATAAATGCACGTATGAACATGTTGTCAATTATTTTAAATTTAGTTGTTCAACTTCATCAATGGAAAACACGTTTTCCATATTCGTTAGAACCATGAACGTACCATGTTAGCACGTTCATGTTAGAACTGAAAAATATTGAATTGTCTTGTTAGTAATTGAATCTCACTATGTCACGGAAAGTAGTTATAATACCACAGGGAGCCCAGGAACTATAATCAACTGTACGCAGCATCTATGTACCGGGGGGGGGGTATCGGCTAATATCTAGTGTAAGAAATAGACAAGGAGCCCAAATTTTTAAACTCGAAAAAACAGACGAAAAGAATGAAAATTAAAATCTATAAAAAATACTAGCTTAAACAATATTAGTTGCTTTTTCAAATTTCGCCAAAGACTTACTTTTATTTTTCCGATATAAATAGAATAAATCAAGAAAACTACAAAAATTTATTCCATTTACGAACAATTAACGGTTACACAGAAAGCACACGGCACACGGCGTGGCCTGTTCAGAATTTGTCAAGAACCAATCACAAGACTGGTTACGAACCAGTTGAGCAAGGCTAACCGAGTCGTAAACTCGGTGTGGTTTTGTATTTTTTCATTTGTATATCGTAGAACGTCAAACAGTGGAACTACCTTGACTATACTTTCAAGGGAGCAACAAACTACGTATCAGTACATATGTGATAATTGACATGACACATGTGGGCCACCGTATAATCTAGTGCACCGTGATTTGTAGGTTAAGCATTCATACAATTGAATTCTGTAATGACCCGCCCGTAAAACGTCCGTACTTTTTGCATTCAATAGTTTGTCATATGTCGTTGTCGTTGCAAAGAAAAATTCAAATATTTTGTTTGTTTAAAAGTCATTGTTAGCATTACGGATCGAGCTGCTTGCTCAATAAACTAGTAGGGGAACTCATGGAACTACCCTGGATTGCCACCCCCTACGAGACAATTCAAGCGATATCACCTCAGATTCGAGTATACCAATTTCAAGCAACTTGAAAGCGATGTCCGTGCGCGCCTCAGGGACAAGTAAGGACCATAGATTGATGCGCGCTCGCTCCGGGAACGCCACGTTCTCAGTCTAGATTTGTGTGGGAAAAGCGGCATCTTCTATGTCCGTGCGCCCTATCCAGGACAAGCGAGAGACGAAGCTCCCTAGATTGTCATCTAACCATAAAGGTGTTACTCGGCAACGCACAAAAGCAGTAGTGAAATTTATACACAATAATACACGGATAATACACAATGTACTGTCACGATTATTGAATTATTCTATACTGTGGTCACATTGACCCGCCTGACATCAATGAATGGTATCAACCTGGGGCACGGAGGGTGGTAGTCACGGATTTCTATAGAGAATGACGTCAGTGGGATGGTTGCAGACGATAAGTAAACATCGGGTTTCCTTGTATTGTCTTCACCATTGTGTACTTCTGTCAGCTACGCGCAGGGTTCAAGTTGAACCCGTAGCACGCATCTTCCAGATAACGTTGTTAATGGAAACTAAGGAAGTAATGCAAAAAAGACTGGACGTAGTCGAGATAGTATTTTGTGTGTGTCAGATTTGAAATTAACAGCAGATTCACACATGCGCTGTTAGTTGTATTAACAACGGTGATGTGATCTTGCCACCAATTTCGCGAACCTTGCACTTTTCACATTTTTACATTATTTACAGTGTTTTTGTACACCCCCTCTAAAAAAATACGCCAAAAAGTGAAGCCACTGTCCGTAGCCAGATAATGGTACCCGGAAATACACACCGGTATAGTCACAAACGAACTTCCTTCGGACGTTAGTAGAGCGTAAAACAATATCATAATCATCCTTGTCCCACGGACAGTCTCGGATAATATTTGTTGAACCGCTTTCAAGTTTGCGGCGGACAACCCAGTCTGAGTGTATTTGTGTCACGTGCCAGATTTACATTAGTTAATTAGATGTTATTCTTCAATTATAATCTTCACTATGGACGACATTATAAAAATGTTAAAAGCAAGTCCATTAGACGCACAGAACCAATACGTCAGGTACCCATAATGTTAAACACATTGAAATAGTGGTTTTATTACCCGTATTACCACAGCAGTTGAAAGTCTAGATGAAACCGACTGAACCACGCCGGTAATATATGAAAAGTTGATTTTTTAAATTTGTCTGGTTGGTTTTTCGTAAATATTCGTACAGTATCTTTTATTGTTTTTTATATGTTATTCAGAATACGGCTCGTGCTCAACCCTTGGTTCCGATTTCATACATGATATTATTCTACATGAGTAAGTTTAAATGGCCCCCTCATTAGGATGTGTATCACGTTTGTTTACCACGCCCTCTATATTCATAGGTGACGTACGTCGAGAAATTCAGTAAACAGTAGAATCTCTGTTTAGTAATCGGAACCCTCGATAAGGACTAAGCCGTAGTCTCAACGGACCCTGGCTGGACTACATGTTGCTGTGTATACATTAAGGTGTCATGCATGGCAACCAAATAACTCCATAGTTCTCTTTTCCAAGGTCTGTGATAAAACGTACGTCTCCAACATGATCACTGTGTTTAAATCACAATGACGTCACGTCGGCGGGCTTCCTTATATATGTGCGACGCACCAAAGCACCGACCAAACAGTTATCAACTAAAAAAAGTTGAAGAGATTGTCAATATATTTGATTTTAAAAGTGCTCCCTGAAGTACCAATTCACTATCATTCACCCTACTAACATCGTACGTTGAACAATCAAAACGACATTCCACAACGTTCGTTGGTATCCGACCCGGTCCGACCGAAACTCAAACCTGAATACTGATCAGAGAGTGTGTGTGTCACAAGTATGAAATGGGACATTGGACGATAAAAATGACAACGCATCGAACAGAACAACAATTGAATGTACAAGGTCAAGTAACAGTCTAGTACCTAGCATGGTTACAAAGGTATGACTGTATAATACGAAACACTAATTGTCAAATAAACTGTATGGGACAAGTATTAAAGGAACTGGTAAACAAATCTTTCAAGCAACTTGAACCCCGGTAACGATGGCCCAACAATATTAAGACTGCTAGCCTACTTAGTGCTTCGGGGTTATCGTTCTTTACAGTTCATATTGTTGTTGAAAGCTTCATACTCTTTCATTGTTAGAACCGACTAAGCTGTAATTATGCAACTAGGTCTCCTGGGCATGTTAAACAATGTTACCCCTGAAAGTACGATTGGCCCTCTGTTTTCTCGCCTTAGTTTTATTGAGTCCCCTAGGCGCATGCGCGTTGTGATAAAAGCCCAATAACAGCACGGAACAAATCGCTTACTAGTACGTGTTAATCGTCATGCGACGCGTTCAATTGATAAACAACATCGAACCGAATACAAATGAGACATGTATGGTTTTGTGGGCTTGTTGACATCAAGCCAGGTCATCAATATATCTTCTTTTTTTTAATTTACGTTCAAAAGAAGAGTACAGTTGTGTGTTATACCACTGATTTGGTACAATGTAAATGGTATACAGATTGCATTAAATTACAAGGGATTGTCTTCTAGTTATAAAATCACCCCTCCCATCCTTACATGTTACTCGTACATGAATTATCTTTTTATTTTCACTATTATTATAGGATAATCTGATTAAAATCGGATGTAATGTATGGCGTGTATTTTTTTGTATTTAACATATTTTATATTTGTTATTATGTTGTAATTGATTTTGTTTGTTATTACATATATCTTAATACCGAAACTTTAAAAAATACCAGCAGATAAATAATTAATTGTAATAAAATTAACAATTAAATACACATTAAAAAAACAAGCCCAAATTAGTATCTTATTTTAATCAGACTAGGCCTAAATGTTGTCAGATAGTATCATGCGCGGAGGGGGCAGTCAACGGAAAATGAGGATAACATGAAAATTAATTTACTTTTCGTTGAAAAATGTAGTACCGGCCCAACTAAAGTTAACCTTAATTAAACTTAATATTTTGTCCAGACTATTTTACAACCAAAGGCATGAAAGAAACGTACAACATTGAATGGCTCAACTAATAATGAAAACAGGCAATATTAAAATAACCTATTGGTCTGTAGATGGTGTTCGTACATAAAATATACGAGTGTCGTAAACGTGTTCAATAGATAGAAAATATACTTTCAGTAGAACGGAAAATTCCACGTAAAAGAAATAAATTATTCTAATTTACTTATGTCCTTTCTCGGCAATGAATTGTGCGTGTTGGTGACGGACGGAAGGGGACAGTCAACTGCCATATTGTTATCATAACGTGACTAAAACATACACAAAATAAAAACAGAACAAATTATGCTCTTAAAATTTCCAGAAAATCGGCTAGTTGTATTAAACTGCATCGCAGCGTTGTAAATAGCAGTGAGATTGACTTTAACGTCAGCATTGTTACGTGGTGATATCGGTTTCCTTAGTCACTAAAGCGGGTAAGTGGTCGTGTGTGTCCACTGAATCATGATCAACATCGTCGAATCCAGTAAAGTGACATTTTTCAAGCCACTGCAAAATGCTTTGGTTTTTTGCTGGAGCCAGAAACCCTACAATTTCAGAAGCATTCTCGTCCTCTTTAGGTAAAGTTAGCGATGCACGTCTTCCGTTGAAAGTCTCTTGGACACACTCGCCTCCTTCGTATTTTATGATAAGAGTCAGTTCTCGTTGAATACCTTTTCGCGGCCGGGCGATTGGCATACTCGTCTGCTCCTCTTGAACTTTTGGGAGCGACGACGAGGCAGTAGTCGAGGATTCCCGCCTCTCTTTACTCGTTTTCCGTTCCCGTGTTGGCTGAACAATACTGCCTTCATTGGTCGTTTTAATCGCAGCGCGTTTTGCAGGTTGTAAGACAGTATCCTTTCCCATCGTATTAAGTCCAATTGTTGTATGGCTTCTCGTTAATAGGGGTGACTCCTCCGCAAGTGCCCTGCTGTATCGTGGGTTAATCAAGTTATGTGTTGTACGTTTCCTGATTTTCATCAACGGCTGAGTGCTTTGTGAGCTGCTGCTCGACCAACTGTTGGATGCCTTACTCTTGCTGTAAAGAGATAACGATTCCATACTTTCTGCGCGTCGCAGACGACTATTGCCAGACACAGAAATAGGCGGAAAAGTCGCCAGAACTTTTCGTCTTAACACGTCGTCCGTGTCTTTGTACATGGTTTAGAATATATAGGATGAGAGCGGTAAACCCTGTAAAACATAAAATCACTTCTGTTTAAAAGTCGTCGAAAGTGTATATTAACATAATACGAACTACGGCTTGGAGTACTACTAGTGGGACAAACGTCACGGCGAACTAACTAATTGCCCGGTCGATTCAAAACCCCGTGACTGCGACACAAAGATGAAATTTTCAGTTAAACAATACGCTGATCATTGACATTATTTTGTTTGAAGCAGGGGTTCCAAGTTACCACAATAAATGTTTAAAGCATCGACATATTTCACCATACCTTTGTTGCCGTGCTCCCGGTCTAACGTCTGCCGTAATCACGTGGAGAGAGTTCTGGTGCTGAACCTGTATTTGCCACTCATCGAGCCTTCCCCACAAATATGTCAGACAGAAGTTTATCGGTCTTATACCTTGGAAGTGTCAGTATGCGTGTGGCTACAGAAAAGCTGACAAGGTTGGTTGCTCATTAAAACCCCGTGGCTGACCATTCATTGTCATGGTATTAGTGTTTAAAGAGAGTCGCGGCCCCACAAGAATGACTATGACGTAAATGCACTGATCACACTCACAAGGGATTGCTCCTTGCCAACCAATCAAATACCACGACTCTGTGCATGCGTAGAACGTTCCCCCAGGTCGCTCAACTGGGGGCAAGGACTGCCAATTTGCGGGGTTTGTTGATTTGTATCGATTGCATCAGGTGTGAGTCAGGCGAAAATTCGAACATTTTTGGGGCTGAAAATGTCACATTTTCGCTGGTGACCGCATTCTACACTTTGTGCGAACGCATTGTAGAAGATATTGGCGAATATTATTGAATGCACACCGCCATGGAGACATCAAAACCAAACGTATTACAATGGGGCTTGTGCATGGTTCTACCAAGTGTCACAGCTGATGACACAATTGCGTGTCTCAGACTGTGAACGCTCGAGTTAAAACAAACGCGATATAAATATGAATTCGAACACATTCATTAGAGCAGAATATTGCAACTGAGTTCACGTAATTGCCTCGTGGTGCGTTCGCCCAATCAATAGCAAAAACGGGAAAAGCACGTAAAACTGTAGTAACGATGATTAAAAGAACACATCCGGTATTATAAAAAAAAAATCGTTGTAAAGTGCCGGTAATCGTTACGGTATTATGTTCACCAGTGTTGATACTGACAATCAGCTTGGAGTAATGAATCCATCTGGGATGTCTGTAACTGTAGACGGCCATTTGCACACACAGTAGGGGGTAAAACGAACGATAGATTGGCTTGGCGGGAGAGGGTATTCTTCCTTACACGTAAGCGAAAGGAGAATATCTCCCAAGCTGACTTAAAAAACAATAAATTAGCTGGAATATAACAAATACGGTGTAATTTGTCAATAATTTGAGTCTTGGATAAACAATCGTCTGCGTGGTAGGGATAAATTATGGCCAGCCTTCTGTCTCTATTTCACTTGGATGGAATATTTTCACGTTTTAGCTGTAACAAATAGGAACGATTTGAACTTTTTTTTTTTTTTTCAAGTGTATAAATGTGTCAGCGCATCTTTAACTTACACTAACGCTTAGTCATGGTGATTTGTTTGTACGCTATAAAACATAATGAGTGTCTCGAAATTGGTTGGGTGGTCTTGAATGGGAGCTGTTAAACCCGAAACAACCTTCATTTTGCGATTACTAGCGCAAATATTTTGTCTACCAGATATAAAAAAAAATAACTCCGATAGCGTGTCGTAATCGTTTTTTTCTTCTCCCTCCATGTCAGGTGTCTAACATCTTGATAGATTCTCACATACCACGTGGTACACGCATTAAACACAAATAGGTATGTTAAACCAGATTATATTGAGTAAAACATTCAACAACAATATCCACTATTTATCCACGGTTTATCATTTTAATTTCTCATATCAGACGATTTTGCAAAAAAAAAATGCGCGTATTTACTATATATCTTTCCCCCACTAGATAGACAGCAATGGTACTAACAGAAGTAACTGACGTACTGAGTAAGAACACTTGCTGTAATGATATGGCGAGACACAGTATTAGTGTTAGACTGAGCTAACAATGTCCAGGAATGCGTGCACGCCAAAATTGAGCTGTATCCTTTCTCAATGTCAGCATGACCCAAGAAAGTATCATATTTGCCTGAACAGTGTCACGTGGCATCGGAGACAGGATATGACACGGCAGGGGGCACTCGAGGAGATAGTGAATACGCAGGTGCGAGGTAATAGGTACAAAAGAATCTACCGTTGCCTTGTATACAGTTCCTTGTTTGTATTTTGTTTTGTTTTTCTGAATGAATAAAATAAAATATTATGTGATTGTATACAGATCTTTCTTGTTTCGCCATCTATCGATTCACTTTCATTTTATTGAAAAAAACAACACCTTAAAACAAACAAGAGGCTGTCTGTTTGCAAGTCTGGGCCTACCAAAAAACAAAACAAACTGGATAATGTTGAATTATTTAAGACAATTTATTAAACCATGACAATTTTTTAAAAAAACAGATTACCGGTTTAATTTTGTTAACTTTAGATCACCATGCTGCAGTTAAAAAAACGCTCGAATGTTTTAAGACACAATATTTGCCTCGCTAACTATGACGGAGCCATAGTAGAAGACAAATAATATTCTGTATAAAAAGCCGAGTGGACAGTGTACTTTTTTACACAACACAATATGAGTCACAATGGTAATTGTATGAACAACAATTATAACATAGATGTATTCTATTCCTTTGTTCAATAGCTCGGTAATTGTTGGAAGAAGCCGTGTCCTAAGCCGTCGCTCTGATTTTTGTCAAACTTTTCACTTCAACTCGAATCATGTACGTTGTATAACCTTTGACCTAATGTGAATGTATATGTGATCGTGGAATCTGTACTATACAGGTGAGGTGGGCTTCAGTTACGTTTTAAGTGCACATTTGTATATTTAGGTCTCAATCCTCTCCATTGAATAAAAATGCCTTAAAATTCAAATGAATTCAAATCATTAGGTTTTACAATGTGTGAATTCCAGTTGTTAGTTGTTACTTACAGCCTGTATTTTACTTTAAAGTCACACTTGTCACAATTTAAACATTTATTGTAGTATATATATATATATATACATTGTATTTCATAATGTTGATCAAGATCTGCAACGAATGGTATATTCTGTCTGTTTGATTCAAAATGCAAAAGGAAACCAATTGACATAGCTCGAGCCATTTCATTAGACAATCTTGAAACGTGTCATGTGAAATTTCGACCAACATTTATATATTTTTAGGTTTTTTTTTCTCATAAATTATGGTTATAGATGTATTTGAATGTCGACCAGTGTTAGTACGCTTTTATCTTTGGTTGATTTTCTCAAGTTGACTCGCCAACTTTGATTTCAAAAGGAACGGATTTGCTCAAAATATTGGTGTAAAATATGTCACGTTTTTCTAAGACAAATGAAGGTAAAATGTGGTTTATAACCAAGATTAGTTGAAGCAAATCTAAAACAGTTAAGATAAATGGCTAAATAGGCTTGAATATCACCAATAACGTATTTTTTTATGTAATGATCACGTGATCACAATGATTTGTGTGGTAAACTATCATGAATACATTCACATTTCAATCACCTCCAGCGCACACATGCTGTAACACCGTTACTATAGTGCCCACATTTCAATACCACTAATTAGGAATATTTCCACTCATTTCAGTGACTCAGTAAAGCTACGTAAATAATAAAGTGTTTTCAAGCTCAAGAATGAATGTCCACTGACCCGGAAAAGTTCTATCACGTACTACGTAGTTGTGATTACGACGACAACAAACAAGGCGTGGACTGAAGATGGCGTGATATTGATAACATGTTAGAACATGGCTTTTTTTTACGTCCGAACATTCATCACGCGTGGTACAATGTTTTGATCGGATTACTGTACTTTGACACAATTAGTTTTCTGAACTGCTTTTTTTTCATGAACACTATCCAACTATCCCAATTAGAACCAACGGAAACAAAAATTAAAATTCACTCACACCAATAATACGGAGCATACGTTCGACGTAGATGACGCTGTTGATACGACGAGGGACCAGTAGAAAACAATTTTTGTAAAGGTGTTTTTATTGTTCACATGTACTTTACATAAATTTGTATGTATGTATCTTTTTAGTCTAGTTCCCGAGTATTAGGCTCGGGGGTTAAATAAAAATTCACAATTACAATTACAACTATCGTGGCTAATTTTTAAAATAATAATCAACACTTATAGTTCAGGAGAACGGACCGGACCTGGAATTGGGTGATCAGCATGAGCTAAGGCTTGACTGAATAACACAGTAAAATTGCCCTTCTAAAACACCCCCATGTAGTATATCGTCCGCCATTAGGACAGACTATGTCTTACACTTTGACCTGCGAGTGAAGACTCTATCTGTTCACCTCCATCTTTCGGGATTTCGAGACATATTTTGTTTGCTCGATCATATGAACTCATATTTGCTGGTTTTGTGAATTTAAATGCGGTCAAAAGTATGCGTTGTCTTCTTGAAGTTCTGACATATAAGGAATGAACATGCCTTTGCCAGTGAAATCGACCATGTACTAAATAAATGTACAGCAACATGGGGTGGATAGGCCAGTGTTTATGCTAATACACAAATAAGGAGCGGCCCCTAAATGTGTTTAAGATATATTCATATATTTCCCACTATAGAAAATTATAACACTTTTGCAGACATATTTTAAAAATTATTTTTTACGTTTTGTAGTCTATGAGATATTATATTCATTTATTTGCGTCCAGGCACATATTATACTTTTACAATTTGTATTTTAATAATTCTGTGAAAACAATGCACGATTTTGAATACTTGTCCACATAAAAGTGCCTTTAGTTGCTATGTGATTACATATAGTGAGAATAACACAAATCCGTCTTTTTTGATAATGTATAAAACAAATCAAACCATCACAACAATCCACCAACAAAAAAAAGCGATATCTCAAAAATTAAACTTCTGTGAATTGTACATCTAGGCCCCCGTTATGTGATAAATCACATAATATATAATTTTTTAATAATAATAATAATTAGGAATAATCTATACATGAATATCAATTAATTATGATAAGTTTTTTATGGCTACATATGCAAATTAGGCATGGACCATCCACACTTTTCAAATGTAAACATCGTTTTTTTTTTCTTTGGAGGACACCATAGACTACTTGACCCGAATATTGATCTTATACCTCGGGTTGACCTTTAGATTTTTTTATTATTGAAATGTATTGCTTTAGCATAGCGAGACAACTCAAAAGACACGTGAAACTTGGACCAGTATTGCTCAAGTTATTCGTATTAATTGTAATTCTAATCCACATTTCAAGTAGCTGGTTGCTATAACATGCCGTATTCTATTTTAATTGGCCCTAGAAAAAACATTTATATCACAATTTGGAGCCACATAAGAACTGGGGTTGTTTTGGAAGCTCCATTATACAATTGTATTCAGTCAAACCTTTAGATATAGTGACGTTTGCACAAAAATGATTTATTTGGGCCCTGTCATGAATCCGCTCCAGTACTGTATAGCTTACTCGTATATTATACACAAAATTTACAAACAGCATGACTGTTCTAAGTGTGACCATAATTGAGTGAATAAACTAATCTAAAGTTAGAGAAGCGCGCCTGTTTTACTTCCTTACCCTTCCCCCACATTCAAACCGCGTACTTTACCAAACATTTCCTTTAATTCTAAAATGCGTGTGTAAACAAAAATGAAAAGAATGAAAAAATAAATCGGTTCAGTGAAATAAAAAGTGCAAAATCTAGATGTATATAAATGACCATTATTTTCATAGTTACATCGTTCGTTAAACGAGGGCACATTTTTCAGTGTTTGAAAACTCGTAAGGAGAGCGCCCTCAATGGGTATATAGCAAGATTAAATAGTTCATATAATTAGGACTGATACACTTGATAGATAATTTAAACTATATTTTGTGATTGTAGTTTTATTTATTATTAACCATATTACATATACCATGTAATTATTGTATGTTTAATTCACACAGATGTAAATAAAGGGCGGTTTAGAATCATGCGTCGTACTCCGCATACGAGTACACGAAAGAGACACTATTCCTATAAGCGAGGTAATTCTTCAGATGATCAAAATACGCAAAAATGTCTGTGAAAAGTGTCTTTTTTTTATTAATTTCTTTTGTTTTTGAACCCAAATGCAGACAATATAATGCCTGGATACAATAAACCTTGACGCCCTGCGAATAAACTACCAAATTAAGCGTGTGGCTTTAGCGCTCCTCGTGCGGCAAATTGTGAAATATCTTGTTTCAGCATGTCTGTTTACCAGACTCTCTGTCGCATATTCCGTGAACAAATATCTGTTACTCGTACTATATTAACACTTTCAGGAAATATATGTATTGCCGTTGTGATGTAGAAGTCACCGACAGAAACTGATAAAAGTGAGTATATCTGTGTAATGGTTTTGTTCGGCATAGTTTATCTAAGAATTCTTGTAGTCATTAACTGCTTGTTCGATTGAAACTAGTAAGTGTTTGTAAGCAATTGGTATTACACTTTAATCAATATAGACCTGGACATACATTTCAAGTTGTCAATGAGTTCCCCTTTGCTGTAATGAAAAAGCATGTTTGCATGTGTCTTAGATTTACCCTTTACGTTCAGGTAATTTGATATTTTTTTAATTTACAAAAAAAAATCAAAATTAGATAAAAACGTTCTAGAAACCATTCTCATTAAATAGGCAATAATGCTTATTGCCTATTTAATGAGAATGGTTAGGTAAAATTAAATTATTATATCCTAAAAAAAGACATATTTCAGTGGGTTTAAATTGACTAAAGTCGATTATTATGGGCATTACAGGCCATAGTTGAGTTTTACAACGATTGATTTGTCTGGCTGATTTTCTTCCCCGGTGACAACGCCCCTACCTACTAGTTCTGTTATACGACAATTTGACAGAAAACAGTTCGATAAAGTCTTTCCGTTTTCGACATTGTGAAATTCATTCGTTTTGGAGAGAAAACCTGAAAACAACTTAATTACAAGAAAATTCAGAAACATAATAGGAATAAATCAGAACGAAATGTATTCGATATGCACACATCGTAGAGTTAAAATAAGGCGATAAAGTGAGATTGGGGATAAAGGCACACATATATGACATGCAATTTCAATATCAATTTTTAAAAATTTATCAGAAAAAAATTGTCTGGCAAATTTCTGTCTCGGATGACACCTCAATCCTAACTAGTTAATTTTTACGACACTTTAGCTAAAACGAGGCTTAAAACAGAAATAGTTCATACATTTTTGGAATCAGCACCCCCACAGTTTTTATCAAAAAAATTCTCGGATGACACCCCCCCCCCCCTATTCTCCTTCTGGTCTATGTACAGCGCAGTGCACAAATGCATTGACTTGTATTAAATTAGTAAAGTATTAGTACCAAACACTATATGAGTACACTTTCTAATGTAACAGAAAACCAGTGTCGTGCTTTACAGATTGCAGACATAGTTATTTTATATCCGGCCTCTCTTCTATAAAATTATCACAACTTCATGAGTAATGTTTTTAACCGTTACATAACCGATTTGTAATATGTAACTGCACGTGTTTACAAGCAATAGATGTTAAGATTGGGTGAATGCTCGTTATTAGAACTACATATTTTTATCAAAATACACAAATATAATTATGCTATGAACATCGCGTATGTCGTAGTCGATATAAATACAGATACATTCTGTCGTAGAACTGAATTCTACACAATCAATATACGTTTCACTTCAAATATCAATTTGTATATCTGCATATTTTACGTCATTCGTTTATGTAAATACGCAAATTGGGGATGGGCTATCCACAACTTATATTTATCATATTTTTTCCATATCATGACATACCTCGAAATGCCAAATTAAAAAGAATGAGCAGCGTTTGTATTGTAATCTTAACCATGATTTTGTGTTTAATTTGAAATCTACATTGAAGATACCTTTCATTCCATATATCACATGATTATGTTTGAGTTGGTTTAAAAATGTATACACAAATATCATTTATTTCATTTGTTTACCTTAATATGCAAATTCGATAATTTTAGTTATAATTCGAAATCATCCAAAAACGAATATGAATTTAGTGATCAGTCACGTGGTATAGCCACCATATTTGATTTCTCAGAAAAGACCATAAATTGAGACATTTGCTATTATTATATATATATATTTTTTTTTTTACAATATTTCTTATTTCATAAGAGTCACCTAATATGGCGGCCATTTTGGATTTCTATAAATAATATTTCTCATGAGTGCGTCAACCGATTAATTTGACAATTCTCATGATTAACTTGATATTTTGCATGTAAGATCTAAGTTTTTTATGGAAAAAATCAATAATTACGTAGTCACGTGGTTTGACATTAATTTTAGATTCCTGTCTGTCAGTGAATGGCCACAATTTAAACGAGTGCTTTAAACGATCAACATGATAATTACCATGTAGCACATGGGACATAACTATTTGGAATAATTAAATAATTTGCATTGGTCACATAGTTTGGTACCAATCGTGGATTTCCTGCATAACTGTCACAAAACATTGTTTAAACAATGCTTTGACCGATTGATTGTGAGTTTTGCGTGCGAAAAATAAAAAAAAAGAGTTGTGATCAGTCGCGAGGTTTGGCTTTCATTTTGATTTTTCGAAAAATACATTTACCTAAAAATCAACAGTAATAAATTACTCATACTTCTAAAAGTTGTTGTTTGCAAAATCCATGGCAAGTGTGCTCCTACTTTTAAATTTATCATAGCATCATTTTTGGTTTGATGAATAATAATTCTTCAAAAATCTTCTTCTAAAATTCTTTGTTGATTGACTTGTAATTTGGCATAAAACATCTATATCTGAACCAATGAAGTTTGAACCAAAAATGACAACTAATAGCATGCTTTTGGCTTGCCTTTTGTTTTCACAAGAAATTGCTGAAATTCTTTATTTTTTTAAAATGTTCATGGTTAATTTATGCGCAATTTAGTATGAAACATTAATTATCATTAACATCAGAAGACATTCAACGTTTGACTTATGAGACTTTTTTTCAAAATATTACAATTTTACAATAATATAATGGTTGCTCACATAGTTAAAATAAAATAAAAAACACACTAGAGTAAAAAAAAAGTAAAAAAAAATGCCCTATAATCTATTTCCCACACACTGCACCACCAAATGATTTTACATTCAGTTTGTAACGTACAAAAGCAACTCACATTATTATGGTCATTTGCTATTTGGCTCCATTTCAGATTGAATATAAAAAATAGAGAGTATTCAAATGTTTCTACCTCATATTGCTTCACAGACCAGAAATCTTGCAAAGAAAACATATCATACTTGTCAACCATTAGCATGTTAATCTGAGATAATTAAACTGTACTGTACAATACAACTCTGGCTTAGACCCCCTTTGTGACATAAACAACAAAATCCTAAACAGTAAAATGTTTGCGTAAATTACGGGAAAATGCATGGAATGTTTCAAGAACAGCAAAGTTTGTAATATATATTGGCAAACCTGCCCCAAATCCTTGGATGACTTTTGTGAAAAATTTAAATTATTCGAAGGGTCAGATGCTGATCAATTCGATTATTTGAAAGGCATTTCATAGTGAACTATAATAAAAATATAATTTGATCACGTCGGTTCTAGAGAGATGCCCAACCTAAGCTAGTGACCTCAACTTTTTCTCTTAACTTGCCCCCTTCCAACCTTTAAAATATACCCAGTATTGCGTCCCACGACCGCCCCGACGATGAACTTGATTATTTTATTTTGAGTTAGAGCATTTTTTACGATGATGTTGCTGTATGTTGTTTCATTTTCTTTCTATATTGTTTATAAATATTTTTTTTTTTCGGTAACACCCCTCCCCGCAAAATTGTTTTTCAATTTTTTTCTCCAAATCTACCCCTCCAAGAAATTGTTATGGTCGTAAATACGAAATGGATTCATCTATCGCGCCCTCTTTTCATCCGGGATGGGATTTGAAGTAGTTTATAGGCGAATCTGAACACTGGGACATCTGAGATCTTGTGGATCTACTATAAAACTGAATCGCAAACTATCTTAATCCTAAAACAATGATTTTAGAAGATCAATTCTCTGAAATATTTAATTTCAAATACAAAGTGTTGTGCATTTCGGCTGCGTCCTTCAGCCACATTGTAACACGTATTGTTACAGTAATAACACTGAAGTTCCGAAGAGGGAGAACATTTGTCTGTATATTTGTTCTACCCCGCAGTGGATATCGTCGAATACGATACGCTGGCGCTTTATTGTTGTACAGACGGTGTGAACTCTTATCAACTGGCGGAATTAGAAACGATACTATTCAAATGTTCGCCACGTAAACAAATGCGATCTGTTTGTATTGTGGTGGTTGGCGAACGCTGTAATGCTGTAAGGAATTCATACCTGTATCGTGTCGCAGTTGTTGCCGACTAATGTGTCAATGTGTTTTGCAACGCGAGTCCCAAGACGACAATGTGACAGTTGAGATCATGCCGATCATTCCCATAAGGTGAAAATGTCAAAAATAGCCTGCCAGTAAAAACCAATTCTGGAACTAGACCATGAACGTTTTTTTTTTTTTTATGTAAAAGAAATAAGTATGCCCTCACTTGATTTAATGGCATCTGACCAAGTCGTAGGTATGTCACCATGGAAACTACCAACTGTAGGGCATCAGGGGCATATTTATCTACGGGAATCAGCTGACACAAGTTTGGCCATGATCTATCGATTAAATGGGCTTGATATCATTTGATTTACACCCAGCTAGTAAATCACACGCCATTCATATAGTGTGACCGCCCGACGTCAAACAGTATTTCGTTTAAATAAAAACATCGCAAAAATAAAGTAAGAAGTGTACAACTCGAGAATTTACCAGCGCGGACTCTGAACACCAGTGACAAACGTAAACGAACACGGGAGCTAGCATGCCCAGGGCGATTGACTGCGTGGTGTGCGCATGGCAACGATAAGTGGCTAAGTAGCGACGGGAGCACAGGTTAAAATAGACATGTGGAGGTTGATCAATTGGCAGGTACGTTTATTTTAATGTCGTGTGAAAAAGAAAACAGTCGCCTGCTTCGACTTGATTATGTGAATGAACTTTGCAGATACTTTCAATTTACTGTGGTTAATGTTATACTTCAAAAAGAGGGTAATTGGAAAGCAACAAGCGAAGCGAGACAGTCAGGTGTACGCGTTCGTAGTTTAATATATTTACCTTCCTGTGTGTCTTTGTGTTACAGACAATCGTTACATTTGTTAAAGTGTAATGGCCGACTGACGACCCACTGAATACCAACAATCCATAAACAACATACGAATCGCCGATCTACTAGTATATTCAAGGTAAAGAACAGATCAGACGTCACGGCCCCGCATGAGCGCCCAGACTGCGACATATGTTTCAACGAGACTTTGACGGCATTTACAATGCCGATTAGCGGTCGTGGCGGTATCAAGGTTCGCCCTCCGACTTCCCGTAATGTTCAGTCATCGTCCTCGGCTTATTTCCTTTCCCCTTCCGCTCTGCTTATCGGTGGAACTAGTCTCCCGACCGCCGCAATGTCGAATTTCTGGACTCGGGAATTGCACTCTGCCGATAACGAAAAGTTGCCAAACATCGACAGGAAACCTTCATTCAGCGTACGTGGGCATCGAGCTAAGAGCTTACCAGTGGTGAGTTCGCGCAGTGCGCATGCAAGACAAAAAGGTCAAAGACACTCGTGGTCGGAATCAATATTCGCGACGCATGTGAAACCCATTGATGACCGTAAAATAAACAGTGTGATCGCTAAAGGAGTTGAGGCTCGCCCGACTAAGTCTTGGGACAAAAATGGTCGTCGCCATGTCCAATTTACGGCAGTCCCCACGCTTGACGATGTCAACAAAGGACTAGATCGATTTCATGCCTCGCACAATGCTCAGGTCAGTCAGATTGTCGAAGAAACTTTAAGGTGCGATGGGGAGGAAAGCGAAATGACGCCTGTAATGCGAGTGACTATGAATCGTAAAAGTCAACAAACAGTCGCCGACGGAATTAAACAAGACATTCTGAAGCGGAAAATATCTGCGGAAGCTTGGTGCAAAAGGTATTTGGGCCAGCAGAGATTAAAGATTGTGAAACCCCCTTTACAGACTAGTACAACTAACGAGTATACCAAACCACAGCAGGATTCGACGTCGATAAAACAAAGCGATACCGCAGGCAAAGAACAGAATGAACGAACAACGTCCAGATATACGATCACCTGTAACCATGGTATGCCGGCTGAACACATCAACTACTGTGACGTCACAAAAACAGAACGGATTAAAAGGTGGCTGAAGGAAGTGAACGATGAAACTAAAGTGTACGAGAAAATACACGGTAAATGGGCTGGTACCCCAAGGGAGAGCGAATAAAGATATAATTTACGTACAGTGTAATACCAAATTCTAAACGAAAGTGCACTGATCCAATTCAAGGCAGTTGTATCTTCTGATGCGCTTTATACATCGTTTCTGTGTAACTATGGCAACCCAAGATTATTCCACAAAAGAATACGTTGACACAACAGGTTACCCACGCCTCAGTAAATTCTATTCTAAACCAGACTTATTCAATGTAGTTGCAAAGACTAAAGATCTGTCTTAAAATATTAGCCGGGAAGCGGTTTTGTAAGATCAAGCTCTAACCCCGGCAGCCATAATAGACTGCGTGACCAGTGCCCCGGTTCCCATTCCACCTTTAATGACTACCCCGACTGAACATCGTTAACGTTGCAGTAAACCTACTTCAACATAGAACCGTTGATAAGTATGTCATCGTGGCATAATAGATTGTAATTGCAGTTGCTTTACCTTTCTTTCGGTATTTTAATTACTCCAAATCACGACGCCTTTAAATTTCTGGTTTACCGTGTTCATTTCGGCATAATAGCTGTTTTGTGTTCCCAACAAGAACACCTTACAAGAGTTTGCGATTTCTTTTAACTGCACGGATCCCTATAAATGGATATTGTATCTTGGGCATAACAATACTCGTACACTTGTCGTGATAATGCGATTATACAATGACATATCGCAACTGTTCCCTTGACTACTTTATCACAATTTGTCGCTACCCCCTCGACCTTTGGATTTACAGATCGAGGTATTATGTAGTTCAAGGCGTATGTAGTATATATATCAATCAATTGTTTGTCGATACAAGGGTCATAATCGAACTTAGAATGCTGAAGGCAGTTAACTACGTTGTTTTTTTTTTTTGTTGTTTTTTTTGGTGAGACGTACTTTAAAGTTAATAATCTTCTACTTTTAAACACATGGACAAATTGCTAAAAGCAAAACACTGGTATCCATTGTCCTGGAATGGCTTGCCTACTGGGTAAAGATGTGAACAATATATACTTTTAAAAAGTCCATTTCAATCACGTGCCCATTTGAAGTGATCTGTTGCTTTCGACACGTATATAGTCACCACTTGTGTCACAGTATTGATTTGCCCTACCTGGTAGAAGTGGTCATTGCGTCACTATGTCGGCATGTGATGTGATATGTATTCATGTGACGTAGAACATTTTGCCAATTATAATAACACTCGCTATTATGTTGGATCGTCACCCATTGAATTTCACACATATATTTATTGGAGGATTTAATTGATTCGAGCAGTCTGCTGGTAATCACAAGCAGACCCATAGGATGAAATGATGTTCAGTCCTATGCTATATAAAGATTTTTTTTTTAAATGGATATATGTAAATATGTATAACAGTTCCGACGTATGTGAATTTGAAGAAGTAAGCATGTTTCTCCGAATATACCCACCCACACTTAATCAGATGTGGCATGTTGTGGGAAATATTGTACACATTCGATTGCTCATCCCTCTTTGATATAAATGTCAATGCAATTTATTTAAGGTTTCCATTTATTTAAAATTCTGTAAATAGTTACCCATATCTTCATTCGGCAATCGTTTGTAAATCTATCTCTGCCATGGACAATGTCAATGTTTATTTAAAGTAATATATAATTGTATCTTTCTAAACATTTTGCACAATTGTGTTGTGATTTGAATACATGATTAAAATAAAAATTATTACTTAAGTAATTACTGTCATTGGAGTTTTTTTTTAGCAGATGGGAACAGGTTCGGTCTTTTGCGATGTGTGTTCCAAGCTGATATTCTATGCGCCCATAACGTTGGTGTGAGTTTCCTTTTACTCTGCTTATTTATGTTCTGAAATATATTGTTACATTATCATACATGAGATCCACACACGCCGTAGTTAAAGTTGGCGAGAACGCCCCTTTTTGATCAACCTATTTTATATAACAGTAATCATTCAACCTACGTATAACACAACATGTTATTATTCCAGAACGCCCCTCATTGCTCTCCACATGTATTTAGTCAACGATGAAACAATAGTGATTTACCCAGATATATCGCCTTATTGTTAACTCCTTTGCTAACAATTCAGTTCACATATGTTATAATTGGTGAGTTGCCAAGAACGCGCATTATAGTGCAACCATGGAGGTAAACGTACAACCAACTTACTAACCAGTCGGTCCACGATGACACAAATAGCAAGTTGTCCAAATCGCTCTTCATTTCGTAATTCACTTTAAAACCCATTCAAAAATGGCTAATAGCCCTACATCAGTAACATGTATGTTACATACAATCGCCGTATGTGGCGCTATTTACTATTTCAAGATTGTTGATATTTTAAGAAAAAGAATGTTATTTCCATTAGAATAATGCAGTGTTTATTAAACGTGTGAGATACAATGCAGCGACTTAGTAAAACGTGTAATAAAGCACTGATCGCGCGCATCTCCACTAATGATATGTATCACATCATTTAGGCCAAACATTCAACGGATACATTAACACCTCGCAAATACTGGACATCACTGAGTCGATAAGTTTCTAAATCAGTTGACCTTGACCGTGAATGGTGTTATGTGTATATTTACCATTGTTTATATAACATTTTCGTTTCACCATACATTTGCGATTTGCTCTATTTTGTAGCGAATCAATTGTGATCCATTTAACCAACTTAAATCTGGGTCTTCTACTTTCGATCGATGACTAAGGGAAAGTTACCTACGTATTGGGTTTCTCTAGGTGTACACTTGTTTATCGCCTTTAGACTAAACAGCAAAGTACAGCACTGGGTAGATACCCAATACGAATCAATAAGTGTTGTCACTCGATATGGCGAGCTGTTGGTTTGTCGGTGAAAGTACCGAGGTCGTTTTGCACAATATTGTCGCCTGTTTATGATGACATTTTGAACCCGAAGCACCCAGCGACTTCGTCTTGAAATAAATGATTCCATGGCCATGATATTTTTTTACATATTTCCGTACAATCCGTCATAATCTGACTACAATGATGTCACGTGATATTGGATTAAACGACAGTAACAATGTTAAAAACGTAAATATTTATTCTAAGATAAATGGAATGAAAACTTTAAATAATAACGTCCCCTCAGATACCGTGCATGTATTGGGTAACCGATCTTTTTGTGCGGGCCATCGCCGCGGTTACGTGTATGAGTATTTGTTCTCAGAAATGTACCTTTCTCTCAATATTTATTCGCGAAAGACCTGTTTTCGTAATGTCACTTGTATAGACGCCCCCACCCCGCGTTGTGAACAACCAATCGGTCGTACAAGTATTAGTGTATATAGCAATGCGGCGTCAACACAATTAGATATCGTTGTTGTCACACCAGAGAAAGCAACACACAGAAATGAACATTGAGTAAAACGATTCTGTAAATACGTATACTTACGTATTTCTTTGCACCGCTTCCACCGATAATAGTGATGTAGTATTCAGTCTCGTAGCCGCGCTGTGCACATATATAATACCACAGTGAATTTAGCACGATAGCAAGGATCGGATACAATTAAACCACACTCGTCGAAGTAGCAGCTTTGCTATGGTCAGCCACTGATCAATGTCAAAGGATACGAATTTAGCAATCAATATCGTTTAGTCACCCAATTTCACGTAAGAGTGGCCGGATCAGTGGCCGTGTATATATTCCCCCGTGTTGGTGTAGTGCAGTCTATCAATTATTATTCAGCGTAAAATTCACGCAAAACTCGAGAAGCGGACTGCCTACAATAGAACTTTCAGTAATGGGCGCTTTGGACCAGTGCAGTGCAGTGTGGACAATAGATTTACGTAGTAAGTACTGCCCTCGCTTAGCTTTTGCCCGCAGCAATTTACCTACTTAAGGATTTCACGACCTAGCAGGTGTGTACTTTCCTTTAGCATGGCTACTTGTAGATTTTTTGGAACCAAAATACAAATAAGAAATATAGTTGAAAGACTGTTTTTGATTACTAATAAAATGGTCCAGGAGTAATTACGTGTTTTGTTCGGTGAAGTCACACACTTGAATATGTATCTGTATCAACATCTACGGAAAATTCACCCGGGCCTTGGATTTATGGTACGCACAATTAATGTGAAGCGAATGCGTTTAAACGCATGCGTATTTTTCATGTCAGCAAATGCTTTATTTTTTTTAGAATGATGCTGTACGAGAATAAATATTTTCACATCCCTGGCCGCTGGGATTGCGAGAGCACCAGTATGGGGTCGAGTTGAGCCCACATCCTGTATACAAGCGCGTAAATGACACGGTTTTGTTAAACGTTCTTTGATTTGATAATATTTCTATGAGTAGCAGAGACGCCCAGAACACTGTCCAATGGGGGCGATGCGTAACATGAACTGGAACTAAAAAGTGTACAGACGCCGTCAATGCAACATTAATAATAGCAAAAGACGTGGGTCGTTCGTCAGTGAACTTTCCCCGGCGTTACGTACTCGCGCGCGTAGAGCGTAAGCAGATTTGCTCTTGTCAGCCACAAATATTTATTTTGAGGTGATAAGAGAAAACGAATCCCACACACCAAGCGCATGGGATTGCGGCTCGGGTGAGACGAACAATTCCTAACGAGTGTGAGCAATCACATCCCAGGCTCTTGGGAATGTGGGATTATATTAATCCAAGTCAACATGGTACCCCTATTGACTTATATTTGGAACCAATTCAACAATGTTGTCTACTTAACATCAACACGTGAGACCATTATATCTGTCATCTTTTATACAAGTATACTTATAATAACACACTCCAGGACACATGTCAAATGAATTAATAAAATCACGAGAACTAATTCAGATTAATTCAGGCCACGTGTTATATTAAGTCGCTTGAAGTATATTGTGTGGTGCATGAGTGAATAACCTGGGGCCACACGGTCGTCGTATTTATTTGTTTTTGAGGTACCTGGATTTTACTAAAACGCTACCCTAGGCTAAACAAGAAATCAACGCAAACAATCGCTTCATGTGTGAGTACTAAAAATCACCGGAACAATAGCTTCGAGATGAATATAAAAAATGGATAAGCTTTATGCTTTGTGCCAGATTTAGCAAGGTTAGATCACGGTTACTAACCGTGGTTAGATTAATTATGGGGACTCTTCTAACACGCTAATTGCCAAAGTTCCTAAAGTCCTAATTTTTTCAAAGTCACTACGTCATTTATGACTGATAATACTTTTATGTCTGGCGTGGTGTAACTTTCTGTCTTACGCCAGGAGAACCATCACTCGTGCTGCCTGTTTGCTGTTGCGAAGGGCTTAGGTGCGAGTAGTGGCACGTCTTGCTCCCTGGGGCAAGATTTTCTGTTTGCATGCCAAGAGTAAACAACTCAGAAGTGGCGACTTCATGTTTATTTCTCGCATTTGTATTCAATTTCTTCTTTTGATGAATGTAGTAGGTGGACAGAATTGAGAGATTATTCGGTTAACAACTCGAACTTACTTTGGTAGATCTTAATCTGTTTGGGAATTGTGGCCGGTGTGGGCGCCTTGGTAGTTTACACATACTTTATTGCACTGTGCATTTCAGCCATGCAGCGGCAGACGTTTTAAAAGTACGAAACAAATACCGTGTTCACACGTGTGTCAAAACCCCGGCCTGGAGTCCAACTTCATAGCGAAGCGGACGTTGATACACGTGTAAACACGGCACAATTTAACTTAAGCCGCCCTAAAATGGCAAGTCTCGTCCAGCACTCAGCTCTAGAATATTTTAAAGATACATGGTGGCCGATAACAAAGCCAGCTCAGTTTAGTCTTTGTACACTTATGACCACAGGGCCAATTGAAACCACTGTGGCACAAGTGTGAATACTGTATAATTATGTACTCAATGTTTCACGCCCAATAATAGGCGAGGGAACCGGACATGACGTTATGCAAATATCACGTGATCGTTAATCAGTTAGAATATTAGAATACATATGTTAATTCGTTGATAGTCTTAGACAGGTAACTGATTGTATACAAGCATGCTAGTTGATTAATAATTTTGCTATAGAATAACATAGTCTGGCAAAATTTGGCGCCAATACGAATAAAAGCTATGATTTAACGGCGGCAAGAACATAATATCCAATTAGTGTTTGTTTTAGAAAGACGTACTAGTACTAGATCGATGCCAGTTCACGTAGAAGGTCCACTTTATGTTTAGGATGTCAATGCACCGTATTGTGATGTCGTTCTAATCCATTTACGGCATAGTTTGATTGGTTCCCTCAACAAGCATGTAAGGTAAACTGATTGGTGCTTCTCTAAGCTGCAGAAATACATGCCCCCCCCCTCCACGAGACCTTAGCGCGCACTAGTGGCGTATCAATATACTGAAAAAATTAATGCCACGTTTTAACAACCGCTAATCTAACAATTTGGTAACAAACACAGATTAATATTAAATATTATAGGTACTTCACATTTTCCGCGTTTTACGTCATCTACCAATTCATTAACATAACCGACTTTAAGCCGGGTCCCGGGTCCACCGACAACTTACACAGTTTCGTCTGATTAGTATATTATATGCGAGCACGGTGCCGATGATGCACAGACCAGAATTTGAGACGGTGGTGGATCTCGTGCAAGACATACACACTTAGTTGGGTAAACCTTCCTTCGGGGTTTTCCAAGGTTCGATGGACTTCGGGACTAATAATGCATTTAAATTGTAATAATACCGCCATGACAAGGTTAATGGTATACATTTTCCCCATAGTAACCAAACATTGCATGAAATGTGAAGTAAAATAACGTTACAGTTGCGAATTCAACGACAAAGAAATTCTATGATTTATGCCTGTGTTAACGTTCACGACCTGTACCCGGGCTGGATGTGTCACGACTCTATTGGGGGGGGGGGGCAAAACGGCTGATCGAGACTCATTCACTGACCTTTAGCATAAATGTAGTTAAGACCCGAATCTACCTGTGTATGACATATCTTGAATGAAACTGGTATGGTGGTCATATACGTATACATTAAGCATTTGCACATTTGTAGTTTGCACATTTGCGTCTGACACAGAAGCGTTTAAATACATGTTAATTTAAATAGCTAGTGTAGCAAATAAAACAGGACACATGGTATCCACCCAACTGTACACGAATATATGAGGTGTATATCTAAATATATTGGTGTGGTGTACTAGTATAATAAAACACCGTTCGACCGGCGAGTTATACGCTATGGCCTGGAACATATTTGCTGGAGTGACCCATAATCACTCGACGGGGGAAACTACGTATATTGTTTCCCTCCTGGCAAGTCAATGTTTTATGTGTATAATGCATGTGCGACATATAATTGCGGGCACTACACATGTCAAATGATGAAGAATCTGTGGCGTCAATGCACGAGGGTGTCGTCGTCTCATGCAAAAATAATTAATCAGAAACTTTAAAAATTACAATCGATGCTACTGGATCTGTGGTGCTGAGTGTCTATACATTCCTTCACGCGACGAAACGCAATATATATGGTGGGCGGGGAGTTAGAACACCCCTACATACCAATGCAACGCATTCTTTGTCAAATTTACTATAATAATTCGACGATCTCCGACCCTGCCTCTTCTGACAACAAGAGAAAGTGAGCAGCACGACGGTGAAACTAAACACCACATTGTGTACAACTACTATTAATAATATGACCCAAGTAATCTCTGGCCTGCCCCTTTGTGGGAACTATAGCTCGAAAATAGTCCATGTGTGAAACAATATATGTCACGCTGTATTCCTTCTACAAGAGGATTTTCCAGGTTTTATATGCAAAAATGCAATGTATAATTCTAGAAAAATCAAAACTAGCTGACTTCATTAATTCAAAACACGATTTTATCCGGAGATGTTGGCGCGTGAGACTAAACTGCTAAAGCAGCTATCCTGGTTGTCGAAATCCACCTCTTATGTAATCACCAGGTGCGTTTAATCAATTTGAGAAAGTATGCATTTAACGTTGCAGTTACTGCAAAGGACTAATAAATTGTGTTCATCGATTTTTAGTAACAGATTGACAGAAATGCGTATGCGTGGACTTTAAAGTAATTCTCTAACATTTAATTTCGCATGTCGACAAGATATTTACAACTATCTAATGTGAGTATGTCGACAGCTATTATACAAGTATTTTGCGCATGGCTTTTCCGAAGTACAGTGTTGTCGGCGATATCATAGATGAGATGCGATGATGAGAAGAACTGATGAGATGAAATGAAATGAGATGAGACGACATGAGATGGTGAAACGAAATTATATGATGCGACTAGATGATGACAAGAACTGATATGATTGGATGTGACTATATGAGATGATGACAAACATGTGATGCGACCAGACGATGATAAGACATGATGTGATGAAAATAGATAAGCTGGTGACAATAACTGATGTGATCAGATTAGATGAGATTGTGAGAAAAAATAATGCGATCAGCTGAGATGAGATGTGAAAAAATGGTGTGATGAGATGAGACAGTAAAAAGAAATGATGTGATTAGATGAGATGAGATGAGACAGTGAAAAGAAATGATGTGATTAGATGAGATGAGATGATACAGTGAAACAAATGATGTGATGTGATTAGATGAGATAAAATGAAACAGTGAAATAAAATGATGTGATTAGATGAAATGAGACAGTGAAAAGAAATGATGTGATTAGATAAGATGAGATGAGATGAGACAGTGAAAATAATTGATGTGATTAGATGAAATGAGACTGTGAAAAGAAATGATGTGATTAGATGAGATGAGATGAAATGAGACAGTGAAACAAAATGATGTGATTAGATGAGATGAGATGAGACAGTGAAAAGAAATGATGTGATTAGATGAAATGAGACAGTGAAAAGAAATGATTAGATGAAATAAAATGAGACAGTGAAAAGAAATGATGTGATTAGATGAGATGAGATGAGATGAGATGAGATGAGATGAGATGAGATGAGATGAGATGAGATGAGATGAGATGAGATGAGATGAGATGAGATGAGATGAGATGAGATGAGATGAGGCAGTGAAAAGAAATGATGTGATTAGATGAAATGCGACAGTGATGATGTGATGTGCTGTGATGGGAGAAGATGAGATTCGTAGATAGAATGAGCTGAAATGTTTTGTTGTGTTGTGAGTTTATTTTATGCAATTGTGATATAATTTGTATCATAGGTATTGTGGCATAATCTATTTAATTGCATTGTTTGAGTTTATGACCGAAGACGTGACATCTGTGTGAACTTGAAGTGCGACCATCTGATTATTAGCAAAAACAACACTTGTAAGCCATTCATCAGCACAAAGACATTGGTATGTCAGAGGTATCTACAAATGCTTTAGGGTTTGAACAAGAGATTACAACCGGTATGCGAGCAAACAATTGCACCATGGCAATCACCTGTAATATTTATATACGCTTTGGCGAGACACCAGCATTTGGTAAAACAAATTTTCACAAAAAAGACACACCTGTTGAAGCACATGATTGTCCGTTAAAGATGTAACAACAATGACGTCAACTTGGAGAAAGCTGTGCCAATAATTAATAACATGGATGAATTTGATAAACTTAAGTGATTGCAATTAATAAGAGCTGTGATTGGTGAAAAGTATATACTAATAATCTGATTGTTGGGTTAATATTTAATGGCGTGATCAATTTCTAAATGTAACATGTATCTGAAATAAAGGGAGTCTCTCGCTGCAGTCTGTGAGTGGCGTCCAGGTCGGCAACAAGTTGCAGTGAGGCGACTCTACCTGACAGAAGGTGAAAGGTAAAACTGAATATATCTGGTGGGTATAGCTACTGTACAAAAGGGGCAGGGCGACGTTTCAGGTTTCATTGTGACATAATAATGTTCATGACACGTGGATGGAAAACTCATTGATTCCTATCTACCATGTGGTGGTACAACAGCATAATCACCGATGTACAATATCTAACTGTCTAATTTGTTTACATTGTCAATTTGTTTACATGAATTGAGCACAAATCAATATATGGCATAAAGTATATGGAACATATATGGAAGTACTGAAAAGAATCATATCATAAATATGGTGGCTGCTTTGGTGTGACGGGCTCTAACGAGAAAATAGTGCTGGCTAGTTTGTCATGACATATTTTAATCAGAAAATTGGATGACATGCTTTAGAAAATTATGCTAGTCGCTTTAGGGTGACATGGGTTAATGAGAAGATGATGTTGGCTGTGTTAGAGCTAACATGCTTTTTCGAGAACATGATGTTGGCTGTGTTGGAGCCATGGTTTATGGAGAAGATGATGTTGGCTGCGTTAGTGTTGACATGCTTTATTGAGAAGATGATGTTGGCTGTGTTGGAGCTGACATGCTTTATTGAGAAGATGATGTTGGCTGTGTTGGAGCTGACATGCTTTATTGAGAAGATGATGTTGGCTGTGTTTGAGCTGACATGCTTAATAGAGAAGATGATGTTGGCTGTGTTAGAGCTGACATGCTTTATTGAGAAGATGATGTTGGCTGTGTTGGAGCTGACATGCTTTATTGAGAAGGTGATGTTGGCTGTGTTTGAGCTGACATGCTTAATAGAGAAGATGATGTTGGCTGTGTTAGAGCTGACATGCTTTATAGAGAAGATGATGTTGGCTGTGTTTGAGCTGACATGCTTAATAGAGAAGATGATGTTGGCTGTGTTAGAGCTGACATGCTTTATTGAGAAGATGATGTTGGCTGTGTTGGAGCTGACATGCTTAATAGAGAAGATGATGTTGGCTGTGTTGGAGCTGACATGCTTTATTGAGAAGGTGATGTTGGCTGTGTTTGAGCTGACATGCTTAATAGAGAAGATGATGTTGGCTGTGTTAGAGCTGACATGCTTTATAGAGAAGATGATGTTGGCTGTGTTGGAGCTGACATGCTTTATTGAGAAGATGATGTTGGCTGTGTTGGAACTGACATGCTTTCTAGAGATCAGAAGATGATGTTGGCTGTGTTGGAGCTGACATGCTTTATTGAGAAGATGATGTTGGCTGTGTTGGAGCTGACATGCTTTATTGAGGAGAAGATGATGCTGGCTGTCTTGGAGGTGACATGCTTTATGGAGAAGATGATGTTGGTTGTGTTAGCGCTAACATGTTTTATTGAGAAGATGATGTTGGCTGTGTTTGAGCTGACAGGCTTTATTGAGAAGATGATGCTGGCTGTCTTGGAGGTGACATGCTTTATGGAGAAGATGATGTTGTTTGTATTAGTGCTAACATGCTTTATGGAGAAGATGATGTTGGTTGTGTTAGTGCTAACATGCTTTATGGAGAAGATGATGTTGGCTGTGTTGGAGGTGACATGCTTTATTGAGAAGATGATGTTGGTTGTGTTAGTGCTAACATGCTTTATTTAGAAGATCATTGATCATCATTTTTATCTTATTTTGGGTTTCTATAAAATTTCACTTTGCTTGTAACAGCCTGCAACCTGGAACGGGTGCCCTGAAATCTTCTGACATGAACAATAAAAGGTAAACTCTTGTGAGTTGTAAAGTAAAGGGGTCCGATAAAACCTGGCACTGCTTTTGCTTTGTAATTATGAAGGCATTAATGTTTTCCTGACAGGTATTTTTATTAGTTAATTAGGAAACCAAGATGACCTTCCTTGTCCACAAAACTATATATTTTAGGAAATCTTATTGTATAAATTTTAAAATTGTGTTAGTATTTTTTTATGTACACTGTAGTTTGAAATATGCACAAAAATGTGCTTTTTTGGTCAAAAGTGATTTAAAAAAAAATAGCTTCTAAACTATGCTTCTGTTTCCTGTCAAAATTGGTTTATGGATACATCTGTTTACTATGAAGAAAGTGCCGTCTTGAAAACTGTCTACCAGTTGTCAATTTTGCAGGGCAGCAGCTCAAATTTCACTACTTCAAGTTTATGCATAAATTAACACCTAGGCTAGTTGTCTGTACGATTGAAGAAGAAGCTGAGCTAATTGCTAATTTGCTAATGCTCATAATTAAAATGGCTGTAACAGTTCCAAATTTAAATGTATTATCGTTTTGTTAAAAGTTAGATATAGTGCATAATATGGAGATCCCGTCATTTCTTTTCTATTTTTAATTATTTATGTATAGCCTTGCTAAATCTTGCTAAGCATTAAAAAGAGAGAATGTTTGCACATGTTCTCTATATGTTAAAATCATTTTTTTATGAGTATGTTCCACTATTCACAATTCTACAAAATTTTAACAGTCCATAGCCAAGACTGTTTGGATAATAAAAAGCAAAAAAAAATCACATATACATATACATATACATTATCAATTATACATATACATATACATATACATATACATTATACATATACATATACATATACATTATACATATACATATACATATACATATACATATATATATATATATATATATATATACATATACATATAAAAATATACATATAAAAAGAATATCTTTTACAACAACCCCATTCCAACCACCAATCCACCATAATATATATAAACCGCATTGTTGAATATTCCCCGTCCCCATAAACAATTTGTAAGAATGTCAGAGTCATTCTTCACCACTACAGTCAACTGAGCAATACTGGTTGCTTTGCCATGGAATTGACTACGTTTTACTGTGATAGGGTCTCGCGGTATAAACAGGACAACATCCTCCACAGCCATTAAAATGCACCTCATTCCTTAACGATTTCACAACGACTATGTATTGGCCGTCAATTGAACCTTAGATTATAATTAATTGCAGCAATGTCAAAGGCGATATATTTTGTGAAACGGTATACATATTTGTGTTGACAGGACAAATTAAGCTTTCAAGTTGTTTGTAAATCTTTCGGGCACAGTCCCGCCCTATATGAAAGATCGCCTAAAGCGGCACTAGGCACCGACTAGGGCGATCACCATCTCTGTGTTGAACGCCCTTCAGGCCAGTGACATATACTGGACGATGCAAACAGCCGGTACATTGTAAAATGGGTTTGGCCTTATAATTAACACATTTTTTCTTCTTCTGCTATATACATAGCCAGGTTTTTGAATACCCATAGTTCAGTGAAGCATTCTGAAGCTGTTCCGCTGAATTGGTAGCAATTATTCTATAGGTGTAAGTTTGTATTGAGTACAAAACTGCACACTTTAAGTTGTCAGTGTCAGCATCCATCAGAGCAGATCTATGATTTGGCCAAACATGACAGGCGCCGTCTGCATAAATCATGCAGTCTAGCCTAACAGACATGTCATCCAGTATATAATAGAGAGAGCACAGCTCTAAACATATGTATAACGCACTTCATGGGGGATTTAACACTCCATTAATCTCAAAAGTGAAATGAGTTTACATCGCTTGTAAACCAACAAATACGGCAGTTGTAGGTTCCAACTTTTGGTACGGTGTACGCATAGCGTTGGGTTGCAAAAATATACGCCCTGTAGTTGAACATGAGTGGGAGCTCCTTTAGTAGCTCATCTCGGAAAGTGTTGCATCTTCTCGCCTTGGTAACTTACTAATGGTTTCTCAGTATGGGGAACAATACAGTAAGTAATTTTAAAAACTGGGTTTTAATATTAGAGCAAAAATTGCACGTCATAATTTTACAGCAAGAAATGCACACGTCATAATGTTAATGCAATAATTACACAAGTCATAAAATTACAGCAAGAATTGCACACGTCATAATTTTACAGCAATAATTACACAAGCCATAATATTACAGCAAGAATTGTACACGTCATAATATTGTATACTGATTACATGAAAGGAAATTTCAAAACGTTAAAGTAAATACCTTTTTGAAAGAGGAGTTCGCATTTCCAAGGCTATGTTACTTTTCAAAGTACACTTCATTTTAATAAATTTCTTTGAGTAACATTCACTCCAGAGCTACATAGTCATCTATCAAGAAGGAATTGCATATACATAGACACAAGGGGGAGATTTTTAGACAAAGTTTTAAATACAAATCCACTAATATTTTGGAATAACTTTCCCACGTGAAATTGGTCTGCAGCATCAGTGATATATTTTTGATTTCATCTGAATGAATTTGTTTTTCGCATAAGCACAATTTTATTTTGTCATTTTTAAATTGCTGTATTTTAACTAACATGTGTATATTGCATATTGTATAGTTTGGACATAGCGAAATATTGGCCATACTTCGTTGACGACCTCTTGTCAACGGGTTTGATTTCCCACGTCAAAAATAAGGTACGCTATCTCCTGTCGGGCGTAAATAAATTCATCTATGTCGACTTCGGCATTGGTGCGTAATTTGGGGAAGGTGAGAAATGTAGAATATAAAGAATTTGACTGACCACAAAATGTTACAGTGTAGAAGACATTCCTGTGAGTTTTAAGTAATAATAAATTATGTTTAAATGCCATGTCTGCCATAGCAATTCAAAGCACAAAGGTGATACCATTCTCTCTTTCTCTCTCTTGGTCATAAAGACCCTACGGCCAACCAAATGTCGGCTTATGGACGATTTAGCAAGTTGCTGGAAGCTACGAACAACCCCCTGCCCTTGGCTGCTCTGCGGCGGTTCGCCTGAAAAGGGGAACACTTCTTGGGGCGGTATGAGCTTGTTCTGTTCGTTGAATTGAGACACGTACGTGCGAATGTCCATGTCGAGGACATTCTAAACGGGTCACGTCAATAAGACGTGTGGGGGCGGGCAAGAACAATTGGTACATTGTGTCTAAATGTGACATTAGGAGAAAACGATTGCTATTTCATTTCATAGCAACGTCAAGAGAACATATACTTTTTTATCGATGAAGCCATCGCATGATAAAACCCCGATGCGATTTGGTCCAAATGACCATGCGCTGAAACCGTGACGCACAAATATTTCAGTTCGCACTGAAGAAATTATATTGCGTATGGGCGCTACCAAAATGACCATACCAATACTACGATAGATCATGGTGTGTATGCAACTTCGAACACAAATACTGTATCCACCAAATTGAAAAGTCAAAAAGACACATATGTATTACTACACCTCTTCCTACCTAAAAGCTTTCGACACCTGAATTTATAAATACGTACATATATGTATATATCCACTGTTATATAAATACAAGTATACCAAGTGTAAACTGTATCAGTTGTCTATTATGTATGAGGGGGGTACTTGAGTTATTACGGTCCCTGATTCGCTGTATTTAAATCAGTTTCTATGTGAATCGATTATTGGACTACAGTAGCGTACTATGACACACATAGATAACCTTGCGATTTGTCCAATGAAGGTCGGAGTCACAGTCATAGACAGTAGGCTAATTGTATAGTCTACGAACAAGAAGAACGGCCCTGAATACGACGAGCCTTTAGGGACTGTTTCTTTGCTTTCGTGACAGTCTTTCCATTATTAAGACCGCTTCCAAAATAACCTCGTATTGTCTTGTATCCTATAAGATAGCAGCAATTATTCACACTCGACGATGACAAATGAGTCCTCATTTACTATAAGTGAGTGGGTGATTCGAACAATACCAGAGGCGGCGGCACGGGGGACGAGATCTGCTCACCGATTACTAGATTTTGAAAAAAAAAAAACTAGACCCTTTGAAACGCTATCTTCTACATTTTGAGGGGCAAATTTTGCTGACACAAAGGGTTTCAGCTTGATTTTGGAGGGGTGACTCCCCCGACATTTTCCCTCTACGCCCCCCCCCCCAGTGCCACCGCCACGGAAGACAGCAACGCCTACGCAAGTAAAGTTTTTTTTGTCTTGTTCAGTTTTGTCTTGTTTTAAGCTTTATTTCACCTCTTCCAGGGGACGGTCTGTGTTAATAAAATTAGTATTAGTGCTTATAACGTTTTATCAAAATTTCAAAACCTATTACCCACTGTAGAGTGTTACACGCTTTTCTTAGTAACAAATCGTGTGGATATATCATGTTAATATTTAGGTTTATTCAAATGATTGGTTAAATTGTACACGAGGAAGCACTAATATCGGTGTTTAATATATTGCGTGGCAAGGGCCTACACGTTATTATGGATTCCCCCATTCGTGCCATTCCAGCACCAACTACGGCGCACTAAGTTGAATTCCACCAGCATTTCACATGTGAACATGACATGGGACATACCAACACGTTTATTCGGTTCTAGTATTTATCGCCATCTCGTGCACGATATCGATCCGTGGACACGTATTTGGAATGTCTAACACCGGTACTTATCGTGCCAGTCAGGCGTCGTGATATATCGCCGCAATGCGCGTTGTACAAGGTGTCGAGACGATCTATGTTGCAGATAGCTTTCGAGCCCTACTTCAAAATGAACTACGCAACATACGCATATGATCTTCGAACTCTTGGCGTGTTCAGATGCCCTATTTAGCGGCAACGGACTAGAACAGGTATTCATATCAGGATGACTTGTACTGCGCAAATCAATTGGTCGTACAAATCGAATGAGTTGTGCACTCATTGACCTGGCAGGCGTCGTTTGAATACAAGGCAATTCGCGACACGTTTTGCTATTTAAGGGACCGTTCATAAAGTTTTTAACATACGCAGTTAAACATCCAGGGATTGTGAATCTAGCCAATCGGAACTCGGGCTTTCAATTGCTTCAATCGGTTCTGTATATTAGCATATCATTTGAATTATTTCAGCCTTCGAAGACAGAACTAGCCGAACACCGAGATAAGTATGTATGACTAATATCGGTGTTGGGAGTAGTTGGTTATGCATGATCACATTATCTACTAAATAACTGACCAGTACGCCTCTGGGTTTCACTTATTACCTCTATCCCCACCAGACCTGCATCTTCATATCTCCGATGCTGCAATGCAAGAGAGAGCCATGTAGATACAAAGCAATATTGGTCACGGTATCCGGGGGGGAAGCCTGACTGAGACTCGCTGCGGTGTGCACAAATACGGGTATGTAAGAGTCTTGCTCATTCTCATCGCATCGAACATTTAATCTCATGCTGTGATTTATTATTAGCACAGTGCACACACGTTCAGCTTTACAATACAACTTGTGCCAACAATGTTTGAGTGTTTAAGTCGACCGGGTTCAATTCACGTGGGAATTACAATCCTAACATTGGGTGTATTTGCTTATAATGTGTGCGTCTGGAGCATTTTTGGTTGTTCGCGGTTGTGCTTGAAAAATAATTCAGTTTGCACAATTACAAAGTTCATAAAATGCAGGGGTGGCAATTTGGAGCGAAATAGGCATAAGAATTGACAACTCGACTATTCTCAGAAAAAAAAATGAAACGAGTTCAATACGTTCTGACATACATGGAATTGACGTCTCTGATGAAGTCAAAGATACAATTCGGTTATTTTTTAGTAATGTTTGTAGGATGTGTATTTCATACCACGCTATGCTGAAGAACATTCGGTGTCTGTAACGTCACCGATGGTTCCCGGCGCTTCTGTACACATAAAGCTGAATCCATCGAAAAAAATCACACGGTCTCGACGTTTCTGTATGTAAATTAAACATTCGGTCGATTGCAATAGGTACCTCACTGCGAATGTGTATCAAAAAAGTTTTATAAAAAACTGTAACATTTAATACGGGGTAAAGATATTCAGTGTGAAACCAGTTTACGTGGTCGCACATCATGCTCCTTATGAAAGAAGGCGTGCGCTACATGCTAATGAGATGGCCAGAACGATACGCCCTGTGAGGTTATCGCCCCAAACCAGCACGCACATTTGCAATTTACAATTGTGGCACATGGCTCAAAATCCATTTTTTCCATTTTCGCGCTACTTTATTAATTATTGGTTAATCTCTCGATCTTCCGTTATGACAAAGCTTCTTACCCAGAATATATACACTGAGTACAGTTGTATAATCAAAACACAAACTGCCATCCATCGCCCTTGGCCTGTTCGGTACCTGGTTCGTTGTCTCTGTAAATACCGGTTTCAATGATACAGTATCGGCATAGCCTGAAGCAAGCTACGGCAATCTGTTATAAAACACCCGATGATAAACACACATTTCGACACTTAAAATTGAATGTATGCCTGAGTGATGCAAATGATGACAATGTTTACCTATTAGAACGTCCTTAGTACGTTGTAGATGGGGGTATACACTTCTATAGTACGGTGTAGACGGAGTATGAACGTCTAAATTATGGTGTCGATAGGGTATGGACGTCTATAATATAGTGTAGTTGGGGTATGGACGTCTATATTATGGTGTAGTTGGGGTATGGATGTCTATATTATGGTGTAGACGGAGCATGAACGTCTAAATTATGGTGTAGATAGGGTATGGACGTCTATAATATGGTGTAGTTGGGGTATGGACGTCTATATTTTGGTGTAGTTGGGGTATGGACGTCTATAATATGGTGTAGTTGGGGTATGGACGTCTATAATATGGTGTAGTTGGGGTATGGACGTCTATAATATGGTGTAGTTGGGGTATGGACGTCTATATTATGGTGTAGTTGGGGTATGGACGTCTATATTATGGTGTAGTTGGGGTATGGACGTCTATATTATGGTGTAGTTGGGGTATGGACGTCTATAATATGGTGTAGTTGGGGTATGGACGTCTATAATATGGTGTAGTTGGGGTATGGACGTCTATAATATGGTGTAGTTGGGGGTATGGACGTCTATAATATGTAGTAGTTGGGTATGGACGTCTATATTATGGTGTAGTTGGGGTATGGACGTCTATATTATGGCGTAGATAGGGTATGGACGTCTATAATATGGTATAGTTGGGGTATGGACGTCTATAATAAGGTGTAGTTGGGGTATGGACGTCTATATTATGGTGCAGTTGGGGTATGGATGTCTATATTATGGTGTAGTTGGAATATGGACGTCTATATTATGGTGTAGTTGGAATATGGACGTCTATATTATGGTGTAGTTGTATGTGCGTCTATATTATGGTGTAGTTGTAGTATGTGCGTCTGTATAATGGTGTAGTTGGGGTATTGACGTCTATATTATGGTGCAGTTGGGGTATGGACGTCTATATTATGGTGTAGTTGGGATATGGACGTCTATATTATGGTGTAGTTGGGGTATTGACGTCTATATTATGGTGTAGTTGGGGTATTGACGTCTATAATATGGTGTAGTTGGAGTATGGACGTCTATATTATCGTGTAGTTGGGGTATGGACGTCAATATTACGGTGTAGTTGGGGCATGGAAGTCTATATTATGGTGTAGTTGGGCTATGGCCGTCTATATTATGGTGTAGTTGGGGTATGGACGTCTATATTATGGTGTAGTTGGGGTATGGATGTCTATATTATGGTGTAGTTTGAGTATGGACGTCTATATTATGGTGTAGTAGGAGTATGGACGTCTATATTATGGTGTAGTTGGGGTATGGACGTCTATATTATGGTGTAGTTGGGGTATGGATGTCTATATTATGGTGTAGTTTGAGTATGGACGTCTATATTATGGTGTAGTAGGAGTATGGACGTCTATATTATGGTGTAGTTGGAGTATGGACGTCTATATTATGGTGTAGTTGGAGTATGGATGTCTATATTATGGTGTAGTTGGGTTATGGACGTCTATATCATGGTGTTGTTGGAGTATGGACGTCTATATTATGGTGTAGTTGGGGTATTGACGTCTATATTATGGTGTAGTTGGGGTATGGACGTCTATATTATGGTGTAGTTGGGGGATGGATGTCTATATTATGGTGTAGTTTGAGTATGGACGTCTATAATATGGTGTAGTTTGAGTATGGACGTCTATATTATGGTGTAGTTGGAGTATGGACGTCTATAATATGGTGTAGTTGGAGTATGGACGTCTATATTATGGTGTAGTTGGAGTATGGACGTCTATATTATGGTGTAGTTGGAGTATGGACGTCTATATTATGGTGTAGTTGGGGTATGGCCGTCTATATTATGGTGTAGTTGGTGTATGGACGTCTATATTATGGTGTAGTTGGAGTATGGACGTCTATATTATGGTGTAGTTGGAGTATGGACTTCTATATTATGGCGTAGTTGGTGTGTGGACGTCTATATTATGGTGTAGTTGGGGTATGGCCGTTTATAATATGGTGTAGTTGGAGTATGAACGTCTATATTATGGTGTAGTTGGGGTATGGCCGTCTATATTATGGTGTAGTTGGTGTATGGACGTCTATATTATGGTGTAGTTGGAGTATGGACGTCTATATTATGGTGTAGTTGGTGTATGGACGTCTATATTATGGTGTAGTTGGTGTATGGACGTCTATATTATGGTGTAGTTGGGGTGTGGACGTCTATACTACAGTGTATATGAATGTAAACGTCTTTAGAACGGTGTAGATAGGGATATGAACGTATCTAATACGGCAGACGCATCGGCACGAAATTTTGCATGGGTAGGCGAGATCTGCTCACCACCCCTACTAGGGGGTCCGGGGAATGCTCCCCCTTAAAAAATTGAAATCTAGACCTTCTGAAACGCTATTCCCGGCATTTTGATGGGCACATTTTGCTGACGCAAGGGGTTTCAGCTTGTGGTATGAATATCTGTAGGGTAATATGGTGTAGACGGGTATGAACGAATAAAGTACAGTGTAAATTGGATATCAGCGTCTATTGTAAGGTTCAGACGCTGTATGAATACCTATATTAGTTCGGCGTAGATAAGGTAGATCTCCTGTACCGGATAAATAGGTGTGAGCGGCTTTAGTATGGGAGAGTTGAGTATAAATGTCTATACTGTGGTGTATATGGAATATGAACAAATATAGCTCTATATAGATGTGTGTGAACGTCTATGAACATCTATCGTGTAGATGGCTATGAACGCATATGCTACGAAGCAGAAGGGCGTGTACGTCTATAGTATGGGGTATATTGAAGATAATATTTGGTAATCGTAGTCCTAAATAACTATTAAAAATAGCTAGACGTTTCGAGCAATGGCTCTTTATCGATAGCATAGAAGCAAGTGTGATAACGTACAGGTAGAACATAGGAACGTAAGAACGCGCATGAACTATAAGTTAGAATCACAAAAAATTCCACAATAGAACAAATAACGCGCCCTAGGTAGTGAGCTCAACAAATGAGTTGAACTGTTTGTTAATACCATGGGGTTCTTTAGTTCCAAGGCGGAATATAGTTTCCTCCTCGACACGCCTGAGCTGATTTTCGTTGCCATTGACAACACATACACCAGAAATAGACATATCTGTAATATTATGTCCACTAGAATTAAAATGAAGTGAAACCGGATAATAACGATTTTTCTGTCTAGTTTGCCGTAGATGCTCAGCAAACCGATCACCCAGTCGACGAACTGTAGAACCAATATAAAGTTTCCCGCATCTAATACATGAAATGCAATATACAACATTCATAGTGATACAACTGAACGGATATTTGACCTCAACATCTCCCTTGGGACCAAATATACGATTAGTGTCTGTAATAAAAGGACAAGTATTACACCTAGGACGATTACACGGGACAGAACCATATTTATATATCATATTATTATATATATTATTATTATATATATTATATATATTATTATCATATTATTTATATATCATATTATATATTATATTTATATATCAGGGGAGAAATATGGTTCTGTCCCGTGTAATCGTCCTAGGTGTAATACTTGTCCTTTTATTACAGACACTAATCGTATATTTGGTCCCAAGGGAGATGTTGAGGTCAAATATCCGTTCAGTTGTATCACTATGAATGTTGTATATTGCATTTCATGTATTAGATGCGGGAAACTTTATATTGGTTCTACAGTTCGTCGACTGGGTGATCGGTTTGCTGAGCATCTACGGCAAACTAGACAGAAAAATCGTTATTATCCGGTTTCACTTCATTTTAATTCTAGTGGACATAATATTACAGATATGTCTATTTCTGGTGTATGTGTTGTCAATGGCAACGAAAATCAGCTCAGGCGTGTCGAGGAGGAAACTATATTCCGCCTTGGAACTAAAGAACCCCATGGTATTAACAAACAGTTCAACTCATTTGTTGAGCTCACTACCTAGGGCGCGTTATTTGTTCTATTGTGGAATTTTTTGTGATTCTAACTTATAGTTCATGCGCGTTCTTACGTTCCTATGTTCTACCTGTACGTTATCACACTTGCTTCTATGCTATCGATAAAGAGCCATTGCTCGAAACGTCTAGCTATTTTTAATAGTTATTTAGGACTACGATTACCAAATATTATCTTCAATATATCATTCTTATCAGTCCGAGCAGCGTTTATTTATTTATAAACTACTATAGTATGGGGTAGATTGATACGAACGTCTATACTACGGCATGGATAGGTGTGAACATCTATTTTACCGTGTAGATGCGTATAAACGTCTATAGCTCGGTGTAGACAAGGTATGGATATCTAAGCATGGGTATGGAAGTCTATACTGTGACGTAAATGGGATATAAACGTCTATAGTTAGGTGTAAGTAAGATCTGTACGTCTATATGGTAGATATGATATGAATATCTATACGACGGGGTATATATAGTATTGTGACGTTTCTAATAGATGGGATATGACTGGCTGTAGTACGGTGTAGGTGGATATACTAATGTTTGCTCATTGTGTTAAATTAGTTTGGTTGAGAATTACGTGAAATAAATAGTACGTTTCTTATGGGTGGTAGTTAAATGAGATTGTTCCCAGATGCCTCATAACAAGTCGCAATAAAATTACCATTGTCCAATTGGGGAAAGCTAACGCCTCTGTTTTATGAAGCCACTCTTCGTCAAAGCCATTAAAATGGCACCGGGGGTTTGAGCAGAAGCTTTTCAGTGATTTTTCATACCCCTCTCCCAAAAAAAAATTCCCTCCCATGACTTATCAAAAGATGTGGATTTGGCATAAACAATTTCTGTGTTAGTGGAAATAACGACAACGGCGAAAATACGCTGAAAAAATGCTATGTAGCATATTTATTAAAAGCCGTAGTCCTGACAACGAGTCCTGGGATTCGGGGGTCACAGTGCGGAATTTGGTCCACGTAGGTACGTTGTTGGAACCCACGCCGCAGGGCCCAATGTACCGACGAATATCAACATGAGGGGGCAATAACGAATGATTTGTCGATAGAGCAGTCAGCGAGGACACCACATTCAACAGGTGTTCAGTGAGTGTAACTCGCTCGTGATATTATAGGGAGCCCCCGGCACCAGCAAAATATCATGCAGCGGTAACATGCGAACAATTAGCAAAGCCTTTTACAATGGATGCTGGCTGGCTTTGTTTAAGTTGACTCACATTGTTGGTGCCATGGAAAATGCCCATGAATACGATCGGCATGTTTCTGTTGCAGTAAACAACGCGGCTCATGGATTGCGTTACGTATGGCGTGTGTTTAAACCAACGATGCGTCGGTATTTTGTATATACCCTCGTGTTCCGAGGTTATAGTGTCATCGTCGCTATGACGACGGCGTCAGTGCACAGGTAGCTAGACAAAGGCTATTTACAAACTAAAATGGTAAGAGTAGCACCTGTCTCGGACTTGCGCAGAAAGTCTATCCGACTCCAACCATTGTAAACAGAAAATCGAAACTTTTTTTTGGCTGAATAGCGTGACTAGAACCAGAATAGCGACGACCGTTGGGCCCTAAAACTGAGCGCATCGTACTGTGAAAACTGTCGTTTGAATTCCGTGTGATCCAGGTCAAAAAGTGACGAGTGTGCCAAAGACTGTTACACGGTAGGCAATGTGGATTATTCTTATTATATGGCCCGTGGATATGTGTTTAAATGAGTCGAGCGTCGAAGTACGTAGCCTTAACAAAACTATATCTCACACCTTGACGTATGCACGCGTCCTTGTATTACGTGCTTTCAGAAACCATCGACGCGATGTGACAAACCAACTGTTCACCTATGTCACGTATTGATTTTACCGCCATAATTTGACAATTTATGTTCAATAAGTGTACGTCGACGCGGCTCAATCGCGGTATGAAACATCTACTAGTATGTCTAAGCGAGAGGAGAATTAAATTAAAATGTCATGAGGGTAACTTCTAAAACCTAATCTGTTTTGTTAACAGGGCACGGAGATGTGAAACAGCCGAACACTATGCGGTAGAGCATGGAGCTGCTTCCATATTTTACAACCACATCATCGAAATCCATGTTTTCGCGTAAAATTTTAAATTGTACATTTGAAATCTCAGCATGATTACCAAAACTGAAGAACAAACGCTCGAAATGGAGTCAGATGAAGGCAGTAGTAAAGGTGAGATTTGTTTTAATATGTGACTTTTATTTTTTTTAAACAGTAGTTGTAATGTACGATCCCGTGGGTCACGACTATGTCACCAGTGGCGGATCCAGAGAAGGGGCAGGGGGCCATGCCCCCCCAAAAAAACGCATGACGATTCATATCATCTGGATTACGCATAGCTTCTCTGCGATTTTCGCTCCGTAATGTTAAGCGAAGCTTTCCCCCCCCCCCCAATACATTTTGCTGGATCCGCCACTGCATGTCACTAAGATGTCTACATTATGTCACATTTTACAACAACAAAAACAACAATGATGATGTAGTGATGGCGAAAATACGATTTCTAATGACGCTGGAGATGTACATGTGATCAACCAGCAATGAAATGTATTGGTCAATGATGTCACTGGGTTATTTTTGTTATATTTCGTCGTTCAATGTTCTGTCAGTTCTGTAATATAGCGAGAAATTTCATTGTTTTTTATCCTGCGTTTATTTTATACAGACAAAAAATTGCTATGTTTTGTTTTCTGATTGGGGTCCATATGCATTGATCCCAGATTACAATCTGTTAAAGTCGAAGTGAATTAAAAGATTAAACTCATGTATTCCGATGAAAAGTAATATTCAGTGAAACGGCAACTTGTTAAAACGTAACTATCCCTTGAACCCAGCTCTTTGAACAAAAAACTACCAACATGCTGTAGGTAGATTACCGTACACAAGAAACATACATAGGTCATCTTTGTTGCGAATGTACACCAAACAAAAAATAACTTTAAGCCTCTTACGCAGCTAACAGGTATGCGTACTATTTCGATATCAAGATTATGACAAATAAACAAAAACACGTATACACCCATGCTGTAGATCGGTGTAATTACGGCGTGTTAAAACACATTTACATTTCCACGGGAAGTTATAAGTCTCGACTTTGTCACCGGCGACTCTATCAGCTACTGGTTCAAGCAAATAAGTCTGTACACCTCCATTACCAGATTCAGTATAAAGCCTAATATGCAATGTGTGTGTTGTACAATTATTACATCGAACTAGAAAATTAGCTAGACAGTGAACAAAATAATATAATCGCAAATTTAAAGTAAGGAGGTCTATTTTTTCCTCGGCTGTGTTTAAACAATACTGCTTACTTCGAGGGTGTTCAGCGCAGATTGCGTAACATATGGTCCCATGGAGATGCCGTGTAGATACATAGACCGCACCTGTTTGTCAGTTAGAATCGATCTGTAGGACTAATTAATATTGGGTGAGTATTTAAGAAAGATAAAGCGTTCGCAAGTTTAGAGGTCATCCAATACAATGGCGGCACACCGTAAATTATTGTCAAAACACAGCACAACTTGGATCGATATAACAGCGCTCTCTAATAAATACCATAAACGCGACACAGCAGACCCCCACGAAGTCGTTAGTGGCTTGTGCCAGTGTAAAATCCGAGTCTGTTCATTTCGCCGCCAGCATGAACATGGAACTACGCACAATGTGACCCACACAAAGGTAACGTTAAACAAGATAATCTGATTTATATAGATTTACCCGCATTTTTTTTTTATAGAATTTTGCCCTTTTGTGTAGCATGTCGATCGTTAGTGCTCGTCACTCTGAAACACATAGAGGGTGCATTGTTTTAATATGGGTGTAGGCATTTCCTGTACAACTTTGACACGAAACTCGTAACATTTGACGGCGGCCCAATTTGAAGACTGTGGTAACAGATACACATATATATCGTGAGATATTAGAAGAATGCGTCCAATGAGTGATTTTAGTAAAATATCTCATACAACGAGTCTCGATTTAAATGACTATGATGAAAATGATGTAAAAATTTGACGTTGCTTTCTTGATTTCTTCTTTTTGAACCACAAATCTGACGTTGTTTGCTCAAGGGGTAGTTTATACGATGATCGTATTTTTATGTAGTGCATGGCAGTCCATAACTTAGTAACATTGGTAATAACTATGTCATGTTTATTGCAAATCGGTCCACAGGTGTGTGTGTTTTCTTCGCACATATATGCTTGAAAGACTGAAATATCGTAACCACGTGATGCAAATCTCAGTGATCAGATTTTAACCTAATCCCTGACAAGCTTTAAATAGATTCAAATCTCCCTTAATCCACTGCCGCCACAGTTTTCCCGTTAATCTCAGCTATCATGTCAATTAACATATCACCAACACATGTGACAGTGTGGTACATCGCTGAAAAATCGATTATCCATGCATTGTTCTGGATCATTGATAATTGCCCTCCTTCCATTCTTTTCTTTGTCTGCAAATTTTATCAACAACAAAATTGTTTACAAAACGAGGTCCGCGGCGCAACATTAATATCATTTTATTCTGCCCACCCACTCTTAATAAACACGGGCTTTGTTTTTGTCGTTACCTACGACATACGAATCAAGTGGATGGTCACGTGGGATATGACTCATCAACTCTTGACGCCGTCAACATCCTGTATACTGTTGGCTTGATAAAACTATAACCGAGGACAGAATAGCGCATGCGTTGGATGACGTTGCGCGTCTTGAGACGCGTGTAATAGATAAGTGACGCTCTTTACATGATTTCGTTCTGCGCAAGGTGTCATCCACAGTTGATGATTTCCAAGTCCTTTGTAAAAATAAAAAAAAAAAGTTTATTCCATTTCAACCGTAAGTGGGTGCTTTTGTGGTGAGGAATGGGGAGGGGTGCTCTATACTCAGACGCGGCACCACGACATTTTGCATGAAAGGCGAGATCTGTTCACCAACCTTGAGCCGAAGGCGCGACCTTACTAGGGGGTCCGGGGCATGCTCCCCCTTAAATAAATTGGAAATCGTGACCCTCTGAAACGGTATTTCCGGCATTCCGAGGGGCAAATTTTGCTGACACAAAAGGTTTCAGCTTGATTTTGGAGGGGCGACGCCCCCTCAACATTTTTTTGGGGGCTATGTGCCGCCGCTACTGATACTTCCGATTTATACGTACGGGGGCTATGATGACAAATGTACTAAACAGAACTTTGGCAGACTAGGATAATTCCACATTAAATGGTCATAACGAAACACTTTGTCGAGAAGTAATTCAAGATAAATTACACAAAAATATTGTCGTGATTTATAGTAAATTGTAAAATTGTCACTGAAGCCGTTGTTACTATTCGATCATCTACTTGAGATAGTGTGAATATGAGGTATACGGGCACTCGGATCAAAAAGAACTTTATTTTTTTCTTTCATATTCATACTCACTCATTACTGGTTTTGGAGCTCTACCACATGTAGAACAATTAACAAAACAATGCACATTGGTGTTTATGTTTCAAAATGAGATAATTCTCATTTTGCTCATTCAGTTGGTCTCTGAGTTTCAAACTTAAATAACCCTGAGAGTGTACAGTGAACGTCTGTTTTATTTGAATGTTCACGTTATAGTAGGCGGTGAGGTCATCTACAGATAAGTTCGTGTATTTATTTATATATATTATATCGTTCTCATATAATGACGTCAGAGAATGCCGTCTTTATTAAACAAACAAACTACAAACATACATTATGATTATTACATTATTACTTCCTTATTAGTGTATTAGTACTGTATACTTTTACTATTATCTGTAACCATTGCCACTCTCTCCGGGAAGTGAAGTAAGTGTTAATAAATAAATAAATAAATAAATAAATAAATAAATAAATAAATAAATAAATAAATAAATAAATAAATAAATAAATAAATAAATAAATAAATAAACAAACAAATAAATAAATAAATAAATAAATAAATAAATAAATAAATAAATAAATAAATAAATAAATAAATAAATAAATAAATAAATAAATAAATAAAAAGATATATTGGGAGAGTGGCCAACTTTTACACAGTTTATTCGTCCACATATAATATTCGCACGCTAATAATTGAAGTGGCGATAACCCTCTCACTAAGGTCTTTTGTACAGTAAATCAAGGTCCCTCAATCATAGAGGGACTACGAATGAAGGGCGGCATATAGAAAGCAAATTATACATTTTCCTTATTTATAAACAATATCGCAAATTATGAAATGCATTCGCATGTTTTTAGAGTGGTCTCCTTTTTGTGGTAGATATCTTGAACATTAGCAGGGTGAAGATAAAATAAAAAAAAAATCACTAGTTCTTTGCAAATGTTCGAAGACCTACATGTATACCTATACCATAAACCATCATGGTCGTCGCACCGTGACGTAATGTTCGACATGGGTCCCATGCGACGTATACTACACTTGTAAAAATAGAATGTTTTTTTTTTTTACATTGAATTCGAACAGCCGCTGTCGGACGATCAGGACGCGTGGTGCTGTGATTGCGAGAGGGACGGCGACACCCAGAATGTCCCACAATAAGAACATAGCAAGATACGCTAGACACTAATCGGCATGACTGATATCGATGATTCTTTTGTGTATTCTTCTTCCTGTGGAAGTTTGTTTCAGTCTCAGATATATTGTTTTATATTGTATCCACAAACTTACATAGGCCCCGGTATCCTTGAACTGGTTATTATTACATTAATTTAACGCGTAACCATTACGTGAACAAAGAACTGATATCCTCAAACGAATGAAATCGATTACATCTCCCCATTATATGCGAATTATTTTAATTTGAACTACCTACAATTTACGTAACATTTGCGATTTTCTGAAAATATAATAGATCCCGGCGTCAATCCAGAGATTGGCCCGTATGATTATATTAGCCGTCACGCAGACACATTTTTTCAAGACAAATCGTATAATCGTACATATGGCACTGTAGGTGCGGAGGTTGTGTACCGGTGACTCACTCTATGTTCACGCTAGGTTGTAACTTGATCGAAGGTGCACGGCCTCAAGCCTCTTTATTATGATATGTCGTCAGAATGAATAAAGCCCGTCGTCATCAATTATTTTGAACCGAGAGTTTGAATATGATAACTGGGGATCTTACGATGTAAGCACGGTATACAATTAATAGTTTCATTTTACAACTTTTTTCTTGACCATGTCAGTAATTTGAGAGATACTAGTATATTATCTTATAAATGGCCTATCGCGGAACAAACACGACGATACACTCATCATTCAGGGTACAAGGTTCTGTCCCTTTTTAACTGAAATTATGTTGTGTTCTGTTGCAGAGAAGCTCTGTATCGTTGGTGGCGGGGTCACGAATGGAACACACCACCAGAGTCCTAAAAGTGGTACCATGAAGAAGTCCGCACGTGTCGGCGGCCACAAATCATTTGCCCTTCCGCCGAGTACTCCGAGGACCGCACTATTCCCGTTGATCGCCGAGGAAAAGAAAAACAACATCAAAGGACTGGCTCTTATCGGCAAGGCCAAGGAGCTCCATACTGATGTAACGCCAGTTGATGGCGATAGACAATCGTCGATTCTTCCAGAACACGAGAAACAGGCACGGACACCGACGCGAGGGAAGTTTGAACCTACACGGCTGGAAGATTATTTCAATATGGAGGGGTTTCAAATGGAAGAGTTCAGGCAAGGTGGGTTTAGTTTGATGGTTCGAGGCGATAGGAACAATACGAGTAGTAGTTTTCAAACGTCCAGGTCTGTGCGATCGGTGTGCAGCAGTGAGGATTTAATCGTCACTTCCATTAAACTGTCGCCAAATGAAAAAGAAAATGGGTATAGAAGCCAACCCCGCGTTAGTCCTAAAAGTCAGCAGCTCCCGGATACGGACTCTCACGTTATTGAGATTACTCCATGTAGGTTTCTGATCAACGGCAAAGAAGTGAAAATGCCCGATGTACCCCCACCGTCTATGCGCAGTGCTTATAAACCGTACCACAACCCACAAAATGGTGCTAAATTCTACTCTCGAATGCACCTCGAACGATTCCGTCGTCCCCAAAGAACAAGTCCACGCCCTCGAACAGTACCCATTGTCGGCGATGGAACAACTCACTTTGTACCGATTCAGCTTAAGAAAAGTAACAAAGTTGCTTTTGAGAACTATCTTAACAACAGTGCCAAACCGAAAAGTGCCACGTTACACAGACGGCCAGATGCGCGTGGAACACCAACCAGAAACAAACACGAGAATGAGGATACAAAAGCTGCGACCAGCATGCAGTTGGACATGAAGTTTTCGTCAGGCGGGCAAGAAGCGCTGGCGGGAAAAATTTTACATACGCCTAACCACGTTGACCAGCACACCGTTTTTTTAGGGAGTGAGACGGAACGAGACGTATTATCTAAAGCGACACTTATCAATCAATGGCTGGATGACTGCGAACAACAGAGAACTAAAAAAACCTTAGTTCTTAGTTTTCCGAGCATCGGCGAAGAAGTAGAGGACGGAGAAGAAGAGTAATCGGAAGGCCAATGGATGGATCATTGTTTTCTAAAACGTTTGCTACGACACCAGAAAATATATTGAACCATTAGAATGCGGGACAAACAATCAGCATATACAGGTCCCTTGTGGGAAAACTAATTTATGGCGATGAAGAAATTTAGCACGAGTTGTTATGCAACTGAGAACATATAGTAGAACAAATTACGGGCTATAGTGTAGAGTCTAGTATGGAATAATTCTCGATCTCACCCACGAGTACTGATGAATCAATCAGATAGATTCTAATCAGTCACGTGATCTATACGGCGCGTTCTGATTGATTAAGGACGACAGTGGTAGTCACGCCCGTCATAAATCCAATTCCGGTTGCTTGTATTGGAAGCTGGAAATAAAAAACAAAACTTGGCAGAGCAACCTGTGGGTCTTCAATACTATATATTGTCGATTACATTTATATATCTTGCCTTTACGAACCGGAACCATATGTTGACGATTATGACGTATGACTAGATGAAATGCCTTGGCTACTTTAATTTTCTATTTTTATTTATATTTGTTTATGTTTGAAATCTCCGTTGTACTGGTACTATTCCATGTTATAACATTTTACTTGAATTGTGTTTTTGTTTGTTTTTAGTTTTGGTTTATATTACACTATTTACATTGACTGCCACACTATAGTATATAAAAATGAAAAAAAAAATAATGTCAGTAACCATGACAATTGGGAAATCTAAATTATTTACCTGTTATTATTTAATATTCAATATTGAATTTATTTCGCTTAGTTCGAAAACCCTTATCAAAGCATTTGTGCTTTGTCCGTCCATTTGTACATAAAACAGTTTTATTTTTCAACTTTTATTTTTTTTAAAAATGGGGAGTGTATTCACGCCGTGAGGTTGTTGTGTACAGTAATTAGTGGTAAAGGTTGGGGTTGCTAAAACGATTCGGACCATATTCAAGTTGATACAGTCCCTGATTCACCGTGAGACGTCCGATATATCTAATATTATAAACATGGCACCATATATGTTGGCTAAGACGTACAAAATATTAATGACTTTTTTTTCAACAAATCTGATCAAGGACAATATCAAACGGAAGATTATGTCAATTTGGTTTTAAATTGACCAAGAAATTGAAGAAAATGCATATAATGGATTGAAAAATTGTCGTACCAACATTTAGGCGGCAACAACTGTTGGTATATATTGAATTTGCATTATTTCTGCATTTACTTTGTCATTCGCTGGTCGGATGATATGCCGTCAATATACGGGCAATATGAGGAAGTATTTAGTTCGATTGCGTGCTATTCACCTTTCAAATTTAAATGTTCATTGTTTTTGCAGATGTCCCGTGGTTCACAGCTGATAACGCGTTCCTTTCATTCAGTTCTTGGTGTTGATTGAATGCAGAATTTGTATATTCATTCAAGTTGTTCGACTATGGTGTCCCCCAACGTGAAAATCGGGAATTATGTGGTTAGAATGATATTATTTAAAAAAAATAGTTGTGTTTCATGTAAATTGTGTACTGGTGTGTTTGGATTTGATGAAAATAAACTCGTTTTTTATAAATACATGCCCGTCTTTGCATCGTACGTCGGTGGCCCAAAATGTAACGTAGCCCAATACGTACGTAGCAGTCCAATTGGTAATTATTTCACGTCTACTGAATCAGAGGGGCATGACGTCATACGTGATATTAAATCCTTCGAGATAAGCATTGAGTGGTTCGTTTACCGAGTGTTGCACGCAATCGTTTTTGCTTGTCCAGAGGCCCAAATCCAGAAGAGGCTTATTCGCGGTTTTCTGTTGCACCCCCCACCTTCGAGAAAAGTTACACTTAATAGTTCTAGGTAACATTTTCCGTTTTAAAAATGACGTAATTGTTTTAACTAACTCCAAAAACATCATGTACATCAAATGAAAGGTATTTTAATGTAGAACTCAAGTTTGAAATAAAATAATTTATCAGAGCAAGGGTTTTATCATTTCTTTTGTTATGAAATGTTTTAACTTGTGTCACAAACTTGAATTACTACAAAATTAAATTCATGTAGTTCATTCAAACTACACCTAACGCCAACATGGTATACTACATCAAAATAAAAAATAAAATCTAATTGTAAGCACAAACGTATTCTGAAAACAGATTCTCGGAATATGAGTAATAATATTAATAGAGATCAAAGTTTCATATTAAGGAGCCGAATTCAATGTTTGCACTACTGAGAATGTTACTGGACGTACATACAACATTGCGGGAATTTAATTGAAAACTATTATCAACCTGGAAACTCACTAAATTATTTTTTTTTTACATTTTACAATGTTGGATTTCAATAATAATATACGACTTTTAAATCCCATGTATCCGAAAAAAAATTGAGATACGAATAATTAAATAATCTCACCATAAAAACCAGAGCAAAAATTACAATTTGTCATTATATTTCGTACTCTTGTATTTAAAAAAAATCATCCGGTGATCTTCTTCACCAAATTGGGTATTCTGATGGTATGAACTCATAATCATGAAAGCATGACGAACACGACATATAATCTTCAATTCTACTCAAACCTCCCTGTGTGTTTAAGCACAAATAATGGTCAACGGGCAACATAAGGTTTTATTAAAATCGCTTCTCATTCTTCTGATATTGTTGTTTTCAGGTCTGCCATATTATTTCGAATAGAGGAAGCATGAAACACTGACAAATTGTGGATAGTCCACACTTATTTGTATATTTATCTAAATTCGACTTAATCGAATTATTAATATTCCAGGGTACAATTTTGATGTTGTTCATAAAACATCTTGAGACATACCAAATACGGTTAAAGGGCGGCAGTCGTCGTGCCGCGTTCTGTTCGATATGGGACTCATAGCAACGTATACAACGCGTGTAAAATACATTGTTTATTTACATGAAATTCGAACACGCGCTGCGCGACGACCACCGCGCTTTAAATGTTACAGTTCAGCCATAATATTACAGAATATTAAAAGATATCGTTAATATCATCATGCAATTTCATACTTCCTCCATTCGAAAAAAATATTGAAGACCTGAAACTACCAATATCAAAGAAATTAGGGTTAGGTTTTATTGGAACACTCTGTAGCCTATTGACCACTCCATATGAAACTATTCTAGAATACGTTTCTGGATAACATCACCTTTATTCTGATGTGTATAGTGTGTATAAATTACATGAATCTCCTTTTTTTAGTAATTCATTAACAAGTCAAAAGGTCAAGCCTCTTCACAAATAAAGCACATTTATCTCAAAAACATAAATTTTATTTCATAATTGAATTTTACATCGAATTCCCTTCATTTGATATATTAATGGTATTTTTGTTGACATTTTTGGGATTAACCATTAACTCAGCTTCACAACTTGCATATATAACCATTAAATGTGAAGTAACTTCTCTCATAGGGGTCGCAACATAACGAACAGTTTGAGCATTTGACCGCAGGACTAAGTGCTTCAGTTGGCAATCAGCCAAGTAAATGTCAGTATGGGTGCCTGCCAACAGTGGGATTGCGACTGGTAGTGTTATTACCGTAGTTGACATGTTTTTTTTTTGTTTTTTTATTTAATATTCGATACATTATGACGTTGCCTTGGAATCTTTTCCAGATTCCGATTCTGTTATGGCGTTTAATCACCAAATCATACATACCGTAGTTGTAATCATTCTAGGTCACTTTAAAGGGCAGCGGTCGTCGCGTCGCGTCTAGTTCGATATGGGACTCATAGCGACGTACACAACGCGTGTAAAATACATTATTTACATGAAATTCGAACACAAGCTGCGTGAGAGGTTTTCTATAGATCAAACAAAATAGGAAAACTTTAATCCTTACCAATTAATAAAATCAAGCTTATTATATGGTTAGCTATTGCATAGTATTTTCAATATATACCCACAGAACGTTGTTCCTATATGTAGCGCCCTCTGTCGACGAAGCGTTTTTTTATATTACTTGGCTGTATAGGGCTACGTGTTGTACAGAACGTTCATAACGTTGTTGGCTGGAAGACTCGTTTTTTCTCTATATCTGCCTTCTCTAGCTACGTCCCAATAACCACAGACACACTACTAACAGTCCATTGTACAGTTTTGATAGGTTGTAATTAGATAGATAAAAAAAGCTCAGAAAGGGTGAATACCACTTAGGCACAGTATATGTACCACCATATTCGGTTGTTGTTCTAGCATGCTTAGTAACTGTCAGAGAATGTCTGAATTACAGATAACTCGATTTTCTCATGTTGCTACCTTAATTATTCGCTGGGTTTCATGTTCCACGGATAGTTAAACATTTTTCTGTCACAATATTTGAAACTAACTTTGATTTATGGCCTGAGTTTCACGTTTGAAACTTGTAGTTTATTTTCGCACGTAGACAACCGGACCAAGGTGTGTGAGTTTATACAAGTACTCAATTATTTTTTTTTTATTTATTATAATGCGCATGACAAATGATTTCATAATTAAACACAGTTGTCGAACGACATCCACTTTGCTTCCATCTACACCTCTTTGATTGTAGAAGAGCTTCGTCGATAGAGGGAGTAATTTATCGCCTAGGTGTATTATTACTCTTATTGAAATGCGGCGAACTTAATAGTGAACACGTGTCATATCCGCTTAGGCCAATCAGCATCGCTTCCCGAGGTGAACGTCAGTTGCTATGATTTACCCCTAGATTCCATCTGTTTTCAGGGGCAATGTAAGAGATCTTTCACAGCTGGTTTCACAAGAATCAGAATAAATAAAGCCATTCGATATGCCGTGTCTTATTCTTTTACTAATAACATGGACTCATCTCATCGGTGAACTGCTTCAAAAATAAGTATGCGTAATTAAAAAAAAAATCAAAAACAAAAAACAAATTGTTTGATGTTGGTCGACATCTTTCGAAAGTACAATGTCCTTCTGTAAAAATATGTTGTAAACTGTTCTTAATGCAACAGCGCGCCCTCGCAGTCTGTTTTTGTTTTATGCGTTCTTTCGTAGCTCGATTTGTTGAATGCATTCCGTGTTGCGATGTTATATGTATATTAACATCCGAATAAAACGTTCACCGGTAATCGGTAACCGGTTGTGGCGCCGGATTCAAGGTATATGCCGGATATATCTCGTGTTCAACCGAATACTAGCTGTGGATAAAAAAAAAAACACCAATAAAATAAATTCTGGGTAAGTGTGCCGTGGAACCGTCGACCGTCAGAACGCAAATGTTCGCATATTTTCCTCTCCAAAGTTAAAGGTACGACGATTGTGCCGTGTGACCCAATATTAGTCGGTTACTAGTAAATTCGAACAGGATACTAAGAGACTCCCCATCTGAAAAATGGGGCCGGGCTAGAGTATTTCAGAAATCCAAATATTGTCGTGAGAGGTGTGCCTAAACTCAATTTGTGTTCATATTTTTGTATTCAATTCTTCAACTTTTATCTACATCCACTACAATTTCGTTATTTCCAAAATCCACAAGCTCACTCCAAGTTTTTTTTTAAAACTAGGATCATTAAGCGAGAAGATCACGCGTATTGTGAGTTCACGTGACCTAGTTCTGTGTGAGCGCAAGATTAGTTATTATTCGAAAACACGTTGAACGCCACCGTCCCCAGTGTCCCCTATCATCGTAGCGTAATTATGACTAGAATAATCCCCGCCATTCACTTGTGCCAATTTTCCTGTATTACTAGACTGGCGCAGTCGGGGTGATTAATTTGTATTTGTAGTTTAAATAAAATAAAAAAAAAATCGCGAAATGGGGGTGTTCGCAGTTACAAGGGACTTTGCGCTAACACCTCCATTTCGCAATTTATTTAATTTTATTTAAACTACAAAAACAAATTAATCGCCCCGACTGCGCCAGTCTACTGTATTACCAACACGACTTTCTTATCATATATTCCAATCAAACAATATCAGTACCACTTTCTTGAATATATACAAACCTTGCCATTTAATGCTGTAAATCGCCATATCACTCTCAATTAAAATCCCAGTCACGGGAGAGTGGTCTATTAATTATTTTACTTTTTCAGATTGAAATAGGTAGTCCATACACTCGTCTCAAATGGAATGTAATACTTATTTTGGTATCGTCCAGGCTGTGAGTGAGTGACATCACTCTGGATGAAGACACCTCAAAATATAAAATCAATTGAAAGCGATCCAACATTGTCAAAAAGCAGCGTAGAACAAATGAGCAATAATAATGTGCGTTGATGTCTCGGTGGGGGCGCTGCATAACATGCCTCATGACGGACCATCACTGCATCCAGCAGTTCCTTCACGTCACGTGACAAAACAAATTTGACGTTGTTTAGCGAGAATTTTTTCAAATACTACACTTGAGAGTTACAAATATGTATGAAACACCTTTTGTAATAACATTGTTTGGGAAATACGTGTGTCCATTACATTAGAGCAATGGTCTATATTCAATGGGAAATTAAATCAACAAAAATCAATTCGTATGATTTGGGATAATCTTCATAGTAGAGTCATGAAATTTACTTGCACTATAACACAAATATATATATATCTATATAATATATATCGTTATTGCATTTCCAATCTTATATCAAATCGGTACCATTCGGTAAATTATTCGTTATTATCGCTGTCCGAGTCTGATGACGAGTTTGAACCCGTCTCATCACTTATTAAGTCCGTTTCCAGTGAAAGGCTATCGCGGAAATGTGATACTCTGTCAGTAATAGTAACCATCTCGTTAGGTACCATAGCATAATCTGATTCCTCGACCGTTTCCAGCCACTTTCGACAGCGAACCCGGTTTTCCCTAAGGTATATCCTATCATCGTGAACTGTTTCGCGTAAATTGAACTCCATGGGCTCCGTCTCGGACAAACTTATAACAAGCTCCGCGTCAGGCAACTCACCTTCGTCGATGCTAAGTATACTCCGAGTCCTTCTTAATTTGGCCGCTGCTCGGCGATGTTCATTGCTATGGCAACAGGGGTTTGGTTCCTTGCAATATTCACATCGCTTTAGACTGTTTTTCATTGTGACAGTGTTTGATTCACTTGTTTTGACGTCAGGGTTCGTGGAATCCCCGGGCTTGCTCTGGTTGTTTTCTTTTATAAAGTTCTGCCAGGATGGGGGTTTTGGTGGTTTTGTCATGACGAACTGTTGTTCCCTGCTGCATGGCAGCGTCCCTGTGATCGTATACTTCGATAAACTTTGGGAATTCCGGTGCAGTCTACCAAGATGACGGCTCAATGCTTGCACTGGTTTAGTTACCTGATCTACGCTGCAAGCATGTTTTGTACTAACGTCAGTGATTAGACTCTTACTCGAATTACCACAGTCTATTTTCAGATTATTTAAATCCGTCAGGGTCGGACAGGAATGCGCCGATTTTAAATTATGCCCTGCGCTCCTCTTGTCTTTATACGCATTTTTCCTCGTTGCACAGGGATGGCTTTTTCTAAGTTCTTTTGACACGACCCTCGAAGACTGCCTCCGATGTGTAACCGACGTAAACTCTAGTGGCATATCCGAATTGTTTGTGTTATTCATACACAATACTCTGCCTGGTTTTCCATTTTCCGCCTCGTTGGGCTTCTCTCCGGTACTCGGATTCAACGCAGACATTCGCGCACAGCCAATTTTCTCTTGTGACTTTCTCCTCTGTCTTGTTGACGCAGTGCACTCTTGGATTCGACTCGAACAACTTCCAACGCCGTCCGCGTTTTCAGTTTGCACACATATTTTTGAACCGCTTTTGCTCGTGGTAATCCCCGGAGCGAGTCTAGTCTTCGTACTTATTTGGTTCATCGTCATGTCGGCCGTTGGATCCTGGCTAGTCTGTGAGTAAGGCGATACAGCTAGGGAACCTATACAATATGATAAGTAAAAACACTGTTATAAACACCTGTCAAATTAATGCACCTAATCAATAACTTTACTAGATTTGCATAAACGCAGGGTTGCGTACAGCCGGAATGAAATGATTAGTAACAAGTCATTGTAAATGGCATAGTCCCCGTCTACAAGTACCTTAACATTTTTAAATCTGTGAAATCACGGAGATTAAGCTTAGAAATAAATGACAGGGACAGGGTGAAAAATGACCGGCAGACGGCCATCAAGATGAATCGGAGCTTAATAAGTGTGCAAACCTTCAAAACTTCAAACCAATGTGTATTGTTGCCATCGAACCCCAATCGACCCAGTCATATCATAGTTTCTTTAGGAATTAACTACTTTATTCCTAAAATGCAGTCGTTCGGCAAAATTTGATCAGATCGCAAAACAAAATGATGATTGATGATTGTCCGAGAACTGGTTATGGCTATTCAAATACGTTTCCATGAAATGGCCGGAAGGCCCACGAACACGCCCGTTGGAACCCGAATTAATAGTTTTCGGACTTCTCCGATCAAAAACAACCTTTTTCAGCGAAGCTATGTGTTGCAAACTTGCTGTCAAATAAATAAAGATCAAAATATTTCTCGGTTCTGTCCATCAGCCGAATGAGAAAAAATAAAGCATTTTCTTATTACATTTGTTGTTATGTACGTGAGTCTGTAAGTCTAGAAAAAAAAAACAATATTTCGAATTGATCAGGTGACCATTCAGTAAGCTGACACCACCCAGACCAGTACTCGGCAAGAAATCGCAGTGCTATCACGCTGTGTGGCTATGTTCTGAACATCACACGCGCAGTTACAGCAACGCTAATACTTGTCTTATAAATGCACATTAGTGTTAAGATAAAATGGCTGTCGAACAAGATCTATAACGTATATATCGTGGAAATACCATTTTGTTAGACAATCTATGTATTTGTATGGCGCCTGTTAATTCCAAAATGACACCGATTAACTAAAACAAACTAAAAACAGACGGACAGACTGAAAGACAGACTGGGACAGGCAGCCGGACTTGCACAAAATGATAGACAGCATAGCACTAAGGCACATTATTTTAAAAAGATTAGAATATATAAAGTTGTATCCAACGACACAATATATTGCTGTTAACAGCGAATGAATTGTTTGATTAACATGTGTTCTGCCGCCCATTTATATTCAATATAATAGTATTCTTTATATATATATAGAAAGATATCCCGCCTCTCGTTGCACTCTATTACAGGTGGGTTACGCGTCTACACTATGAATACTAACTAATCCACAAAATCCAGAGCCAGTAATAAGTCCATGCAATATAGGTATATGAGGATTACAGTTAATCGGCATTCACTCAAGGATATGGACTAATCCGGTGGGGAGAAGATGGTCAGATTCAAAAGTTTCCTGGTGAAACGAACAAGGCAAACGGTACACATATCGCCCAAAAGGAAGACTACAGAAAAATATATCGGATGAATCGAAGCAATAAGTTACCTTTATTCGAGGTGACAGTTTTACCGACCCAGAATCGAACACACGCTTTATGAATGCAACTTAGTTGTTATGCATATGTCAGTTGCCTAAAAAGGGTAATCCTACTGTTCATTTGTATTATATCCGTTGCGCTCGGTACAGACACCATCGTGATATTGAAGTAAAATACCGCTGTGTAAATATCATTGTTGTGGCAGTATGCAATATGAAATGTCCTTGTTAGTAATTGTCATCCTACTTCCCTTTGGTCAAATAACGCGTTTATCTGGTACGCCCCCAACAAATAGAGCTGACTGGAGCCGGGGGGGGGGGGTAAGGCGGCCGTAGTAGCCGGATAGGGCAAGTAACATCAGACATCCGTCTCAAACTTTACACGCTGCTCCAATTGTTGTGCATTTCCTCTCAAGCCTGTACTGACCGTAACTTATTTAGATCCAATGAACTTGAAGAAACGATTGATTATGTTGCTCTGATTGTATATTCGGCAACGTTTTGACGTCCGCGAAAATTCCAGTTTAAACTGACACAAAATCAACTATCGATCGCTGAAGTTCGGTAATGCTGGTGGTGGTAAACAACCTAACACGTGAATAAGAAACGCACCGGACATCGAACATAAAGCCATCGTCTAACCATTGACTGCCAATGTGCTTAACAAAAAGCGGAATCATACAGCGAACAAAAGTGCCTATTGACAGTGGGAAGCCACGGGTGAACCCCGCTACAATGAGTTTTCCCGTCCGATGACCTTTTTACATTGAGGTCACGAGTTTTTTTAACAACAGCAATTATTGAATACAAAGCAGCATTCATTTGAAACGCATTCATTAGTATGAAATCAAGACTGAGTTTTTATGATCATGTCCTTGCATCCGACATCTTCGCAAAGTAATGTGTGTTTCTGAATCTCTCATCCTTGCTGAATGATTAATGTATGAATTGTCAGATTTTTCAACAGAATATTATTATAATACTGTCTACGTGATGATGATCGATTGGCCCATGGGCTCTTTACTTGTAGTACCTTCCATGATTGGCCAAATTGACAATGTTACAGTGTAAACACGTGGGATCCACTCTCCTAACGTGTTCATCACATCCTTTATATAAACACGGTCATAGCGCACAACCTATCGTAATTTATGAGTTATACTAACAACTATAATTGAAACTCACCAGTGCCACAAATCCGACGGAGGGGGGATTTAACGAGCTTCCACCAGGAAGAGCGGGGCTTACTCAGTTCAGTTCTGTTGCTGGCTTCTTTCATATCTGGATTTTTCAGCCGACGGCAATAAGCAGGCATCGCCTTAAGCCAGACGCTCCCACAAACTGTGCGACAGCTTGCTTTGCTTTCCACGGATCCAGTAACGTCGTCAGAAAGGGGAACGACCTGTACTTCCTTTCGCAGCGTTGAAGTGAAGTATGACAAACATCCAATCACGCCAATTCACTGCATGTGTATCGGTGTCGGCGAATCCCAACCACAGTGCTTAGTGTGTGTGAGGCGGACACAGTTATTGTCTTTGAATATTCCCACACGAATTACAGTCGGTGATTGCACATTCTTTGGGGTTAATAATGATATGTAACCCATCAAAAATGTTTTTTATCAAATAGGGCCTGTCGCAGCACGCTAAGGTTATTCGCGCTTAGCGACGTCAAAGGATGCGTGCCCCGCATGTATGGGGGAAATCACGGAGCTGAAGGAACACTCATACAAAACACAGACTTGAGTGTAGGATTGGGCTATTTATAGTATACATGTCATTAATTGCAACGCATTACCACACCACGCCACTTGGCACAGTTAGTTTGGTCTGGTATATTTCAAATTCCCGTTTCGTTGACTGGTTTACAGACCCAAACAATGTTGATACCAAGTTATAAACATCTCATTACGTTGTGTAGCGTTGCGTTGCGTCGCGTTGCGCGACCGAAGATTATGACAATAGGTAACACAATAGGTACAGGCACATAAACGTGGTCGTCGCCTTAGAGGCATATTCAAATGGTCAAAGCGCAGTACCCGGCACGTTGACTCAACGAGACAGTATCGAATAACTATCCTTAAAGAACGGTAATTATAATCCAATTCCGCGGCAGTGAGTCTCCGAGGGGGTCTACTATTAAACAAAACGACGTATAATAGAGTCATATATCACTAGGCACTGGGCATAACCTAAAACAGGAAAGTAACCTGTTCGAAGAACAAGCAAAACAATCCATACTAACTAAATGTTCCGCATTTAATCCCCGTTAGGTGGAACTAAATTACTTAGCGACCTCAGTCACTCAATTTAACACCATGGCGCGGTGATATGACAATCAGTCTAGCCTACTGGGGGGGGGGGCGTGTGAGAGGACGCCGTATCATTATCGGCGCGGTCCTTATTTGTCAAGATAACATGCTCACAATTTTGAAAAACTAGACAGTTATATTAAAATATGTTCAAGCACGAAAACAAACAGTAGAGTTATGTGAAACTTATGTTCTAATATGCTAATCACTTCAAATTCCAGGCTACGTGATTTGTTATCAGTCCAACTCAACGTTGTCGCTACGGGTGTCGACACAGAAAGACCTCCACCCACCCCGGCTATCGCAATTCATTCTAATGAAACGATTGATTGATACGCTGGTGAGAGACGGGGCAAATCGTTATCGTAACTGACAATCTTTTTAATTGTAATAAACATCGTTTCCCATGGTCCAGTAGTTGAACTTATTGCTCAGGTCCCCTACCTGTCTGTGTAATCGGATTTCCGTGGACCAGACACGGGATATCCAAACATGTCAGTTGAACGATTATTTTCGTCCTAATCACAATCATTTATGCGTGACGTGCTTATTTCGCATATTATTAATTTTCGTTAAAAAGTTATTAGCTATGTTCAGCAAGTTTAAATGGCGGTGGCCTCGCGCATGCGTGGCGCGACGACCAATGTCCTTTAAACCTCACGCAGACCTCATGACTTGGAGTAGTAGTATATTTATCCTCTGACAACTTAACCAATCCCCACGCGGAGATCAACTATATTATCTCAACTGCTAATACGATATGCACAATACTGTAACAGATGATGCAAATGGCGAAGATTGAATGTAGCCTTGATTTGACAGTTGGGTCAACGAATACTTTCGTGGTAGGGCAAGGCCGTAGGAAGCAAAAATTAGTTGGTCCGGCCATCTATCTAGGGCCGTAGGCCCGAGGCGTATGATGACGTGGGCCGAAGGATCACGTCTGCTAGGGGGATGGGATGCAAAAGTGGTTCGGCTATAGCCGGTATGGCCAGTACGGTTCCTACGGTCTTAGGAGGGGGGGGGGGTCATTTGAATGTCACTACCTGTGTTCGCATCCGTTCTGGGATAACCGGGGCATCTGTCGTCTTGATGTTCGCAATGGTAAATATCCTTCTCAGAAGCTGGTAGAACATGGTCGGTGAGACGTAGAAATGACACCATGCGCCCAATCAATTTTCGTGATTCACGAATTCAAGTCTAAAGACACATATTAAACGACTGACAATCCACATGCAATGTAATACATAACAATCAACAACTGATGACAAGGTACACTGCAACACATGGCCATATCTGAGAGAGAAAGATATAAGACCTCAAGCCAAGCAGTGATGACAGGTGTTTGGAAACTACGTGCAGCTGGGCATATGCTACCTGTCATATGACAATCCAGTACCAAGTGGGGTGTGCCCGGTCAGGTGGACGTTATGAGAACTCGTGACTGAGAACACTCTTTCGATTTTTTTTTTAAATAGCACATGAACCATAAATTACATTTGTGCTAATAAATTGGTAAATACATAGCGATATTAAGTCAATGTAATATTGCATATATTTATGATAATATCATAACGTAGTAGATGGTGGATTTTTTGACAACCAAAAGTTCAGCACTTACACTTTTTATGCTGTCTGATTGTCCATATTTGATATCGTACCAAGTCATTGATACCTGTCATTTTTAGTTTACAGGGTATATTACAGTAGGTTGCGAAAACAGACCCGAAAACTACTTTACATTCTAACCCCATTGGACAATGTCACACTGTAAAATACTTTATTTTCGCTGAAGGGATGGTTCAGTGAAAATAAAATCCAGCGAATATACTTATTTTTTCTACATTTTAAATTCCACTCAGCAACAATCAGTGAAAATAAACTAATTAATTCCTGGTAGAAATAAAGTATTTTAAAATATAAAAATTATCGCGGTGTTGTTTGGCGGCAATCGACGGAGAGTCATACACTTCCCTGTCGCCACCGATATAATTAACCACCGACTAAAATCAGTGTGCGTGTGCCGTATTAAAATCCTTGTCAGGACACTCTGCCGCCGCGTCCGAAACGACAACTATAAGCTGGGTTGCCGTACTTAGCACAGTGCATGGGCACCGTGCTCGTATGAAGAAGGACAGTAGATCCACCGACAGCAAAATAATAGAGACCACTAGGGATCTACTTAGTCTGTTTGAATAATATTGACACTTGTCATTCTGTTTTACATACGGTGGATTGCCACTATTGACCTCTAAATACACAGTAGCCATTCCCTACTGTCCATTTTACTTGCTAGAACAATATGCGACGTGTGGGAGATATTCCCGACCCAGCGTAAGGATATATCACGATGCAGGGTGTTGTTGAACGCAAGCGTGTTTTCCTTTCGTCCATGAATGAATGAATAACATTAGTTTTGCTCATCTTTGTTCAAGCGCTTATGTATGTGATGCATATCTCGTTCTGCGTTGGCTCTTGCCGAGACGAAATCCAACTAAACGATGAAATACATAAGGTATGCATTACCTGGTGCACGAGTGGGTACCCGTTGACGTTTACCGACCAGTGTGTTTGTCCACATGTGAAAGTCCATGCAACCTTTAAATCAGTAGCCTCGTGGATTACATTCTGTGAACTCGTTTAAACACATCCTCAAACAAGTCACCCAATGTTCATTTCCTGCCAGAACGGCTGCGCAGATTATGGCACAATACACATTTCCCTGTACTGCAGCTACAACCAACCAACCAACCAACCAACCAACCAACCAACCAACACTTCCTTGTGGGATATGAAAGCTCATAAACTGGAAGGATACTTCTGAAATATAGCAATACAGTACAGGTTAAAGGTTAAACAAGTTCCACTGTTAAAGGTCAACGCTAAAAGGACAATGAATCACCATTCATTACCAGATCAAAAGTTGAATAATCACAACTATACCAGGTTAAATGTTAATCGATAACTCTATACGGGTCAAAGGTTAATTGATAACTGCTATAGCAAGTCAAAGGTAAATTTATAATCGCTGTACCAGGTCAAATTTTAATTGATAACTTCTATAGCAAGTCAAAGGTTAATTTATAACCGCTATATCAGGTCAAAGTTTAATTGATAACCTCTATATCAGATCAAATGTTATTAATAACCGCTATATAAGGTCAAATGTTAATTGATTACCGCTATACCAGGTCAAAGGTTAATTGATAACCGCTATACCAGGTCAAAGTTTAATTGTTAACCGCTATATAATATCAAATGTTAATTGATAAACGCTATAGCAGGTCAAAGGTTAATTGATACCCACTATATCAGATCAAATATTAATTGATAACCACTACAGCAGGTCAAAGGTTAATTTATAACCACTACAGCAGGTCAAAGTTTAATTGATAACTGCTATATTAGGACAAATGTTAATTGATAACCGCTATATCAGATCAAAAGTTAATTGATAACTGTAATATCAGGTCAAACCGTAAAATGATAACCGCTTTATCAGGTCAAAGTTTAATTGATTACCGCTACGACAGGTCAAAGGTTAATAGATAACTGCTGTACCAGCGCAAACGTTAAATGATAACAGCTATATCAGGTCAAAGATTAGGTGATAACCACTATAGCAGGTCAAAGGTTAATTGATAACCGCTATATTAGGACAAATGTTAATTGGTAAAAGCTATATCAGAACAAAAGTTAATTGATAACCGGTATATCAGGTCAAAGGTTAATTAATAACCAATATATCGGGTCAGAGGTTAATTGATAACCGCTATAGCAGGTAAAAGGTTAATTGATAACTGCTATATCATATCAAATGTTAATTGATAACTGGTATATCGGGTCAAAAGTTAAGTAATAACCAATATATATGGTCAAACGTTAATTGATAACCGCTATGACAGTTCAAAGGCTAATTAAAAACTTCTATAACAGGTCAAATATTAATTGATAGCCGCTATATCATATCAAATGTTAATTTATAACCGCTATAGCAGGTCAAAGGTTTATTGATAACCTCTATATCAGGTCAAAAGTTAATTGTAACCGCTATATTGGGTCGAAGGTTAATTGATAACCGCTATAGTAGGTCAAATGTTAATTTATAACTGCTACATCAGGTCAAAGGTTAATTGATAACGGCTATAACAGGTCAAAGGTGTACTAGTCATCACTGAATCAGAACAAAAATTAATCAATGCCCACTACAGCAGGTCAAAAATTAACTAATTAAATAATCTCTACTATATTCGGTCGAAGGTCACGATGGCAGATTAGATGATAATTAATCACCACTACATCCGACGAACAGTCAATAAAAAACACTGCGACATGTTAGTTAAGTGTCACTACAGTTGCCACTCTGACTGTTCTGAGCAATAACAGTGAACTTAAGGGAAATAAACCAGTGCACTATTCGAAGAACGACACAAGCATGTAATGAGAGAGGAAATCAATCTGTTATGAAAAGAATGTCTGCGTGTAAGTAGCCCTTAGAAGCCAGCACTAAAATAGGAAAAATTCCTCACGGAATTGTCAAACCAAACATGGAGGAATTCAATTGGTCATTGCTTTTGAAAAGGGATTATACTGTGCAGAATCAGACAAATTGATTTGATGAATGTGCGGTATGCCGAAATACAATAGGACACATGTGTACCCTGTCAATCGCTACGGGTGTAGGGACACAATAGGACAAAGTACGCGGGTGGTAACGGGTTGGTAGGGGAGTGTACAAATTAATTTATTGAATGTTCGATACGCCAATAGTACAATAGACCACATGTGTTAAGATGTGCACCCTGTCGCTTGCTATGAGTGCCTGCGACGGTAGGGAAGGGTGGTAAGAATGTATGTGAAATAATTGGATAAAAATATGGTATATCGAAATACAATAGAACACACGTGTTAGGTTACGTACCTTGACGATCGCCGTGGATGCCTGTGACATCTTTAGAGCAACGTGTGTGGACGAGGAAGGGTGGTAGGTATGTCTACGAATTGGTTTGATGCTTATATGGTATATGGTAATACAATAGAACACACGTGTTAGGATATGTGCCCTGGCGACCGATTGGTGGCTATGACATCTTTTGGACAACGTATGTGGATGGGAAAGGATCGTAGTGATGTTTATGAATTGATTTGATAATAAATAGTATGTCGAATTACAAGAGAATACACATGTTAGGTTATGTATCCTGGAATTCAATAAACTCAACAAATTTCGCATAATTTCTGACAATCGCTGTAAACACCTGTAACATTGTTTAGATATCGTCTCTGAGTGGGGGGTGAATGTCCAGAAAGTGATTTGATGAATATATGGTACATCGAAATAGGCAAGAGTGTGTAATACGTAGAGTAAGCTGCTTACTGCTATCAATGCCTGGGACATCAAAATAGGACACCGCCACTTTGTGGGTAGTAGATTTATGCTTGAATTACAATACAGGACATATATATTCTAACGTTCATCCCAATCGCTAGGGGTATGGAAACGTCGGTGGTGTCGGGCAGCAGGGATGTGTACTTGTTAGGGGTGATGTTACGCAAATCGAAAACCGTAGCACAATAATATATTTAATTGAACCAAAATATTGTTTTCTTTCATTGACACTCAGTCCCTAAACTATGAATATAACATAAATACTTCTTTGATGTAATTGGACCACTATGTTAGCTGGCCGTTTACTCGATCAATTTCCGAACTCTCACATATTTATCGTCAAGACTGTTGAACGCGTTCATTGTGGATCGAATACCAAAGCGCCGGTCCAACTCTCTACCTCGTGCCATGGCCTGGATTCAGTGCAGGTATACAATAACACCCCACGAGTAAATATACCCTATGTCAATAGATGGTGAATACTGAAAGTCAAAGTAATTCTAACCCGAGTTGCAAAACAACAACACTTAAGAAATGAGACAAGGTCGACTTTTGAATGTCAATACAATAAGCTTGGTTTGCCCAGCTGGGGAGATGGGGGATCGACATCTAGAGACGATGATTTATTATTTATAAGAATAAGTTACGTATTCCGATTAGTTAGTTAGTTAATTAATTAAATTATATTTAATTGTATTTTTGGAACGCACAGCGCTGCTTCCGTTTACGATACATGTGGTGGGCGTGAGACACGAGAAAAGGTCACAGACGATGTAATATACTGTATGGGCCTGTGTTGTTCCTAGCATATACAATTTTATCGACGAGGACATTCAGCTACATGAACCCGGACGGTTTCTCGCAAATCACTCAATAGAATAGTTTGGTATTAAATACATTTTGGAATATTTCAAAACAGATTTGAGTATGCACTTAAAATAATTTAAAATAATTCCTATATTATGTACAATTCCTTCTGCCAATAGTTATTATTATTTTTTTATATTGTTTCGTTTGGATTGAGAATAGACATATCACTTTAATAGTTTAAGATATATACTTACGTATCTCGGAGGCACGTGTTTGGGATAGACATACATGGCTATATGTATCTTTAGATATATTTACATATTGTTCATGTATTACATGTTGTAATTTATAAGGGTTTGTGTTCATGTAATTATATCGATACCATATCGATATGATATGTAGATATGATATGTAGATATGACATGTAGATGGGGGCAATGCGGATCCCCGAGGTACCGCAGCGTGTATCCAAAAATGATATATATTGAAATCAATTATATAAATGGCAGATATCAACACATCGCACTCGGAAATGTACTATATCGGGGAATCTGTTTCATCAAAGATCTCGCCACACCAGGCACATGGTATGATTATTTGCATTAATATACACAATTATAACCAGGACCAGGATCAGGATTGACACTGTTTGTCGGATGTCACGTAATTACTGTGGTTTGACGCCGTAATTAATATTTACACATACCTGTTACATGAGTCCTATGCCACTGTTGCTCTGGAAAGTCATCGACAGTCACTGCACGCGCACCTGTCACAATTCCAATATGGTTCAATGGTCGACAGTTACTGAATGGAAACCAACGGAATGCTTGGTTGCCGTAAGTGAATTGACCGCACCTCCACGCGATGTACAAATATTGTCCACGCAGGATATTTAAACTAGGCCATTGCCAACATATTCAGTGTTACGTAAACATGTATCCTTGTTACTCTGCCCAACCCGGAGACGGAGCGGACAGAATGACGACTAAGTGCGGACCAATGTAGTCGATTCAAGATGGCCAACTTGAAGTAAAAGTTAAAGCAAACAACCGAGTACCAACATAATACCACTGCAATTAATTGCAGAGAAAATATTTTGATTGACCGCTGTTCTTTTGTCATGCATGAATACAAGATCTCGTGACTATGATTGTTTCACGAATGGAGGTATTACTAGCATAAACCTTTTAGTACGTTGATTGAGGGTATAATGTAAACGTTGTTCTCTTGCATACTACATGCCACCTTTGCAGTGACCTGAGTTCCATGTGGAGATTTGATCACGTTGCCAAGTCACGCTGAAAACCAAGCGTGAATACGGTGGTCCTGATTAACCTCCCTAACTCTCCCCACCGATCAACGCCGGCAAACGTGTGTTACCTCAGTCTACCTCAAGTCATGCACGTACGCGTTCTATTCTCAGGTGACTCTTTGATAATGTAAAACTTTGATGATCCTTGCGTAACATTTATAGTCGTGCCTCAAGGGGAGATTTACCCTTTAGATAATTAAATTAAAAGTGACTATTTTGCATTTTGAAGACGACACAATAATGTTCTTACAATTCACAGAGATTTACTTGCAGACTACAAAGCAATGATAAAAATGTTATATTGATAAAGTAAAGCAGGAACCGGAGTTTGCAGTTGTCGATAAAGATTCTTAAAATCACTGTTGTCTCCGCCTCACAGTGGTCCGTCACCTAATATAGCCAACGACATATTTATTTAGTCAAACTATTTCTAACATTAATAATTTACGGATTTTTATTATGAGATAGAATATTGTTTAGACAATATGGATGCAAAAAACAGGTGAATCGGAAGGTAATTTTTATGAACTTAACGCAGAGATATCATATACCATGAATTAAAAGCAATGTTAATTATAAAACCGGTAAAGCACCGGGTTTCGACGGTATTTGTCCTAATATTCCACGTCATTTACCAGTCGAATTTAATAATACTATTCAATAATATACTAAATGTTGGGTGTTTCCGCATGAGAGGGCTAAATCTGTGATCTGTCCATTACATAAATAAGGTAGCAGGGAGTAAGCCAATAATTACCATGGTATATCTTCATTGCAAACTATCACAATAATATTCACTTCTATTTTATATTCTAGAATCAATAAGTGGGCTGAATTGAATTCTCAATGAGCAAGCCAGTTTTCGTTAAGGCCATCCCACTGTTATTCCAATACATGAGTGAAAATATTGCGTATATGTGTTTTATGAAAAGGCTTTTGATCGTGTTGACCACCATTTATTGTTTTATAAGTTTGCCCAAATTGGTATCAGAGGTAAAGCTTTTAATGTAATCAAAGCAATATACCATAATGCAAAAGCATGTGTTGGTACCCCTATGGTTTGACAGATAATTTTCACTGTTCTTGTGGGGTTCAGCAAGGCTCCATTCATTCACCTTTGCTTTTTTGGGGGGTGTTCATATTGGCGTTCTGATTTTGTTCTACCTACTTTGTGCCGATGACCTAGCTATGTTTAGTGGTAATGTTATAGATTTACAACGGCTTTTAAACCAAATAGAAAATGTTTGCAGTAATTGTAAATTATCAGTCAACAAAAATAAAACAAAAGACAAAAGTTATGGTTTTCAGGAAAGGGGGTAAGATCCGTGCAACATAAAAGTGGTTTTATAAAGTTGAAAGTTTACTAGTTGTGTCGCTTTACAATAAATTACCTTGGAATTATTTTTCAAGTACTGGCAAAGGGTACAGAGCACAGAAATACCAGTGCGATCAAGCTCTATTTTCGGTTAAAACTTCGCTTTATAAATATAGTGAGGTGTCAATTGAAACCATTATGTCTATTTTTGAAGGGAAAAAATACCATTTGTAATGTATGGATCTGAAGTATGGGGACTTAATGAAACAAAGGATGTGGAGATTATGTTACAAAAGTTTTGTAAATATTTCCTTAAAATTACAACGATATAAGCTACGAGTGGGCTAGGTCAACTAAGTTTAAAGTCACGTAGCTTGAGAAAATTACGAAATATTGGCAACGTATTCCGAAAATGAATGAACATCGCTACGTTCTTGAGTGCTATAAATTTCAACTTCACCAAGCAAACAATAATAAACCATGTTGGGCTCGTAATTTAAAATAAATATTATTTCTATTGGTTGCGAATCGACATTCCTTAAGTTACTTAAACAAAGATCGTGCGACATGGATTTCCAGTGTGACCAATAATACAGATTTATTATGTAATAAACTAATTTTTCAGCAAGAAAAATTGTCTAAGTCATGCAGATAATGTATTTACATAGAATTGCCTTCACCAGACTTCGAGTGTCCGCACATAATTTAAAACTAGAAACGGGAAGGCACTCTCTTAACTTGCTAGAATCGAAAGAAGTGTGTTATTATGCCTTATTTAAGTTCTACACCAGAGAGGTCATATTGATTCTATGATCCTCTGGGTAACATTTGTCATTATATTTAATAAACACTAGCTCATTATATCAGCTAAAACCTTAGATTAATAATTCGGCAAAAAGAAAATGTCACTTTAAATTAAAAAGTACTACTGCATATGAACTACTGAACCGGACATATCGAATTCAAGGGACACATCTCACGTATAATTATGTTCTAATTTTTATAACCATGGTCATTGCCTACATGTTTTACCAATTCATCGTACGCGTCGTCGCTGTTTTTGTAATCTTGTAATCGTAGTATGTATTCATGGTAGTTTCATGGTAACAAATCTGTGTCTATATATTCCTGCACATGGTCAGAGAAAATAGTTTCTATGCAAACAGTTACTAGTTAGATAAAGCATTGATCTGTTTATAATCTGACAAACATAACATCATGTTCGGGAGTCCAAAATCAAGGAAGCGAGAGGCAATGAATTAAATCGAGATGATAGAATTTTAACAGACTGTTCACATACAGCACTGTCGTTACCAGTAAATTGTTGTTCGTCGGCAAAACGGCTCTCAAGTTTACCCATTTCGGTTTCAGGCTGAGGGATAATACCACCACCACCATCACCACCACCACATGCAAGTTATTCTGTCTACCAGTATGAAATGAGGCATTCTTTCTACATCACTGGAATCAAGTTAATAAACACATTTACAAAACACTTACATTACATTTAAACTTGTTAAATCTACTATACATGCGAATTTAGTATAAGTTATTCATATTATTCCTCTACTCTACATCTAAGGAGATTGTCTGTGAATAAAATAAGAGATACTTACCAGTAATTATTGATTAATGCTGATACACTGGTGAATTCTATTTACTATAGGAAATAATTTGAAACAGAATAACATATATTTAAGTATATTATTATCATAAATTATCCTACTCAATTTAGATTGTTAATCATTTAAATACATACTTTGCTACCAGCTTGTTAAGGTAGCGATGCAGTTTACCTGACAGGTATTTTAATTAGTTAATTAGGAAAAACAAGATTACCTCCCTTGTCCACAAAACTATATATTTTTGGAAAGCCTATTGTATGAATTTTAAAGTTGTGTTAGTATTTTATTTTTATGGACACTGTAGTTTGAAATATGCACACAAATTAGCTTCTAAACCATGATTCTGTTTCCTGTCAAAATTGGTTTATGAGTACATCTGTTTACTATGAAGAAAGTGTCGTCTTGAAAACTGTCTACCCGTTGTCAATTTCGTGTCAGAAGCTCAAATTTCACTACTTCAAGTTTATGCATAAATTAACATCCAGGCTAGTTGTCTGTACATTGTTGTAACACTGTTCAACCAAAAACAATGCCCCGACGGCATTTTGAAGATAAACACATTGTCAATCATTTGTGAAAATTTCAAAACAAAAGGTCAAAGCGTCTAGGAGCTATTTTTTTAAAGTTCTGGAATGTGCACTAAAAAGAAGCTGAGATAATTGCTAATTTGCATAACAATTCACTCAGTAAGAAGTTTGCTAATGCTCATAATTAAAATGGCTGTAACAGTTTCAAATTTAAATGTATTATCGTTTTGTAAAAAGTTAAATACAGTGCATAATATGGAGATCCCGTCATTTCTTTTTTCACCATGTTTTTTATTATTATTTATGTACAGCCTTGCTAAATCTTGCTAAGCATTCAAAAGAGAGAATGTTTGCACCTGTTATCTATATTTTAAAATTGTTTTTTGAGTATGTTCCACTATTCACAATTCTACAAAATTTCAACAGTCTATAGCCAAGACTTTTTGGATAATAAAAAGCAACAAAAAAAAATTCACTCCCACCTGCATCTCTACCTTAAGGTGTGTTACTGTTGCTTTCAATGTTTGGTGGACTATGTAGCCCGAACCTGGAGGTAAAGGAAGAGCTGGGACAGATGCAGGACATCCGGGAACCTTTGTACAAACCTGATGAAATCAAACCCGTGAAGCTGCTGCAGGTAACCTTTTGCTTTTGACTGCGCTGAAGACTGACTTGAAGTGATGGCGACCTGTATATTAAGATCAATAGAAAACATAAAGTGAATGTGTCTATCTGGATATTATGCAATTCATATTTCAATATTTACATAAATAAGCCACATTTGCTTATTATTTATTATTGATTTGTGTGTTTTCTAAATAAAATTAATATATATAGTAGTCAATATTTATTTTCATTAAAAAAATAAAAAATATCTGGCTAAGATGTGGATTCATAGCCTGAATCAATAACCTTTTAATAGATTAATAATATCATTCTCTGTAGGAGACAACCATCGTGTCCCACCTAAACGAAGAAGCTTGACATCTAGTAAGACGTATGTGTAGTTGTCCATTTCTCAGCCCGTATTTACTGACGAAACGCATCATCTGCTTCATCAAGACGTCATTGCTGAGCTTGTGAAATACCAACTTTAAATTCTATGATAGCTTGATAAAAACCTGGAGAGTGAGTCGAATCCGCATGACAAAGACTCAACGTAACGGTGGACTTTACCTTGATGCGTGAAATGAACGTAAACCATATCCTTCTCAGGTCTACAGAGTTTAACATTACTGTGGCAGGTTACAAATAGTTTACTTACTTACTTCAGGGGTTTCACACATTTTACCTCTTTATTTTCCTGGAAATGTCTTTAACGTGTGACCTTCTCTTTTATTGTCCTTGTCGAGTCCATCTCTCTTAAGATGGGTACTGCCAGTAACAAATTTGCGCATATTTCGGGAACTTATCCCTACACTTTCGCTTGACTGCAATGGCACCATAACTCGCACGACAGGGCTTACAATAAATTACTCATACTGCTGATCGGCTATAATCCATGGAAAATCCCTCATCAAGCTGCTGTATATTTTTTTATGTTCCTTGTGTTTGTTTTGTTAACTTAACATTTGTTAAATTCTGGCGATGCATTATTTACGGTAGCGATGAATAAATTATTAATTTACTGACACTTATCAACTTTATCCTAATGCTTAGAAAAGTAGGTGGACAAAATGCAGCGACGTTACAAACTTTCGTGTCCTGGCAATAAACTTGATGGACTCCGGCGACCGGTAATTCAAAACACTTCCCTAATGCGGCTCTGCCGTCCTACTAAGGCCCAATATTGTAGGCCAGCAACATTAATTCTTACTTGAATGGCAATAGCTGTCAACACTATGCTTCTTCAGATAGGAACAATGAGGAGTAATATTTGAATCACATTTTGCAATTTCTGTGCATTTTTCTCAAAATTTGAATAGTAGATACAAACACTGTATACATTTATTTTTAGACAGTTTTGTGTACAATTTGTCTTATCAACGAATGTTCAGGCGATGAAGTTGCGATTCATTTTATTTGCAAACGACAATGATGTTTACATTTCCTAAACTATCTCTCAATACCATGGTATCTGTCTACATATATTGCCAATTGATAGAGCTTACATTTCCTAAACTATCTCTCAATACCATGGTATCTGTCTACATCTATTGCCATTGATAGAGCTTACATTTCCTAAACTATCTCTCAATACCATGGTATCTGTCTACATCTATTGCCATTGATAGAGCTTACATTTCCTAAACTATCTCTCAATACCATGGCATCTGTCTACATCTATTGCCAATTGATAGAGCTTACATTTCCTAAACTATCTCTCAATACCATGGTATCTGTCTACATATATTGCCAATTGATAGAGCTTACATTTCCTAAACTATCTCTCAATACCATGGCATCTGTCTACATCTATTGCCAATTGATAGAGCTTACATTTCCTAAACCATCTCTCAATACCATGGTATCTATCTACATCTATTGCCATTGATAGAGCTTACATTTCCTAAACTATCTCTCAATACCATGGTATCTGTCTACATCTATTGCCATTGATAGAGCTTACATTTCCTAAACTATCTCTCAATACCATGGTATATGTCTACATCTATTGCCAATTGATAGAGCTTACATTTCCTAACTATCTCTCAATACCATGGTATATGTCTACATCTATTGCCAATTGATAGAGTTTACATTTCCTAACTATCTCTCAATACCATGGTATATGTCTACATCTATTGCCAATTGATAGAGCTTACATTTTCTAACTATCTCTCAATACCATGGTATCTGTCTACATCTATTGCCATTGATAGAGCTTACATTTCCTAAACTATCTCTCAATACCATGGTATCTGTCTACATCTATTGCCAATTGATAGAGCTTACATTTCCTAACTATCTCTCAATACCATGGTATATGTCTACATCTATTGCCAATTGATAGAGTTTACATTTCCTAACTATCTCTCAATACCATGGTATATGTCTACATCTATTGCCAATTGATAGAGCTTACATTTTCTAACTATCTCTCAATACCATGGTATCTGTCTACATCTATTGCCAATTGATAGAGCTTACATTTTCTAACTATCTCTCAATACCATGGTATCTGTCTACATCTATTGCCAATTGATAGAGTTTACATTTCCTAACTATCTCTCAATACCATGGTATCTGTCTACATATATTGCCAATTGATAGAGCTTACCTTTCCTAAACTATCTCTCAATACCATGGTATCTGTCTACATCTATTGCCAATTGATAGAGCTTACATTTTCTAACTATCTCTCAATACCATGGTATATGTCTACATCTATTGCCATTGATAGAGCTTACATTTCCTAAACTATCTCTCAATACCATGGTATCGGTCTATATCTATTGCCAATTGATAGAGTTTACATTTCCTAAACTATCTCTCAATACCATGGTATCTGTCTACATCTATTGCCAATTGATAGAGCTTACATTTCCTAAACTATCTCTCAATACCATGGTATCTGTCTACATCTATTGCCATTGATAGAGCTTACATTTCCTAAACTATCTCTCAATACCATGGTATCTGTCTACATCTATTGCCATTGATAGAGCTTACATTTCCTAAACTATCTCTCAATACCATGGTATCTGTCTACATATATTGCCAATTGATAGAGCTTACATTTTCTAAACTATCTCTCAATACCATGGTATCTGTCTACATCTATTGCCATTGATAGAGCTTACATTTCCTAAACTATCTCTCAATACCATGGTATCTGTCTACATATATTGCCAATTGATAGAGCTTACATTTTCTAAACTATCTCTCAATACCATGGTATCTGTCTACATCTATTGCCATTGATAGAGCTTACATTTCCTAAACTATCTCTCAATACCATGGTATCTGTCTACATATATTGCCAATTGATAGAGCTTACATTTCCTATACTATCTCTCAATACCATGGTATCTGTCTACATCTATTGCCATTGATAGAGCTTACATTTCCTAAACCATCTCTCAATACCATGGTATCGGTCTACATCTATTGCCAATTGATAGAGCTTACATTTCCTAAACTATCTCTCAATACCATGGTATATGTCTACATCTATTGCCAATTGATAGAGCTTACATTTTCTAACTATCTCTCAATACCATGGTATCTGTCTACATCTATTGCCATTGATAGAGCTTACATTTCCTAAACTATCTCTCAATACCATGGTATCTGTCTACATCTATTGCCAATTGATAGAGCTTACATTTCCTAACTATCTCTCAATACCATGGTATATGTCTACATCTATTGCCAATTGATAGAGTTTACATTTCCTAACTATCTCTCAATACCATGGTATATGTCTACATCTATTGCCAATTGATAGAGCTTACATTTTCTAACTATCTCTCAATACCATGGTATCTGTCTACATCTATTGCCAATTGATAGAGCTTACATTTTCTAACTATCTCTCAATACCATGGTATCTGTCTACATCTATTGCCAATTGATAGAGTTTACATTTCCTAACTATCTCTCAATACCATGGTATCTGTCTACATATATTGCCAATTGATAGAGCTTACCTTTCCTAAACTATCTCTCAATACCATGGTATCTGTCTACATCTATTGCCAATTGATAGAGCTTACATTTTCTAACTATCTCTCAATACCATGGTATATGTCTACATCTATTGCCATTGATAGAGCTTACATTTCCTAAACTATCTCTCAATACCATGGTATCGGTCTATATCTATTGCCAATTGATAGAGTTTACATTTCCTAAACTATCTCTCAATACCATGGTATCTGTCTACATCTATTGCCAATTGATAGAGCTTACATTTCCTAAACTATCTCTCAATACCATGGTATCTGTCTACATCTATTGCCATTGATAGAGCTTACATTTCCTAAACTATCTCTCAATACCATGGTATCTGTCTACATCTATTGCCATTGATAGAGCTTACATTTCCTAAACTATCTCTCAATACCATGGTATCTGTCTACATATATTGCCAATTGATAGAGCTTACATTTTCTAAACTATCTCTCAATACCATGGTATCTGTCTACATCTATTGCCATTGATAGAGCTTACATTTCCTAAACTATCTCTCAATACCATGGTATCTGTCTACATATATTGCCAATTGATAGAGCTTACATTTTCTAAACTATCTCTCAATACCATGGTATCTGTCTACATCTATTGCCATTGATAGAGCTTACATTTCCTAAACTATCTCTCAATACCATGGTATCTGTCTACATATATTGCCAATTGATAGAGCTTACATTTCCTATACTATCTCTCAATACCATGGTATCTGTCTACATCTATTGCCATTGATAGAGCTTACATTTCCTAAACCATCTCTCAATACCATGGTATCGGTCTACATCTATTGCCAATTGATAGAGCTTACATTTCCTAAACTATCTCTCAATACCATGGTATCTGTCTACATCTATTGCCAATAGATAGAGCTTACATTTCCTAAACTATCTCTCAATACCATGGTATCTGTCTACATCTATTGCCAATTGATAGAGCTTACATTTTCTAACTATCTCTCAATACCATGGTATATGTCTACATCTATTGCCAATTGATAGAGTTTACATTTCCTAACTATCTCTCAATACCATGGTATCTGTCTACATATATTGCCAATTGATAGAGCTTACATTTTCTAAACTATCTCTCAATACCATGGTATATGTCTACATCTATTGCCAATTGATAGAGTTTACATTTCCTAACTATCTCTCAATACCATGGTATATGTCTACATCTATTGCCAATTGATAGAGCTTACATTTTCTAACTATCTCTCAATACCATGGTATCTGTCTACATCTATTGCCATTGATAGAGCTTACATTTCCTAAACTATCTTTCAATACCATGGTATCTGTCTACATATATTGCCAATTGATAGAGCTTACATTTTCTAAACTATCTCTCAATACCATGGTATCTGTCTACATCTATTGCCATTGATAGAGCTTACATTTCCTAAACTATCTCTCAATACCATGGTATCTGTCTACATATATTGCCAATTGATAGAGCTTACATTTTCTAAACTATCTCTCAATACCATGGTATCTGTCTACATCTATTGCCATTGATAGAGCTTACATTTCCTAAACTATCTCTCAATACCATGGTATCTGTCTACATATATTGCCAATTGATAGAGCTTACATTTCCTATACTATCTCTCAATACCATGGTATCTGTCTACATCTATTGCCATTGATAGAGCTTACATTTCCTAAACCATCTCTCAATACCATGGTATCGGTCTACATCTATTGCCAATTGATAGAGCTTACATTTCCTAAACTATCTCTCAATACCATGGTATCTGTCTACATCTATTGCCAATAGATAGAGCTTACATTTCCTAAACTATCTCTCAATACCATGGTATCTGTCTACATCTATTGCCAATTGATAGAGCTTACATTTTCTAACTATCTCTCAATACCATGGTATATGTCTACATCTATTGCCAATTGATAGAGTTTACATTTCCTAACTATCTCTCAATACCATGGTATCTGTCTACATATATTGCCAATTGATAGAGCTTACATTTTCTAAACTATCTCTCAATACCATGGTATATGTCTACATCTATTGCCAATTGATAGAGTTTACATTTCCTAACTATCTCTCAATACCATGGTATATGTCTACATCTATTGCCAATTGATAGAGCTTACATTTTCTAACTATCTCTCAATACCATGGTATCTGTCTACATCTATTGCCATTGATAGAGCTTACATTTCCTAAACTATCTCTCAATACCATGGTATCTGTCTACATCTATTGCCAATTGATAGAGCTTACATTTCCTAACTATCTCTCAATACCATGGTATATGTCTACATCTATTGCCAATTGATAGAGTTTACATTTCCTAACTATCTCTCAATACCATGGTATATGTCTACATCTATTGCCAATTGATAGAGCTTACATTTTCTAACTATCTCTCAATACCATGGTATCTGTCTACATCTATTGCCAATTGATAGAGCTTACATTTTCTAACTATCTCTCAATACCATGGTATCTGTCTACATCTATTGCCAATTGATAGAGTTTACATTTCCTAACTATCTCTCAATACCATGGTATCTGTCTACATATATTGCCAATTGATAGAGCTTACCTTTCCTAAACTATCTCTCAATACCATGGTATCTGTCTACATCTATTGCCAATTGATAGAGCTTACATTTTCTAACTATCTCTCAATACCATGGTATATGTCTACATCTATTGCCATTGATAGAGCTTACATTTCCTAAACTATCTCTCAATACCATGGTATCGGTCTATATCTATTGCCAATTGATAGAGTTTACATTTCCTAAACTATCTCTCAATACCATGGTATCTGTCTACATCTATTGCCAATTGATAGAGCTTACATTTCCTAAACTATCTCTCAATACCATGGTATCTGTCTACATCTATTGCCATTGATAGAGCTTACATTTCCTAAACTATCTCTCAATACCATGGTATCTGTCTACATCTATTGCCATTGATAGAGCTTACATTTCCTAAACTATCTCTCAATACCATGGTATCTGTCTACATATATTGCCAATTGATAGAGCTTACATTTTCTAAACTATCTCTCAATACCATGGTATCTGTCTACATCTATTGCCATTGATAGAGCTTACATTTCCTAAACTATCTCTCAATACCATGGTATCTGTCTACATATATTGCCAATTGATAGAGCTTACATTTTCTAAACTATCTCTCAATACCATGGTATCTGTCTACATCTATTGCCATTGATAGAGCTTACATTTCCTAAACTATCTCTCAATACCATGGTATCTGTCTACATATATTGCCAATTGATAGAGCTTACATTTCCTATACTATCTCTCAATACCATGGTATCTGTCTACATCTATTGCCATTGATAGAGCTTACATTTCCTAAACCATCTCTCAATACCATGGTATCGGTCTACATCTATTGCCAATTGATAGAGCTTACATTTCCTAAACTATCTCTCAATACCATGGTATCTGTCTACATCTATTGCCAATAGATAGAGCTTACATTTCCTAAACTATCTCTCAATACCATGGTATCTGTCTACATCTATTGCCAATTGATAGAGCTTACATTTCCTAAACTATCTCTCAATACCATGGTATCTGTCTACATCTATTGCCATTGATAGAGCTTACATTTCCTAAACTATCTCTCAATACCATGGTATCTGTCTACATATATTGCCAATTGATAGAGCTTACATTTTCTAAACTATCTCTCAATACCATGGTGTCTGTCTACATCTATTGCCATTGATAGAGCTTACATTTCCTAAACTATCTCTCAATACCATGGTATCTGTCTACATATATTGCCAATTGATAGAGCTTACATTTCCTATACTATCTCTCAATACCATGGTATCTGTCTACATCTATTGCCATTGATAGAGCTTACATTTCCTAAACTATCTTTCAATACCATGGTATCTGTCTACATATATTGCCAATTGATAGAGCTTACATTTCCTAAACTATCTCTCAATACCATGGTATCTGTCTACATATATTGCCAATTGATAGAGCTTACATTTCCTATACTATCTCTCAATACCATGGTATCTGTCTACATCTATTGCCATTGATAGAGCTTACATTTCCTAAACTATCTCTCAATACCATGGTATCTGTCTACATCTATTGCCAATTGATAGAGCTTACATTTTCTAACTATCTCTCAATACCATGGTATATGTCTACATCTATTGCCAATTGATAGAGCTTACATTTTCTAACTATCTCTCAATACCATGGTATATGTCTACATCTATTGCCAATTGATAGAGTTTACATTTCCTAACTATTTCTCAATACCATGGTATATGTCTACATCTATTGCCAATTGATAGAGCTTACATTTTCTAACTATCTCTCAATACCATGGTATATGTCTACATCTATTGCCAATTGATAGAGTTTACATTTCCTAACTATCTCTCAATACCATGGTATCTGTCTACATATATTGCCAATTGATAGAGCTTACATTTTCTAAACTATCTCTCAATACCATGGTATCTGTCTACATCTATTGCCATTGATAGAGCTTACATTTCCTAAACTATCTCTCAATACCATGGTATCTGTCTACATATATTGCCAATTGATAGAGCTTACATTTTCTAAACTATCTCTCAATACCATGGTATCTGTCTACATCTATTGCCATTGATAGAGCTTACATTTCCTAAACTATCTCTCAATACCATGGTATCTGTCTACATATATTGCCAATTGATAGAGCTTACATTTCCTATACTATCTCTCAATACCATGGTATCTGTCTACATCTATTGCCATTGATAGAGCTTACATTTCCTAAACCATCTCTCAATACCATGGTATCGGTCTACATCTATTGCCAATTGATAGAGCTTACATTTCCTAAACTATCTCTCAATACCATGGTATCTGTCTACATCTATTGCCATTGATAGAGCTTACATTTCCTAAACTATCTCTCAATACCATGGCATCTGTCTACATCTATTGCCAATTGATAGAGCTTACATTTCCTAAACTATCTCTCAATACCATGGTATCTGTCTACATCTATTGCCATTGATAGAGCTTACATTTCCTAAACTATCTCTCAATACCATGGTATCTGTCTACATATATTGCCAATTGATAGAGCTTACATTTTCTAAACTATCTCTCAATACCATGGTATCTGTCTACATCTATTGCCATTGATAGAGCTTACATTTCCTAAACTATCTCTCAATACCATGGTATCTGTCTACATATATTGCCAATTGATAGAGCTTACATTTCCTATACTATCTCTCAATACCATGGTATCTGTCTACATCTATTGCCATTGATAGAGCTTACATTTCCTAAACTATCTTTCAATACCATGGTATCTGTCTACATCTACTGCCAATTGATAGAGCTTACATTTCCTAAACTATCTCTCAATACCATGGTATCTTTCTACATATATTGCCAATTGATAGAGCTTACATTTCCTAAACTATCTCTCAATACCATGGTATATGTCTACATCTATTGCCAATTGATAGAGCTTACATTTCCTAAACTATCTCTCAATACCATGGTATCTGTCTACATCTATTACCAATTGATAGAGCTTACATTTCCTAAACTATCTCTCAATACCATGGTATCTATCTACATATATTGCCAATTGATAGAGCTTACATTTCCTAAACTATCTCTCAATACCCTGGTATCTGTCTACATCTATTGCCAATTGATAGAGTTTACATTTCCTAAACTATCTCTCAATACCATGGTGTCTGTCTATATCTATTGCCAATTGATAGAGCTTACATTTTCTAACTATCTCTCAATACCATGGTATATGTCTACATCTATTGCCAATTGATAGAGCTTACATTTTCTAACTATCTCTCAATACCATGGTATCTGTCTACATCTATTACCAATTGATAGAGCTTACATTTCCTAAACTATCTCTCAATACTATGGTATCTGTTTACATCTATTGCCAATTGATATAGTTTACATTTCCTAAACTGTTTTTCAATACCATGGTATCTCTCTGTATCTATTGCTATCTGGTACACCTTTCATTTTTTAAAACTTTTTTGTCATTACCATGGCAACTACCGACATGGCAATGGTTACCATTTTTTCGGCATACAGTTATTTGCAAAGAGTACCTAAAACTAAAAGTGGTTGTTGATGCACAGACGTTGCTTCTTCTAGATTGTTATTTCAACTTTTTTGTAATTACGACTTTGCCTAACAATTAGTTCGCTATTGCGATGTTATAAGCTACAACTGATTTGCATATTGGGTTAATTTCGTTTTCACGTCATACCAATACTTTAACTGGTTCGTTTCCTATGACTTACACAGACACAATGTCACCAAGGTCGTCAACCGGTCCTATCGGTAACTTTTAATAAAGCAGCTTGTCCGAATGTCCTGCTATAGTTGTAAAAACAAAGTATTTATGTTGAATGATGATAAATTGTTAATTCGCCTATTAACAGTTAAAAGGCCAGATTATAGGCATTCAGTCTGGCTTGCATAGCCTCACAAAACTTAATTCTAGTGATTGCTGAAAAGACCGTAGTCCGATTGGGTCAGCGGTGAATAAATAATGCATGTCTCGTGGGATTGGTGGCGCTATTCAATCCTACTCCATGTTTTATATATGGACGTAGGTCGAGGTCTCATTTTTTCAAATGTTTCTGTAAACACTGAATTGGCGACATACCATGCTGATTGTTCATGTGACTGACTTACTAGACTAGCAAAAAATGCTCAAATATTTAAATATTTTACCCGCGGCGAAAAAGTGGACAAGAAAAGATGTGTTTTTGTCAAACAAAGTGTATGAAGCCGAGAAACGTGATAGACAATTCCAAGAATCATGGAAGAAGGGTTTCCCCTGGTGATCCACGGCCCTGGTAAGGGTGATACTGATATTCTAAAAATGTATTGTGAAGTATGTCCAAGTATGTATATGGTCCCCTGGTTGTTAACAAGCAGTCGAGAATTTCTGGAAACGTCCTTAGTAGGTACACCAAGTATGCAACCGACCCCCTAGTAACTGAACGCAGCAATAAAAAATAGGACAGTTTTGTCAGGTTTTATATTATCTGAGGGCGCAAGGAATCTGATATACTTGTTGCACGTGAGACAGAAAAATGTATTCTTCAACTAAACCATCAAGTATTTTGTTATAGTTCTTTTCCTTGATACTCATGTCATCATTCCACACCATGAGTGTGTAATCTTGACGAAAAATGGGAGTAACTGTGGGGACCATTGTCGAAATGATACACAGTATGAAAAGTTCATAGAGTTTGGGTGGAAACCCCAAAAAACACGAAATCTTTTGAAAAACACTAAACCAGTCGAAAATTACTAAACCTGACAACCAAATCGTTAAAACCGAGATAAATATAGTACTATAATAATTCAGTAAATTGTTGTTGTCAAAAAGCGAAAACATGAAAAAGAAGCTGACATACTAGTAAACAAGGCGGCCCTTGGTATGACAATTTGAATAACTTCCATGGTTTTTAAATTTATATTTTTGTATTTTTACCAGAAAATATTCTATTTATTTCATTTAGGTGGTGCAATCTTTAGAATGTTTGAATAAAAAATAAAAATATATATATATTAAATTTTCAATCTTTGAAAAAGTGAAAAGATCTGTTGAGTGCCTGCTAAGTAGTACTCAGTTGATTGGTATTTTTGATGTCAAAATTAAAACAAAGAAATACACTAGTTTGCATATCAACACACTCGGATCTTAATTTCGTTTACACATTTTGTCGATTGTTAGTTTGTTAAATGTGATTCATACAGACACTGTGTCACCGCCATACTTGACGTAACAATGCTAGTACATGATTGGTGTTTTAAACGTGATGTATTCAGAGTGTATAAAATAGGTTATTTATTTGCACACAATATTCTGTGCGTTGACTGTGGTGGCGCTTTAACATATTGTGTATTGTTTATACTTAATTATTCAATTAAAAAGTTACCTTACATAGTAGTCATCCATGACATTGACTGCATCGAATGAACATGTAAGGCACAAAAACAGCGGGTAAGCCCCCTCCACCTTCTCTCTCACACACACACACACACACACACACACACACACACACACACACACACACACACACACACACACACACACCCTCACGTCAATTGGGCTAGCTTCGTTATTTAATTACATAACCATGGCAAAGCCTAAGTGTTAAAAATAAATTTGCGGAGTAGAGTTTGTTGCACTCTAATTTCCCTGTAAATTTATCTCGCCATCCAGTCACCTTGCCTGGCGTCTTTCAAATTTCCCTTCCCTTATCTTCAAGCTCCAGTTTCCGGATAACCGTGATCCCGGGTATCACCGTTCGCTGCCTCCAGCACGTCGTCGTATCCGAGAATGTCATATCGATTACGTAGTCGTTGTATGGCCCCTCTAGAATGTCGAACACATGCCTTCTCGTCCACTGGCATTAACCCCTTGACCGGGTTGGATCTTGCTCATCTTGGAAGTATTTCAACAACATGGTTACTGTCCGGTCTTTGATTGCTTGATTTATCTACAAGAACGATTTCTGTGATTTTGTGAAATCGCCAGGAACCCGTTGAATCTCCGACCGTCTCAATTACGATGAATTACATCCGCAGACTCACCCGCTGGTTCATACTGATATTGTACATCCGGGTATTGTTTTCACAATATTCTGAAATCAGTGTATCGTTATTGTCAAACCAATAAAAAAGACGATTTCTTGAGTGTGATATTCATTTAATCCTTGTGCTGTTACCGTTGAAATTATCTTGTGCCAGATCTAGAGAAAAATAGGTGTGTGTGTGTGTGTGTAATAATACCCTTACTCAACAGTGCACTTCCGAGAAACGACGATCCCACCACGCTCCTTGTGAACATTGTATTGGCTCGTGTTGTGTGTGCGTTGCGATTATAACTCATTTCACGAGTTTTCATAACGTGCGTGGTGGTGTAGAAATGATCAGGTCGTTTCCGAAATATCTAGGGGCAAGTTGACCAGACATTCAGCCAATAATATCATCTGTTAACGTCTGGGCGCCCTGATATAGATATGTTTCGTCGCTAGATGGCGCTATTTTTTAAAGGCGTGTTCCTATCGCGAATTTACGATACTAGCATACGAGTATATCGTTATATAGTTGTTTGTTACAAATTCAATAACCCCAGCCGTTGTAGATTATACAAGCCATTAGAAAATGTTGCTCGTCTTAAATTTCATGATACTCAGCCTCAGCTGCAAAGAATTACAATTCTGATCTTCTTCAGTTCGTTTTATAATGTAACAGATACATAGAATATAATTCCGAGAGGCTATATTTTAGTCCGGTATATTGTGAAATCATTGTGAATATATCACCAAGCTTCAGTGAGTACATTCTGATTTCACTTGATTTTTCTATGAAGCAAGTCCGTGTTCTTCTACATCCGAGCTTTCAGAAATGTATATATGTATAAATATCATGGAATACAGTAACTTACAAAAGCAGATTTGATTTAATATTTATAAATATTAATGACATTTAATCGGTCATGATGCGTCGTGGTCGATGTGGGTCCCATGAGACGTTATACAGCACGTGCAAAATTCGAACGCGCCCTGTATTTTCTCTAATTTGTCATTTTTTTTCACTTTTATTTTACCCAAACCAACTGAAATCAACTTTTCAATTAATTTTCTGTAAATATTGTCAAATGTTGATATTGTCACTATTATATTTATTTGCTGTTTAAAGATTAGATGTCGTCGCGCCGCCCTGTGTTCGATATTGTTCTCATAGCAACGTATACACAGCGGGTATAAAACACGCGAAATTCGAAAACTACCGTGTTCTTTAAGATGGGCGTGATGTTATGTAACATGTATATGTTAATGCATGCATTGTTCATATATATAATACCTCGTGGGTGGACATCCGGGTATTTTCTACCGCCTGGCAACCCTTGCGGTGAAAACAAAGACCAAAAACTCGCAGAAAACGGTACTTTGCAATGGTTGTTGAGAGTCCCCTGAACAGTGTAACAAGATTAGCCCTACGTGTGTAACAAATATGAATTTGGTTGTTCAGGATTACTTCAAAGTTGAGTTTGTGTTGTTTTCTCGAGTTTTCACCGGCTCCACCGGCGTTCCACAGCAGCGCGCACAAAGCCCATAGAAATACGTGGTACAGTGGTGCGCGTCTTAGCAACGTAGAACGTCTGTGACGTAGCTTCGCCCCCGAGGATAGAGACCCATGAAGTGTGGAATATAACCTGTATCGAAAGTGCGCCCTCAATATAAACGTATGCGATACATGAGTAAACTCATGTCGCAGAGGGCGTTGTCTCCATTCTCATTTCGTGGCATGGGCACTTGCTTTACTTAGTATCGAATGTTTATCATTACCATGTGAAAATCTGTGTTCACGTCAACAGTATAGTATATTAAAAAATCGATGCACTTGTTAATCACAGGTCATTCATGACATCTACAAATACAAAGAAAGAAATGAATGACTTGCCGGTTTGTATTAGACACCCGAACTCCATAAAACAACATACAACGCTAGATTTGTTGCTGGATCATCGAAATCATCAAAGAATTGCCTGAAATAATAACATCAATATTGTTTACTATCAATAAGAGGTTCTAAAAATACTGTGATGTAATTTTTTTCTAAAAATGGTATAAATCAAATTGGGTATTGAAATAGTCCAAAGAATATTTGAAAAAAAATGAAATCCGTCAACTTGAGATTATTTTCAAATATGATTTCAATTACCACTTTTGATTTTTCCACCCTATATACTAGAAATTATCTATCAAGCACTTTTTTATTTAAAACATCGTTTTAGTCGGCACTAATAAAAAGTGATTCTGTCTACATGTATTTTCTTAAGAACAACTTGAAGACTGATTCCAAAACTAAGAATGAAATTAACAGTATGCTAGAACTCTTATATGACTTTTTTGTCGAGTTTGAAAAATATATTTTTGAAACAAAGTGTCAGAATTCCAATGGAAACAAATTGGGCTCCCGACTGCTGGCTGGTTTATTTCGTTTTATACAGAAATTTGCTAAAAACAATAGGTACAAAGAAGCCAAATCCTTTATTTTCATATTCATCATTGATGGAGTAAAATTTAAATTTAAAAAGCTAAATTTATTGATAATAATCCAGTGATATATTCAGCTGAACATAAGGTGATTGCATAATCTGCGTCTTCGGCTTCAGAGTAATTATATCTGTACCTTGAAATTGACTAGACAAAAGCGAGGATTTTAATTTTACTGTCATTGATTTTCTACAATTCAATATTTCCTACCTATGGGATATACATTTCTCTGCTATACACACCGGGACCTGTGGTAAATATGCAGACTTTTTAAAGCGACATTGTCATTGTTTCGTAATTTTGACTATTGAGGTTTTGCGGAGAAGAACTGACCTTAACATTCAAAAGATTTGTTGGCAGATATAATGAGCGTATGATTAAACAAGATAACCATGTTGCACAGATGATCTAGGAAGGCCTCAATGTCACTTGTCCGATGTAGACACCGGGGTTCTTACATATACCATTTGATTATATCTAGGAATCATATGCGGGTGCCACATGTGGAACAGGAAGTGCTCGCTCGAAACACCGGACATCATTTTATGGTATACCATCGGGTTCATATACCTTTCTCTTACTGATTATGCACTACTCTGTTGCCGACTACGTTGTGTTAGTAGTGTACTTGTCAGTCATTTGTGTTGTGTTCTTTGACTATATGACGGTTGTTCACATATCTACTGTTTGGTATGTTATTTTCACTACCCGGGAAGATCGCTCTCGTACCTGCGCGCCGAAAACGCACAATCAAACTACGAATTCTAAAATTTATCTAGGTTTATTTAGTTATCTTCGTATCCATGGAAACTACTATTTCATTAACTTCTTACTATTACATTAACTACTTATAAAGGTAGTTGGTTAGTATTTCATAGTTTATGATTTGTGTTTAAATGATTTATTATTTAACACTTTTGAAACAAAACAAAAAGTGTTACATATTTGCCCCTGTTTAATCTTTAGCTTCAAGTTGATAACCAGTTTGTTCCATATTACTAATTGAAACCAAATTCCATTAATGGTTCTAGTTTTTAGTGCCGAAATTCAACATTTATGTAGAATGCTCGTCGATTTTGCACATGTGAATTTGTATTACATTTTGCATTCATACATTCGACAATGAGTATTTGGCGTGTGCACACGTGACAAGAATATATATGGCATGTCTACACGTCACCCAAAGCCTAACTTGAAACGTGACAGACCTTTTTTCACTGCAATTTCATCAATTTGTGTTCAAATTGGTCGCTAGGCTGCCCTATTTAAACGAATTGTAATAAAATAAAAATACAATTTTCACGACGACGATTTTGGTGACCCAAACTATGTTTAGTAGCATATTTAATAATATATTTGACGCAATAAACTGTTGCGAAAAGTACAATTTGAAGGATGTCGTTCTTGTTTGATATTGTATGATTCACAATTCGTCGCCACCTAAGAGGGAGAGGGGTAGAAAGCATTCACACTCAAAACATAAAGCTTGTAATGATAATCTTCTTTCGATTTTTGGTAAACAGCGTCGCATTTTATCCCAATTTTCAATATTTGTCTTGGCACACAAGTCACAGACGCTTAGTCCAAAGCGGCGTTGTGAGGATGGCGAAAACTCAAAAAGTACCAAACGGGTACAGTTTCCATGACAATCACAAGAAACTGTCGAATAAGCCCTGTACTCCTAGATTGTGTTTGAAAAAACTGTTTATTTAGGCAATCAGTTTTAATCCGTGCCGTTTCTAGGCTGGTCAATTTCTGGCGCCACATTGTATGCAGCCTCTTATCAATCGTTGTGGCACCAATGAGTCCCAATACTTGGCCGTGTTCGCAACTAACGCACTTATACAAACTTGGTTTATCGAATAATACGAGTCTTTGATCACATCGACTCGCTGCTTACTTTATACTGCCTGTCATTCAAATTTGGCACGAAATGAAATAAATAACATCGTCGTACCCATTTCGATCGTTTTGAGATCGAAGTTTCTCGTCGTATAACAGTGCGTGGAGTGTGCTACCTATTACTGATAATCGCCTCAACGTAACGATGTGGCCTATATCAAACGCTTTCTACACCCCCCACGTAGACTGCAAAGATGATATCAACGAAACAATCATGGTAAGAATATATATATTTTTGTATTGTACAGATAATGTTGCTTATGCATGTCGAAACATACATTAGCGGGACTACTTCGATGAGCATGAAACCGGCGTCCGTTCACAGTCAGGAAATCGTTGTTGGTATTGTGTTGATATCACTACGCCAAGATGTTTATGTCACTGCGCCATGGTGTTTTAGTACGCTATGACAAACACACTGGGCGATATGGGCCAGCATAATTCCTAGCTCATTGAACGCCATCGATTTTAGGCACCAGGATTATTCGATAGCGCGTTACACACGAACTGTCAGAGTGACTGACCAATGTATGTAGTAATACCTGCGTTTCCTTTTCTTGCACAATTAACTGTTAAACGATTGTGAAGCGCCCCCATGCGGTTTGCAATTCTTATTACTACGTATTCTTTTCAGAGATGCGCAATCCCGTCCTTGGATAAGCCGTAATGTTTACCAAAAAAAGAAGATTATCATTACATGTTTCGAGTGAATGCTTTCTACCCCCCCTCCCTTAAGTGGCGACAATGAATAACTGGGTAAATAAGACGAATATGGTTGCACGCATATGTTGATATGTTGAAGAGATTAACATTACTTCAAAGGGGTTGAGACAAAATTGGAAATTACCAATAATCTAATATTCAATATAGTAGAATGCTTACTGCTACATTGGTAAAACCGGATTTGCGAAATTTAAAGTATATAACTGCTCAATAGGGCAACAGTGATGAAAACAATAGGTGATTTTCCGTACAATTGTGAGATCTCGCGAGATGCATGAAAGACGCGCGTCGAACGTCTGCCGCAAAAATCGAACGATTTGATTTTGAACTCGACTTTCCTTATTTTGTAGCTCACACCGACCGGCCGATCTTCGACAGAGGAATATTGCTTCCGAATACCCTTACTTAATCGAAATTGCCTATCATCAAATGTGGACAGCACATTATTAAGCATGGAAATGTCCCCAAAATACTTTCGCGTTTGTCGAATCCCACGCGATGTTTGACGCGACTACGACGCTATGACCGTTGTTTGTCCTGTTTTTACGTTCGATTTCACGCATAACGCGTGATTCTCGCAGTGTACGGAAAATGGTCTATTGCAGACTATACTGTGGAATTCAGAGTAGAATTACCAAGAAAGCATTACTTAAAGTAAAACTCATATTTATAAAATAAATTTAAAAAATACTCAGTAACGAAATCCAGAAAAAATATCACTATGCAAAAAATGAGGTATGAGTAGATATCTTTTCTATACGGAAGCAACGATAAAGATAATGTCGTTCGGGGAGGGGGGGTGTTATTGGAGTATTATTGGTATCAAAGTGGTTCCTTTTCTTTTTTGTTGAGTATTGGTGACGCGTTCACATGTCATATTCATGTACCCCGTCTGAACATTTTCATTCGATAAAATTAAATATTTTTTTTAATCTAAATGCTAAAAATTGGCAACTGAAAGAAAATGTATCAGCGATTTTCAATTCGATAACCACAAGTTTCAAGTAAATACGGTGATAGTGTCGATGACTTAGAATTTATATTTATTAGTTGGAGGTCCCGTCGATCACATGAAACAGAGAGTGACCATAATATAACGATTTCAGGTACAATATTCGCATTTCTGGCCATCTCATGCGTAACAATGTATGTGCTCACTATATACTCAATATTCATGGAAAAATAAATATAAATATAAAAGTAACATGAGAATCGAAAATATAAAAACGTGCGCGCGCATTGTTTTTGGAACACAAGTTGACCAGAACCTTTTTTTTCAAGCTTTAGACAGTATATTTAAAGACTATTGTTTTACGGCAATCTTTGTTGAATATGTTGTGACGAGTGTTTTAAATTGATTTAACGAGTGTTGATGACTCAATAAATATCTGTACTTCTCGAATCAGTGCCATGCCGATCTAGTTTCTTGTTAAACATCTAAGGAAATATAATATGGTTATTCCTGTTTCTTTATTGTGAAACATTTCTAGGGACACTTTTTACACTGTTTGGCTTTAATTTGTCTATTTTTTTCAAGAAACCACATTTCATTTGGGTGTTTCATAAGTTCCAATCATACTAGAACGCGGTACGTAGTACGTGGAAGAATCTTTTTCGGACTTCCATGGAAAGTCACCTACCGATGTACTTGTTTTATTTGCCCTATAAAATTAAAACACAATTAAATATGATAGCACTGTTTACATACCGAATCTGTGGGAATCTGTGACTCGGATACAATCTCGTGATCCGTCCATCGTACTATGTGCCGCCACTTTGAAACGATATAGAACTTATTCTCAGAATTTAACATTTGTTTTCGTTGATGAGTTTTCATGTTTGGTGAAGACGATAACCATTGGATTCCATGTGTATATGACTATGAGTATTCGTATAATGGTCTCGAGAATCCTCGCTGATTTCAATGGGTTGTTTGTCTGGCTATATGGAGTAGTCCATAATATATACATAATGCAAAATTTAGTAATATATACAGACATTTCGGATTTATGGTCCCAATATTATTTACCACTATAACTTGAATAATATTTTTAAAACTCGGATGCATTGCGGGATTATTTGGAGATGGTGTCAATTTAGCGTATTTGCGATGACTATCGGAGCGAAGTTAAATCCGAACCGTCAATCCCCATTACCAGTCAAGTCGTAAGTTTGCAAAATAAATATGGTTAGACTGGTTAATATAGAACACGATGTTATCGTAGAGCAGAACTAACTTTCCCTGACACTCAGGAATTACGCAATGAGAGCGCGATCTTACAGGAGTCGCTGCGGGAATCGCTCAATTACACAATACCGGTAATTTGGCGGATAAATCCAATGTCTTATTATGTGTTGATTTGACGATGTCATTCTGAATGTCCGTTCGTGAACTGGACGTATGTAGGAGATTGATGCGGGTGCATGACGTCAGTGTATCACATGACTTATGCAGTTATCTTACTATGATTGGTTAAAAGGCCAATCCAAGTTAGAAGTGTTATATATCCGGCGTTCAACGTGAATAAAATGCTGTATTTTTCATCACTGTTTTTGCTGATAGTCAAATACCTCAAATGTCGAGACAAACACCGATTATAGTATAGACCAGGGCACACTGCGTTGCGTTTGACTGATTGGCAGGAAAGGTCACTTATGTTTTTATCAAAACGTAAACGACGTGTTATCGCACGGTCAGCCGAACGTTGTACAGATAACAACTACCTCTACGAGTCGGCGTGTTGTGTTACCACATATCTACTGATACACGCGAATTCATTTTACATTTTAGTAAAACTTTCTCTAATATATTAGTAAATCGGCAATCACGCACAAAATAGTATGCAATTGGGCGATGTGAACAGACGCCGTAGACAAATGTTGTTAAAGCAACTTTAATAAAAACATGGCTTCCGAAATGATGAATGTCGCACCACCGGGGATGATGCCGGTGACAGACTAAACCTCTAAAACTAAACCTCTCAGACTAAAAACGGGCGAACTCTACGAATTAATATAATTTGCAAATAAAATACACTTTTGAACGTCAGTTTCTCTCGAGAAAGACGCAAAAATGTCGTGATGTAGTTTCAGTCGCTATTGTCGATTATATGTAATGTACAACACATATTGTTATCTAATCTGATTACTAGATGCTTAATACTTGTATATTACGCCGATCAGAAGGGCTACATTTTGTAACGCGGAATAATACATCAACTAATTTTAATAACGTATTGTTCGTATTGTTTTTGGCGAGAAAACAATACCACATCCCAACTTGAAAGCATGGAATGTGATTTCTCATACTCTTTGTGGATTGTGTCCCATTGCAGGTCCTTGGTGCGTAATATTCCCAAAGGCGGTAACGCTAACATTTAATTGGACATCGCTGTTCCAAAACGGCTGCCAGTTACCTGTAGCTAAGTTATGCGCGGACAATGAATTGGTGATCAGTAACAATGAACTGTTGCACACCTGATCGGTGAATAGAACGCAGAGCTAGTTTGGCCAACCTCAAATTGCCGAGCATTGCAGTCTGATCACATGTAACACATATTGGTGACACGTAGTTACTGTAACGAACTGTATTGGGGACACGTAGTTACAGTAACGTACTGTATTGGTGACACGTAGTTACAGTAACGAACTGTATTGGTGACACGTAGGTACTGTAACGAACTGTATTGGTGACACGTAGGTACTGTAACGAACTGTATTGGTGACACGTAGGTACTGTAACGAACTGTATTGGTGACACGTAGGTACTGTAACGAACTGTATTGGGGACACGTAGGTACAGTAACGAACTGTATTGGGGACACGTAGGTACAGTAACGAACTGTATTGGGGACACGTAGTTACAGTAACGAACTGTATTGGGGACACGTATGTACTGTAACGAACTGCATTGGTGACACGTAGTTACAGTAACGAACTGTATTGGTGACACGTAGTTACAGTAACGAACTGTATTGGTGACACGTAGTTACAGTGACGAACTGTATTGGTGACATGTAGTTACAGTAACGAACTGTATTGTTGACATGTAGTTACAGTGACGAACTGTATTGGTGACACGTAGTTACAGTGACGAACTGTATTGGTGACATGTAGTTACAGTAACGAACTGTATTGTTGACATGTAGTTACAGTAACGAACTGTATTGGTGACATGTAGTTACAGTGACGAACTGTATTGGTGAAACGTAGTTAGAGTAACGAACTGTATTGGTGACACGTAGTTACAGTGACGAACTGTATTGGTGACATGTAGTTACAGTAACGAACTGTATTGGTGACATGTAGTTACAGTAACGAACTGTATTGTTGACATGTAGTTACAGTGACGAACTGTATTGGTGACATGTAGTTACAGTGACGAACTGTATTGGTGAAACGTAGTTAGAGTAATGAACTGTATTGGTGACACGTAGTTACAGTGACGAACTGTATTGGTGACATGTAGTTACAGTAACGAACTGTATTGTTGACATGTAGTTACAGTGACGAACTGTATTGGTGACATGTAGTTACAGTGACGAACTGTATTGGTGACATGTAGTTACAGTAACGAACTGTATTGGTGACACGTAGTTACAGTAACGAACTGTATTGGTGACATGTAGTTACAGTAACGAACTGTATTGTTGACATGTAGTTACAGTAACGAACTGTATTGTTGACATGTAGTTACAGTGACGAACTGTATTGGTGACATGTAGTTACAGTGACGAACTGTATTGTTGAAACGTAGTTAGAGTAACGAACTGTATTGGTGACACGTAGTTACAGTGACGAACTGTATTGGTGACATGTAGTTACAGTAACGAACTGTATTGTTGACATGTAGTTACAGTGACGAACTGTATTGGTGACATGTAGTTACAGTGACGAACTGTATTGGTGACATGTAGTTACAGTAACGAACTGTATTGGTGACACGTAGTTACAGTAACGTACTGTATTGGTGACACGTAGTTACAGTGACGAACTGTATTGGTGACATGTAGTTACAGTAACGAACTGTATTGTTGACATGTAGTTACAGTAACGAACTGTATTGGTGACACGTTGTTACAGTAACGAACTGTATTTGTGACATGTAGTTACTATAACATACTGTATCGTTGACATTTTTTTTAACTGAATAAATCAATGATACGTAGTTACAGTAACTGAATATAGAGCTTTGATGAGCGATTAGTTGAATGTGGATAAATTATCTCGCGATAGTTCACAGACGCAATACTATTTTATGTGATTTATATTTCATCTTCAAGGGATTAATCAAAACATTTAGAACATGATTTCTATAAGAACAACGTACACAGTGGAATGAGACGTGTATTAAAACTATTTGCATCAAGATCTAAGTTTTCTGTAATTCTGGCATCACGCACGCCTGATCATCTGATCCGAACCGGAGAGTACTTTGACTAAATCACGTGAATATGATCAACCAATGATTTGGTCGCAAGTCAGTTTTCATACTCACTTGGAAGTATGGACCTATAAATATGTCCATGATTCTTATTAGATCGTAAACAGATTGGATTCTCCCATAATACATTGCGGACCAAACGGTTAGTCTCGATTACCCATCTCAGTGGTCGAATTTGAGCGACCAGTGCCGATCGATCACGGTTGCCTACTTACCATAACCAGAATTGAGCCTTGACAATATGAATTCAAACATTGAGGTATATTTTCATGTACAACATTCTATTTTCAACCTATTTTGCTAGGTTTGACTGACCCGTTCAAAACCAACCAGTGTACAGATATTTGCTCCATGTACTGTAGTATTTTTAAGTCGGGCACACCTGTACATGAGATGCGCATCCACGGTATGATGCGACGGGGAAAATTCAACAATGAATTAAGCGCGCTCTTCGTTTTATACTTTGACTAGTTATTTAGGACAATGATTGTCAAATATCGCCTACTATATATCGTTCAGTATGTAATCTTATTTTCACGTTTGTTTTCTAATAGGTACTAATTATAATACTACACAGCCTTTACATTTCAACGTTTGTTGTCATCGCCAATATGTTTTCCCATTCAGGTACATACAAACTAGTCACACGAATGTTAATATGCTTAGTATTATATGCGTGCGCTAATTGGAAAAAAACTAATCAGGTCATTATCCCTGAAAAATTATGAGAAAATCTTGTTGGAGACTTGTAGTGGATTCAATGCCACTATTAGCGCAGTTAGCTCGCTATAATAATGGACAGTTTGTGGAACTCGACAATGGCGATAGGCCTTATCAATAGCTTGGCATACTGCTTATTTATGCATTCTGACTACCTAAGAGGGGCGCTCGTCGGACTCGAGGGCCACTTGTAAGTTATACGGCTGCCTATTTGTCTGTCTCAGCTAAATTCAACAACCGGGCAGTCAGAACGTAGCGAGCGACTAAAAAGGCTGCCGACAGGCTAGGCACGGTTTTATGAAGAACCACTAGTAATGACAGAGGCTATACCAGCCATCGTCGTTTTTTAGTTACGGTACTTGAATTTCTACTCAATTCACTTCTTGTCAAAGTGCTTTGCGGCAAGCATACGTGAGTCCATCCAACTTTGGAAACATCATTGTCTTTATAACATTGAGCTATCTATCGCTGTCTTAATGGGTTTTTGTTTACCGTCTGCCAACAAATACTGCCGCCGATATACTGGTTGGGTAAGGGAACGTACAAAACAACTGGCTTGATGCTTAAAACTGGCCGCCAGAGAGTCTTTATTTTCCCCGTCTCACTGCCTTACTTTAGACTGAGGGCAGATACATTGATAGCATAAAGCGTGGTGACAACACAGCTTAGCATATAGTAGTGTCGGTACATCTGTCGACGTCTCTTAAATGCTAAAGAAAGCCGCCCCTTCGAAAACGATTTCCTCCGTACCATTATGTTCAATAAGAAAGTACTCAATAAATGCGAACTGGCGCAAAATAAGAGACAGAAATCGACAAACTTAACCCGTGGCGTTATCCATATAATATGTATTGGGTATATATGTGACGTGTTACTGTGCCAATTAAAACGTGTAGGTCAACAAATCATAGTAGATTAGAAACATTTACGTGCAATCAATTTAAATATTGTTCTCATTCGTCAGAATATCCTATCACAGTTAAATCGTTATATTCCCACTTACATATCAAATTACAGGTAATTCCCCGTGTCTTGCTGCTATCGTTTTGCCTAATAGTTCAAAGGCAACTAAATTTAACAATCAAGTGATGGCGCCGCGGCATATTAGTCCAATGTTTAAATCTTTTAGAGCTACCTGTTAGCTTGTGTCTAAACTGTTGACGCGCGTCGTTCAGCAAATTTACTGAGACTTCTTCGTAAATCACGACTGTGATTGGGCGATAGAGTTTGTCGCCAAGCCTATCAGATGACGCTGAACTATCAGTCATGCGAAGTCCGTCTGTGAGGAGATTTCTTATCAGCTGGTTTTGACATCGAAGGATTAGCTTTTGTATCGTGAAAACAAAGCTACACGACTCAAATAAAAGCATTTTTTTGTGTCAAGTGTTCTTCTGTGCCAATAACTAAGGTAAGAATTGTCTTTACAACAAATTGCAGAATCGCGTCAGCATCGTGGTTTATTTCCCCTTTTCAAACTTATTTTATCCGTTTTATTTCGAGGCACCATGCACCATGGTTCCCGCCAATTTTATACCACATGATTTACACATTCACGTACGATAGGGAAATGTTAGGGTTAGAAATAAAGACAAATTTGGACTCGTTCTGTATTAGGAGGTGACAGTTAACACCAAGAGAGGGAGGAATGTGTTTTGAAAGCACGATATTTCATCATAAATTGGCAGCACGACGCTTGTGTGTGGGAGGAAATAGCATTGCTTATATTCGGAACAAAAGTGAGATAATTGTTTTTTAATGGTCGTGTGATGGATATCCTTGCAAATATTGAAAGTTTCGAGGTAAACAATTTCGTTTTTTTTTTCTCAACAAGGCGTTGCAGCTCCAGACGAGGGACTATTAAAATCTGACTATACACACACGATTGTCGCCCCCCTGCCTCATTACTGCTATCTCTGCTAATATAGTCTTCTTACTTGTATTGTCTATTGCATTGTAGGGTGGTTCTAGGGCGCCAAAAAGACTGACGTCATGGCCCAGTGTTGAGTGCTTCGTTTATATGAAGCTTTTCTGATTCTGATATACATCTTTGATAATGAGTGGGATCGTGTAGATGCTTCGCGTCATTACTGGGTATGTTGGCAACACGCTAAAAACACGGACATTGAAGTTTTCGAATGAAGTGTGTTGGTTCACTTATGAAGTCAAGATTTGGCAATTAATAAATGGAAATGATTATTACCGATAGTATTTCTGTCAACCGTACGTGAGAATTATTAAATCTGTTTACACATAAAAACTGTCCGCTCCTGACGAACGTGTAACTTTTTTTTAGAACGGCTATAAAACTGCCACCATGTTTGTTTTTCTCTGTGGTTCGACGATTTCAAGTAGCAGCGCCGCCGTGACGGTCAAAGTTGACACGAGTTTGTCGTTGTCTATTTAATAATCATCATCACCATTATCAATTTGTTTTGTTTTGATTCGTGTAAAATGAGCATTGCTGTCCGTAAATGAATTCGCGAGCAGTTTCGCAATATCCGTCACTGTGAATACACGTACAAGAATGTTACGATATTATTCAATGGGGCCCGTATGAACGGATGAATTCGGCGATGTACATAGAGGTAATCGTACTTAGTATTTATTTATTCACATACGAATACATATAAAATGACCACCTTAGAACAATTTGAATTCATTTTTGATTAAAGAAAATTGTACTCCATTTTTGTTGTTTACCTAGCCCACGTGTTCCACAGAAAAAGACGCCATGCTGGATTTACTCACTGTTTTGAAGAAAGAAATATAGATTCCCTATGTGGTGTTCAAAATACAGGGCTTGAACATCAGTGTAATGCAGAACATCTTTAAAAAATCGAACCGTTTTAAGTTTTGCGACGAAGTATAGACCATTCACGATCCTCTGTCGGTCATTAATGTCGAAGTGTAGTTGCTAGTATTTGATATCGAAAAATCAGTAAATATCAAATGGACCGAGCTATTGGTGAGATTATTTTGTTTTACCTTCCCAAAACAAAGCTATAAACATTTTCAGAATGTTAAGTCGTGTTTTGTACGAGATTAGGGCCATGTATCGGTAGGCTGCTGTAGCCTCGGTAGCTCCTCCATCGAGTATCCTATATAGCTATACCTTTATATTTAAAGTCCAGATAACTACATATTTATAATTTATTTAATTGTTTATTAAAATGGTGAATTCTTTTTAAAAATCATTTCGTTTTCTGCATCACCGATTCAAACCGGCAATGAGGATGGTAAATATCGTTAAGTTGTCACATCAATATGATCAAGTTCCATGCACTCGTGACTGTTCATCTATTTTCAGAAAAAGTCGCTCAATCATTGCAGCACCCGACCAATAAAGTTGATGTGCCGGTGCATACAGTTTCGATCAATCAGGTCTCCTTTAGAGACGTCATTTGGAAATGAGGGACGGAGCTTGTTTTTAATTGCGTTCAGTCACCGTCTTCACTGACGGTAGTTACAGTTAATTGCCGATACAATATGCGGTAAAGTGGATGGGTTAAGTGGGCCGTCTTTGCAAAAATTCTTCTCCCTAATTGGAATATATCTAAATATTCTAAATAAGTACGATGGCTAGTTTGTTAACAACAAAAATCGTCATGCTTTAGTCGAATCGATGACTGTCGTAAATGAAACATGGAAGTGGCAACGCCATTCATACGAAGAGGAGGTTACGGATAGCATCTCAATAACTTGGATTTTAATTGTGAATGTTCACACTCTTTGCACCTGTCAAGTACTCTCTAAAAAAACTTACGAAAAATGACCAACAAATGAAAAATCCCAACGCGCGTTTTAAATTGGACCCACTTCAAGTTCTAATGGCATGAGGTTACATGTGTTTGGAGGACTCTTTTGACACAATCGCCGATTTCCCGAAAATATGTTCGTTAACTGTGTGCGCACTATACCTATTGAGAGAGAAATTGATTCCAATTATGGGCAAAGTGACGAATTAAAACTGACATTTTTAGAAATAACATCTTTCATATTTCCATAGTTACAATCAATTAATAATAATAATAATATTAATTGTTCTGATATTTGATGACATCAATTACGGTGCGCATGCAGTCAATAAATATATATCGAAGTAATATCGTACGTTGTGTATAATAACAAAAACAACCCAGACTCGGTGCTTTGCAATTCGTAATTAATTCGTTGGTTTACTTCAGTTTAAGGGGTCCAGTTTCAGTTCCGGAACTGTTGTTATCGACCAGTTCAGAACGTGATGAATATTCCACAGTGTCGCGAAAATAGGGCTCAATATGACACAAGATTGTTCACCAGCATAAAACTGACGGCTAGCTATCAAATATTTCTGTTTTCTGATTTGCATGGTGCAAATCATACCGTACAATATCGGGAAAATATCGTATACTAAATCAGCGATTCAGGATACCTGCATTGCAAAATTTGACGTTGGTGTGAAAAACAAATATTTATACGGAAGAATATAATTATAATAATGGACTCAAATTTGGGGCGAAAGTCAACATTACTCGTTTTGGCAGTGGACAGGTTGAATTAGACCCGAGGAAGAAATGAGTAGAGACGAGGACTTTATGCTAGGATACCCACGTCCGTGCGTGCGTGCTTTATGCATAACAAAACGTCGCATCAAGCACATCATTACAATGGGCGCACTTGTTAATGGCTCACAGTTAATATGAATACCGCTTTCACGACGGCATTGGAGCAGTCAAAACGATTCAGCGGGGTTATTTATACATGCCATTTAATCTCAAGTGCGCTCCTCCCTTCTGTACGGATTCATTTCTTTGAGAGGGAAAAATGTAATTCTGCTTTAAACATCGTATTATGCGGATGTCAGACGTGATCTATTTCATTCTTAGCGCACGTTTCAAACGAATTCTTTATCATATCAATATCATTTCTGGTAAAGTATGTGCGTTTCTTTTGAAACGTACCCGCGCTTAGGCGATGATTAAAACGAGCAGGCCAGAATGTCTATAGAACATTTTTAACCCGTTCAACTTTGGTATAAATGCGCTGTAGAAAATATATATAACAAAAGCGGTGAATTATTAAAGGTAAAGTTGAAAACAATGATAATGCAGTACAAAGACTATAAGAAAAAAAACACCCAAGACATTAAACGCATTATTTGCATGAACCATATTAAAGTACCTTTTCCAACAAAATACAGTCCACTGATCAACCCTAACTAGACTACATAGTAACAAGTTTCGGATAAGTAGCACCGTCTTATTATTAATAGTATTTCAGGATTTCCACCGGCTCATTCACGTTTGTATCCGCTCAATCTTTCCAGACACGCAGCGAGCCATGTGTAAACGCAGTCATATACCGTTAATGTACACATATATATGACTAACTGGCGTTGTCACTTCGTCGCGGGTCATTGTTGTTTCAATAGTGTCAGCAGCTGTAGTATTTTCGAGGTCAGTCACGGAAAAATGAATATACATATCATTGAATGACCTCGATTTTCAATTTACTAGTAGACAATCAATATATAGATGTGTTGATTTCGCTCGAATGACCCCGTCTTTCTAAGCATATCGTATTAATTCTGATAAAACTTATTATTATTGGGTGCTATTGATAAGTGATTAGATGGATAACTTTAAAACAGACCATCAGTTTTTTTCTTGTCATTTACAACGTGGGGGTAGCTTACTCTGTTTTTCACAAAATCCAGATAAAATGTGTGATTACCATGAAATTGCTCAAACCTTCACGAAAAAATAACGGTAAAAGGATCCTTTCTCCTTCATATAAGGTGAAAGAAAACATACTAGTATGTAGTTCGTACTGGGTAAACAAAATATTGATGTGTCCAAACTAATATCTCATATTTTGAGCCCAGTATATGCGATAATCCCCCCCCCCCTCCGGTATGGTAACAATATTGCCATCGATTCGAGGCCCACATTGCAATATAGTTACATTTTTTGTTATGCCAACGAAAACATTTTGAATGACGGATTGCAATCACCGTGACTGACCGTGACTACACATCTGGGATTTTGTATCTTCAAGAATTCCATTTAAACTTCACTGCCATTATCAACATTCAACACACACCCTAGTGTATAATCCAAATTACTGTAATTGACTTGTGACAACGGCACGGCGTCGTGTTAATGTAAATAAGGTTGCCATCCAAACAGGAAGTAGTCATCCAAGTAGTATGCGCTCTCGGATAGTTACTATGGCGATCACGAAGCGATGGTCAGACCAGACAGAATTGGTTAAGTGGAGTGTCAAATAATTGAATATCTGGTTCACCTATTATTATAAATATATCTCTGATTATGTCGTTCTACTGCGTTGTTTTATCTAGTAGTTAATAGACCATTTTCCGTTCACTGCCAGAATCACGCGTTATTCGTGAAATCGAACGTAAAAACAGGACAAACAAAGGTCATAGCGTCGTAGTGGCGTCAAACATCGCGTGAGATTCGACAAACGCGAAAGTATTTTGGGGAACATTTCCATGTCAATAATGTGCTGTCCACATTTGATGATGGGCAATTTCGATTAAGTGGGGATATTCGAATGCAATATTCCTCTGCCAAAGATCGGCCGGTCGATGTGAGCTACGAAATAAAGAAATTCGAGTTCAAAATCAAATCGTTCGATTTTTGCGGCAGACGTTCGACGCGCGTCTTTCATGCATCTCGCGAGATCTCGCAGTTGTACGGAAAATCACCTATTGCATATTTAAACCCTGATATAGTACTAGGCTGTTATCGAAGGCAAAGTCACAGCTTATGAGGAGAAATTGTCTTGCAATTATAGATTGTTTTGTTCGTTTGCGATGGCTGTTTAATTATTGTTCAAGAAGAAAATGATCGATTTATACAGTGTCAGTGGTATTACGAGATTGATTATCAGCGCCGTTTTCTAGTTTATAATTCCAATTAGATTTTTTTTTTTTAATTTTCTATAGACATGCTATCCTGCCAATGTTAATAATCGCCTAAACGCGGAGTCGCTTTAATATAAACGCGCCGTTCACCAGAAATGATATTGATATCATGATGGTAATAAATTCGTTTGAATCGTGCGCCAATACTCGTCAGACATAATTATAATTAGCGTCTTCCTTGACGAAATAATCAACTAATTGTTCTGTTTGTAAATACTCAAATGTACGATGGTCGCGGTGTCGGTGTGACATAGCGTGTCTGTGGACCGGCGTCACATTCCGGTTTATAGTCCGGCAGAACGACATTTGTGGACCGGCATCACGGCATCACGTTCATTTGCGAGCAAGCATCGCATTCGCTTTGGAATGCATTGTTTAATTTGCTGCTAAAATCTAATTGTCACATGGAATTCAAACGCAATGCTCGCTCGCGCGTATATCATGCAACCCATGACGTCATGCTGTCAGTTCCCAATAGCCATAATAGGTTGAAGGTAAGTATCCGTGTCTTTGCTTGTTTGGTCTCAGACAATTCTTCTGTCATGCTCAGTTGATCTGATAGCTGAGAGGACCAGGCATTTGTCTTGTCATCATCTACCATTGTGCACACGAAATCTGTTTTAACTGCACCATAGTGCTTAAATCGATTATCATATCCAGTTAACTAGGATGTCATTAGCCATTTACAGTCGGTGCAGTATTCGTACCCCGACTTTTTACTTTGCGCAATCGAGCATTTAATGTCTTAAGTGGTTGTTTTGTAACGTTTAAAGTCGTTTCACGGTCTCATGCACGCGTATAGAATCAAAGGATCAATCCACCAGCAACATGGCTGCCCGGCTTATCCTAATACTGTGTTTTTCATTTCTCAGTAACCGACACACCCATGCGCTACGATGAAGACATTACATGGATGGGTCAGTCCAGTTCTGTACTTTTTTCTAGTGTATATTACAAGTACAGTGTATGTTTCATGCTACGAATGTTGATTTCATGCCAATTTCACGCCAATTTCATGGTTGCCTAGGTTTGAGTCTCCGAACCCTTTGTGCGTGGCGGTTTTGCCGTTCTTACATACACACTAACCAGTTGGCAAATTAGAATGCCTATGTCGTTGATTCACATTCATTTTCAATATGACTTCTCCCCATCCGGTGAGCCGAACTTCAATAGCTCCCGACTTTCCCAAAAACATAAAAATCTTTTCGGGAGGGAGTTTTTTTTTACATGCGTGATCTAGTAAAGAGATTGAAAGTGCTGGTGAAATGGCCCACTAAGTTCACTTCTAACGGTCAATTTCACACGTTATGCGTACCGTACGTCAACAATTCTCTATCACATGATAGTCAACTTGGTAATGGTTCCCAAGGCTAGGAATGTCATACCTCGACAGTGAACTTGAAGTTGTACGTCGATGTAACACATACGTACAACGAGAATGTGCACAGAACATCAATAGTCAAAAGTATCGTAACACCAAGAACATGCCCCTTCCCTTCTATGTATGTCGCAAAATATCACACAGCTGTATGAAAATATATGCCGTTGTACGATTGATGTTGGTGTGACAATAATCAAAACAGTTTTAGGCTGGAGCATGGAAAAACTATTTGGTTTTAGAATGGAGCATCGTCGATACAAATTCAAATCGCCGTGCATATATGAGTGATGGAACACAAGAAGTTGGAGAATGAAAATATTTTTTTTTTTTTTTTTTTTTTGATGTTGAAGGAACACTTATCGAAACCTAGCTATTGTGAAAGTTCCAGTAACAACCATTTCAGTAGATGCTAGTGGTTACGTAATATACGTGGAATTTGAAGAAAACGTGCATCACATCCCACTGTTTAGAGAGTTCGAGTAATATGTTTTAAAAGAATCGCCACTGAATAAATAACAGCTTATAATAACTTGAAGACAGAGATACGGGAAGAAATTGTCTATAAGTTCAATCCTGACAATAATACTGACTGAAACACGCGAATATTGTAATTCAGTTAATGAACTTTCAAATTAAAACCGTCGGCATTTTAAGCCATTCGGTTTAATATTGATTCCCGTTCCTGCAAGAAAATTAAATATGTTCAGAACGATTTTCGTCATGGATAGCATTTAATCGGACCGAACTTAGATTATTATGTGGTCGTTGTGGTGAACCGTGGCGTTATCGCCACTTCATCCTTCAATAAACAGGTGTCAGAAGAACGCAATAGTCGACTTTTTATTGACCGATACAAAGTCATGTTTTGTTTTATTTTAGTTTCAGTATGTATTCAGTCATAAGACCTAAATGTCGGCTTCCCTACTAATCATCGAAACTTACTGCAGTGTTTATCACCCATAGATATGTCAGATGAGAGAAACATCGTTGGTTGACTAGATGTCACTCGCACATTGTGGATACGATCAATGCGGTGGACAGTGATCGTATCTAGACTAGAACCAATTGTAACCATTTTCGGAATTTGTTTTTCAATTCCCCGGTGTCAATCATTACATACATACATCAATGACGTTTTGAAGTATTCGTAGTCCGGGTTTAGTGAGCTGTCTAAAGTAACAATTAGTGGCCACTCCACGCACGCTAAGCTAAAAACTAAATTGATAAAGAATACCTACCCGTCTGTCCAAAGCGTCTGCTATATTATTTCGTTTGTCCTTGTCGCTCTGTGAAGGAGATTTTCAACTTGATGACATCTCAGCTGTTGACCTCCCCCTTTATATCAAAAAATATCACGTTTTCAGACTCGCATTAAAAGGTCGTTGAATGAATGGCGTGCATTGATAGATCCAGCCATGCTCGTATTTTTCGTATTTTGTATATATTAGCTGTCTTCAATAGCGATTACTAAATCGGCCGATATCCTTGACTATGTTCTACTTGACGCACCCTCGTATAGGGCGCGATGATTTCGATTCAAACATGAAAGTGGCAGTGGTAATCGATCGAATGTGGAACCGGGAAGCTTTCCACGTCGTTGATATTGGCATTAGTGTTCTCGCGACAACAATTTAAACACATTTCATCGTCTATAAAATGCATCGTTCTTGATCTAACACTCAGAATATAACTTTCTTATTGCACCGATTTAAAAGATAGGACTCGAAAACGGAACTTCGGAGTTTTCACATATTGCAGCGAAGATACGGCATAATTTCAAGACACTCTAAAATAGTACACTTCTTCCACTCGTCCCCAAATTCAAATGAACGCACTATTGTTTTACCTATCGACGCGTATACCGTCAAACACACGATATCAGACCATTGGCTCCAAAGTAACATCTCCAGACATGGCAACCATATACTTGAAGATTTCTGGCTACATTTTTTTTTCACAAAGTAAATATATATATATATATATATATATATATATATATATATATATATATATATATATATATATATATATATTGTAATAACTGCTTTCTTTGATCGGCTGTGATGTACTTCTTATCAGAATGGTAACGCGCCTTCTAGAAACCCATTGAAGCCCATTATTTTGTCCTGAAAATTCTTAAAAATCATGTAATTAAATTAACAATGTTTCATCTTAATTTACAATCAAATTTAATACTAAATCACTAGTATTGATTGTGATACAAATCGAACGCTGAATTTTTACTCCACACAACCATAATTTTTGGTGTATAGGTAGCTCCCGATTTTTTTTTTTTTTTTTTTTTTTTTTTTTTTTTTTTTACAATTATCTAAACTTGAGTTTTTATCAATTTTCTATTCAAGTTGCTGTATAACGTTGAAATGTGGTCCTGGAGGATAAAATTCACCATTATATCTTATGTGTTGAACGTTGAATAACATTTGTAGCGGACAGGTTTTCATAACCGGGAGAGTGCTACTAAGAGCAATAAATGTAGTCGGGTGATGGATATAACACGCCAGACGCGAGACGATTTAGGGCCTTGTAGTATGTTACACAGCGTATTTTACCAGATATGTAGCCATGTAGTCACGAGGACAGGCAAGGATATAACACAAAATGTATTGTTTCTAACACCTGTCAATCACCAACAGTGCGGACTTGCTGGCAATGCAGAAAATTCTAAATGCCGAAAATTGTCACACCTGTAAGATAGCCATCAATCGACTTAACACAGCGGCATCTCGGCAACAAATAACAATAAAATAGAAATTAGTGCAAAGTACACTTCCGCTCAACAACATATCCATAGAGATAAGATTTTTTTTCTCGAAAAATTAAACTTTAGACCTATTCATCAAAGTAAAGTAAAGCGTAACACTGTTTGGCGCTGTGTCCGTCTTCTGCCTTTCGGGCCACAGGTCGCTTCACTGTAATTTACAGGTTGCGTTGTGTTTGTATTAAAACGATCCCTTTTTGACCGGGTTGAACGCATAATAGGTGACAAATCTAGAAAGAAGATCCTCGGGGAAATTGAAAGCTACGATATAAAGTTTGAAAGCGGAAAATACGTATTGTTTTGGTATATTTATATACAAAAACCCGACTGTGTATTCTAATTTGCCATGAACTGGCGCAAAGTCATCATTATCGTTTCCTTATTTGGTAGAGATTTTTCCAAATAAACAAACGTTTATAGCGACGTTCTTTTCATTGATTGCCAGACAACGCGCAGTTACGGCAGTAAATATGACTTTAACTGACAGTCCCGAACCTCATATCCTCAATAAATAATGGGAGCATAATGGGAGAATACGATGAATTATACTCCCTATTGGCCTTCGCTAGGTGTTGACCACTGACCGTCGACACCCCCCGGTGTTCGACCTGCCATGCTTCGCGGAATGCCTAGCAGGTGATGGCGTCAGGTGTAACGGTACTGAGCGTTGTCTGTTAGCGCTTCGTAACTCCATGTACACAAAGCATATACTACATACATATGTGGTAGATGCGAACTGGTCCCGTCGCACTAGCGTTGGAGATATTTAGCCAACTCATGGTGCTCTATGGCCAAACCAAGACTTGTGTAGTTTAGAAATCGATGCAATGCACTTGAATCTCTCAAGTCCCTTTATTATTATTATCAATAATGACGCAAATAGGAATGTATCGGAGGTAGGGGATTAATAATTGACAGATTCAACTAGATCGTTTTGAATTTCCACTTACACTATATATATATAGTACATACCATAATTGTAACGCAACTCTAATACGTACAATAAACAGTTTTGTGATTGATGTCATCACCATGTTCACCGACGTCTCCCGTGACATTCGTGACACGGTTAATTGACGAGGCGTCATATTTGGTTTACGTCACTTGCACCGCCCCGGGTAGGTGATGTACGCAACTGAAGTGTATGTGCACGGTAGGGCGGTGTCATGTGGATTAAGACAAACTTACCCTTAAATTATATTTGAAGTCTCCGACTTCTTGCATGGTGTCACGGTGATTTGGTTTTTTTAAAAAGGTTTGTCAAACGGGTATTATATTACTATTCATACGCAGTCATCGAGCCTGTGATGATCGTGTCAATAAGCCGACGTTCATTGTGCATCCGTGGATATAGACATCCATACAAGTTGGTGATGAACTGACTTAATTACGACAATCTGGCTCACACATGTTAACAATAAAATAAAATTCACTTGTCTTCTCAATACGTGTTTTTAATAACTGGCTGGTTATACTGGTATACCGTGGCAGTGCTAAAATAATTCGGTTTACGGTTGGGCAGACTTATGAGTCCCTCTGTTGGCGCCAGCTAGCGATTCCTTTACTGGGGATTATGTAGTATGTTTTTCTAGCACTGTATATTTTTCTCGGGTCAATTCTCTTCAAAGTAGCTCTTCAACTACAAGTCATTTTTGAAGATTTCCTTAAAGGGGGGGGGGGGCTCAGATAGATAAGACTAACTCTAAACGCTTTTTGCATGTGTCGGTTCTGGATACAACTTGATTCGCTCAATGTGATTCGTTCGACGCGCGAGACAATGACCATGACTTTCGGGATGTGACTTGCTGTGACAGAGAAAACTAACTTCTGTGTATGATTCCCATGAGAGACATTTTTAGTTAACTTAACTTAGTCGTTGCGGAAATGTTAAAATGCAGTTAGGTCAAAATTTAAAATCCACGCTTTTCATTGTAAGTACGTATGTTGCTACAACTATAGATACCCTGCAAAGGTGGTCGGTTCCGAATACAGTGTTATGCACCATGACGCTAGAAGTAAAAAAAAAGGATCCTTCCAAAACAAACAGAGACACGACAGAGAAGCTTAGAAGATCGGCTTGAAGAGGGCTGGCGCCGCGGAGTTGAATAATCGACAAACAAGTGGCGTTTTGATTAGGGAAGCAAAGACTATTGGTCAGGCGTGCTGTGCGTTGTATTGCTTTAATCGCCATTTAAAGCGCAGTGTTAAGGGAAAAGTAGGAAAAGTTAGGTACACACATTATACCCGATGAACGAACTGTGAGTCTACTCGGCTGTTAAATTTACTCTCTGACTTCCTGCTGATGCTAACGACAAATATAATGTAGTAATTCACCTCCGAAAAAATAGAGTAAATTACCCAAATTATATATTACGCTGTTAAAATTATGATACTATATATGTAGCCGTGTTCTGTAGATGTTATGCTGGGTACATCGGGTGCATTCTGCGGGGAGTGGTGACAACTGTTTAACCAGCTCTTCCAGTTACGTTTAATCAATCTATCGCAATTATTTGCGTTTAGTTATCGACTGGCTTGGGACGGCCTCTATGAATTTACTGGTCAAACATTCGTACAGTTAATAAGTATTAGACAGGCCAATCGACAAGCGCCTCGCTCAATTAGTGGCGTATTAGGAAAGTTATGCAAATATGTTGTTCTTCCTGGCTCCGCCCCTCTCATGTACTAATAATTGCTCAGTAGACACTCAATCCACACAATAGACCCCCGAGCAGCCTCAAAATCAGCTCTGCTCCCCATATATTGTGTGCATTCATATATGTATTTATATACTTGAACAAACGGAAGGTGATTTTGTTCCTTCATATTTTCGTGTATCTTCGCAGCTACCTGCTATGCAGTATCACCAATCAGCTGTGCCTACCACTGGATTCAACGGACTTAACATGGCTGTGTACGCTCCCACGCCACTGCAACCCACCGTTCAAGCCATCCAACACCAACCAGCACCTGCCGCCGCGGTACACCATCAAACGACACCGTTCTACATCGAAAATATTCTCGGACACACGCACACAAGCCCGGCGAGGCCGACGCCGACCATCCCTACAGCAAGCATTGGCGCAGCGAGCACATATAGACACTACCCTTATTACGAACATAGCACGCTGCCGTTATCAGCACCCGCAGCGCACATAAGTTATGCCGGGAGTGCGTTCAGTTCGCCGTTCTATTATCCATACAGTCGCCCAGATCAACACTATTCTCACAGTTTTCTGGATCGGCACGAAGCACTGGGTTAGTACACATTATTATACTCATATTTTAAATTAAAGTCTAAAAAAATATTATTTGCCGCCTATAATAATAACTGATATCGGTTATCAATCATATTAGGCATATTGATTGATTGCAATAATCGTATCGTCAATATGTCGTCAATTGGCCAGTTATCGCCACTCACTCATTATTATCTAGTACCGAACCGATTTATCAAAATATGAAGGCTACTGTCAGACTACAAGTACACTAACAGCATAGACAGCTGGACAACGACAAGTTTATACATGGAGCAAACCGGAAATTCAACAATCCAAAATCAAAATCATTAAATACCGTTTCACGCCCGAAATTAAGCTCAGTGTCAAGTGTCAAATCTCCTGATTGGGTACCAGGTCCGAACCATATAACAAAATAACAGCGAGATCGGTCGAAGCCAATAAAATGCCGACACACCAAAATCCGCCGAAGTTTTACGTTACCGTAGAAACCCACGACAATCTTATCAACTCTCTTTGTCCGGCTACATCTTTCAGTCCCCATTAGACTGGCATTACCATCAGTATGGCACCAATAATATCATATTTATTCACCGTCGTAGTGTTTGCACATGCGCAAAAAAAATGGACCCAGCAAAGGTGACCAGGAGTTATACTGACATACGGCTGTGTGATAGCCTTAGTGCAAAAAAAACTCCGCATGTCAAACACCTAGTATATCACAAGACTGCATGCGATTTGATTTCCTTTTCGATCCGAATCTCATATCACTTATGTTGAATTGATTTGCAATACATGGATGTGCTGAAAACGATAACCACCAGATGTCTTATCGAAGAAATGCACGACGTTGGGAAATGCTCAAAAATAGACCAATCAAGGGGAAACAACTGATCGTGTTCTCATTGTTAGGAAATCCGGTGGAGAAATCTTGTGGGCGTTACATAGGAATGATTAGTCACGATATGCATACCGAAGCCCAATACTCAGCAACTTCCACTTATTGTGTTAGTAAAATGTAGTTCCGTGATTTATTAATTAATTCTCGGTGTAATTATTACGAATTTGAACAATGAACGTGCTTATTAGCTTCTCTCTATATTCAACACAACGAGGTTGTGGTATGCGCAATTTTCTAAGCAGATATGTTTTCAAAATTCAAATACAATAATAACACAGAAGCGATAACAATTGTCTTCAACTTTATTTTTAAAATCCCAACCTAGAAAATGTGATGTGCATAATAAAATGCACGACGTTCGTTTCCGTAGAAAACTAGAAAATGATTTCTGCCATCTTATAGCTGGGGTATCAAATACATTTTTTGCCTTATAACATTTTTGTTATTTGTGGCTCTAATCCTGGAGCTATTTTTTAGCTATATTTTTTAGACCGAATCATAAACCAATTGATAAACATAATTTTAATTGTAAGCCATAGACGTAACAGTATGCGAATACAAATTTCCATTGTTAGTAAGTCATTGAAACATCAGAAACCGAAGTTAGTAGTTCACCAAGTCGTGTCATTTTTTACGTTTTTCAAATTAATGAAAAAAACAAAAAACAAATCAATATTAGCTTTGTCCTTGTTCCTAAACAAATTCACCTATAAACATTTGTTTTCAATTGTTTCGCATGTCGCGCTCGTGTGTCACAAGTACGTGTAGTAGGGAATGCAACATTCTGTGTTGGTTTGCACGCGACTTTCATAGGAATCGAGTAGGTTTCCGAGTATCTCGGTATAACGCCGTATTAGTAGTATCGGCAAATGAAAGAATCCTAGAATAAAAGTAAAATTGACGGATCAAATCAGGGAAATTTACGAACATGGGACTATCGTGTAACAGATCGGCGATTTTGATAGGAATCGATCCTGACCCCGGGGCTTCTTGATCAACGGACGGGAAACCATCATGTATAAGGTGTAATTATCAAACAATCGGAACAATGGAGACGTTTTGGGCCGATCAGTTTGTCAGCCTACCAAAGTGTTTCACCTTTTTAGAGCCAACAAAAGATCAATTTTAACGCTTAAACGATGCTAAACAAAAAAGGCAATATGAAAACGGTAGCTTACCGACACAAACGTGTCAATTAGCGTCGAGCCACACCATGGTGGATTTTACGTGTAGCCAATTTATTAGTTTCTGAACAAGTTCCTGTGTCGTATAAAAGAGCCGAGATTTAGTGAATAAGCCGGTTAACTTAATGGACAGCCGCATCAGATGTGTGCATACTCCGACTATATTGTTTCTTTAACCCAAAAGCTGTAGTCCAAATATCGGAAATTAGGAATCAGGCGTCAATTGCAGGATAAGTCAACAGTAGACGGAGACAACGGGCCGCGTGGATTAGATGCCCTACGGTTAATTCTAGTAAAATATTACAAGTTTATTTAGACATTCGACGTCTTATGTGTTTCTCTTCCCCTTAAATCGTCATGAAACAATGGAATGCATAGTAAAATGTGCAGACTCGAAAACCGAAATACCGTCCCTCGACACGATGGGACGGGACGGTGCCCAAAGTGACTACTACAGACCGTCTGAGAAGGCAACCCGAGTCAAAGTCAATACGCAGAGGAAGGATCACCGGTTCGGTCCATTGGGTGGGTGACCGAATGGTTGTATACACAGTGTCTGTATGTTGACGGGGAGTGGCAAGTTTTATTCTCCAAATATATGAATAAAAGTTATCTCGAAAGAACACTGTTGGAACGTGTTTGCCCTTCGGGTGGCTTTTTGTGTGTGTGTTTTTTTTTTCAACAGCTTAGGCCCGCCTATGTCGCGGTATTGTATTTTATACTAATGTTGTCGAAGACTGAATCGATGAATTTAACATCAACATACACGGTCCCGATTTACAGCTACAACAAAAGTTGAAATTTAGCATTTACAATTTACATTTTTTTTTCCATTTTGACTGTGTGCTTTTAATGGGTTTTTAGCTCGAACAGCTAGGGTATGTAATATTTTCAAATCAGCGAGCATTGAGTTTACCCCCAACACATTCAGTGTTTTATGCAGGGTCTTAATCGAAATATTAACAACGAACACATTCAGTATTTCCTGTCTATTATTATTATATGTGTAATTGTTTTCTCACGCTGTTTGTTTTATCTTGTTTCCGGCAGTCGTGGCAGGCAAACCAATGATTTGGAATCCGTTCATACAGCGACCACTACACAAACGCAAGGGAGGCCAGGTCCGTTTTTCAAACGACCAAACTGTAGAGTTGGAAAAGAAGTTTGAAAACCAAAAGTATCTTTCACCACCAGAAAGGAAAAAGTTAGCGAAGTCACTGCAACTTACAGAGAGACAGGTAGGCGATCAATACTTCATCTGACGTTTTTAACATTGGAAGAAGCACCATCGACGGTATAAATATAGATCCTCGCCTATTTTGAAGACTCAAATGCCAGAATGCTGGAGTTGTTTTGTTTTTCCAGCGAGTGGGTTATTTAATGGTTTTTTTTTCCGGTCCCTTTATATTCGAGTTTCACATCTCCGAGAAAATGACACATAAATAGGATCTTATATTTACACACACAAACCGACAACAATTAGTTTCACAAGAAAAACACGATAAGCGATACTTGCATCATTCCAGTAGTTTATTACTTGGCTAATGATTTTTGATTGTGAGACGAAATGAAGATAGACCGCGGTTTTTAAATCTTTAGTTACTAGTACCTACGAAACGTGTGAACATGCCGCGTTGCGACCGTCAGCACAGGTTTTATTCAATTCATCTTTCAGTGGATCTGCGACAGACTGGTGTGTCGACAGTCTGCAATTAATTGCATGATCATTATTTTATTCGTCGTTTCTCCAAGTGCACGTAGAATATTTATTTATTTATTTATTTATTTATTTATTTATTTATTTATTTATTTATTTATTTATTTATTTATTTATTTATTATTTATTTATTTATTTATTTATTTATTTATTTATTTATTTATTTATTTATTTATTTATTTATTTATTTATTTATTTATTTATTTATTTATTGTAAATGTACCTTTAGAAAACATTAGAAGTGTATTCACTTCATTACCAGTCTGCTTTTTATTGTGTAAATAATTAGCAATAATTTGCAATCCCCCTTGACACTGTGAACGAGTAGCGGCCGACCGATACAGAATGTCTTTCTGCCAGTGGGACTGTACAACTATCTGAGTGGCTACATCATACTGTGAAATTTAACAATCGCAATTTCTTTGTCGACAGGTAAAAACATGGTTTCAAAACAGAAGAGCAAAGTGGTTTCAAAACAGAAGAGCAAAGTGGAGACGTCTCAAACAGGTAATACACATAAACTATATTTTAGCGATATATGAACAGTAAATTCACAATTCTGTGCTCATGTATAGGACTAAAACAAAAATACCGGTAATCCCTTCTGACTTCATATGTACGTACATTCATTTTGTGGTGAACTCTATCCGTCCTCACAAGAATTCGGGATCACTTCTGCCGGCAAGGTGTTAGTCCAGAGAAACCCGAACGCACAACTGTCATCATCTTCATATCTATTACACCGTGTTGAATTTTGAGGGTGTTTAGACTAGATACTCGAAAACACTCATAGCTCCCGGTCTAGTTGGACGGTTAGATTAGCGAAACTCGGGAACATATCGGCCTGCACCACCTCGATTACAATTGCATTAGATTCAAGTTTGCAGATGCACCAGAGAACAATTATTCCCTCCCTCACCTCACCACATTTTGTGCATATAGTTACGAGAATGTTTAGATAACTCGGGAATATATATATCCCTTTCTCGCTTCACCATGCTTTGTGCTGATATGTAGGGAACCCCTACCCGCAACACCCCGCCCACACTGTGCTGATCTTTGTTATATCAGATATACCCGAAAAGGTTTTTGTCTGCAACACTCGGTCACACAGTGAGTGAATCAAGAGGACGGCGAGGTCCGGAAACTCTGAAACCTCTGCCTGCGACACATTGGCCACACTGTGCCGAATTATAAATATGGTTAGATCAGAGGAACTCGGAAACACATTTGCGAGCAACACCTCGTATATTATTTGTGGTAAGCTGCCTGCAGTTTACCACTCAAACTTTGTGTTGAATATTATTGGGGTGTTTCACTTAGAGAACCCTCTTTCTGCGGTGAATCAGCATGAATAGATGCTTTATAATCATGTATTTTTCCACGGGTATCAGCTTCAATTGCTCGTTCTAATAACACTAAAATGCATAATCGGTCTTTGCGCGTGTAGCTCTATTAAACAGGGTATTATTTTCCTCATATCCACAGGGTATGAAAGGCCAATACAAATACGGCAATTCAGCACTAATAATGGTAATAAATGTTTGACTTTCATCAACATATGAATCTAATTAGCCGACATTTTAGCATATATGTCCGCTAGAACGACTGTGTATCAGTCATTTAGTTTTACACCTCTAGGTGGGGGCGGACTACCATGTGATTATTTTAGGAACTGACGATTACACATTCTCTAATAATTGTAACAACATTGCTTTGATGTGTTGGTGGGATTGATAACTATTCTTCCGTCAATCAAATCTAGCAGCCGAGGCGATTAGGATATCGGCATATGTATCATCTGTATGAATTTAACCATTTCAACGCCAAATATAACACAAAATAAATCAACCTAAACTGTTCTATGTTTTTCATAAATTTGAACAAGAACTGCAGGGAATGGGAAATTATGCGTATTTTGTCGAAATTTACAAAGAATTTATTGAAAAATGTTGTACAAAAAGGCTGGCAAACATGGCTTTCGAAGTGAAGCATCCACCTACGCATAAACCGCTTACGTTTCACGTCTCCCATGTTCTATGTTCGACATTTTTAATATTTAAATTCAGTGTGTTTTTTTTCGCTGAAATAAAATGTGCATCATAAACATGAAATCTTTGGAAATACCATTAGACTATAACAGAATGCAGCCTGTCTACAAACGTCGCGTATTCATACAGTGGCGTTAGGCGGCAAACCGTGACAGTATTGGGTCCCTAGGTCGTGACTAGGTACCGCATATGTAACACGTGTGAACAAAAACAGCTGCAAGTTTTGACAAGGCAGAATTCTAGGTAGTGAAAAATGTTTAATAATTGTTAATTTAATTGTTAGTTGTTAACATCTATAATGGGTCGATCGCTTTTCCGTGTCACTATTCGAAAGACGTGGTCGTCAGGCACAACGCAACACCTAAACTCAGTTTGTGTTTAGACGAAAAAAGCATTTGGTCGCCAGGTATCGGTTCACCTGTCAGCCAGTCATATCATTCTTATCACATCTACTGGCGCCGTAGCGGGTAAATTATAGATCATAAATGTCGCCCATAGATGATTACGAATGGCGTATCCTTTGTCTAATAATTGCCAATATAAGAACTAACAACAACATTAAACTATTCCAAGTCAACTTGTTCGTTTTGTATTGCCAATTCAAGTACAACGCTTACTGATTGGACCACGGAAAACTTGTCAAGTGTCCATAAAAAGGGAGTCGGTTGAACAAAAAATACAGACCCGTGTCAAATTACGGCGGTCGCCTAAGTGTCGCCTTTAGGTTGAAAAAAAACATGTTACGGGAAATCAGTTTCGATATTTGGCAATAGGTCAATACATCATACTGTCCTTTCCCTGAGTTCCGTTATCAACGTTAAAATTGCTGGCATGTTTATTTCAGGAGTGAGGTAGAATAGAGATTAGATTTATTTATCGAAATAATGTAGACGCGTCGCCTCGACTCTGGGAGAAACATCGCTTTCGATGTAAAGTGGTTTTAATAGCTAGCTGCTTCATAAATTACAACAGGAGTATTTGCAAAGAACTAAAAAATTGAGTTTCATCGATATAAATATTTAAATATCACGTGTTAAGAATGTCACGGACTAGCAATATTACGACGATTGGTGATTTTATTGCACTTTTTATGGCAATTTTCACACGGATTGTCATAACTATGCACGTTTCGAAGCCCTATATGATAATATATTAATACAAAATGCAAACACAAATACACTACTGAGAAAATGCTTTTAAGTGATTTGAATATTTCATCTGGTTCGATACGTGTATAGTATATTGATACTCGGTAGTGGATCAGTAGCTACACTTCAAGCAATTTCACTACTTGAGATATTGAGACATCGTCGTGTGTGCAATAGCACCGAATAATCGACGTTCCAATGTCCTCAATCCCATACTGCACGGTTCAGTCAACTTGCCCTGTCACGTGTCACTCACGTTCACGATAGCGTTGCTAATAGTCCAATATCGCAGATTATATTTTCAAACATGTCAAGAAACTAACGACCGTAATAATTACGCATGTATTCAAAACTACGACATGCACGTATACAGATGCAATAGCGTGTATAGCATCCCGGGATATTTTCCAGTGTTGCGTAAATTTACTGAGAGCACTCTGTCGTCGCGCAGCAACAATGTAAATTACACGCTTTATCACATACTAGTATACGGTGCATGGGACCCTACATCGAACATGACACGGCGCGACGTATATGTGGCTTTAATTCACGTTAGAAATAAACTAAGTCTACCATATATTCGAGTGACGTCGGGATTGTGAAAATCAAGATTTGTTTCAAATAAGTTACAACTACTTTTAAGAGAATAGTAGACGTCATACAGAAACTAAAAAACATTTGCGTGGTTACGTTTTGTTGTAATGACGTCATAGTTTTTCTCACAAATACAATAACCAATCAAGAAATTACCATCACTTCTCCTGAATGCATCCCGGTTTCTATAACAACCGCATTTTGTTTTCTTACAGGAATTGCCGTCTGGAAAATCAGAAAGTGACGACAACAAGGACTCTGCATCCAGTAAAGCCAACACTGACCATTGCAAAGACACATCTCTAGATTTAACAAGTAACCACAGCGACGAAACAAGTGATGATGACGAAATAGACGAGGATGAACGTGATGTCATAGACGTCGAATCAAATCATACAATACACATCATGCATCATGATAGAAAATAGTATCATTTAGTAACTGCCGTAGAGGGCGTGCCTACAAAACAATGCATTTTTACCGTGACACCAGTTGGGCTTGCCCGATGTGCACGTCACCGGGACACTCTGATGAAGAAAAAAAAATGTTTTGACAATATACGGTAGTTCTCGTCGGTTGCGTAAGTGGGAAAAAAATGTACCTGATGAACGCTGGACGACCAACGTACTCGTATCCTGCGTTTTGGCCTGAACATGCATGCGTGGGAATCTGTTGAGTGCTGGCGCGGCCCGAGACTGAATACGTGGCATGGCCCGCTGTAATAGCGACGTCTATGAATCAGAAACTTTAAATCGAATGCCAGCATCGTACTTTTATAGACTGCCAAACCCGAAATGAAGGGAGGCTTTTGTAACTGATGTATTTATTTTGTTTGCGACAATATGTTGTTCTACTATTGCTCAGTCGAAAAGGCGTTTACTGTTATACTATTCAATATATACTTTTATTATATAATATGGAAAACTGCGAACTGCCATTTTTGCAGATATGTGAATATTATCATCCCGAATAGAATACATCTTGTTGAGAAAAGAACTTAAAGGGCGGTGGTCGTCGTGGCGCGTCCTGTTCGATATGGGACTCATAGCGACGTATACAACGCGTGTAAAATACATTGTTTGTTTACATGCGATTCAAACACGCGCTCTGTGACGACCACCGCGCTTTGAATGTCGATGGTCGTCGCGCAGCGCGTGATCGAATTTCATGTATTTTACACGCGTGGTATACATCGCCATTGTCCTATGTCGAACAGGACGCGGCACGACAACCGCCGCCCTTTAATAGATAGTTCGGATACGCCGCACGAGTCTTTATACTTGCCACGTGGTTTTAATATGTAAATATATCATTTTTAAATCTAGATATGCATGATTTTCTTGTTGTTAAGGCAATATGCAACTATAGCTGTGACCGTGATAATTCGGAGTGCAATGTTTGCATGGCGTATGTAATATCTTGATGGAATGTGAAATTGATAATGTAAATATATTTACAACAAAATTGTCTGTGATTGCTTATTTTTTGGCAAATGACACGCCTCCGTATGTACTATGAGTCATTATCCGACCACCATTGCAGACGCAGCCAAGTTTTAGTTTATAATTTCGATGGAAACACGCATTGTACTTATAACAGTATCAAGAATATATTATTTAGTGTTCAAATCACGGTTGTCGTCACCTTACCATGACGGTCACCATTCCATGCATGGAAGTCCAACTTGAATTTGGGTCGGTGAAATGGGCATGGCTCTTCGTTTCCTTGCCTAAACTCGCAACTCCTAGTTCATATTACATATTAAAGGAAGTTGGGCGTCGCACAGCGCGTGTTCGAATTTCATGTAAACAAATTATGTATTTTACACGCGTTGTATACGTCGCTATGAGTCCCATATCGTACAGGACGCGGCGTGGCGACCACCGCCCTTTAACACACGTCTTCGAAGGCAATAGAAAAAAATACGAAATTCTAACGACGCTAACACACTTAGCTATATTGACAGCTTTGGTCAATGATCTTACTTTTGCTCGTACCCCGAACAACTGACATACGACAGTCACGCAAATGTTTACCTGATGAAATCCGATGAAATACCAGGTTTGTTTATGATCATCGTGATGTCGTGGTCGTTAAGATGACTGAAACTTAGCCTCATAGGCTAACAGGAATGGCTTTTCAATTCACAAGTAAGGCAGAAATCACAATCGATACTTGGATAAGAAGGCAGTAATACTGGAAATTTCGACTGGTTTCAAGTTGTTCAAAATAATAAAGCACTTAGTTCACGTTTTTCTTAGCGGTCACAATTGTGTAACATTTCGTTATTCCTGAAATTGTAGCATGGAAAGCGGTTCCCTGAACTTGGACTTGGACACTCGCCCTGTCGGCAAGTGGTTATTCGTTGGTAAACTCGCGTAGACAGAGGGACTTGAAAACAACAACAGCAAACAAGTTGATCGATAGATGAGGTACGAGCTTGCATCCTAGCAGCCTGGCGCCACTATGTCCAGCTAAACCGCGGATGTTAGGTGAAATATGCTACTCACCGTCACCTTCTGACTCCATTTGACATGCGGACAACCTTTATTACCAGCAATGAATTACATTAACCCGATAACCCGTAACCCTGGTCAGAATGAATTGCTTCACAACTGTGAAGCGGCGACGTTCTGCTTAGAGAACTTGAAATCACGTTGTCCCCCTTTCCTCTAGCATTCCTAATTCTCATGCACTCTGACATACTGCGTCTATTGCAAAAGCAAACAAACCACACATCAAATAAGGGGTAATGGTCTCGCGATTGCCTTATAACGAGAAGGCGTATAATGGCAACGTAAATATTTCACCAGTTCGACGATTAGCTGTGTAGTCGAAGTAAACACGAGTTTGTCGCTACCTCCGAAAACTGCAGTGCGTGTCACAAATTTCAATTTAAGTCACGAAGAATAGCGTATATATAGGTATAACCAGACACCATAGGAAAAGGTCTTGTTTCGCTAACATCTCATCTCATCCGTTCAAGGCGGCTGCATGAATCGACACGGCCCTCATGACTTCCCTTGTGTCATTGCGCCATTGATTTCTAGCCGTGACTTGAGGCTCGTTACTCGACCGACGCGCATGTCAGGCCCCGTATTCGTTCAGTTTTATTCGCTGAATTTTGAGTAGCTATTTTGCACTTAACAACTTAACCTTGGATGTTGTTAACAAATCTAGAAGTAACCAACCTTGCCATTTTTTTTCCAAACCCTTGGTGTTGAAGCGCTCTCGCGTTAGGGATTTCTATCAATGTGGACGTCAACAACTATTCAATGTCTGGATGTGAACACTGGAGTGGCGGAGACAATGTCGTCCTATAATGCTGTTAGTTTAGCTCTTCAGCTTGAAGTGCAAATTGAAGAGAATGGCAGGTGTCTTGGGTGCAGTGTGGACGCTTTCTTTTTCAAGAGACTCCATTGACTTTATGAGATTATGCTAACCTCACTTTAGCGGCGGTGGCGGAATCGGAGGGGAATTCTGAAAATCAAACCTCCGCCTTGATGCCGGCCGAACAATCGGTGACGCGATTAAAACAATTACACCACAATTATGAAAACATCTTCGAGTTCGTTCTATCTATAATTGTAAGTTGTATCTAGTGTTCTTAATCTGGGAATGATCACGCGACTTGTGGGCGTGAGCCAATCAAAATATAATGTGAAGTCAGTCGCGAACATTATCGGAGGTAACACGTTTACAAGTCGCATACCTTCATGTAGTAATATAGTCGCCGACAGAAGAACTACAGAGTTATGTACTTACCTAAACTAAGCCACCGAACAAGTAGATGACCTGTATTTAGAAGTAATATATTTGGTTTTATAAATTACACTCACTGGGCAATTATGTAATGGGAATTACGTGATATATTTGTTGGCTTGCCAATTTCATATTTAGTGCGACTCACGCCAAATGGGAAAGCAAAATTCTGCCACTTTCGACAAAATAAAACCTAAATATTGTTTTTTTTCTATTTACTTTTATTATAAATGATGATTATGAACTACGAGTATGCTGATATTAACATAGATAATACAGAAAAAATAACATACAAATGTTCAAGTTGTTGCACCACAATTTTAGAGGTTAAAATTATGGCGTTCATGGGTTATGAAAGAATTCACTATATTCTCACCGCAACCTGTTTTCCTACGAGTTCATCTTTTTGTTAATTACTGTATGAAAGCGATGACGTCATCTTATTTTAGATTAAAAAACAACAAACAGTAAAAACAACTCCTTTTTGGCAAAAATCATCTTTTTATATTGACTGTAAACGTACACACGCTGTTTCACTTATTGCACCTTGGGGAGTTGAAAAGGAAACTTTGGGTTTGTCTTGTTTTTGGAGCGCATCGTAGGGCTATGATGAAACTACATACTCAGCGCCAAGGTGTACCCCGGGTGCAGAGTGCAACTGGCATCGCATTCTTATTTACCGTCCGTGTTGTTTGGCAAATAATGAGCATTACAACAGCAATCAGTGGGCCATTAAAGACGAATAATCAAACATTTTAAAGCGGCTCGTTACTGTGGGCACTGATAATGCGTCGATAGCGCTGACGACATCCAAATTAACTAACTGTACGCGTAGATAAATATTGCACGGTGAAGCCGCAGTATACCGTTATCTCTCAGAGCTGTACGATCTAACTTACAACGTTTAATCTCCAAAAAATAAACTGCCATCTACGGTGTCTAATCTGAACCAATGCGAAAATAATCGTTGTGTTTTATCAATTTGTATGAAATTTCAAATTTAACGTTCCAGTTCAACTCTATAAAAAAGAGGGCGTCTAAGAATGATTGCTTGTACAAATAAAAACAATCATGTTCAGATTATTTTTCATTTGGAAACTCATAACACGATATAGGACATATATATACATGCAGCAGAGTGATACATCTTCAAACTTTGAATACACAACGTGTCGCACAATGCACCCCCTCTGTAGATTGTTTTGGGACTGTGATCTATGAGTAGTTTTTAGAGTTGTTGGCAGGGTCCAATCCAATCTTCCGATTGCCTTGTAGACTCGGCTTGTTCGGCTTATCTTAGTGGTAATCTTTAAACTGTTACAGTGTTTGTTTAAATGCGCCAAGCCGGCGGCACGATGTGAGTGGGGTGTTGAGACAGGTAGACGAAAACGCTGATCTTTTTACTTCCACTCTCCCCACTGGAATTCTAATCACCATCCCTGGCAGGGTCACTACATAGCTGTACCCAACACCAACATAATCACAACGAGTGTTGGTTACTAGTATTTAATGTTATTGGTTTTTGGAGAGGAATATCACATTCTACCACCACCACCCCAAATTGCAAATGAATTACATCATATTCCGCAGATAACTGAGGGCGATACGATAGCGAGGGTATCTACACCACACAATGTAGAAGTTATGGAAGAAGTATATGTCAATGACGTAAGATGACCCACCACACCATTACTAATAATCTATGTACTATGGAGATTGGATGTAAATTGACCTTGCTGTTATTGACAAGTACCGCCATTGAATACCACCGTTAAAAATATGTGAAATATGCGACTTGCGATCTTTCGTGTAGTTTATATTGTTTGTTAACAAATATTTCAAGTGAAAACACTGCCGTATGGTGTGCTTCCACCGATCAATGCAGAATTTATTTCTTTTTTAATCTATATTGATAAAATGAATAATACAGTCTTTCATTTTGTCTCGGGAATTCTTGTTCGATAAGAAGTCAAAGGTTGGAATTCCTAACTAGAAATAAACTCCTGCCTCAAGCCTGAACACTGGATGTTTTGAATTACGAAGAAAAAAACAGGCGAATTAGATAATACACCACGCATACACGACGAACTGAGGGCAATACAGAAACTTTAATATTCACGCACTTAAAGCGGGAGGGTCGTCACCTGCGCACGCGCGGGAATTGAGTCCCAAGCGACGATAACAACACACGCTAAAACGAAAAGGCTCATGGGTAGGCGCTTGTTAGTAAACAATGACACTCTTTGGCCATCTGGCGCATGCGCATGTGACGACTCCCCCGCTTTAACCCATGTTAGACCCACGTGTTATCAGAAAAACATGTCGTGTACCAGTTGCCAATAAACTGAGTAGTATGTATATCTACACATGTTCACAATAGTTGACATCAGTATAAACCCGCTCGTCATCTACCCTTCCCCGCCCCATCCTCTCCCCGATTATTGCCCACGAAGGACTCGTATATGTATAACTGACGAGTTTGCTGATTTGTTCTCTCTTTCCGATAATTTTATTGTAGAGTGATTCCAAAACTTTGTATTTCTCAAAAAATAATGTAAATTATGACCTAGAATTACACTTAGAAATGCAAACATTGTGTATCTACTTGTACATTGCGTGATATCGCCGATCGACAAGGTAAGGTGAATGTGGTGAATTATCGGATGCCTTCTGCTTGTTATGGTTAGATAGTTGTTTACTCGGTAAATATAGATCTCGGTGCTATTTGTTAATTTTTGAAACCTTGCTACGTTTTTACACTGACTCCCCAATCCGAAATTAAATCCATTTGAATTAAAATAAATAACATAATTGGGAGGAAATGCTTTACAATGTGCATCTTCATTTTGACGGCAATATTTTTTATTCCAAAGGTTAGTATCGCTTGTCGTGATTGTGAGATATTATTAATAACAGAACTGACGCAATCGTAGAACGTCTACAAATCAAGTGAGGACAACGTGTACAGATTTTACCAATATAAAGACTTTCCGTTTTCGACATTGTGAAATCCTTTTCTGTTTGGGAGAAGGACCTGAAAACATCTGACTTTGACAAAAAATATTCCGAAATATCTTAAAAATAATTCATAGTGAAATGTATTACATATCTACACCAAGGAAAATTTTCATGATTACAGATAATACAAGAATATTAAAGAAAAAAAGATAATTTGCTATATTCGCTATATTTCTAGCATTTTATCTGTCTTGAATTATGACTGAAAGAAGATTACAAATTACAAAACTATGTAATGTGTTCAACAACTCCTCTATGAACCATAACTTTATAGATATGATTTTATTTGGTAAAAATACTGTATCTTTCAGCATAAAAACGAAAGAATTTCACAATGTCGAAAACAATGTCGTAATCGTAGTGTTAATGACACATTGCTTAGGGATGTCATTCGAAACACTTGATCAACATGTTTGAAGGTTCAGGTAATACTGAGACGCACTTCTAAAGAAGAGTTGGGGGGTTTGCTTTTGATTTTCAAACAAGTTGCAAGTACAGAAACGAATGTTTGCGTAGAGCAATGCACGCGATGGCGGTAAAGAATGAAACACTCGTCGCGTGCCTTTCTCACTCTCAACGATACCTCGGCGGTCATTTTTTAGACCGGCCCGTTGAGTAGTTTTTTTTTTATAACAAAGGGAATTGATTGTATGTGATGCGAACATGTAGGTTGATGTGAAAGCGCTCTCTAGTGGCGGATATGGTAAGCGATGTTCTATCTCCTTAGCCATAGTTTCGAATAAAGCAGCGCCGTCTAGTGGTGGAAAATGCAAACCACGACCGATTCGCATCATCACTGAATACAATGTTGAAGATAATTAACATATGTATATAAAATGCTTAAAATGTAAGATTACGCTACATTCCGACCCAATTTCCAAGATGGCCTTTGTACAAGCTCAATACTAACACCAACCACGTGTTACTAAAAATTGTGGACAACTATAAATCACATTATTTAATGCATTTTAATAATTGCTATACAACAATGACCAGACCAAGAATAGGTATTGCTGGATATATAGATTGGGAATTGATACCAACCACATTTTGAGTCACGTTGCCGTATAATTACATAATTATCAAATCAATAATGTCTGTACATTCCATATTGTACCTATAATTATTATTTCTGTGCACGCACGCGGCAACTGTAAAATACTTTATTTTCGCTTGGAATTTATTTTTACCTTTTTTCGGTGAAGGGATGAGTCAGTGAAAATAAAATACAGCGAATATACCCTTTTCCCATATTTTACATTCAACTAATCAAAGATCAGTGAAAATAAATTCTGTAGAAATAACTAAAAAGTCACAACTTATAAATTCACCAACATATGAAAATATGTGTACTACTCGCAATGTAATGTAATTGGTATTACCGTAGTTTATCGCGTTATCGACGGCACAGTGTTGGGGGGGGGGGGGTTATGTTACACGCTAAATTTGCCAAATACTAGCATAACTCCCACCAACCGAGGAGTCTGCGAGATGAATAAAAAATGTATTTAATGTGTTCATGTAATTGACATGGTTGATTGGTTATTTATAGTTGTGAACATCTGTGATAATCCTTTTATTATTTCAAGTATAAACCTTTTTTGTCAATATTTATATATTTTTCGATATTTGTCGTGCAAAAGGAACCCACATGTGGTAAAACGCCAGCATGTACGTGCTACACATATGTAAACAGCAACTGATTTGAAACATATTTTTCGTTCGAACAAAAACAATATTTCCACTCATGTACATGCTGATTTCATGAATATACGCCATGTCACATGATAGTACCACGGATTTACACATTTTGTGCCACAAAGTTCATTTTGGTTCAGTGTAAAAAATGCGAACAGATTTGGAAAAAAAACGCAGCTCTACAAAAAAAGCTCATTGACAGCCCCAAGACACATTCATTCAAGACTACAACATAAACACATGTGGTGAGATGTAATCCTGTCACAATCACAATAACAACTTAATTGTCTTCTGACACGTTCAACGGAACTAATAGGGCTACGATACACATCAAATGCTAGAGTACTGTTGGGTGCAAATAGCGACCTCAAGAGTTAAAAAAAATCGTGATATTATCTTAGAATGAACATAGAAATTCACTTAAGAAATTAGGAGTAGTAATTCGATAAATGGTTTTGGTACATACACTCAAGTCGTTCGGATACACATTTGTTTTGTTGAACTTCGAATGATATTGGATAATTGATAATTCGTGTACGTGTCACTAATGTACTCGGACAACCATACTTGCTACAACAGTGCAGTAGTGTAATACCCGTTTCATTTATATATATATCATTCACCCCGGAAATACGTGATTAAAGTATTTATTACCTTCTACAAACACCCCAGCTAGAATAAAATGCGTTAATAACAGCCACAGGAAGGAGTAGAGAAGATATCAAGGCAATTCTACAAAATCCATTGTTTTTTTGTTCAGCTAGTTATTTTGGGTAACCGGGTAAAAATCTGAGAATGTAGTGCTCGCCCATAATGTAATAAATATACTTGCCGCGTTTGTGTTAGGATAACAATGCAAACAGAAATGAGTCTACTGTTATCCGACCTAAAATATTTATTTAGTTATTTAGTTCTTTTTATCTATCTTTCTATCTATCTGTCCGTCTGTCCGTCTGTCTGTCTGTATGTCTGTCTGTCTGTCTGTCTGTATGTCCGTACGTATGTCTGTACGTTTGTATGTACGTCTGTCCGTCTGTCTGTCTGTCTGTCTGTCTGTCTGTCTGTCTGTCTGTCTGTCTGTCTGTCTGTCTGTCTGTCTGTCTGTCTGTCTGTCTGTCTGTCTGTCTGTCTGTCTGTCTGTCTGTCTGTCTGTCTGTCTGTCTGTCTGTCTGTCTGTCTGTCTGTCTGTCTGTCTGTCTGTCTGCCTGTCTGTCTGTCTAATTATTGTATTATGTATTCCACATAACTGGAAATATATTAATTTAAATGTGATTCACTCATCAGTTGAAACCAACGTATTTACCTAAACCACACACGACATAAACAATTATTACAGTAACAACATTAGCAACCATTGACGTCACGTGGTCGTCATATTATTCAGTACTTGTTCATTGGCTTAAAACCGGACGTAAACAGAAAGAACATACACATCGTTTGATGATTTATTTGTTAATTCCCACTCGCAAAAGATTATTTTAGCTGGCAATGCTAATTCCTGTATCCCACCCAGGAAATAGATGCGGATTAAAGAAGTCATTATTATATATCTTAAGGATACATGAAATACGTTAACACTAGCAGGGAGAATATTTGTTGATACCTAGTTTGGGAGTTAATTCTCTTTCATACCTGTGACAGATTTTGACATATATGCTCCGGATATTAAAAAACAACGTTTTCTAATTTTCCTGATACAATAATACAATAAACAAATAAAGTTTGAGAGTAATATGCTCCAGCATAATGATTCACAATGGAGGAAAATGATTCATTCAGCATGATTTTAACGCAACAAGAGCGTAAGGCATAAACTCGGTAAAAGAACGTAACGTGCCCCCCCCCCCCACATGGTTGTATCAACTTATTATGAGTACGCAAATTATATTCTCTCCATGTGGTTTTATAACTCACTTTGAGTATACACAGTCTAATATTGCTGCATGTTCGCTATGTGTACATATCGCCACCACACACAAACACATAATTGTGACAACCCCATCCCCAAACACGAGCCATACGCACATATCAGCCCCATCAAATGGTCGTATATTACGTATAGAGTGACGGGGAAGAGAGATGCGAGTCTGCAACACCTAAGTACCACTTTCCAGTGGCAACGTATTTCCCAAATGTGCTGATGGCTTAAGTATTCATTCTGACAAGCAAAGCCCATGGGCAGAAACAACTGCCGCAAGAACCGCTCTCCCAGCAATCACTAATGCTTACAAATATAGTCTTATTTTGTCCGCTTGTCAATATGATCGAATTGCAGAAATATGCATCATGGTCATATTGGCGACGTTTTGTTAGATGTTTCTGTCATTTAAACTAACAATGTGTTGAATGAGAACATCATGTCTCTTGTCAGTGTCCTGTCATCGAATTCAAATGACAGGAATGCCCCGCCACCAATGAAGTCTATTCCTTGATGGTTACTACGGAATGTAACAACTACAAGGGTCATGCTAGAATGAATTCACAGACTAAACAATACCAATAGAATATTTACAACTCCTACTGGGACTGGGACTTCGTGCATGTCTGTCAACTCCATTACATCACGAAAAATAACGCTCTTATATAAATGCATTGTAGACGGACACGGAGGTTTGCCACACAGATTAGCTTGTATTACCAACAAATAGAGACAGCTGACATCTAATCATGTAAGACATCGAACCGATGCAGACTACATATTTCTCTTCCTGTGGACGAGAAGTATGTCTCCAAGCTTACATGGATATCCGCAATAATGGAAGTGCATTACGTGATTCACCAAGTCAGTATTTATGTCTACAATACCATCAGTAATTAAATTGAATATTTTCTACCGTGCACAGCACAATACCGTGAACAAGTAATGATGTGCGCGTCTGCTTAATAGAGTGGCAAGGCGCTTTTCAGTGGTCGTGAGCTTGAATCGATTAGGTGCGAGTTTATTTGTGGATAATCTGCCTGTACTTATATTATACCAAAACTTTAATCAAATTCAGAGACATTTATGGATTTTACAAGTCCAAAATCACAAAACAAACCGACAATCAAGTAGAATCCTTCAAAATAAACAATGGACAAATACGTGACAGAACATTTTTTTCTTTGCCAAACCAGTAACTATAATACATGAAGAGATGAAGTTGAATCATAATCAAAAGATTTGAATCAACAGAAAATGAAACAAGTGACATTTATTTCATCTGATTTTTGTGTTATCATATCGAACAATCTTATTACACCTTTTCATCTGCCAAACATACTTTGAACGTTAATGCTAGTGGTTCTCCGCAAAATTTTTGCTTTAGTTTGGTCGAACGACGACGATGTTTCTTTAAAATACTCTGCATATGTATAACACAGCATAGCATTTTCCTCTTGGTAGATTTTGCTGAGAACTCTGCTACATAGATGATCACAGTAAGCACCATTGTGACGTGTCTGATACAGACTTAAAAGTCTTCCAGAAACGATTTAATTATGGCTCGGATTGATATTTGGTGGATACCAGGTGCTGGAGAAGACGTTTTACTCGTGACAATAAGTCCACGAATATAAACAAACAATGACATTCACGAATGGCAAACTAATTCAAATACATGGTCAAAGCAGTTATATTTCGATTGCGCACCGTTTTTAGTTTGAACAACACACTTGAGTTTACAGAAAACACAATATAGGAAATTTCAGTTGGTAATCGTGGTCATTGATAATTATCCAACACAGCGTAACTAGACATTTCAGGCAATGTCTTTCATCGGTACTATGAATAATTACCATAGACAAGAATCTACATGGTCATGTTTATTACACACGTGTATTAATTCTCCATTCCATATATCACAACACTTCATGACACATTGAATCGAATTTCACTCCTGGGCCACTCACATTATACTGCCAGGTTCTGTTGTCTTCATATGAAACGTAAAGAGAATAATATGTTTCAAGTAACATTTAATATGTCATAAAAATTGTACACCTCAAAATGCGCAATTTATTTGCAAATAAATTGCGCATTTTGATAATTCAGTGAACGATTCTATATACATAATGTGATCGGCCCGGGAGTTCATTTTTCATTATATGTATATAATGTAAGCTCACGGCGTGCAGTCTTCATTATATATAAATTATTTTATGGGTTCGTAAAAATATGAATTGATTTATTTGTCTGGAGCATTACTGAAATTGTACGTTTTTCACACAACTAAAATACCCCACTGATGAACGATTTATCATTATACATATATAATGACAACACGCCGATTGTAATTCTCTTTTTGATTTTTCCTGGTTTATATTTTATTGATGATAAAATTTTCGAAAAAAATTTGAAATTGAATTGTTTATTTTTATGTATTTAATAATAATACACTGTTTTAGCATTGTATTAACTAATATAATTACAGTAAAATGACTAATATTAACTAAGTTTAAATTTCACTGATTTATCATTCAGATAATGTGTTCTATGTTAAATTTTACATATTCACTGGGTTTCAATTTAGCGCATTTTCCAGTCAGCAAAATACGCAAAATAAAAACACATTGAACAATTAACACTTTTACAGTATTAACAATTTATTTTGTATTTAGAAATTGTGATATTCATATGTATAAAACTAAACAAAATCATTTATATGTATATTATAATATTATTATTAAAATGGAATAAATTCATTTATAAACAATGACCATACCCATATAGACCTAGCTCGAGCCATTCCATTAGAGCGCGTCCGTTCCATTAGAGAGCATTCCATTAGAGAGCGGTCACGTGACGTGTGATCACCTGACAAATGCTGGATACACGCTCTAACGGCAAATACCGTTAGGTTTAGCGAATTTACGAACCGTTACGAAAGAGTTTGCTCGTTCAAAGGCCTTTTTTGTAAAAGCGACAGCCTTGATCGATACACTGTTCATTTACACAATCTTTCCTGGCACCATACGCACTCACACTGTTAGCGGCGGAGTGAAACGCGCCCATGTCATGCCATTAACCGATTACTGACGTCTATGTATTTCAACGCGCCCATGTCATGCCATTAACCGATTACTGACGTCTATGTATTTCATGTCTTTGGCATGAAAGCTATAAAATATATGAAATACAAGGCCTTGCTATCGTTTGAACATTTCAAATATTTAATTAGTCTAGCGTTTTTTTTTTTTCATTCCATTGGAGACGAGTCGCTCTTCATTCCATTACAGGACGGTATGACCCAAACCACCCTCTAACGTCGCTCTATTTACTTGAATTGATATGGGAGCTAGTAAATATATTTAATACAATATATTCAAACAGTTTTGAACATTTTAATTATTTAATTTGCCAAGCGATCGTGTCATTCCATTACAGACGAGTCGCTCTTCATTCCATTACAGGACGGTGTGACCCAAACCACCCTCTAACGTCGCTCTATTTACTTGATTTGATATGGGAGCTATTAAATATATTTAATACAATATATTCAAACAGTTTTGAACATTTTAATTATTTAATTTGCCAAGCGATCGTGTCATTCCATTACAGACGAGTCGCTCTTCATTCCATTACAGGACGGTATGACCCAAACCACCCTCTAACGTCGCTCTATTTACTTGATTTGATATGGGAGCTATTAAATATAATTAATAAAATATATTCAAACAGTTTTGAACATTTCAATTATTTAATTTGTCAAGCGATCGTGTCATTCCATTACAGACGAGTCGCTCTTCATTCCATTACAGGACGGTATGACCCAAACCACCCTCTAACGTCGCTCTATTTACTTGAATTGATATGGGAGCTAGTAAATATATTTAATACAATATATTCAAACAGTTTTGAACATTTTAATTATTTAATTTGCCAAGCGATCGTGTCATTCCATTACAGACGAGTCGCTCTTCATTCCATTACAGGACGGTATGACCCAAACCACCCTCTAACGTCGCTCTATTTACTTGAATTGATATGGGAGCTAGTAAATATATTTAATACAATATATTCAAACAGTTTTGAACATTTTAATTATTTAATTTGCCAAGCGATCGTGTCATTCCATTACAGACGAGTCGCTCTTCATTCCATTACAGGACGGTATGACCCAAACCACCCTCTAACGTCGCTCTATTTACTTGATTTGATATGGAAGCTATTAAATATAATTAATAAAATATATTCAAACAGTTTTGAACATTTCAATTATTTATTTGGCCAAGCGATCGTGTCATTCCATTACAGACGAGTCGCTCTTCATTCCATTACAGGACGGTATGACCCAAACCACCCTCTAACGTCGCTCTATTTACTTGAATTGATATGGGAGCTATTACATATATTTAATACAATATATTCAAACAGTTTTGAACATTTTAATTATTTAATTGGCCAAGCGATCGTGTCATTCCATTACAGACGAGTCGCTCTTCATTCCATTACAGGACGGTTTGACCAAAACCACCCTTTAACCTCGCTCTATTTACTCGATTTGATATGGGAGCTATTAAATATAATTAATAAAATATATTCAAACAGTTTTTAACATTTCAGTTATTTAATTAGCCAAGCGATCGTGTCATTCCATTACAGACGAGTCGCTCTTCATTCCATTACAGGACGGTATGACCCAAACCACCCTCTAACGTCGCTCTATTTACTTGAATTGATATGGGAGCTATTAAATATAGTAATACAATATATTCAAACAGTTTTGAACATTTCAATTATTTATTTGGCCAAGCGATCGTGTCATTCCATTACAGACGAGTCGCTCTTGTATTGTAGAGCCGCGATTTAAGGTAGCGAGACTATTATTTGTGTTGAAAATTACGATTTTCATGTTTATTTATTAATTGATGAAATGCACTATAAACTTTCATATGATAAAGTCAACATAACATAGAATGTCATGTAAGTTGGTTAAAATGTATATTTTCTGAAGGGAAGCAAGGCAGCCTCAGTAGTGTTTTCCAAAATCAACAATACAGGTTTAATCTGTGTGCCTATAAGTTTCAAAGATAAACTCAAGACAAAGCAATGTTAGGATGTGTTATCAGTAGCTATCTGACACACAATGAGTGTTTCTAAACATTCGAGTGGTTTGTCTCCGCCCCTGTTTGTTTCACAGATTAGTCATTTGCATATGAATGTGTCAGACACAAGGTCACACGGCCACTGAAAAAAATCATTGATTTTGGTGTTTTCATATGCCGAATTTATCCAATTATAGCTATCCCATTCCTTTATTTTTTTGGTTTCTAATAGCCTTACACATTTGGATGCCCCTACACATGGTAAAACAGACCTTGATGGGAAAACAAATTGATTGTGCCGATAAAGAAGCTTGAAAATCTTTGCTGTTACTTCATGGACGTTTTCTAGGAGTTTATGTTTTTCAAAATACAAGGTCTTTAACAAAAAATAACGTATACTTATTGTCGTCGGTTTAACACCAAATTTTCACAGCTTTAAGGTGACAATGAGAGGAACTTGAATGTGTCCAGACAAACTATTTCATCGATTATTTACCAACGAGTTGTGGTTTGAGTTGGGGGCAATGTGACTAAAACAGTAATTGAAATTCAGCACACTATTTTTTAAAACGCGTTGCTTGAATAAAACTGACCAGACACATTCAATTTACCAGACTATTGAACAACTAGGAAAAGTGAAAAAAATACTTCTTATCGCCAGCGTAAATGCGTAATTATTTTTTTTACAGAAAAGGTAATTTTTCACCTTTGATTGAGTAACGCGTCGTAGAATGCAGATACGGGCATGCAAAATACACTTGTGAAAAGCTTGAAATCTGGCGATTCTAAAAATATATACTTTCCTGGGTCTATTTGTAGTCATTTAGTCACAATTAGAAGATGAAAACAAGTATGCAAATAATAGTCCCGCTATTATTAAGTTCTTAACTGTTATTTTTACTATCTACAGAAGATATTAATCTTAATGCCGAGATGTGTGAAATTATTGACAATGGACTGTTAACTTCTGATGTGAGTATATGGCAAGTCTTTGACTACTTCCCTAATTGCTCAGATGATTTGAATGCTATTTGATAACTATTTTACGATGGAGTCGTTCATTTGTTGGCGCATTTTGTTGCCAAATAATGATTCAACGGGGTAATCTCATAATTCGATTGATAATAATTTATTTTATCATTATCTTGTCGAGTTTATCAATATTAAAATTGTCTAAGTGTGATAATAGTGTAATGGAACATTAGAACATAGCACTGTAAATGTAATTCCTATTTTAAATTGCTTTGTTACAGATAATAAACATGTATTGCCAGCTTCTGTTTAAATCGTTGTCAATGGAGGTGAGATTAAATTATACAATGATAAGCTATTTACCTCTAAAAACTGACACATGTACCAGATGATTGTGAAGTTCTATGTGAACAGCGTTTTCTAATAAGTCTTATATACAAATACAACTTGGAGGGATCATGTGATTATTACATTGAATTCAGTATTAATTAAAACATAAGTGCTCCAGTAATTTAGTTTTATAAATCATTAATCTTGCTATATTTCTGAATTGGTATTCTTACTATCACTGATATAAATATTGATTGAAATAAATACCATTACAATATTTGTCGCAAGGTTAGCCATGTGCGAAAAATAGTTCTTACAGTCTCCTTCACATGTATCACCACTAGTTTATTATCATTGAATACCCTAGTGTCTTTTATTTACAGAACCGTAGCAGCGATCTGGGTATTGCATCTACATTCATGATACCAGCTGTCGAAAAGGGAGGAAACTACAGGCCATTCATTACAAAGGTAATACATTATGGCCCATATTCCGGAGCTACCCAATTGTTAATGTATGGCAACTATAGTTGCCGATCATTATTTCTTTCATAAATATTGTGTTGTCGTGGCAGTATATATAGCTTATTAGTTATATTCGTTTTATATATATCTGTCTTAGCAGGAAACATGAAACATTTGAAGCATTAACTGCTACAAAGCATAGCATTGTAGCTACTCTCACTGAGGGGGTGATTCATTACAAGAAAGTACAACCCATACCCCCCTCCATACCACTCGGAACACCTAATTACTAATATTATATTCAAAAAGGAACGTAGAGACGATAAAATACATGTAAAATATAAACAAATAACTTACACATTAATGACAATATGAAAAAGGTGTTCTCGTCTGTTCAATTCAGAAATCATCTCTATGGCACCTTAAATTGCTGTATATACCTATGCATATCCCAACTGCAGGTCATTGGATATTGGTTGTAAGTATGAATACATTTTGAATGTTTGTTGTCAGTGTTCAAACTTCCTGAACATTGGCTGCAATTATGCAATTATTGCTTAATGCACCTACAAAATGATTGTATATAAGCGTTGCCGGCGACAACGTGATAGCTATGAAAAACAAATGTGATCCTCTTTTAAAAAGTACTATATGACACAATATTTTTTTCTGTGACGTGTTTTAATTGGTAACATTTCACTCAATCAGTAGGACAATATTATTTATGTTTTTAGTTAAATAATATATTCACAAGAACTGCCATATCAGAAAGCAATAATTTATGATAGCTAGTACATTTTCAGCAGTCAAACCACTAAACGGCTGATTGTTTTTTAACATTTTTGCAGCGGATTGATGTTCAGTAGCATAACGTATTCATATATGACTCGCTTCCTTGCAAAGAATATGCTTATATAGAAAATTCCCTCAGGTAAGGTAGAAACAAGTTATAAGAATTTGTCTGTTTAATCATGATTTAAGTCAGTGATAATCTTTGCATGTAATATAATTTATAATTTGAAACCAGTATTTGTTGAAATTATAATCAAGGGGAGTATGTCGATTTCTACTTTCCTTTAATTTACTGCAGCCGAGGAAGATTTTATCTCGTTATAACGTCTCGGCAACACTTTCTTAGTTTTTAATCATCTAATCTATATTTTTGCAGGAAATTCATATCGGAAGAATCAAAAACTAAAATAATGACTCGAGAAAAAAGCAAATGGAAATTTACTTATATTACGGTAATAACATTTTTGACTCCCGTGGGAGTCTTTGCAATTTCCATGTATGTGTGTGTGTGTGTCTGTCTGTTCCAATGGTATCTCAAGAACCGTATGTTGGTTTTTAATGAAACTTGGTGCATAGATGCTCTGGACTAATGCGCAGATTTGATAAGGTTTTGGTTGAAATTCATACATATTAATTACCTTATTTGCATGATAATTAGCTAATTTTTAGCTGTCCCTTGACTGTTCCACTAATATCTAAAGAGCCATTCATTAGATATTGATGAAACTTGGCACATAGATGCTGTGCACATAATTAACCTGATTTGCATACTGATTAGTCAATTTTTGGCTTTTCCAATGATATCTCAGGTACTAATCATCACATTTCAATGAAACTTGCATAGATAAATAGGACGATGCACAGACGGATGTGTGAAATATTAATTACCTAATTTGCACAATTAATCAATTTTCAGATTTTGATATGTTAAGTACTAATACTTAAAACAATACACAATACACAGACCCGCTCAGTTTTGAGTTAATTTGCATAATAAATCATCATTTTTGGTTCTAATCACATTTCAATGAAACTTATAAAGATGGTCTGTGACAGTACTTATCATAATTCAGTGAGTCTTGGTACATATGTACTCTAACACAAGGTGATGATCAAATTAGTTTTAGGTTTATATACATCTATAATAATTACCTAATTTGCATAATAATTTACGTTTTCGCTTACCGCTATTTTAGTTATGAATAATCATCACATTATAATGAAACTTTGTACATGTACACCCAGAAAAGATATACAGACCTAAATCTATGTATGATAATTGCTTAATTTGTATAATAATTCATTTGGTTCATTGAGGTAATCCACGGACGTGATTAGTTTAATGTTGATAAACATGCATATTGATTATCTATTATTAGCCCATTTCTGATATCTAAAAAATCAGATTTAAATTTAATTCATCACAGAGGTGCTTAGGAACTAATTAGACTAAAAACAATGGATGATAAATAAAATGTATTTTCTGTATGTATTATAAATTTTGATAGTATGAATCACATTTGTTTCATGTTTCATGAATCTCAAATAGCAGACACAAATTATTTGCCAAGTTACTTGTTTGAAAAGCAAATTTTAAATTTTGAATTAATTTTGATAATCTCACAACACGTTCTTTCTAAGCTTTCTTTGATTATGATTTGTATTCAGTGTATTGGTTAAATGTAATTGTAGTACAAATATAAACTTGCATTGTTGTAATTGCCTTTTCCTAATCACATTTTATTTATTAGGGATTACCCTGCCAGGTCAATAATAAAGATTGTGGCGTGTTTGTTTTGAAGGTAAGTTGTAATAACGTGCACTGGCGCATACACTATGTCAAATCAATCAATTATAATATAGTACCAATCATACTTACTTACATTCTGCCAAACGTGTATACACATGTAAATATCATTTAATTGTGTAAATTGTGAATATTATAATGTGCCCACTACACTGCAATTCCGACATACTTCCAGAAAAGCGTAATATGGTTTTCTATTAAAAAAAGAAAATGGTTTATTTGCAAATGTCTCAAAAGGACAAAATATGGTGATTGCAATCTCCAACAGGCTAAACATAAATGTGTGTGTTTCAATATCACATCTCTGTATACGATTCTAGCCTTAAGTCCCCACTAGAGCTCATGTAATGAAACGAAACACGACAATTAATCATCCACATCCAAGGATGATTGCTCTAATTTTTATTTGATTATCAGTTGATATTATACTTAAAAAGTACCACATATTGAACTGTTCCTCCTTTAGAATATATAATACTTTCAATGTTTGTTAATTGAACATTGTATTTACATTTTATTGTACCTTATTACAATATCTATGTGTGTTTTGGTTATGTAGTACCTGAAATGTTGTCTCCTTGGTGAGGATATCATGTTTAAGGTGAGTAAATCGGAATATTTTGTAGCATTTTCCAGGTTACCTTCTTGTATTTTTATTAACATAACACTAAAACAATATTTTTGTAGGTCGAATCAACGCTTTTAAGAGAAGAGGTGAAAACAGACTTGTTGCAATGGTATGTATATTGCAAGACTACAATATTTTGGATATTGAACGATTATTAACTTTCATTTTTCGTGTCAATAATGTCAAAACATTGCTGGTCTCAAAAGATAATTTGAAAACATAATGATACAGCGTTTGAGTTGATATAAACATAACAAGTATTGAAATTACCAGAAACGAACCGTTAAACAGTGTAAACAACATGAACATTAGTGTCCCATGTTAAAGTTGTGCAGTCTCGGGATTGTGGTGCCGCAGTTTAAACTCCATATATTTTGCAATAATGTATTTAAACATTCAACCACAATTAACTACTATCTATCCAGTCTTGCTTTCAATACTTAATCCTAACCGGAACTTTTTCTAACATTCTTTTCACTTGAATTTATCGTAAATGATATGTTATCCCATTTTGTATGATCAATAGAATATATCTCTATGACCCTTAGATGCATATCATAGGTTTGGGGTTTTGTATATATCTTATCAGTGACATTGTTTCTGCCAAGATCAGGCTTAGAATTCAAACTGATTTTATCACTTCTTATGGTGATATATCATAATATATATATTTAATAAATAATTTATTGACAGGAAACAAGTACTGGAAGTTGGGGAAGTTGAAGATTCAGGTTAATATCAACATTTTCAAATCTTTCATATTGAAAAATTACATTTTGGTTCTTTGTTAATTGTCATGTGTTAAAAATGCGTCTGCCGTTTTAGGTCAACATTATTTAATATAATACCTGGCTAATAAGCCATGAAACGTATGCTAGTTCGATTATATAACTGAAATGTAATGATATATCAATGGTTTGCTGCGTTTGTTTGCAGATTGTAGTTCATCAATAGAGATGGAAAATCTTGATAATGACAAAATAACTGGAGAAATTACAGAAAATCAGGTAAAACACACAAAATAATACTACGTAAAGTCTTTGTGTATGACTAAAATTATTTATGTTTTTGTAACGTGTAAAGTCTTGTAAGTTCTTCTTTTATATCTATGCAAGAACCCAGCAACAGAGCGTTATTTGGGTTGGGGGTTTTCATTTGTAATTTGCATAACTAATATAAATATTCAAATCAACCTTCTGACAATGATCTAATGTTCGATACTTTGCATTTGTTTACAATATAGTACCAAGAAATGTTATACCTCACAGATGGTATAATAACGTGTAGTGGAGATTGTATTGGCCATTTAAATCGACACGTCATGTTTGTGGCAGACTACAACAAAAATTATTGTGGAAGAACTACCCATGTGAGACATGGGTATGGCAATGAATACGTGTCAGATAAGGTGAGTTTATTTGATTATTTATGGGTATCATTAAATTGTCTTGTGGAAATTCAATATTCCTTTATAATAAAGAGATCACGATAAAGTTAAATTTGTTGTTTTCACATCTCACATTGTATATTTATTTGTATAACCACTTCCCACACCACTAACTGTCCTATAATCATCCTCATACATTTCATAGGTCCATGAACAAATCAAAGAACGAATGATAAAAGAACACCTGGTGAAGAAAAAAATGTCCAAAAGGTTAACACTTATTACAAAATTGTTATTTTGCAAACACACTTATTGAATGGAGTGAAATTGTTGTCTCTTCAATCTGTGGCGTCAATGTTTCCCAGTGTATATAATATGTAAGTGGTCATATATATGCCGTTCACATAATTACAGGTAAACGAACACAAGATCCGAACTCGCAATTTAATTAAAAACTTAACTAAATTTTGCTAGTACTATGATTGAAATTTGACAGTTGTAGCATGAATGCTCATGTAAATTTGTTTTCTCTGTATGCTTGTATCATTTATCGTAGTGTATATGTGTTGATTGTTTAGACTTGAATAGATTCGTTCACTCTTATACATTTGAATACGAATTTAAATATGAAGTGGTCGTAACAGTGTTTCTATATGGTATTTCTTAAATTAATTGTCTTTTAATTGTAGTATATTTGAAACAAGTACGAATATGCTATGTACAACAAGCAAAAAAGTGTATATGAAGAGAGAAGCATTGAATTCTCCTATGTTGTAAGTTAACTTTGCTTTATTCAAACAAATCATAATCATGGGAGATTGTCATTTACACAACTTTTTATGATTTAAGACAATACATACGAAAGTCGACATGAACGGTTCTCCTAAAGAAACTGGGAAATGTTTCTAAATGAATGAAATGGAAATGTAATTATCTAGCTAGACCAGTTGTGTCGGACATGAGTAGACATTTGCATATGTATAATATATACGGCTTACAATATCAATTGTGTTTTTGCTCAGTGGACAATTTGGATACCAGATATAACTTTCCTTTTCAATATGAAAGAATTAAATAAACAAAAACGCTTTTTAATATTTTTGTGAAGAACAATGCTATTCCCCAATATTGACAGTATGAATCAAATTGATTAAAAGGAATATTTCTTATTTTTCTTTCCAGTTTTGCAACTAGATTTGTGGATGACGTATTAGTGAAAGAATGTATCGCATATTTACTCAAGGTTAAACTGAACATTTCTTTAAAGGAGGCAGATGATTTGTGCAGACAAACTGACAAGCTGAAAACTGAAATTTGAAATATTCATTGTTATGTGTGTACTACAGTCGCATATGCATGTTTCATGGTGTACATTATAGTGTACAAAGTCGAAGTTGTTAGTTTAATTTATACTTATTAAAACGAGTTATATAATTGTTACTACTGCGTTGCGTTTCATTACTTTATTAAATACACTTTTGTATAATAAACATGTTTCATTCTAGCATCATCAATATTTTAACTATATTTAGATTATATATACAAGTAATGACGATGAATCAAACTCTAGCATCATAAATGTCACAACACCAATAACATGATATACATGTCAAAGTAATGTAAACTCGCATTGCAAGATAGCTATAAAATTTGCTTCTTAAAAACCAACTGAGATGTTAATTTAAAGAATTAGAACGTGTCATTTTTTTGTAGGAGTTCATTCCGCATTGGGCTCGCCGAAAATGTCGCTATCAAGTTTATATTTATCAAACAAAAGTTAAAAAATGTAGAAAAATCTCAGCTAAATCGCAATAGTAATTACTTTTGTAATATGTGCAAACAAAGATAATTCTTATATTTATATGTTGTTCTTGTACTTATCCCATTTCCTCAGGTTCATGAAAATTGGCTATTATGTATTTCAACAACAATTTGGCATACAAATTCAAATAAAATAAACAAATAAATGGATTATTATGTGAACTACGTTGGTTGCGTACGTTAATAGGTCACATTTTGCATTTTTTACGCGTGTTCTCATCCTTCCTCTCAGATAATGATACGGTTCAAATTGCGTGCACACCAAAGCCGTTCGTTCAATAAACTAGTTTGTTATTTAGGTAGTTAATTTGATAGCCATCTTGCAACACTGTAGTTCCATGCGCACTTGTCTTATGAGTAAGTACCCCAAACTAGGGAGGGTATAAATAGGTCCCAACAATGAACTATTCAAATTATTCAGCATATTAATAGCAAATTAATAGCTGTAATTCATAACCTAACCACCACCACAATTAACTTGAACCAAGCAGCGCAATTCTGTGCACAGGCAGTAGTAGTGGTATATGTTAACTATTATTTAACTTAATCAGTGGTTTGTAAACAAACTGGTTCTAATGAAATGAGGAGAAACTGTAAGGAATAAAATCGACACGTACTACGAAGAATTACATAAGTGTTTTCGTAGGATATATATAAAATTAATTTATTTTATCAGGTGGTTAGAAGAATAAACAAGTTAAACGAAATGGACACAATACGCGAATGTTCAATCGCCATGTAATGATTCAATAAATAAGAAAATGAAAAGCGACTCGTCTGTAATGGAATGACACGATCGCTTGGCTAATTAAATAATTGAAATGTTCAAAACTGTTTGAATATATTGTATTAATTATATTTAATCGCTCCCATTTCAAATCAAGTAAATAGAGCGACGTTAGAGGGTGGTTTTGGTCATACCGTCCTGTATTGGAATGAAGAGCGACTCGTCTGTAATGGAATGACACGATCGCTTGGCTAATTAAATAATTGAAATGTTGAAAACTGTTTGAATATATTGTATTAAATATATTTAATAGCTCCCATATCAAGTCAAGTAAATAGAGCGACGTTAGAGGGTGGTTTGGGTCATACCGTCCTGTAATGGAATGAAGAGCGACTCGTCTGTAATGGAATGACACGATCGCTTGGCAAATTAAATTAAATAAATATTGTATTAAATATATTTAATAGCTCCCATATCAAATCAAGTAAATAGAGCGACGTTAGAGAGTGGTTTGGGTCATACCGTCCTGTAATGGAGTGAAGAGCGACTCGTCTGTAATGGAATGACACGATCGCTTGGCCAATTAAATAATTGAAATGTTCAAAACTGTTTGAATATATTGTATTAATTATATTTAATCGCTCCCATATCAAATCAAGTAAATAGAGCGACGTTAGAGAGTGGTTTGGGTCATACCGTCCTGTAATGGAATGAAGAGCGACTCGTCTGTAATGGAATGACACGATCGCTTGGCTAATTAAATAATTGAAATGTTCAAAACTGTTTGAATATATTTTATTAATTATATTTAATAGCTCCCATATCAAATCAAGTAAATAGAGCGACGTTAGAGGGTGGTTAGGGTCATACCGTCCTGTAATGGAATGAAGAGCGACTGGTCTGTAATGGAATGACACGATCGCTTGGCTAATTAAATAATTGAAATGTTCAAAACTGTTTGAATATATTGTATTAATTATATTTAATCGCTCCCATATCAAATCAAGTAAATAGAGCGACGTTAGATGGTGGTTTTGGTCATACCGTCCTGTAATGGAATGAAGAGCGACTCGTCTGTAATGGAATGACACGATCGCTTGGCAAATTAAATAATTAAAATGTTCAAAACTGTTTGAATATATTTTATTAATTATATTTAATAGCTCCCATATCAAATCAAGTAAATAGAGCGACGTTAGAGGGTGGTTTTGGTCAAACCGTCCTGTAATGGAATGAAGAGCGACTCGTCTGTAATGGAATGACACGATCGCTTGGCCAATTAAAGAATTGAAATGTTCAAAACTGTTTGAATATATTGTATTAAATATATTTAATAGCTCCCATATCAATTCAAGTAAATAGAGCGACGTTAGAGGGTGGTTTGGTTCATACCGTCCTGTAATGGAATGAAGAGGGAAAAAAAAAACGCTAGACTAATTAAATATTTGAAATGTTCAAACGATAGCAAGGCCTTGTATTTCATATATTTTATAGCTTTCATGCCAAAGACATGAAATACATAGACGTCAGTAATCGGTTAATGGCATGACATGGGCGCGTTGAAATACATAGACGTCAGTAATCGGTTAATGGCATGACATGGGCGCGTTTCACTCCGCCGCTAACAGTGTGAGTGCGTATGGTGCCAGGAAAGATTGTGTAAATGAACAGTGTATCGAACAAGGCTGTCGCTTTTACAAAAACGGCCTTTGAACGAGCAAACTCTTTCGTAACGGTTCGTAAATTCGCTAAACCTAACGGTATTTGCCGTTAGAGCGTGTATCCAGCATTTGTCAGGTGATCACACGTCACGTGACCGCTCTCTAATGGAATGCTCTCTAATGGAACGGACGCGCTCTAATGGAATGGCTCGAGCTAGGTCTCTCTCACCATACCTCAATTATTCACTAATAAAATAACAGTTGGCATCTTCAATGGCATAATATCTAAATATGACAAGATAAAAATATTGAAGTATAATAATTATATGTTTATACTGTTAGTTGTTACAATTTATTTATATATAATACAATGTATTAAATAAATAATGTGTGTAATGTATGTCAAATATATACATTACACTGTTATTTACGAAATATTTCATTTCGAAATGTTATGATATATTGGTAATTGGTGTGAAACCTTATTATTTCTAAATAATCATGTCTGATGTTCGGTATAACATCATTAAATCGTATGACATATCAATAAACACACAAATGACACTCCATAGATACTTTTGTGTGTTTATTTTGTAAAGTGTATTTGTATTTGTATTAGTACTTAGTAATTGCGTTCTCTTTGAAGCCTGTATGTAGGACTTGTTCCCTTTGGCGTTCCTTAGAATAAATAAATGCAAACGGAGTTTCGGGTATATTGACAGACTACGCGTGTAAATCTACAGTAAATATGATAATTACATTTTATACAAATTGATATATAAATATTATCTATTATTTTTTAAGAAAGGAATTTGCCCCCGATGCACTAGTTGTAGCCGTCAAAATGGGACCCCACTTAATATATAATTCTTAATGGAAGACCCCCCACCCCTCAGGTAGGACGGTCAATCCAATCGTATGTATGTTCTATAATACGACGATCTAATACCACGTGACATTGGCTCAAGATATTGTCATGCCTTAAAAGTTTAGTTTTGGTAATATGTTGGTCCAATAGATCAATTCTGTAGCTGGATCATATTTCACCTACGATCTTGCGTGACAGTCAATACATTCTACTCCGACTGATATATTATACCCTGTAAAAACTTTTATGTTGTACATCCAAATAATAATATCATAATCTTATCATTGTCAGAGAGAATCTACGCCTTGTCACACGCAACGTAATAATACCGTAATTGGTATAGTACAGGTGTGATGGTTCAAATACCAAAATGGCAACAGTAACAGAAGACTTCCCTGGCGGCGATGATAAAATACGAACACGGAGCCAACAGATGAGGTTTCAACTGGTACTGGTATTATTATACTCTGTAAACATCAAGTACAATAACGCGGTAAAACTCCACTACTCCAATAACTAGATACTTAAACTCCAATACAATTCAACGAGATCTCCGATCTGATCTCAGTGCTGAACAACTCCCCTATATATACTCACACTGTCTATAAATAGACCATTACATCAGCATACATAATGAGTCTGGAACTTACTACAAATTTCTAGATTGTTCCATTACCTATTCAACCAGTTTCTAAAAATTCCACCCAGACACAGTACGGTTCTAGAACATTCTCAGTCACACGGAAGTGGTAAACAAGTCGTATGCGACACGCCTAAAGCCGACAATGTAATCTTCAAATCCTGTCACTGATTTCCCCCAATGTCACAATGTGATTTGATTAAAAATATTTGATTAAAAGCGGTTGTTCCTGTTTTTCCTGCTTGTTCGGGTCAGCAGGGTTATCATTAGACGTTATTGTTCTATTTAATTTGTAAGGCAATTAACTGCGAACGAATAAATGGGCCAGCAATGTGGCATGGCTACGCTAAATACGCAGGGGGAAAATGATGTTGCATGATATGATGGGAATAATGTTTATAGTTATAGACACTATATTGGAGATGTACGATACTTGTACATAGTCTATAATGTCTTTCACTTGTACATAATGATCTTTCCCAGACCACGAATAATTAAAAAAAAAGGTTATTTATTTTTTAAATTGTGTTTATTTATTTGGCGACACTATAAACCTGAGCACAACGCAGCAAACCATTGATTTCCTGTTGTTATACAATCAACGCAGCAAAAATGTAATTATCTAAGTTATGCATAATACTACAATAGCCAATAGTGCATGGCAGTATTATCTCTCAAGTCAAATGTTGAATAGGTGTAATCGTCGGGGTTACAGGATCCCTCACATTGTCATACATTTTCATGTATATACTAAGGCCTCAGACTTCGGTTTGACAAATAACAACCATTTGTGAACTATAATTCTTGATATCGATCCCAGATAACAACGCTTATCTCTATGTCCTGTTTACCGATCTCGATATTAGCTGTACGTTATTAAATTCGAAATCTCCAAAAGTGCATTTAGTATCGTACTGCTAGTATGGTTATAAATTGACCCTCTAAACCAAACATATTTAAAAAAATAGATAATTACCAACAATTAATGCCCATTTCAATAAACAATAAAAGACACAATATTATTTATATTTAAAATATTCAATTAATAATATATATATAATGTTTTTTTGAATGTGTTATATGTAAAGTGTCATGTTAATATCTGACATATATCTAATGAACGGGAAATGTATTCATATATTAATGCAATTTTGTTCTCCATGTTGTATTTATTTATATAAAAATTGGTTAACTGTACATTGAAATTTTTAAGGGTGTGAACTTGTATTATGGACATTCACAAGTATTTATAAAACATTTATCTCGAATGATCATCGCGCGTCATTCAAGTCCAAGGAAGAAAAAAAACATTTTGTAACGCCTGTTACCCACAAACCGTTTCGGGATCCTTTCAATCACTGACTGGCTTACTGCCATGAACGCCAACAAATATATCCCATCAAATTTGTTTAGAATACTTAAAGGTCGACCACTTTTGTTACCGGTGTTTATATATATATATAATTTTATTGGCAACAGAAGCTGATCATTATTTACATATAAATTTAAGGGCACACGTTCGAACAAATAACCTGTCAGTTATTGTGTTCGCATTTTAATTGGGGAAAGACCTTTTTTACCATTTCATGTCTGCTGGACAAATTAAACATTTTTGCTGGGGTATTTTGTTAAACCGATTCTCATTTTCGATGTATTGAAACTGCAAGATTTATGAAAACTATATACTAGTACACAAATAAATACTTTATGTAATGGATGAATAAAGTTGAATGGCGCGACGCCAGTCTGACTGGGACCGCTGATCAGTGACTGATCCCTTAGGCTATGTGAGAGGGCCTTGCTGGTAATTCCACGCGCACATCCATTTAATTTAGACTATGCTTGGCAACAATTCTTCGGTGCAGAATATAAAATTATCAATTGGCAAATATCGTTATTCGTGTGTGACAGACATGATTCTATTTTACTCAGAGTTGTAATTTAAATCAGGCTGTCTGCACTAACACCGGCAAACCTTACTGCAATCCACGGTGTATTGGCTTATTTCTCAATCATTTCTTGATGTTATTCGATTGGAAGTTTTGATACCGCTGAAGCTAGTTTTAATACACACTCACGTTTCCATAACAACAAAAACTAGAGACACGTGAAGTGTCAAATGCCTTGTAATCGGTGTTAATGTTAATATTGGAAAACAGATTTGAGAACAGTGTACAAATTCCAATCCATTTGAGCAAACTATCGTTATTATACCGGGTATATAACTTGTAAACCGATGAATCGTATTCAAATTAGCTTTTTAACATGTATAGGCGACGAACTCTTTTTGAATGTACATCTTTTATGCGTTACTATATATCAGAAAAATCAGAAATTTGTATACGATTACTTGTACAGTGTATATATGACGAATCTATTTTCTAACTCGTCGATATCGAGTTCAAATACGATCATTTATACTATATATTTATGATATAGTCGTGCAATTGTGCTGTGCCGACCACGGTGGATTAGACTGAGTAACAATGAACATTACAACTCAAAAACAGATCCGCTTTCTATTAGACTGTATGTCAAAAATAATGGTTTTACTTTTTCCACCACGCCTCATACTCTCTCTCTTTCTCGCTTTTGGGCCTATATACCTTCCATTCAATAAGCTATTCTGGGGCCTGTAGTACAAATGTGGAACATTGTCTTTATTTGTCGGAAAATCTGGGTAGTTGTTGTATTATCTCAAACGCTGCCGCCATCAAACAGACTCTTACCGCATATTGTTCATGGCTGGTTTAGTAGATGGATTACGCAACATCCTGTTTGTAGATAGTTTTAATGCCGCCTTTCATGTCTGAATTTATATTTAGTATTAGTAGTAGTTGTTTACTTCAACTGTATAAACAACACGTGTTGATTATCTCTGTATTAATGAGAAATAAATCAGTTCTTCTTTAGGTTTGAAACAGTCAACATCGCCTCGTTTTACTCTCTCGCACACACATACGTCGAACCTTTTCCCACATTATTCCGGACTATTAAATCTTATCTTACCAGTCGCATGGACCTTTAAATTGACTTGATCAAACACAGGTTAAACCTATCTAAGGATTTCTAGATATTGTCTTGCCTCAACATTCCAACATTTATAAGCTTGTGGGTAATCTCAGACGGCATCAATGTCACTTGTCTAATGTAGATCGTATGTTTTTTAACAACGCACGCATGCATGAAACATGATGAGTTCACTTTTTTCACAATACCATACATCACTTCATATATACCATGAGATCAATATACCTTTCTCTTAAAGATCATGTTTGTGCTTATTATTTGTTGGCTATTTGGTTGATTGCGGTATACTTTGTTGGCAATTTGCCAGTCATTTGGTTTGTGCCCTTGGAGTTGACCAGAGACAAGAATATAGTATGAGTATGTTTGTTATTTCTACATTCAATAACCACACTTGATGCAACATGCTTCTTCCGATTAACATAAGTGAATGTAAATTATACCCGACCCCATACCTATTCTCAACCGACCATGTACATTTCCATCGTCCATCTATACGCATCTATAATTATTACTGTCATTGCTTTGAGTGACAGTCTAGCACCTACCTAATACAATGCAATACTACAATCTTTTCATTAAGTCGATCTCATCTGAAGGTCATAAAGTTCAAGCTTCAGTCATTCTTTATCGTTATCCCCAGCCTCCTTATATAATACTTCCCCAATGTCGACCACATTCTTCTCATAACGAACAGGGTCAGACGAGACTGTTATTAGAACACTTGAGAATTACACACACAACTTACAGATGAATCTAAATAGATATGCATTCATTCTTGGTTTTCAATAATGATTATTCATTATCCATACACAAATCAATAAGACATGGCTCATTCGCTGGGCAACCCTCCTTTAATTCTGTAATGGCTCGAAAGTTATACTGTTCGCAGCAGCTAATGTAGTAAGCAGGAAACGACGCAAAGCACGCAATCTGTAGGTTTATTCAAAGACTGCATAAACACGGATGGCATTTGCGGTAATTTAAAAAAAAAACACTAACTATACTACCTGGCGATACATTAACAAACGATCATCAACTAGCAAACAGTTGGAACATCAAGTCATCTTATTTATCACGTTGTGACGAGTTTGCTCGTCACAAGAATCCATGTAGGAGAGGGTAGGAGATTTCAAGAGATGATTTAATCCTTTCCCGTTATCTCTCTGGACGTGTCACAACTAATATAAATAATAGGATCTACTCAAAGCGTGGTCGAGAATGTTGTCATTATATATCGTTATCTTGAGGTGTTTTCTTCCATATTTTGGTAATTCTACGCTGTGTCAAGGTGGTGAAGTATGCTGTGTAAGGTTATGTACATTGTTAGTCTTTAAACAACACCAACATCCACGTTGCCCATAAGTTCGGTTAATTACAATTTGATAGTTTGATAATAGATTCGTGTCACCGAGCAAGTATATGGTCAGATGTCATTATCTCCTCGTTTGTGTGTAGCATGTCACTTGGGCTTCCAGATTAATGCATTTATATCCTCATGTCTTCTCGTACTTTAAAGCACACAGGCAAATTTCAACCATAATTGGTACGACAATCACACATGGTGGATTCCTGTTGCACTTTGTTTTGTTTCACAGTTAGTTTCTATTTTCTATTTTCATGATTGTGTGTGTGTGTGTGCATTTTGTCTAATGAACCTAAGTAGAGGAGTTGAACAATTTTTTTACATTACAGCTGTGTAATTTGCATAGCAAAAGAGAAGAGACCTTATGAAAATTTCCTCAAACAAGTTTTGCTGTAGAACATTACTTGATTTCACAATTTTCTTTTCTATTTTAATGAATATTTTTGTGATTTTACAATGCATCTTGGGAAAGATGGACAGTGTTACACTGAAAACCTCATCTTCGATGTTCTAAAGTTGATGAAAGTCAGCTGAGTATCAATGTATTCAAATAATATAAGTCCAACTACTCAAATTGAGCTTAAAATATACAATTTTTTTCGTGCCCAACAATCATCATTTAAAATGAGTCAACTAAATATTGACTCAATTGCTTCTAACTTGAGGATGCTTTCTGTTACACAATCGGATTCAGATATAAATATGGCTTCCTTTTATCATAACATAGAACTTCTTCATGGTCAAAGTTTGTATTTTTCCCAAGTTTTTGTTTTGTATTTTGTTATTTGTATTATTTCACACATCGAGTTGATAATAGATAAATGTTTATATTTGTCAGTGGAATTTAATAGATCACTGTTTAAATACGTTATTCATGGCCAATTTTTAAATTTCTATTTCTATGAAGTAAGCTATAAGAGTCTACATAAATATAACAATTGCCTTTCTAAGAAATGTTCAAATTCTGCATATTTTGCATATTTGCATATATTTATCTTATTCGTAAATGTAGTTATATTTATAACACTTGAACCCCCCCCCCCCCAAGAGATAAACACTGTATATTAAACGCTATAGCACACGAGCAGAAATGATGACATGTATTCGAATCAAGTCCCGATGACCAAACAGCTCTTGTTTGAGACACCATTAGCTTCCACATTAACTGAACCATGTTTTATCGACGCTCTTCCATTTGAAATTACACTAGTAAATATGTTTGTGATGTAGCTACTTCTTAAACTTATTATTGTTTATATCAATTGTTTATCAAATTCCCACGATTGTTACATATTTTTGCGCATCATAAATTCCTGTTGTGGACAGTCTTGTCAATCATGAAGACGTATTTTCGACTCATAAAATATACATTAGTAAACTTACATTAAATGACCATTTTCATTGGCGCACACAACGAACCCAAAGATTGAAATTTAACTAGAAGAAATATATATGTCAATTTTATCGCTGTTAAATACTCCATATTTGACATTATTAGACGTGCAGTTCATTCCGTGCCGCCCGACACGTGCCATACGCTAGTGAGCACTTAATAGGAATCAATTATGTCAAATCGCATCAGTACAATTTGCCTGGTGACTAAAGTAAGCAAATAACACCGAATAAACGGCAAGGTAAAGACTATGTCTAATTATAGTAAATACGTACTGCGTGCGTGACTCGAACCGGCGCTCGCGTACGGCACCTAATCGCCTAGCTTCACGCCACTACACGTCTTCCCCTCGGCCACCGGGCATCCCCAAAAAAGGATGCTTAATAACCGAGCTTATTACGTGCAGAGAACATGAAACCCGTCCACGCGATACGCGCCACACAGCATGGCCAGAATGCGGCAAAGGCCTTCAGATCTGGCTGTAGTAGGATGGTGAAAGTAACGGTACAGCATTTTAACAGTGAATAAGTACTGAGAAATAATTTTTAAACTCATAGTTGCTGTCGACATAGGAAGTAAAGTAAGCAAATAACACCGAATAAACGGCAAGGTAAAGACTATGTCTAATTATAGTAAATACGTACTGCGTGCGTGACTCGAACCGGCGCTCGCGTACGGCACCTAATCGCCTAGCTTCACGCCACTACACGTCTTCCCCTCGGCCACCGGGCATCCCCAAAAAAGGATGCTTAATAACCGAGCTTATTACGTGCAGAGAACATGAAACCCGTCCACGCGATACGCGCCACACAGCATGGCCAGAATGCGGCAAAGGCCTTCAGATCTGGCTGTAGTAGGATGGTGAAAGTAACGGTACAGCATTTTAACAGTGAATAAGTACTGAGAAATAATTTTTAAACTCATAGTTGCTGTCGACATAGGAAGTAAAGTAAGCAAATAACACCGAATAAACGGCAAGGTAAAGACTATGTCTAATTATAGTAAATACGTACTGCGTGCGTGACTCGAACCGGCGCTCGCGTACGGCACCTAATCGCCTAGCTTCACGCCACTACACGTCTTCCCCTCGGCCACCGGGCATCCCCAAAAAAGGATGCTTAATAACCGAGCTTATTACGTGCAGAGAACATGAAACCCGTCCACGCGATACGCGCCACACAGCATGGCCAGAATGCGGCAAAGGCCTTCAGATCTGGCTGTAGTAGGATGGTGAAAGTAACGGTACAGCATTTTAACAGTGAATAAGTACTGAGAAATAATTTTTAAACTCATAGTTGCTGTCGACATAGGAAGTAAAGTAAGCAAATAACACCGAATAAACGGCAAGGTAAAGACTATGTCTAATTATAGTAAATACGTACTGCGTGCGTGACTCGAACCGGCGCTCGCGTACGGCACCTAATCGCCTAGCTTCACGCCACTACACGTCTTCCCCTCGGCCACCGGGCATCCCCAAAAAAGGATGCTTAATAACCGAGCTTATTACGTGCAGAGAACATGAAACCCGTCCACGCGATACGCGCCACACAGCATGGCCAGAATGCGGCAAAGGCCTTCAGATCTGGCTGTAGTAGGATGGTGAAAGTAACGGTACAGCATTTTAACAGTGAATAAGTACTGAGAAATAATTTTTAAACTCATAGTTGCTGTCGACATAGGAAGTAAAGTAAGCAAATAACACCGAATAAACGGCAAGGTAAAGACTATGTCTAATTATAGTAAATACGTACTGCGTGCGTGACTCGAACCGGCGCTACCGGTGAACCCGGTGGACGGGTTTCATGTTCTCTGCACGTAATAAGCTCGGTTATTAAGCATCCTTTTTTGGGGATGCCCGGTGGCCGAGGGGAAGACGTGTAGTGGCGTGAAGCTAGGCGATTAGGTGCCGTACGCGAGCGCCGGTTCGAGTCACGCACGCAGTACGTATTTACTATAATTAGACATAGTCTTTACCTTGCCGTTTATTCGGTGTTATTTGCTTACTTTACTTCCTATGTCGACAGCAACTATGAGTTTAAAAATTATTTCTCAGTACTTATTCACTGTTAAAATGCTGTACCGTTACTTTCACCATCCTACTACAGCCAGATCTGAAGGCCTTTGCCGCATTCTGGCCATGCTGTGTGGCGCGTATCGCGTGGACGGGTTTCATGTTCTCTGCACGTAATAAGCTCGGTTATTAAGCATCCTTTTTTGGGGATGCCCGGTGGCCGAGGGGAAGACGTGTAGTGGCGTGAAGCTAGGCGATTAGGTGCCGTACGCGAGCGCCGGTTCGAGTCACGCACGCAGTACGTATTTACTATAATTAGACATAGTCTTTACCTTGCCGTTTATTCGGTGTTATTTGCTTACTTTACTTCCTATGTCGACAGCAACTATGAGTTTAAAAATTATTTCTCAGTACTTATTCACTGTTAAAATGCTGTACCGTTACTTTCACCATCCTACTACAGCCAGATCTGAAGGCCTTTGCCGCATTCTGGCCATGCTGTGTGGCGCGTATCGCGTGGACGGGTTTCATGTTCTCTGCACGTAATAAGCTCGGTTATTAAGCATCCTTTTTTGGGGATGCCCGGTGGCCGAGGGGAAGACGTGTAGTGGCGTGAAGCTAGGCGATTAGGTGCCGTACGCGAGCGCCGGTTCGAGTCACGCACGCAGTACGTATTTACTATAATTAGACATAGTCTTTACCTTGCCGTTTATTCGGTGTTATTTGCTTACTTTACTTCCTATGTCGACAGCAACTATGAGTTTAAAAATTATTTCTCAGTACTTATTCACTGTTAAAATGCTGTACCGTTACTTTCACCATCCTACTACAGCCAGATCTGAAGGCCTTTGCCGCATTCTGGCCATGCTGTGTGGCGCGTATCGCGTGGACGGGTTTCATGTTCTCTGCACGTAATAAGCTCGGTTATTAAGCATCCTTTTTTGGGGATGCCCGGTGGCCGAGGGGAAGACGTGTAGTGGCGTGAAGCTAGGCGATTAGGTGCCGTACGCGAGCGCCGGTTCGAGTCACGCACGCAGTACGTATTTACTATAATTAGACATAGTCTTTACCTTGCCGTTTATTCGGTGTTATTTGCTTACTTTACTTCCTATGTCGACAGCAACTATGAGTTTAAAAATTATTTCTCAGTACTTATTCACTGTTAAAATGCTGTACCGTTACTTTCACCATCCTACTACAGCCAGATCTGAAGGCCTTTGCCGCATTCTGGCCATGCTGTGTGGCGCGTATCGCGTGGACGGGTTTCATGTTCTCTGCACGTAATAAGCTCGGTTATTAAGCATCCTTTTTTGGGGATGCCCGGTGGCCGAGGGGAAGACGTGTAGTGGCGTGAAGCTAGGCGATTAGGTGCCGTACGCGAGCGCCGGTTCGAGTCACGCACGCAGTACGTATTTACTATAATTAGACATAGTCTTTACCTTGCCGTTTATTCGGTGTTATTTGCTTACTTTACTTCCTATGTCGACAGCAACTATGAGTTTAAAAATTATTTCTCAGTACTTATTGCCTGGTGACTAAATACTTTCTAAATTTAAATAGGTTATTACACAACATTTTCCATAATATCTCATCTTATTACGTGCAGAACGTGCGTATCTACACTGTATGACGTAATACAGAACAGATAAAAAAATGACGTCGCATACTGTCGAAATTGTTATCATTTTATGCGCTACCAAAACCTGAGTTGTCTGGAACTTCCGGGTTTAAATTCCCCCAGTTAACGATAAGTGTGATGAAAGCTCATTTTGACAGGCTCATGTGTTCATCTTCAGAATTATGGTTCAGTCGTTCAAAATAAAATCAGTTGAAATTTTTAAAAATTCTAAGTGAATTTGAGCAAATACCACAAACGAGCAGAAGTGTGTTATGTAATAAATATATAACACTCGCAATTTACAGTTAAAATATTTAAACAGCATTAAAGAAACTATGATCGGGTTTCGTAGCAGTAAGATATATAGGAAACAGTAACAATATTTGTTCACATTCGCTAGTCGTCGAATCAACACGAAATTTGATTTCCGTAGAATATAAAAAAATGTGAACACGATATTAAAAGTACATTACATCAGTGACTCATACTGAAATACGACACTGCCACATGTGTACATATCATCGGATTAATTCACTTCAATTTATAATAAATACCACATCAATAATTCTCATGTTATTATATTTTAGTTATTTGTTTATTTTAATTTTTAATTTAAAAAAGGTATTTTACTTCTGAATGACAGTTACCTGCAGAACCTCTTTTAGCACAGTTCTTTGGATGTTCGTTGACATTTTGTTTGGCTTATATGTGATATATTAATAATAACCATAACAGGAAAATAAATCCGTCATCACACACTATGCCCTTTCGATTAGATCTACACTGCCCCGCAACTGTATATCACATGACTTAAATAGCAAAAAAGTTTGAAAATCAATTCCAAAAAACGTTGCAGATTAGCTGGGTGGTAAGGATTCTGTGATCGGCAAACAGCGCCCGCAAACTACATCAGTTGCACGTAGTATCATACTTATTATGTCACGGTACATTTTAAAAGTACATTAAGTACATATTGATGGGTTCACACTTTTTTTCTTCAAACATCGAGTTCCAGACAGCCAGATATGCAATCGTGAGTATGATCAGACTGCCGTCGTATGTCACTGATTTCATATATGTATCATAGTACACCATACTGGAGGGTCTATGAGTGCAGTATCTTTTATGTATTTTTGAACATAACGACTTGAAGAAAACATGGTTTTTGTTGGGTAACCTTTCTCATCTTGCGAAAGATTAAAATAGATGGAAGGTCGTGGTTAACAGCGAGTCTTAATAAATTTATTATAAACTCTTGGGTCTAGAAATAGACTTCAGACGGCACTTAAAACCTCGTATTATTCAGAGAACGGCACTTTTACGCAATAAGCGCCTAACTAAACTGTTAAAATATGCAAGAGAACGTGCAATGTTAATACAGTAACTGTTGTTTGAATTGATGAATAAATTATGATTTATCATCATGATGTTCGATGAAGATATTATAATATCTAATACGCATGTGCGTTGGTTGTTTTGGTACTAGCAATTACTGCACGTGCGTTTTACTGTGTGTTTTTTTCATCATACTACTACTACAAAAGCAATAGTGTTAGTTTACGATAAATCATATTCCGTGCTGGTCCTCAATATGCCACATCAAACAACGCCAGTAAAGGAATATATATATTTGTCCATATTGCATCCTTAAAATAAAATCCTAACAATGTCAGAGCAGCTCGTATATTTCATGGTCAACCTTGAATATATATGATGTATTAAACGGGTGTAGTCAGTTGTTTCAAGCCTTTGTTCTTTGAATGTTATACTCTGTTTTAATCCATGTATCCGTTTCGCGGCTTCTAAAGGCTAATAACTAACGCAGTAATCGTTATTTACGTATTCGAGACATCCTACAACGTCCCACCTCATTTGCATAAATGGTCGCCGCTCATGAACGCCGATAATCGTTAGTTTACTCTATTGCGAAATATAGTTATTTTGGGGGGGTCACTCTATTTGGGTTGGGAGATGCACTGGTAAACATATTTTCTAATTTTGAAGTAAATTTAAACCGTGCTCGTTTCACAATCCAAGACAAATCTTTACGAGACATGGGTGAAGCAAATTTCTCTGCGCAGAAAGTTGTAGTTGGGAGAATTTGAAATGACGTAGTCTAACTATAGGATTCTTTGTATCACAAACGCGTTTTCGCCGATATCTGAAACTGCCAGAAATATTCGAATTAATATAATTCCTAATACTATTTCAAGAAATATTGTGTAAAACCATCATGATGGTAATAGTCAAATAAAATCAGCCTATCGTGAGACAGATTAGCTTATCCTACTGATACTAAACCAAAATACCATATTTAAAGGGCCGTGGTCGTCGCGCAGCGCGTGTAAACACTGTATTTTACCCGCGTTGTGTTCGTCGCGGCGTGAAGACCTCCGCCCTTTAACCACAGGTCTTGGACAAAACTTTTGAAGATGTATTTTGTGAAAGGTTGACTTAAACACTCGAAGGGTTAAAGATCAAAAGGTTGAAAATTGCGCTGGCGGTACTAGTGGTAGTATTGTACACGTTATTGTTCAGTAGCATAGTTGTTGTACATGTCCATGTGTGTCAATTCAAAATCGGATGGCTATTCTAAAAATTCAACTCACAATGTTGTTTGTGTTATCTTAAGTAATTAATAAAATAACAAAAGCAAGGCATATTTTATAATAAGGTTGCTTTGAGAATTAAGAAAATATGGAACCGTATGCCATCGCGAAAGTGTTGAAACATACATACATAAAAACACACCTTAATGAGTTATTCAAATGGTTACCGAATGTTCAGAGATAGAAACGCCAATTTCACTAGTTTTATACAGCTTTGGTCCCACACTCGATATGACAAGTGATAATGTGCGTGCACGATGTTTGCGGTCAGATCACGTCATTTACCAGAAACTGTTGATTGAAAAGAAGTGTTTTTTATTGAACAAACAATCAACAAGTATACAATGTATAACATCAGGTACTGTAGGTTGCAACTATGGGATTAGATTGTTTTTATAACAGCTTGTCTAACCATTTGTGAAAGATATACAATCGCATTGCAAGTATTGTTAGGATTACAGCCTGGCCTGCATAGAATTAACATAATCAGCACCTGGCATAGTTTGGTACTAATTTTATTATTTCTAGAACAGTAATAGTTAACTGACCACCAACTCAAGAAGCGTACTTACAATGCCTTTTCTTTAGACATACGCCGATCGCATCTGATATCGTTCGGTGATTTGAGTTCGTTTGACAGGTACGAGTCTTGTAAAATACGCAAAGCTGCTACACAGATGATCAAATATGTCGGGTTGTGCTTAGGCGGATTACTTGTGTTTTATTGTCAACATTCTAATCGTATTATTGTCGTGATACAAAAAAATCTGTCCATATGAAAGAGAGAGTACGCGCCAGGTGCTACAACTGTTTTGCATGGCTTATCTAAATGACGTACATGTGTATTGTAAAAGGGGCGAGGTCGGTATATTTGAATACACCACTACTTCTCTATAAAGAACCAGGATTAGGAAAATCACAAAAAGTTCATATAAGTCGTGGAGAAAAATAATCCCCTTTCGTAAAATGCAAAGATTATTTTGTTACAAATGTGCACTGATTATTTAAAGATGTGATTTTAAATTGTGACTTGAATAATCACATATTATAAAAAGAAATGTGCCTTCGTCGATTCAGTGACGTGCAAATAATATGCATAGTTGCAGATAATGTTATTGGTTAATTATTTCACGTGGCTTGTATTGAAGGCCTATACTAGATTAAACAAATAATGGCAATTACTAGTATAGTGAATATCTCTAGACTTAGGGAAAGTGTGCAATTATGTGTACAAATATAATGTACTCCTCTGTAAACCTGTTGAATTATCATCTGTATATTAGAAACAACGGAGCAAGGTTTCATCTCATACATCGTATTGCCTTTCTGTCGCCATGGGGAATATCACCGCAAAGACGTCACCTGTAGTGTTAAAATGTTTGAAGAGGGCTCCATAATAACTATTTTGTAATCTCGTGTTGATCTTGACTTAAATCCAGTTCCTACTACCAGTGAACCATGTCCAATTAGCTGACAAATACAATATGAATTTCTAATCTAAAAATACGTTGCACCAGATGATTTTAATAAGCATCATACGGAATATCCAATAATAAGAACACTCACGGATAAGGACAATCATAGAATGCCCTTATTAAACAGAGAACAGCGTTTCTACTGCGGCGACAACGTGGTTCTCCCATAAAAGTACAAGATGTGGGTTTTTTCAACTCATTGAAAGAAACACATTATAATTAATCTTAATAGTTGCCGCCCCCCTCAAAAACAAAATCATTATTATTTATTTTGTATAATACTGATTATTAAATACTGTTCAACTAAGCTAGACTATTAATTGGGGTTTTAATGAGAAAAGGACTTGATAACAAATTCAAACTCCGTTGGAATTCAGTAAACGACCAGGAATGCATTATCAATTACTGTAATGCCGAGTAGATTTTGTTTCCCTGCTGTCAGCATTGGAACGATTTGTTTATCTAAGAAAACTGGAAAAATACTCATTTTACGATAGATAACTTAACATTTAATGCGTAGTTGATTAAATTCACAAACTAATTCATTCATTATACATGCCATTATAATCGCTGAGCTGTTGTAAAGAACGATCCGTCATACATTGTTGGGTGTCGTGTCGTGTGCAGTGATGAGGTGTAGTATTGAGAGTTGTGGTTTGGCGTCGTTCGGCGCGGTCTTGTTCAATCTGATTAAAATAAGATTCTAGTTTTGTTTTTGTTTTGTATATTTATTTTAATCTATTTTTTTTTATTTTGATCTAGTATTTATTTTTTGAAGTTTTGGTAATTGCGAAAGCCAACAAGGATCTGAAGTAATGCCTATGTAAATCCCGTTCAAATCTTGCACAAGTAACAGCCAATCACAGCCCTCTCTTATACAGGCTGTCGGTTGCTTACTTTTCAGTTTAGCGATACTCTACAGACAACCTTTATGTGCATTATATTTTGTCCACTTGAATAAACCATTAATAGGAAATTACTAGTATGTTTTTTATTCACAAAAGAGATTCCACTACATTTTACAATTTTTTCACTTCCAACAAAGTGTACACTTCCTGATACAGTATTCGCCATCCAAGGTTCGTTTATTCAGTCATCGCTCCAATCAAGCACTGAGCATAGTTTATCTAGAATGGAAGAAAAAAATAAGTAAATCGCAATGATCAGAACACTGTAAACAGCCATAGTAAACAATGCAAACTGATTTTAAATTGTATAACGGTCACCGACCAACGGCATCGACGCAGAATATTGGAGCAACAAATATTTCCTGATCAATTGCGATGTGTTCCAAATAAAAAATATTTTATTCCAGTCCAAATCAGCTCAATTACTTTAATAAAGAGTTATTGTATAATGTACAAAATGTTGATACATTTTGATGAGTAAACAGCTGCAGCTTCAAACCGTAGACGATTTTGGCCCGATCGTCAACAAAACATCAGCCGTCTCCAGGGCAAGCGACTGGAAAAAGACACCGGTTTTCGGTCGAACCGTGGCAAAAAAAAATCGTCACTCCCGGAATAAATACGCAAAATAACGAGCTAAACTGGCACAATCCAAGCCACAATATAAACCTAAAAATAAAAGATGACTTTCATTGCATTTGACAATGATAAACTTACTTACTTACCGTGTTTGTCCCAATCGTTTTCATCGCTAACGTCGTTATAATCCGCCATTTTATTTTAGTGTGTTTGCGTCCTGAATCTGCCCAGTGACGTCATCAGGTGCACTATAGAAGGAGGTCTGTGATTCGTTGACTAAAATCGTCGATAGTGGGTCTCGTTGAAATCTCACTACATAGGCAGAAGCTCAGATACATGTAGGGCGGAATTTAAAAAAATCAAAGTAAAATAATAAAATAAAAAAGGCATTTATATCAAAAGTAATATAAAATAAAATTAAAATAAGTTTATAGCCAAAATAATTAAAGCTCGGACACTACATCAGATTTTAATCAGATTGGGTCTTGGGTGTTGACGTGTGACGCATTGTGTAATGTGGCGACCTCCAGTGCGTTATAAGAAATGCAATGGATGTGCTCGTTGTTCTTGTCCATTCCCGGTCAGAATTGCTCCCATCAACATTTTAGCCAGTATTTCCCAAGCAAAATATTTGTGCACTGTTTCGGGACTGTCACTCTTGCCCTGTAAGAAAATATGCATATTTTTTTTTCTTTTTTGATCGATTGAAAATTACATTAGTTTCCTTTTCGTAAGACAAATAACTGGTGGGCATTAGCTCGCAACCACAATATAAGTATACAATTTCTTCTTCACAGTTTGACACGCACCAGTATGTTTAATTACACCTTACTAATGACCAGATGTTACGATGAATCCAAGCAGGGGGTCTCTCTTCCGGTAGCAAATGTTGTAGTTCATTTCCCGACTAGTGCTATATCATTCATGTCACTAAGACCAATTAGTACGCAAAGCTTGGACCCAATAATACTCAGTAGAGATAAAATAGAAAAAAATCGTATTTCGTAATTTTAAATATTTTAAAGTCTCAGGGATTGATAAGCCCAATCAACGCCCAGAGAACAAACACAGTGTCGTGAAGTGATGCCAGGTGTGGCAGATGATAACTTACACATATAATATTTATGTGTCAATGTCCCAGTCAAAATTCTTGTGGTTTCACTACGTCACATTTCATAACTCAGAGTAGTTCATATTAAAGTTTAACTACATTGAGTTACCAACATTTTGACATATTGTACAGTGACTTCAATATACTATACACAGTAATCAGCGTTTATGATAAACCTAGAAAGCGATCGGTCAATCAATCAATCCATACAGTTATAAACAAAATCGTAGAACTAGAGCAATAATAACACCAACAAATCCGTCTAAACATAATCGCTTAAAATAGATAAATAGTCTAATGACCTCTGTGGACTCCGACGCATAGAAGACGCATTGGTAACACATGGAGAAAATGTGAGTACGTGTTTACTAGTTATACATGACTAGCTATGCCAGCCATAGGAGTCATAAATAGGGCACTCAAATACAATTAACATTATCCAAATACAGGTAATATTAAAAAAGCACACATATGGGTCATATTGTATATAATCCTATCACAGATTTAATCAACTGTAGCGTGTGTTCCTCTCTTATGCCTACAGGGCATGCGCCCATGACAAATATAACTACGTGTGTCGTGCTCAATATTCCAATGCAATCCACTGTCGATATTTCAGGATTTTCATTATTTTGGTAGTTGATCACGTTCCTATCAGAAACGTCGTCCTGTCCTGATTGAATTTCGACTACTATCACAGTGAGTAATGTAACATTATTTATATATTATATTCGAAGTCAATATATATCTCGTGGTAACCTTTCAACTCTCACAATGAATAGAAATGGTAAATTCCACACTTTCACACTAGTAAATCCTACTCTTGTTTTCATATAGTGATAGTAATCTTACACTTCTATTTATATAGTGATAGTAAATCTTACACTTGTATTTATATAGTGATAGTAAATCTTACACTTGTATTCATATAGTGATAGTAAATCTTACACTTGTATTCATATAGTGATAGTTAATCTTACACTTGTATTCATATAGTGATAGTAAATCTTACACTTGTATTCATATAGTGATAGTAAATCTTACACTTGTATTCATATACTGATAGTAAATCTTACACATGTATTTATATAGTGATAGTAAATCTTACACTTGTATTCATATAGTGATAGTGAATCTTACACTTGTATTCATATAGTGATTGTAAATCTTACACCTGTATTTATAGAGTGATAGTAAATCTTACACTTGTATTCATATAGTGATAGTAAATCTTACACTTGTATTCATATAGTGATAGTAAATCTTACACCTGTTTTCATATAGTGATAGTAAATCTTACACCTGTATTCATATAGTGATAGTAAATCTTACACCTGTATTTATAGAGTGATAGTAAATCTTACACTTGTATTCATATACTGATAGTAAATCTTACACATGTATTTATATAGTGATAGTAAATCTTACACTTGTATTCATATAGTGATAGTAAATCTTACACCTGTATTCATATAGTGATAGTAAATCTTACACTTGTATTCATATAGTGATAGTAAATCCTACACTTGTATTCATATAGTGATAGTAAATCTTACACTTGTATTCATATAGTGATAGTAAATCTTACACTTGTATTCATATAGTGATAGTAAATCTTACACCTGTATTCATATAGTGATAGTGAATCTTACACTTGTATTCATATAGTGATAGTAAATCTTACACTTGTATTCATATAGTGATAGTAAATCCTACACTTGGATTCATATAGTGATAGTAAATCTTACACTTGTATTCATATAGTGATAGTAAATCTTACACCTGTATTCATATAGTGATAGTAAATCCTACACTTGTATTCATATAGTGATAGTAAATCTTACACTTGTATTCATATAGTGATAGTAAATCTTACACTTGTATTCATATAGTAATAGTAAATCCTACACTTGTATTCATATAGTGATAGTAAATCTTACACTTGTATTCATATAGTGATAGCAAATCCTACACTTGTATTCATATAGTGATAGTAAATATTACACCTGTATTTATATAGTGATAGTAAATCTTACACTTGTATTCATATAGTGATAGTGAATCTTACACTTGTATTCATATAATTATAGTAAATCTTACACCTGTATTTATATAGTGATAGTAAATCTTACACTTGTATTTATATAGTGATAGTAAATCTTACACCTGTATTTATATAGTGATAGTAAATCTTACACTTGTATTCATATACTGATAGTAAATCTTACACCTGTATTTATATAGTGATAGTAAATCTTACACTAGTATTCATATAATGATAGTAAATCTTACACCTGTATTTATATAGTGATAGTAAATCTTACACTTGTATTCATATAGTGATAGTAAATCTTACACTTGTATTCATATAGTGATAGTAAATCCTACACTTGTATTCATATAGTGATAGTAAATCTTACACTTGTATTCATATAGTGATAGCAAATCCTACACTTGTATTCATATAGTGATAGTGAATCTTACACTTGTATTCATATAGTGATAGTAAATCCTACACTTTTTACACTTGTATTCATATAGTGATAGTGAATCTTACACTTGTATTCATATAGTGATAGTAAATCCTACACTTGTATTCATATAGTGATAGTAAATCTTACACTTGTATTCATATAGTGATAGTAAATCTTACACTTGTATTCATATAGTGATAGTAAATCTTACACTTGTATTCATATAGTGATAGTAAATCTTACACTTGTATTCATATAGTGTTAGTAAATCTTACACTTGTATTTATATAGTGATAGTAAATCTTACACTTGTATTTATATAGTGATAGTAAATCGTACACTTCTATTCATATAGTGATGGTGAATCTTGCACTTGTATTCATATACTGATAGTAAATCTTATACTTGTATTCATATACTGATAGTAAATCTTACACCTGTATTTATATAGTGATAGTAAATCTTACACTTGTATTCATATAGTGATAATGAATCTTACACCTGTGTTCATATAGTGATAGCAAATCTTACACTTGTATTCATATAGTGATAGTAAATCTTACACCTGTATTTATATAGTGATAGTAAATCTTACACTTGTATTCAAAGAGGGATAGTGAATCTTACACTTGTATTCATATAGTGATAGTAAATCTTACACCTGTATTCATATAGGGATAGTGAATCTTACACTTGTATTCATATAGTGATAGTAAATCTTACACTTGTATTCATATAGTGATAGTAAATCCTACACTTGTATTTATATAGTGATAGTAAATCTTACACCTGTATTTATATAGTGATAGTAAATCTTACACTTGTATTCAAAGAGGGATAGTGAATCTTAAACTTGTATTCATATAGTGATAGTAAATCTTACACCTGTATTTATATAGTGATAGTAAATCTTACACTTGTATTCATATTGTGATAGTAAATCTTACACCTGTATTTATATAGTGATAGTAAATCTTACACTTGTATTCATATAGTGATAGTAAATCTTACACCTGTATTTATAGAGTGATAGTAAATCTTACACCTGTTTTCATATAGTGATAGTAAATCTTACACCTGTATTCATATAGTGATAGTAAATCTTACACTTGTATTCATATAGTGATAGTAAATCTTACACTTGTATTCATATAGTGTTAGTAAATCTTACACTTGTATTTATATAGTGATAGTAAATCTTACACTTGTATTTATATAGTGATAGTAAATCCTACTCTTGTATTCATATAGTGATAGTGAATCTTACACTTGTATTCATATAGTGATAGTAAATCTTACACCTGTATTCATATAGTGATAGTGAATCGTACACTTGTATTCATATAGTGATGGTGAATCTTGCACTTGTATTCATATACTGATAGTAAATCTTATACTTGTATTCATATACTGATAGTAAATCTTACACCTGTATTCATATAGTGATAGTAAATCTTACACTTGTATTCATATAGTGATAGTGAATCTTACACCTGTATTCATATAGTGATAGTAAATCTTACACTTGTATTCATATAGTGATAGTAAATCTTACACCTGTATTTATATAGTGATAGTAAATCTTACACTTGTATTCATATAGTGATAGTAAATCTTACACTTGTATTCATATAGTAATAGTAAATCCTACACTTGTATTCATATAGTGATAGTAAATCTTACACTTGTATTCATATAGTGATAGCAAATCCTACACTTGTATTCATATAGTGATAGTAAATATTACACCTGTATTTATATAGTGATAGTAAATCTTACACTTGTATTCATATAGTGATAGTGAATCTTACACTTGTATTCATATAATTATAGTAAATCTTACACCTGTATTTATATAGTGATAGTAAATCTTACACTTGTATTTATATAGTGATAGTAAATCTTACACCTGTATTTATATAGTGATAGTAAATCTTACACTTGTATTCATATACTGATAGTAAATCTTACACCTGTATTTATATAGTGATAGTAAATCTTACACTAGTATTCATATAATGATAGTAAATCTTACACCTGTATTTATATAGTGATAGTAAATCTTACACTTGTATTCATATAGTGATAGTAAATCTTACACTTGTATTCATATAGTGATAGTAAATCTTACACTTGTATTCATATAGTGATAGCAAATCCTACACTTGTATTCATATAGTGATAGTGAATCTTACACTTGTATTCATATAGTGATAGTAAATCCTACACTTTTTACACTTGTATTCATATAGTGATAGTGAATCTTACACTTGTATTCATATAGTGATAGTAAATCCTACACTTGTATTCATATAGTGATAGTAAATCTTACACTTGTATTCATATAGTGATAGTAAATCTTACACTTGTATTCATATAGTGATAGTAAATCTTACACCTGTATTTATATAGTGATAGTAAATCTTACACTTGTATTCATATAGTGATAATGAATCTTACACCTGTGTTCATATAGTGATAGCAAATCTTACACTTGTATTCATATAGTGATAGTAAATCTTACACCTGTATTTATATAGTGATAGTAAATCTTACACTTGTATTCAAAGAGGGATAGTGAATCTTACACTTGTATTCATATAGTGATAGTAAATCTTACACCTGTATTCATATAGGGATAGTGAATCTTACACTTGTATTCATATAGTGATAGTAAATCTTACACTTGTATTCATATAGTGATAGTAAATCCTACACTTGTATTTATATAGTGATAGTAAATCTTACACCTGTATTTATATAGTGATAGTAAATCTTACACTTGTATTCAAAGAGGGATAGTGAATCTTAAACTTGTATTCATATAGTGATAGTAAATCTTACACCTGTATTTATATAGTGATAGTAAATCTTACACTTGTATTCATATTGTGATAGTAAATCTTACACCTGTATTTATATAGTGATAGTAAATCTTACACTTGTATTCATATAGTGATAGTAAATCTTACACCTGTATTTATAGAGTGATAGTAAATCTTACACCTGTTTTCATATAGTGATAGTAAATCTTACACCTGTATTCATATAGTGATAGTAAATCTTACACTTGTATTCATATAGTGATAGTAAATCTTACACTTGTATTCACATAGTGTTAGTAAATCTTACACTTGTATTTATATAGTGATAGTAAATCTTACACTTGTATTTATATAGTGATAGTAAATCCTACTCTTGTATTCATATAGTGATAGTGAATCTTACACTTGTATTCATATAGTGATAGTAAATCTTACACCTGTATTCATATAGTGATAGTGAATCGTACACTTGTATTCATATAGTGATGGTGAATCTTGCACTTGTATTCATATACTGATAGTAAATCTTATACTTGTATTCATATACTGATAGTAAATCTTACACCTGTATTCATATAGTGATAGTAAATCTTACACTTGTATTCATATAGTGATAGTGAATCTTACACCTGTATTCATATAGTGATAGTAAATCTTACACTTGTATTCATATAGTGATAGTAAATCTTACACCTGTATTTATATAGTGATAGTAAATCTTACACTTGTATTCATATAGTGATAGTAAATCTTACACCTGTATTTATAGAGTGATAGTAAATCTTACACTTGTATTCATATAGTGATAGTAAATCTTACACTTGTATTCATATAGTGATAGTAAATCTTACACCTGTATTTATATAGTGATAGTAAATCTTACACTTGTATTCATATAGTGATAGTAAATCTTACACCTGTATTTATAGAGTGATAGTAAATCTTACACTTGTATTCATATAGTGATAGTGAATCTTACACTTGTATTCATATAGTGATAGTAAATCTTACACCTGTTTTCATATAGTGATAGTAAATCTTACACCTGTATTCATATAGTGATAGTAAATCTTACACTTGTATTCATATAGTGATAGTAAATCTTACACTTGTATTCATATAGTGTTAGTAAATCTTACACTTGTATTTATATAGTGATAGTAAATCTTACACTTGTATTTATATAGTGATAGTAAATCTTACACTTGTATTCATATAGTGATAGTAAATCCTACACTTTTTACACTTGTATTCATATAGTGATAGTGAATCTTACACTTGTATTCATATAGTGATAGTAAATCCTACACTTGTATTCATATAGTGATAGTAAATCTTACACTTGTATTCATATAGTGATAGTAAATCTTACACTTGTATTCATATAGTGATAGTAAATCTTACACCTGTATTTATATAGTGATAGTAAATCTTACACTTGTATTCATATAGTGATAATGAATCTTACACCTGTGTTCATATAGTGATAGCAAATCTTACACTTGTATTCATATAGTGATAGTAAATCTTACACCTGTATTTATATAGTGATAGTAAATCTTACACTTGTATTCAAAGAGGGATAGTGAATCTTACACTTGTATTCATATAGTGATAGTAAATCTTACACCTGTATTCATATAGGGATAGTGAATCTTACACTTGTATTCATATAGTGATAGTAAATCTTACACTTGTATTCATATAGTGATAGTAAATCCTACACTTGTATTTATATAGTGATAGTAAATCTTACACCTGTATTTATATAGTGATAGTAAATCTTACACTTGTATTCAAAGAGGGATAGTGAATCTTAAACTTGTATTCATATAGTGATAGTAAATCTTACACCTGTATTTATATAGTGATAGTAAATCTTACACTTGTATTCATATTGTGATAGTAAATCTTACACCTGTATTTATATAGTGATAGTAAATCTTACACTTGTATTCATATAGTGATAGTAAATCTTACACCTGTATTTATAGAGTGATAGTAAATCTTACACCTGTTTTCATATAGTGATAGTAAATCTTACACCTGTATTCATATAGTGATAGTAAATCTTACACTTGTATTCATATAGTGATAGTAAATCTTACACTTGTATTCACATAGTGTTAGTAAATCTTACACTTGTATTTATATAGTGATAGTAAATCTTACACTTGTATTTATATAGTGATAGTAAATCCTACTCTTGTATTCATATAGTGATAGTGAATCTTACACTTGTATTCATATAGTGATAGTAAATCTTACACCTGTATTCATATAGTGATAGTGAATCGTACACTTGTATTCATATAGTGATGGTGAATCTTGCACTTGTATTCATATACTGATAGTAAATCTTATACTTGTATTCATATACTGATAGTAAATCTTACACCTGTATTCATATAGTGATAGTAAATCTTACACTTGTATTCATATAGTGATAGTGAATCTTACACCTGTATTCATATAGTGATAGTAAATCTTACACTTGTATTCATATAGTGATAGTAAATCTTACACCTGTATTTATATAGTGATAGTAAATCTTACACTTGTATTCATATAGTGATAGTAAATCTTACACCTGTATTTATAGAGTGATAGTAAATCTTACACTTGTATTCATATAGTGATAGTAAATCTTACACTTGTATTCATATAGTGATAGTAAATCTTACACCTGTATTTATATAGTGATAGTAAATCTTACACTTGTATTCATATAGTGATAGTAAATCTTACACCTGTATTTATAGAGTGATAGTAAATCTTACACTTGTATTCATATAGTGATAGTGAATCTTACACTTGTATTCATATAGTGATAGTAAATCTTACACCTGTTTTCATATAGTGATAGTAAATCTTACACCTGTATTCATATAGTGATAGTAAATCTTACACTTGTATTCATATAGTGATAGTAAATCTTACACTTGTATTCATATAGTGTTAGTAAATCTTACACTTGTATTTATATAGTGATAGTAAATCTTACACTTGTATTTATATAGTGATAGTAAATCTTACACTTGTATTCATATAGTGATAGTAAATCTTACACCTGTATTTATATAGTGATAGTAAATCTTACACTTGTATTCATATAGTGATAGTAAATCTTACACCTGTATTTATAGAGTGATAGTAAATCTTACACTTGTATTCATATAGTGATAGTAAATCTTACACTTGCATTCATATAGTGATAGTAAATCTTACACCTGTTTTCATATAGTGATAGTAAATCTTACACCTGTATTCATATAGTGATAGTAAATCTTACACTTGTATTCATATAGTGATAGTAAATCTTACACTTGTATTCATTTAGTGTTAGTAAATCTTACACTTGTATTCATATAGTGATAGTAAATCTTACACCTGTTTTCATATAGTGATAGTAAATCTTACACCTGTATTCATATAGTGATAGTAAATCTTACACTTGTATTCATATAGTGATAGTAAATCTTACACTTGTATTCATATAGTGTTAGTAAATCTTACACTTGTATTTATATAGTGATAGTAAATCTTACACTTGTATTTATATAGTGATAGTAAATCTTACACTTGTATTCATATAGTGATAGTAAATCTTACACTTGTATTCATATAGTGATAGTGAGTCTTACACTTGTATTCATATAGTGATAGTAAATCTTACACCTGTATTCATATAGTGATAGTGAATCTTACACTTGTATTCATATAGTGATAGTAATCCTTACACTTGTATTCATATAGTGATAGTAAATCTTACACCTGTATTTATATAGTGATAGTAAATCTTACACTTGTATTCATATAGTGATAGTAAATCTTACACCTGTATTTATATAGTGATAGTAAATCTTACACTTGTATTCATATAGTGATAGTAAATCTTACACCTGTATTTATAGAGTGATAGTAAACCTTACACCTGTTTTCATATAGTGACAGTAAATCTTACACCTGTATTCATATAGTGATAGTAAATCTTACACTTGTATTCATATAGTGATAGTAAATCTTACACATGTATTCATATAGTGATAGTGAATCTTACACTTGTATTCATATAGTGATAGTAAATCTTACACTTGTATTCATATAGTGATAGTAAATCCTACACTTGTATTCATATAGTGATAGTAAATCTTACACTTGTATTCATATAGTGATAGTAAATCTTACACCTGTATTCATATAGTGATAGTAAATCTTACACTTGTATTCATATAGTGATAGTAAATCCTACACTTGTATTCATATAGTGTTAGTAAATCTTACACTTGTATTTATATAGTGATAGTAAATCTTACACTTGTATTTATATAGTGATAGTAAATCCTACTCTTGTATTCATATAGTGATAGTGAATCTTACACTTGTATTCATATAGTGATAGTAAATCTTACACCTGTATTCATATAGTGATAGTGAATCGTACACTTGTATTCATATAGTGATGGTGAATCTTGCACTTGTATTCATATACTGATAGTAAATCTTATACTTGTATTCATATAGTGATAGTAAATCTTACACCTGTATTTATATAGTGATAGTAAATCTTACACTTGTATTCATATAGTGATAGTGAATCTTACATCTGTATTCATATAGTGATAGTAAATCTTACACTTGTATTCATATAGTGATAGTAAATCTTACACCTGTATTTATATAGTGATAGTAAATCTTACACTTGTATTCATATAGTGATAGTAAATCTTACACCTGTATTTATATAGTGATAGTAAATCTTACACCTGTATTTATATAGTGATAGTAAATCTTACACTTGTATTCATATAGTGATAGTAAATCTTACACTTGTATTCATATAGTGATAGTAAATCTTACACTTGTATTCATATAGTGATAGTAAATCTTACACTTGTATTCATATAGTGATAGTAAATCTTACACCTGTATTTATATAGTGAAAGTAAATCTTACACTTGTATTCATATAGTGATAGTAAATCTTACACTTGTATTCATATAGTGATAGTGAATCTTACACTTGTATTCATATAGTGATAGTAAATCTTACACCTGTATTCATATAGTGATAGTGAATCTTACACTTGTATTCATATAGTGATAGTAAATCTTACACTTGTATTCATATAGTGATAGTAAATCTTACACCTGTATTTATATAGTGATAGTAAATCTTACACTTGTATTCATATAGTGACAGTAAATCTTACACCTGTATTTATATAGTGATAGTAAATCTTACACTTGTATTCATATAGTGATAGTAAATCTTACACCTGTATTTATAGAGTGATAGTAAACCTTACACCTGTTTTCATATAGTGACAGTAAATCTTACACCTGTATTCATATAGTGATAGTAAATCTTACACTTGTATTCATATAGTGATAGTAAATCTTACACCTGTATTCATATAGTGATAGTGAATCTTACACTTGTATTCATATAGTGATAGTAAATCTTACACTTGTATTCATATAGTGATAGTAAATCCTACACTTGTATTCATATAGTGATAGTAAATCTTACACTTGTATTCATATAGTGATAGTAAATCTTACATCTGTATTCATATAGTGATAGTAAATCTTACACTTGTATTCATATAGTGATAGTAAATCCTACACTTGTATTCATATAGTGATAGTAAATCTTACACTTGTATTCATATAGTGATAGTAAATCTTACACTTGTATTCATATAGTGATAGTAAATCTTACACCTGTATTCATATAGTGATAGTGAATCTTACACTTGTATTCATATAGTGATAGTAAATCTTACACTTGTATTCATATAGTGATAGTAAATCCTACACTTGTATTCATATAGTGATAGTAAATCTTACACTTGAATTCATATAGTGATAGTAAATCTTACACCTGTATTCATATAGTGATAGTAAATCTTACACTTGTATTCATATAGTGATAGTAAATCCTACACTTGTATTCATATAGTGATAGTAAATCTTACATTTGTATTCATATAGTGATAGTAAATCTTACACTTGTATTCATATAGTGATAGTAAATCCTACACTTGTATTCATATAGTGATAGTAAATCTTACACTTGTATTCATATAGTGATAGTAAATCCTACACTTGTATTCATATAGTGATAGTAAATCTTACACTTGTATTCATATAGTGATAGTAAATCTTACACTTGTATTCATATAGTGATAGTGAATCTTACACTTGTATTCATATAGTGATAGTAAATCTTACACCTGTATTCATATAGTGATAGTGAATCTTACACTTGTATTCATATAGTGATAGTAAATTTTACACTTGTATTCATATAGTGATAGTAAATCTTACACATGTATTCATATAGTGATAGTAAATCCTACACTTTTTACACTTGTATTCATATAGTGATAGTGAATCTTACACTTGTATTCATATAGTGATAGTAAATCTTACACCTGTATTCATATAGTGATAGTGAATCTTACACTTGTATTCATATAGTGATAGTAAATCCTACACTTGTATTCATATAGTGATAGTAAATCTTACACTTGTATTCATATAGTGATAGTAAATCTTACACTTGTATTCATATAGTGATAGTAAATCTTACACTTGTATTCATATAGTGATAGTAAATCTTACACCTGTATTTATATAGTGATAGTAAATCTTACACTTGTATTCATAAAGTGATAGTAAATCTTACACCTGTATTTATATAGTGATAGTAAATCTTACACTTGTATTCATATAGTGATAGTAAATCTTACACCTGTACTTATAGAGTGATAGTAAATCTTACACCTGTTTTCATATAGTGATAGTAAATCTTACACCTGTCTTCATATAGTGATAGTAAATCTTACACTTGTATTCATATAGTGATAGTAAATCTTACACTTGTATTCATATAGTGTTAGTAAATCTTACACTTGTATTTATATAGTGATAGTAAATCTTACACTTGTATTTATATAGTGATAGTAAATCCTACTCTTGTATTCATATAGTGATAGTGAATCTTACACTTGTATTCATATAGTGATAGTAAATCTTACACCTGTATTCATATAGTGATAGTGAATCGTACACTTCTATTCATATAGTGATAGTAAATCTTACACCTGTATTTATATAGTGATAGTAAATCTTACACTTGTATTCAAAGAGGGATAGTGAATCTTACACTTGTATTCATATAGTGATAGTAAATCTTACACCTGTATTCATATAGGGATAGTGAATCTTACACTTGTATTCATATAGTGATAGTAAATCTTACACTTGTATTCATATAGTGATAGTAAATCCTACACTTGTATTTATATAGTGATAGTAAATCTTACACCTGTATTTATATAGTGATAGTAAATCTTACACTTGTATTCAAAGAGGGATAGTGAATCTTAAACTTGTATTCATATAGTGATAGTAAATCTTACACCTGTATTTATATAGTGATAGTAAATCTTACACTTGTATTCATATTGTGATAGTAAATCTTACACCTGTATTTATATAGTGATAGTAAATCTTACACTTGTATTCATATAGTGATAGTAAATCTTACACCTGTATTTATAGAGTGATAGTAAATCTTACACCTGTTTTCATATAGTGATAGTAAATCTTACACCTGTATTCATATAGTGATAGTAAATCTTACACTTGTATTCATATAGTGATAGTAAATCTTACACTTGTATTCATATAGTGTTAGTAAATCTTACACTTGTATTTATATAGTGATAGTAAATCTTACACTTGTATTTATATAGTGATAGTAAATCCTACTCTTGTATTCATATAGTGATAGTGAATCTTACACTTGTATTCATATAGTGATAGTAAATCTTACACCTGTATTCATATAGTGATAGTGAATCGTACACTTGTATTCATATAGTGATAGTAAATCTTACACTTGTATTCATATAGTGATAGTAAATCTTACACATGTATTCATATAGTGATAGTAAATCGTACACTTGTATTCATATAGTGATAGTAAATCTTACACTTGTATTCATATAGTGATAGTAAATCTTACACCTGTATTTATAGAGTGATAGTAAATCTTACACTTGTATTCATATAGTGATAGTAAATCTTACACTTGTATTCATATAGTGATAGTAAATCTTACACCTGTATTTATATAGTGATAGTAAATCTTACACTTGTATTCATATAGTGATAGTAAATCTTACACCTGTATTTATAGAGTGATAGTAAATCTTACACTTGTATTCATATAGTGATAGTAAATCTTACACTTGTATTCATATAGTGATAGTAAATCTTACACCTGTTTTCATATAGTGATAGTAAATCTTACACCTGTATTCATATAGTGATAGTAAATCTTACACTTGTATTCATATAGTGATAGTAAATCTTACACTTGTATTCATATAGTTTTAGTAAATCTTACACTTGTATTTATATAGTGATAGTAAATCTTACACTTGTATTTATATAGTGATAGTAAATCTTACACTTGTATTCATATAGTGATAGTAAATCTTACACCTGTATTTATATAGTGATAGTAAATCTTACACTTGTATTCATATAGTGATAGTAAATCTTACACCTGTATTTATAGAGTGATAGTAAATCTTACACTTGTATTCATATAGTGATAGTAAATCTTACACTTGTATTCATATAGTGATAGTAAATCTTACACCTGTTTTCATATAGTGATAGTAAATCTTACACCTGTATTCATATAGTGATAGTAAATCTTACACTTGTATTCATATAGTGATAGTAAATCTTACACTTGTATTCATATAGTGATAGTAAATCCTACACTTGTATTTATATAGTGATAGTAAATCTTACACCTGTATTTATATAGTGATAGTAAATCTTACACTTGTATTCAAAGAGGGATAGTGAATCTTAAACTTGTATTCATATAGTGATAGTAAATCTTACACCTGTATTTATATAGTGATAGTAAATCTTACACTTGTATTCATATTGTGATAGTAAATCTTACACCTGTATTTATATAGTGATAGTAAATCTTACACTTGTATTCATATAGTGATAGTAAATCTTACACCTGTATTTATAGAGTGATAGTAAATCTTACACCTGTTTTCATATAGTGATAGTAAATCTTACACCTGTATTCATATAGTGATAGTAAATCTTACACTTGTATTCATATAGTGTTAGTAAATCTTACACTTGTATTTATATAGTGATAGTAAATCTTACACTTGTATTTATATAGTGATAGTAAATCCTACTCTTGTATTCATATAGTGATAGTGAATCTTACACTTGTATTCATATAGTGATAGTAAATCTTACACCTGTATTCATATAGTGATAGTGAATCGTACACTTGTATTCATATAGTGATGGTGAATCTTGCACTTGTATTCATATACTGATAGTAAATCTTATACTTGTATTCATATACTGATAGTAAATCTTACACCTGTATTCATATAGTGATAGTAAATCTTACACTTGTATTCATATAGTGATAGTAAATCTTACACCTGTTTTCATATAGTGATAGTAAATCTTACACCTGTATTCATATAGTGATAGTAAATCTTACACTTGTATTTATATAGTGATAGTAAATCTTACACTTGTATTTATATAGTGATAGTAAATCTTACACTTGTATTCATATAGTGATAGTAAATCTTACACCTGTATTTATATAGTGATAGTAAATCTTACACTTGTATTCATATAGTGATTGTAAATCTTACACCTGTATTTATAGAGTGATAGTAAATCTTACACTTGTATTAATATAGTGATAGTAAATCTTACACTTGTATTCATATAGTGATAGTAAATCTTACACCTGTTTTCATATAGTGATAGTAAATCTTACACCTGTATTCATATAGTGATAGTAAATCTTACACTTGTATTCATATAGTGATAGTAAATCTTACACTTGTATTCATATAGTGTTAGTAAATCTTACACTTGTATTTATATAGTGATAGTAAATCTTACACTTGTATTTATATAGTGATAGTAAATCCTACTCTTGTATTCATATAGTGATAGTGAATCTTACACTTGTATTCATATAGTGATAGTAAATCTTACACCTGTATTCATATAGTGATAGTGAATCGTACACTTGTATTCATATAGTGATGGTGAATCTTGCACTTGTATTCATATACTGATAGTAAATCTTATACTTGTATTCATATACTGATAGTAAATCTTACACCTGTATTTATATAGTGATAGTAAATCTTACACTTGTATTCATATAGTGATAGTGAATCTTGCATCTGTATTCATATAGTGATAGTAAATCTTACACTTGTATTCATATAGTGATAGTAAATCTTACACCTGTATTTATATAGTGATAGTAAATCTTACACTTGTATTCATATAGTGATAGTAAATCTCACACCTGTATTTATATAGTGATAGTAAATCTTACACCTGTATTTATAAAGTGATAGTAAATCTTACACTTGTATTCATATAGTGATAGTAAATCTTACACTTGTATTCATATAGTGATAGTAAATCTTACACTTGTATTCATATAGTGATAGTAAATCTTACACCTGTATTTATATAGTGAAAGTAAATCTTACACTTGTATTCATATAGTGATAGTAAATCTTACACTTGTATTCATATAGTGATAGTGAATCTTACACTTGTATTCATATAGTGATAGTAAATCTTACACCTGTATTCATATAGTGATAGTGAATCTTACACCTGTATTCATATAGTGATAGTGAATCTTACACTTGTATTCATATAGTGATAGTAAATCCTACACTTGTATTCATATAGTGATAGTAAATCTTACATTTGTATTCATATAGTGATAGTAAATCTTACACTTGTATTCATATAGTGATAGTAAATCCTACACTTGTATTCATATAGTGATAGTAAATCTTACACTTGTATTCATATAGTGATAGTAAATCCTACACTTGTATTCATATAGTGATAGTAAATCTTACACTTGTATTCATATAGTGATAGTAAATCTTACACTTGTATTCATATAGTGATAGTGAATCTTACACTTGTATTCATATAGTGATAGTAAATCTTACACCTGTATTCATATAGTGATAGTGAATCTTACACTTGTATTCATATAGTGATAGTAAATTTTACACTTGTATTCATATAGTGATAGTAAATCTTACACATGTATTCATATAGTGATAGTAAATCCTACACTTTTTACACTTGTATTCATATAGTGATAGTGAATCTTACACTTGTATTCATATAGTGATAGTAAATCTTACACTTGTATTCATATAGTGATAGTAAATCTTACACCTGTATTCATATAGTGATAGTGAATCGTACACTTGTATTCATATAGTGATGGTGAATCTTGCACTTGTATTCATATACTGATAGTAAATCTTATACTTGTATTCATATACTGATAGTAAATCTTACACCTGTATTTATATAGTGATAGTAAATCTTACACTTGTATTCATATAGTGATAGTGAATCTTGCATCTGTATTCATATAGTGATAGTAAATCTTACACTTGTATTCATATAGTGATAGTAAATCTTACACCTGTATTTATATAGTGATAGTAAATCTTACACTTGTATTCATATAGTGATAGTAAATCTCACACCTGTATTTATATAGTGATAGTAAATCTTACACCTGTATTTATAAAGTGATAGTAAATCTTACACTTGTATTCATATAGTGATAGTAAATCTTACACTTGTATTCATATAGTGATAGTAAATCTTACACTTGTATTCATATAGTGATAGTAAATCTTACACCTGTATTTATATAGTGAAAGTAAATCTTACACTTGTATTCATATAGTGATAGTAAATCTTACACTTGTATTCATATAGTGATAGTGAATCTTACACTTGTATTCATATAGTGATAGTAAATCTTACACCTGTATTCATATAGTGATAGTGAATCTTACACCTGTATTCATATAGTGATAGTGAATCTTACACTTGTATTCATATAGTGATAGTAAATCCTACACTTGTATTCATATAGTGATAGTAAATCTTACATTTGTATTCATATAGTGATAGTAAATCTTACACTTGTATTCATATAGTGATAGTAAATCCTACACTTGTATTCATATAGTGATAGTAAATCTTACACTTGTATTCATATAGTGATAGTAAATCCTACACTTGTATTCATATAGTGATAGTAAATCTTACACTTGTATTCATATAGTGATAGTAAATCTTACACTTGTATTCATATAGTGATAGTGAATCTTACACTTGTATTCATATAGTGATAGTAAATCTTACACCTGTATTCATATAGTGATAGTGAATCTTACACTTGTATTCATATAGTGATAGTAAATTTTACACTTGTATTCATATAGTGATAGTAAATCTTACACATGTATTCATATAGTGATAGTAAATCCTACACTTTTTACACTTGTATTCATATAGTGATAGTGAATCTTACACTTGTATTCATATAGTGATAGTAAATCTTACACCTGTATTCATATAGTGATAGTGAATCTTACACTTGTATTCATATAGTGATAGTAAATCCTACACTTGTATTCATATAGTGATAGTAAATCTTACACTTGTATTCATATAGTGATAGTAAATCTTACACTTGTATTCATATAGTGATAGTAAATCTTACACTTCTATTCATATAGTGATAGTAAATCTTACACCTGTATTTATATAGTGATAGTAAATCTTACACTTGTATTCATAAAGTGATAGTAAATCTTACACCTGTATTTATATAGTGATAGTAAATCTTACACTTGTATTCATATAGTGATAGTAAATCTTACACCTGTATTTATAGAGTGATAGTAAATCTTACACCTGTTTTCATATAGTGATAGTAAATCTTACACCTGTCTTCATATAGTGATAGTAAATCTTACACTTGTATTCATATAGTGATAGTAAATCTTACACTTGTATTCATATAGTGTTAGTAAATCTTACACTTGTATTTATATAGTGATAGTAAATCTTACACTTGTATTTATATAGTGATAGTAAATCCTACTCTTGTATTCATATAGTGATAGTGAATCTTACACTTGTATTCATATAGTGATAGTAAATCTTACACCTGTATTCATATAGTGATAGTGAATCGTACACTTCTATTCATATAGTGATAGTAAATCTTACACCTGTATTTATATAGTGATAGTAAATCTTACACTTGTATTCAAAGAGGGATAGTGAATCTTACACTTGTATTCATATAGTGATAGTAAATCATACACCTGTATTCATATATGGATAGTGAATCTTACACTTGTATTCATATAGTGATAGTAAATCTTACACTTGTATTCATATAGTGATAGTAAACCCTACACTTGTATTTATATAGTGATAGTAAATCTTACACCTGTATTTATATAGTGATAGTAAATCTTACACTTGTATTCAAAGAGGGATAGTGAATCTTAAACTTGTATTCATATAGTGATAGTAAATCTTACACCTGTATTTATATAGTGATAGTAAATCTTACACTTGTATTCATATTGTGATAGTAAATCTTACACCTGTATTTATATAGTGATAGTAAATCTTACACTTGTATTCATATAGTGATAGTAAATCTTACACCTGTATTTATAGAGTGATAGTAAATCTTACACCTGTTTTCATATAGTGATAGTAAATTTTACACCTGTATTCATATAGTGATAGTAAATCTTACACTTGTATTCATATAGTGATAGTAAATCTTACACTTGTATTCATATAGTGTTAGTAAATCTTATACTTGTATTTATATAGTGATAGTAAATCTTACACTTGTATTTATATTGTGATAGTAAATCCTACTCTTGTATTCATATAGTGATAGTGAATCTTACACTTGTATTCATATAGTGATAGTAAATCTTACACCTGTATTCATATAGTGATAGTGAATCGTACACTTGTATTCATATAGTGATGGTGAATCTTGCACTTGTATTCATATACTGATAGTAAATCTTATACTTGTATTCATATACTGATAGTAAATCTTACACCTGTATTTATATAGTGATAGTAAATCTTACACTTGTATTCATATAGTGATAGTGAATGTTACACCTGTATTCATATAGTGATAGTAAATCTTACACTTGTATTCATATAGTGATAGTAAATCTTACACCTGTATTTATATAGTGATAGTAAATCTTACACTTGTATTCATATAGTGATAGTAAATCTTACACCTGTATTTATAGAGTGATAGTAAATCTTACACTTGAATTCATATAGTGATAGTAAATCTTACACTTGTATTCATATGGTGATAGTAAATCTTACACCTGTATTTATATAGTGATAGTAAATCTTACACTTGTATTCATATAGTGATAGTAAATCTTACACCTGTATTTATAGAGTGATAGTAAATCTTACACTTGTATTCATATAGTGATAGTAAATCTTACACTTGTATTCATATAGTGATAGTAAATCTTACACCTGTTTTCATATAGTGATAGTAAATCTTACACCTGTATTCATATAGTGATAGTAAATCTTACACTTGTATTCATATAGTGAAAGTAAATCTTACACTTGTATTCATATAGTTTTAGTAAATCTTACACTTGTATTTATATAGTGATAGTAAATCTTACACTTGTATTTATATAGTGATAGTAAATCTTACACTTGTATTCATATAGTGATAGTAAATCTTACACCTGTATTTATATAGTGATAGTAAATCTTACACTTGTATTCATATAGTGATAGTAAATCTTACACCTGTATTTATAGAGTGATAGTAAATCTTACACTTGTATTCATATAGTGATAGTAAATCTTACACTTGTATTCATATAGTGATAGTAAATCTTACACCTGTTTTCATATAGTGATAGTAAATCTTACACCTGTATTCATATAGTGATAGTAAATCTTACACTTGTATTCATATAGTGATAGTAAATCTTACACTTGTATTCATATAGTGTTAGTAAATCTTACACTTGTATTCATATAGTGATAGTAAATCTTACACCTGTTTTCATATAGTGATAGTAAATCTTACACCTGTATTCATATAGTGATAGTAAATCTTACACTTGTATTTATATAGTGATAGTAAATCTTACACTTGTATTCATATAGTGTTAGTAAATCTTACACTTGTATTTATATAGTGATAGTAAATCTTACACTTGTATTTATATAGTGATAGTAAATCCTACTCTTGTATTCATATAGTGATAGTGAATCTTACACTTGTATTCATATAGTGATAGTAAATCTTACACCTGTATTCATATAGTGATAGTGAATCGTACACTTGTATTCATATAGTGATAGTAAATCTTACACTTGTATTCATATAGTGATAGTAAATCTTACACATGTATTCATATAGTGATAGTAAATCGTACACTTGTATTCATATAGTGATAGTAAATCTTACACTTGTATTCATATAGTGATAGTAAATCTTACACCTGTATTTATAGAGTGATAGTAAATCTTACACTTGTATTCATATAGTGATAGTAAATCTTACACTTGTATTCATATAGTGATAGTAAATCTTACACCTGTATTTATATAGTGATAGTAAATCTTACACTTGTATTCATATAGTGATAGTAAATCTTACACCTGTATTTATAGAGTGATAGTAAATCTTACACTTGTATTCATATAGTGATAGTAAATCTTACACTTGTATTCATATAGTGATAGTAAATCTTACACCTGTTTTCATATAGTGATAGTAAATCTTACACCTGTATTCATATAGTGATAGTAAATCTTACACTTGTATTCATATAGTGATAGTAAATCTTACACTTGTATTCATATAGTTTTAGTAAATCTTACACTTGTATTTATATAGTGATAGTAAATCTTACACTTGTATTTATATAGTGATAGTAAATCTTACACTTGTATTCATATAGTGATAGTAAATCTTACACCTGTATTTATATAGTGATAGTAAATCTTACACTTGTATTCATATAGTGATAGTAAATCTTACACCTGTATTTATAGAGTGATAGTAAATCTTACACTTGTATTCATATAGTGATAGTAAATCTTACACTTGTATTCATATAGTGATAGTAAATCTTACACCTGTTTTCATATAGTGATAGTAAATCTTACACCTGTATTCATATAGTGATAGTAAATCTTACACTTGTATTCATATAGTGATAGTAAATCTTACACTTGTATTCATATAGTGATAGTAAATCCTACACTTGTATTTATATAGTGATAGTAAATCTTACACCTGTATTTATATAGTGATAGTAAATCTTACACTTGTATTCAAAGAGGGATAGTGAATCTTAAACTTGTATTCATATAGTGATAGTAAATCTTACACCTGTATTTATATAGTGATAGTAAATCTTACACTTGTATTCATATTGTGATAGTAAATCTTACACCTGTATTTATATAGTGATAGTAAATCTTACACTTGTATTCATATAGTGATAGTAAATCTTACACCTGTATTTATAGAGTGATAGTAAATCTTACACCTGTTTTCATATAGTGATAGTAAATCTTACACCTGTATTCATATAGTGATAGTAAATCTTACACTTGTATTCATATAGTGTTAGTAAATCTTACACTTGTATTTATATAGTGATAGTAAATCTTACACTTGTATTTATATAGTGATAGTAAATCCTACTCTTGTATTCATATAGTGATAGTGAATCTTACACTTGTATTCATATAGTGATAGTAAATCTTACACCTGTATTCATATAGTGATAGTGAATCGTACACTTGTATTCATATAGTGATGGTGAATCTTGCACTTGTATTCATATACTGATAGTAAATCTTATACTTGTATTCATATACTGATAGTAAATCTTACACCTGTATTCATATAGTGATAGTAAATCTTACACTTGTATTCATATAGTGATAGTAAATCTTACACCTGTTTTCATATAGTGATAGTAAATCTTACACCTGTATTCATATAGTGATAGTAAATCTTACACTTGTATTTATATAGTGATAGTAAATCTTACACTTGTATTTATATAGTGATAGTAAATCTTACACTTGTATTCATATAGTGATAGTAAATCTTACACCTGTATTTATATAGTGATAGTAAATCTTACACTTGTATTCATATAGTGATTGTAAATCTTACACCTGTATTTATAGAGTGATAGTAAATCTTACACTTGTATTCATATAGTGATAGTAAATCTTACACTTGTATTCATATAGTGATAGTAAATCTTACACCTGTTTTCATATAGTGATAGTAAATCTTACACCTGTATTCATATAGTGATAGTAAATCTTACACTTGTATTCATATAGTGATAGTAAATCTTACACTTGTATTCATATAGTGTTAGTAAATCTTACACTTGTATTTATATAGTGATAGTAAATCTTACACTTGTATTTATATAGTGATAGTAAATCCTACTCTTGTATTCATATAGTGATAGTGAATCTTACACTTGTATTCATATAGTGATAGTAAATCTTACACCTGTATTCATATAGTGATAGTGAATCGTACACTTGTATTCATATAGTGATGGTGAATCTTGCACTTGTATTCATATACTGATAGTAAATCTTATACTTGTATTCATATACTGATAGTAAATCTTACACCTGTATTTATATAGTGATAGTAAATCTTACACTTGTATTCATATAGTGATAGTGAATCTTGCATCTGTATTCATATAGTGATAGTAAATCTTACACTTGTATTCATATAGTGATAGTAAATCTTACACCTGTATTTATATAGTGATAGTAAATCTTACACTTGTATTCATATAGTGATAGTAAATCTCACACCTGTATTTATATAGTGATAGTAAATCTTACACCTGTATTTATAAAGTGATAGTAAATCTTACACTTGTATTCATATAGTGATAGTAAATCTTACACTTGTATTCATATAGTGATAGTAAATCTTACACTTGTATTCATATAGTGATAGTAAATCTTACACCTGTATTTATATAGTGAAAGTAAATCTTACACTTGTATTCATATAGTGATAGTAAATCTTACACTTGTATTCATATAGTGATAGTGAATCTTACACTTGTATTCATATAGTGATAGTAAATCTTACACCTGTATTCATATAGTGATAGTGAATCTTACACCTGTATTCATATAGTGATAGTGAATCTTACACTTGTATTCATATAGTGATAGTAAATCCTACACTTGTATTCATATAGTGATAGTAAATCTTACATTTGTATTCATATAGTGATAGTAAATCTTACACTTGTATTCATATAGTGATAGTAAATCCTACACTTGTATTCATATGGTGATAGTAAATCTTACACTTGTATTCATATAGTGATAGTAAATCCTACACTTGTATTCATATAGTGATAGTAAATCTTACACTTGTATTCATATAGTGATAGTAAATCTTACACTTGTATTCATATAGTGATAGTGAATCTTACACTTGTATTCATATAGTGATAGTAAATCTTACACCTGTATTCATATAGTGATAGTGAATCTTACACTTGTATTCATATAGTGATAGTAAATTTTACACTTGTATTCATATAGTGATAGTAAATCTTACACATGTATTCATATAGTGATAGTAAATCCTACACTTTTTACACTTGTATTCATATAGTGATAGTGAATCTTACACTTGTATTCATATAGTGATAGTAAATCTTACACTTGTATTCATATAGTGATAGTAAATCTTACACCTGTATTCATATAGTGATAGTGAATCGTACACTTGTATTCATATAGTGATGGTGAATCTTGCACTTGTATTCATATACTGATAGTAAATCTTATACTTGTATTCATATACTGATAGTAAATCTTACACCTGTATTTATATAGTGATAGTAAATCTTACACTTGTATTCATATAGTGATAGTGAATCTTGCATCTGTATTCATATAGTGATAGTAAATCTTACACTTGTATTCATATAGTGATAGTAAATCTTACACCTGTATTTATATAGTGATAGTAAATCTTACACTTGTATTCATATAGTGATAGTAAATCTCACACCTGTATTTATATAGTGATAGTAAATCTTACACCTGTATTTATAAAGTGATAGTAAATCTTACACTTGTATTCATATAGTGATAGTAAATCTTACACTTGTATTCATATAGTGATAGTAAATCTTACACTTGTATTCATATAGTGATAGTAAATCTTACACCTGTATTTATATAGTGAAAGTAAATCTTACACTTGTATTCATATAGTGATAGTAAATCTTACACTTGTATTCATATAGTGATAGTGAATCTTACACTTGTATTCATATAGTGATAGTAAATCTTACACCTGTATTCATATAGTGATAGTGAATCTTACACCTGTATTCATATAGTGATAGTGAATCTTACACTTGTATTCATATAGTGATAGTAAATCCTACACTTGTATTCATATAGTGATAGTAAATCTTACATTTGTATTCATATAGTGATAGTAAATCTTACACTTGTATTCATATAGTGATAGTAAATCCTACACTTGTATTCATATAGTGATAGTAAATCTTACACTTGTATTCATATAGTGATAGTAAATCCTACACTTGTATTCATATAGTGATAGTAAATCTTACACTTGTATTCATATAGTGATAGTAAATCTTACACTTGTATTCATATAGTGATAGTGAATCTTACACTTGTATTCATATAGTGATAGTAAATCTTACACCTGTATTCATATAGTGATAGTGAATCTTACACTTGTATTCATATAGTGATAGTAAATTTTACACTTGTATTCATATAGTGATAGTAAATCTTACACATGTATTCATATAGTGATAGTAAATCCTACACTTTTTACACTTGTATTCATATAGTGATAGTGAATCTTACACTTGTATTCATATAGTGATAGTAAATCTTACACCTGTATTCATATAGTGATAGTGAATCTTACACTTGTATTCATATAGTGATAGTAAATCCTACACTTGTATTCATATAGTGATAGTAAATCTTACACTTGTATTCATATAGTGATAGTAAATCTTACACTTGTATTCATATAGTGATAGTAAATCTTACACTTCTATTCATATAGTGATAGTAAATCTTACACCTGTATTTATATAGTGATAGTAAATCTTACACTTGTATTCATAAAGTGATAGTAAATCTTACACCTGTATTTATATAGTGATAGTAAATCTTACACTTGTATTCATATAGTGATAGTAAATCTTACACCTGTATTTATAGAGTGATAGTAAATCTTACACCTGTTTTCATATAGTGATAGTAAATCTTACACCTGTCTTCATATAGTGATAGTAAATCTTACACTTGTATTCATATAGTGATAGTAAATCTTACACTTGTATTCATATAGTGTTAGTAAATCTTACACTTGTATTTATATAGTGATAGTAAATCTTACACTTGTATTTATATAGTGATAGTAAATCCTACTCTTGTATTCATATAGTGATAGTGAATCTTACACTTGTATTCATATAGTGATAGTAAATCTTACACCTGTATTCATATAGTGATAGTGAATCGTACACTTCTATTCATATAGTGATAGTAAATCTTACACCTGTATTTATATAGTGATAGTAAATCTTACACTTGTATTCAAAGAGGGATAGTGAATCTTACACTTGTATTCATATAGTGATAGTAAATCATACACCTGTATTCATATATGGATAGTGAATCTTACACTTGTATTCATATAGTGATAGTAAATCTTACACTTGTATTCATATAGTGATAGTAAACCCTACACTTGTATTTATATAGTGATAGTAAATCTTACACCTGTATTTATATAGTGATAGTAAATCTTACACTTGTATTCAAAGAGGGATAGTGAATCTTAAACTTGTATTCATATAGTGATAGTAAATCTTACACCTGTATTTATATAGTGATAGTAAATCTTACACTTGTATTCATATTGTGATAGTAAATCTTACACCTGTATTTATATAGTGATAGTAAATCTTACACTTGTATTCATATAGTGATAGTAAATCTTACACCTGTATTTATAGAGTGATAGTAAATCTTACACCTGTTTTCATATAGTGATAGTAAATTTTACACCTGTATTCATATAGTGATAGTAAATCTTACACTTGTATTCATATAGTGATAGTAAATCTTACACTTGTATTCATATAGTGTTAGTAAATCTTACACTTGTATTTATATAGTGATAGTAAATCTTACACTTGTATTTATATTGTGATAGTAAATCCTACTCTTGTATTCATATAGTGATAGTGAATCTTACACTTGTATTCATATAGTGATAGTAAATCTTACACCTGTATTCATATAGTGATAGTGAATCGTACACTTGTATTCATATAGTGATGGTGAATCTTGCACTTGTATTCATATACTGATAGTAAATCTTATACTTGTATTCATATACTGATAGTAAATCTTACACCTGTATTTATATAGTGATAGTAAATCTTACACTTGTATTCATATAGTGATAGTGAATGTTACACCTGTATTCATATAGTGATAGTAAATCTTACACTTGTATTCATATAGTGATAGTAAATCTTACACCTGTATTTATATAGTGATAGTAAATCTTACACTTGTATTCATATAGTGATAGTAAATCTTACACCTGTATTTATAGAGTGATAGTAAATCTTACACTTGAATTCATATAGTGATAGTAAATCTTACACTTGTATTCATATGGTGATAGTAAATCTTACACCTGTATTTATATAGTGATAGTAAATCTTACACTTGTATTCATATAGTGATAGTAAATCTTACACCTGTATTTATAGAGTGATAGTAAATCTTACACTTGTATTCATATAGTGATAGTAAATCTTACACTTGTATTCATATAGTGATAGTAAATCTTACACCTGTTTTCATATAGTGATAGTAAATCTTACACCTGTATTCATATAGTGATAGTAAATCTTACACTTGTATTCATATAGTGAAAGTAAATCTTACACTTGTATTCATATAGTTTTAGTAAATCTTACACTTGTATTTATATAGTGATAGTAAATCTTACACTTGTATTTATATAGTGATAGTAAATCTTACACTTGTATTCATATAGTGATAGTAAATCTTACACCTGTATTTATATAGTGATAGTAAATCTTACACTTGTATTCATATAGTGATAGTAAATCTTACACCTGTATTTATAGAGTGATAGTAAATCTTACACTTGTATTCATATAGTGATAGTAAATCTTACACTTGTATTCATATAGTGATAGTAAATCTTACACCTGTTTTCATATAGTGATAGTAAATCTTACACCTGTATTCATATAGTGATAGTAAATCTTACACTTGTATTCATATAGTGATAGTAAATCTTACACTTGTATTCATATAGTGTTAGTAAATCTTACACTTGTATTCATATAGTGATAGTAAATCTTACACTTGTATTCATATAGTGAAAGTAAATCTTACACTTGTATTCATATAGTTTTAGTAAATCTTACACTTGTATTTATATAGTGATAGTAAATCTTACACTTGTATTTATATAGTGATAGTAAATCTTACACTTGTATTCATATAGTGATAGTAAATCTTACACCTGTATTTATATAGTGATAGTAAATCTTACACTTGTATTCATATAGTGATAGTAAATCTTACACCTGTATTTATAGAGTGATAGTAAATCTTACACCTGTATTCATATAGTGATAGTGAACCTTACACTTGTATTCATATAGTGATAGTAAATCTTACACTTGTATTTATATAGTGATAGTAAATCTTACACTTGTATTTATATAGTGATAGTAAATCTTACACTTGTATTTATATAGTGATAGTAAATCTTACACTTGTATTCATATAGTGATAGTAAATCTTACACCTGTATTTATATAGTGATAGTAAATCTTACACTTGTATTCATATAGTGATAGTAAATCTTACACCTGTATTTATAGAGTGATAGTAAATCTTACACCTGTATTCATATAGTGATAGTGAATCTTACACTTGTATTCATATAGTGATAGTAAATCTTACACTTGTATTCATATAGTGATAGTGAATGTTACACCTGTATTCATATAGTGATAGTAAATCTTACACTTGTATTCATATAGTGATAGTAAATCTTACACCTGTATTTATATAGTGATAGTAAATCTTATACTTGTATTCATATAGTGATAGTAAATCTTACACCTGTATTTATAGAGTGATAGTAAATCTTACACTTGTATTCATATAGTGATAGTAAATCTTACACTTGTATTCATATGGTGATAGTAAATCTTACACCTGTATTTATATAGTGATAGTAAATCTTACACTTGTATTCATATAGTGATAGTAAATCTTACACCTGTATTTATAGAGTGATAGTAAATCTTACACTTGTATTCATATAGTGATAGTAAATCTTACACTTGTATTCATATAGTGATAGTAAATCTTACACCTGTTTTCATATAGTGATAGTAAATCTTACACCTGTATTCATATAGTGATAGTAAATCTTACACTTGTATTCATATAGTGATAGTAAATCTTACACTTGTATTCATATAGTTTTAGTAAATCTTACACTTGTATTTATATAGTGATAGTAAATCTTACACTTGTATTTATATAGTGATAGTAAATCTTACACTTGTATTCATATAGTGATAGTAAATCTTACACCTGTATTTATATAGTGATAGTAAATCTTACACTTGTATTCATATAGTGATAGTAAATCTTACACCTGTATTTATAGAGTGATAGTAAATCTTACACTTGTATTCATATAGTGATAGTAAATCTTACACTTGTATTCATATAGTGATAGTAAATCTTACACCTGTTTTCATATAGTGATAGTAAATCTTACTCCTGTATTCATATAGTGATAGTAAATCTTACACTTGTATTCATATAGTGATAGTAAATCTTACACTTGTATTCATATAGTGTTAGTAAATCTTACACTTGTATTCATATAGTGATAGTAAATCTTACACTTGTATTCATATAGTGATAGTAAATCTTACACCTGTATTCATATAGTGATAGTAAATCTTACACTTGTATTTATATAGTGATAGTAAATCTTACACTTGTATTTATATAGTGATAGTAAATCTTACACTTGTATTCATATAGTGATAGTAAATCTTACACCTGTATTTATATAGTGATAGTAAATCTTACACTTGTATTCATATAGTGATAGTAAATCTTACACCTGTATTTATAGAGTGATAGTAAATCTTACACCTGTATTCATATAGTGATAGTGAATCTTACACTTGTATTCATATAGTGATAGTAAATCTTACACTTGTATTCATATAGTGATAGTAAATCTTACACTTGTATTCATATGGTGATAGTAAATCTTACACCTGTATTTATATAGTGATAGTAAATCTTACACTTGTATTCATATAGTGATAGTAAATCTTACACCTGTATTTATAGAGTGATAGTAAATCTTACACTTGTATTCATATAGTGATAGTAAATCTTACACTTGTATTCATATAGTGATAGTAAATCTTACACCTGTTTTCATATAGTGATAGTAAATCTTACACCTGTATTCATATAGTGATAGTAAATCTTACACTTGTATTCATATAGTGATAGTAAATCTTACACTTGTATTCATATAGTTTTAGTAAATCTTACACTTGTATTTATATAGTGATAGTAAATCTTACAC